>NC_064864.1:32538036-33138036 GCF_024139225.1 Suncus etruscus | reverse complement strand
TTTCTTCCCTATCATTATTGGTGTATAAAAAGGCCACTGATTTTTGTGTGTTAATTTTGTAGCCTGCCACATTGATATATGAGTCTACTGTTTCTAGAAGCTTTTTGGTAGAGTATTTAGGGTTTTCCAAGTAGAGTATCATGTCATCTGCAAACAGTGAGAGCTCAACTTATTTCTTTCTTATCTGGATTCCCTTGATATTTTTTTTTTTGCCTAATTGCTATAGCAAGGACTTCCAGTAGTATGTTGAAGAGGAGTGGTGAGAGATGACAGCCTTGTCTTGTGCCAGAATTTAGAGGGAAGGCTTTGAGTTTTTCTCCATTGAGAATAATATTTGCCATTGGCTTGTGGTAAATGGCCTTAACTATATTGAGAAAGATTCCTCTTATTCCCATCTTGCTAAGAGTTTTGATCAAGAATGGGTGTTGGACCTTATCAAATGCTTTCTCTGCATCTATTGATATGATCATGTGATTTTTATTTTTCTTGTTGTTGATGTTGTGTATTATGTTGATAGATTTTAGGATGTTAAACCATCCTTGCATCCCTGGGATGAAACCTACCTGATCATATTGAATGATCTACTTGATGAGGCATTGGATCCTGTTTGCCAGAATTTTGTTGAGGATCATTGGATCTGTGTTCATCAAGGATATTGGTCTGTAATTTTCTTTTTTGGCAGCATCTCTATCTGGTTTTGGTATTAAGGTGATGTTGGCTTCATAAAAGCTATTTGGAAGTGCTCCTGTTTTTTCAATTTCATGAAAGAGCCTGGTCAGGATTGGTAGTAGTTCCTCTTGAGAGGTTTGAAAGAATTCATTGGTGAATTCATCAGGGCCTGGGCTTTTGTTTTAGGGCAAATTTTTTTTCTAATCTTCTTTTATACACATAATATTTATTTTAATCGTAGTGGCTTACATATCATTGACAATAATATTTTAGGTACATATTAACATAAAAACAGGGGAGTTCCCATCACCGAATTGTCGTCCCTCCACCTCCATTCCCATCCTACCTCCCATATCTTCCTCCCTCTCCCCTGGGGCTGCTAGAATACTTGGTCGCCTCTGTGCCTAGCTTACTACTTAGAGGTACTACACCTGTTTGGTCTTGGTACCTCCCTTATTTCCTGCTCTAATTGGGAGGCAGGACTAGATAGTTCAAGTTATGTGGGTTTGTATGAAGAATAAAAAAGTACTAAACTGGGGTAAAAATCAAATACGCCAAAAATGGGCAGAGTCCTTCTGGAGGCTTTCATCCTAGGTTTGAGAGACAAAAAGGAAAAGGAGGGTGAAATACCACAACAGTAAAAAAAGAAGTGTCAAGTAAAATATCCAGTGAGCACTCCAACAATAAATATAAGCACCACATAAAGGCCATGGTCTTGAGATAAAAAACATGACAGAGCACATAAAGGAAGGAAAGAAAAAAATATATATAAATGGAGACAACAACTTCAATAACCACACCAAAACAAAGAAATTGACAAAAACTAGATAAATAACTAAAAAAATTTTTGTGCTTTTTTTTGCCTTTTTTTCCCTTTTTTCTTCCCTCCTGCACAGGCACAATAAATAATGGGGTCATTCGAAAAGGAATTCTCTTGGCCTAAGATATACAGGGTTTCTCCGCCCTTGAAGTATATTGTCATGTGATTAACTATAGCCTCCTCTCAGGTTCATTTACTCTCCTCTTGGTGCTTTTTTGATGTATGGAAGACTTGTGCTCCATTCTGGATGATAAAATCAGACCTCTGTATCTAGAGATCTCGGTGTCTGCACAGGTCAGGGATTGGAACTTATGATGAAGACTTACTTTGTGGTTCTAGAAGTTCTGTTCCCTCAGTGTCATTTTAATTAATCTTCTGTGGTTGGTGAGAAAAGCTGAGAGGTTATTTTAAATATAGAAAGATTAAGGCATTAAAACATATTGTTATCAAATGCTTCCTTTGAAGGCAGTAATTTCCCATGGTATTCTTTACCTGTTCTCTCTATATTGCTGTTTCTGCTGTTGCTGGTTTCCTTGTGGTATAATGTGTAGTCAAGAGTTTGTGTTGTTCTTCTTCCATGTGTTTTGGGCACTGCTCTCCAGTATATGTTGACTGTTACAGAGTTTGGAGTTTCTATCCTGTTAAATCCTGTTAGTTGATTATTGAATATTAGTTGCATATAAGGTGTATGTTCTAGGTGCTTCAAAATAGTGCTATTATTCTGTGTTTATCTTTTGTCTTCTGACTTCCTTCGTTTAACATATATGTTCTAGGTCCATTCAGGTGGCAGCAAAGTCTGTGATTGTATCATTTCTGACTGTCGTGTAGTATTTCATTGTGTATAGATACCACATCTTAATGATCCATTCATCTGTTGTGGGACATCGATGTTGGTTCCAAGACCTGGCTATTATACTGAGTGCTGAGATAATTACTGGGGTGCACACATACTTTGGGATGAATGTCCTTCCGACTTGGGGGTAGATACCTAGGAGAGCAATTGCTGGGTCAAATGGCAGCTCAATTCTGAGTTCCTTGAGCACTCTCCAGACTGTTTTCCACAGGGGTTAGACTGGGGGCATTCCCATCAACAGTGGATGAGAGTTCCTTTTATACCACATCCCCGTCAACAGAGATTGTTCCCATTATTTTTGATGTGATCCATCCTCACAGGTGTAAGGTGGTACCTCATTGTTGTCTTGATTTGTATTTCCCTAATGATGAGTGAAGGTGAGCATGCTTTCATATGGTGTTGGCCATCTTTTGGTCTTCATCAGAGAAGTGTCTATTCATTTCATCTTCCCATTTTTCTATGGCTTTATTTGGTTTTAGGGGTTCATCTTTCTGAGTGCTTTGTATATTCTGGATATCAGCCCTTTCTCTGACATGTTGAGTGCAAAGATTTTTTCCCATTCAGTTAACTGCCTTCTTATGTTAAGTAGGGTTTCTTTTGCCATGCAGAAGCTTTTTAGTTTGGTGTAGTCCCATTTGTTTATGTTTCATGCTAAAGTTCTTGCCATTGGCATTCTATCATCAAAGACTTTTTTTGATATATAGGTCTTCGAGTGTTCTGCCTATTTTTTCTCAATAAACTTTATAGATTCGGGTCTGATTTCAAGGTCTTTAATCCATTTTGAGTTGACTTTTGTATATGGGGTGAGTTATGGGTCAATTTTCAATTTCTTACCAATGGTTTTCCAGTTGTACCAACACCATTTGTTGAAAAGACTTTCTTTGTCCAATTTCAAGTTCTTGGCTCTTTTGTCAAATATTAGTTGACTGTATATCTGGGGCGAGCTTATGTCTGGAAATTCTGTTCTAACCCACTGGTCTGAGGCTCAGTCCTTGTACCAGTACCATGCTGTTTTGATCACTATGGCTTTATAGTATAGCTTCAGGTTAGGTAAAGAGATGCTCCCCAACTTCCTGTTTTTTAGTATGTGTTTGGCTATCCTGGGTCTTTTGTGGTTCCAGATAAATTTTATGATTGATTGTTCTAAGTATTTAAAGAATAATGTCTGGATTTGGATGTGTATTGCATTAAATCTATATAGAAGCTTGGGTAGAATAGTCATTTTGACTAAGTTGATTCTACCTACCAATGAGCATGGAATGTTCCTCCATTTTCCTAGATCCTCTTCAATTTCTTTATGAAGTGTAAGGTTGATTCCTAGATACTTGATTTTTTTGATACTATTTTAAATGGAGCTCTATCCTTTTTTTTTGAGATCTATAATTTTTATTTAATGTCTATCAGTAGACATTAAAATATTAATAACTAACCTCCCAAAATACTTTTATTTTTTTTCTTTTTGTATTCTTTTTTTTTTTATTTAAACACCTTGATTACATACATGATTGTGTTTGGGTTTCAGTCATAAAAGGAACACCACCCATCACCAGTGCAACATTCCCATCACCCAAGTCCCAAATCTCCCTCCTCCCCACCCAACCCCCGCCTGTACCCTAAACAGGCTCTACATTTCCCTCATACATTCTCAATATTAGGACAGTTCAAAATGTAGTTATTTCTCTACCTAAACTCATCATTCTTTGTGGTGAGCTTCCTGAGGTGAGCTGGAACTTCCAGCTCTTTTCTCTTTTGTGTCTGAAATTTATTATTGCAAGAATGTCTTTCATTTTTCTTAAAACCCATAGATGAGTGAGACCATTCTGCGTTTTTCTCTCTCTCTCTGACTTATTTCACTCAGCATAATAGATTCTGTGTACATCCATGTATAGGAAAATTTCATGACTTCATCCCTCCTGACAGCTGCATAATATTCCAATGTATATGTACCACAGTTTCTTTAGCCATTCATCTGTTGAAGGGCATCTTGGTTGTTTCCAGAGTCTTGCTATGGTAAATAGTGCTGCAATGAATATAGGTGTAAGGAAGGGATTTTTGTATTGTATTTCTGTGTTCTTAGGGTATATTCCTAGGAGTGGTATAGCTGGATCATATGGGAGCTCGATTTCCAGTTTTTGGAGGAATCTCCATATTGCTTTCCATAAAGGTTGAACTAGACGGCATTCCCACCAGCAGTGGATAAGGGTTCCTTTCTCTCCACATCCCCGCCAGCACTGTTTGTTCCCATTCTTTGTGATGTGTGCCATTCTCTGTGGTGTGAGGTGATATCTCATTGTTGTTTTGATTTGCATCTCTCTGATGATTAGTGATGTGGAGCATTTCTTCATGTGTCTTTTAGCCATTTGTATTTCTTCTTTGTCAAAGTGTCTGTTCATTTCTTCTCCCCAATTTTTGATGGGATTAGATGTTTTTTTCTTGTAAATTTCTGTCAGTGCCTTGTATATTTTGGAGATTAGCCCTTTGTCTGATGGGTATTGGGTGAATAGATTCTCCCACTCAGTGGGTGGCTCTTGTATCCTGGGCACTATTTCGTTTGAGGTGCAGAAGCTTCTCAACTTAATATATTCTCATCTGTTAATCTCTGTTTTCACTTGCTTGGAGAGTGCAGTTTCCTCCTTGAATATGCCTGAAGTCTCAATGTCCTGGAGAGTTTTGCCTATGTGTTGTTCTATATATCTTATGGTTTGGGGTCGGATATCGAGGTCTTTAATCCATTTGGATTTTACCTTCGTACATGATGTTAGCTGGGGGGTCTAAGTTCAATTTTTTGCAAGTGGCTAGCCAGTTGTGCCAACACCACTTGTTGAAGAGGCTTTCCTTGCTCCATTTAGGATTTCCTGCTCCTTTGTCAAAATTAGGTGATTGTATGTCTGGGGAACATTTTCTGAGTATTCAAGCCTATTCCACTGATCTGAGGGTCTGTCCTTATTCCAATACCATGCTGTTTTGATAACTATTGCTTTGTAGTAAAGTTTAAAGTTGGGGAAAGTAATTCCTCCCATATTCTTTTTCCCAATGATTGCTTTAGCTATTCTAGGGTGTTTATTGTTCCAAACAAATTTCAAAAGTGCCTGATCTACCTCTTTGAAGAATATCATAGGTATCTTTAGAGGGATAGCATTGAATCTGTATAACGCCTTGGGGAGTATTGCCATTTTGATGATGTTAATCCTGCCAATCCATGAGCAGGGTATGTGTTTCCATTTCCGCGTGTCCTCTCTTATTTCTTGGAGCAGAGTTTTATAGTTTTCTTTGTATAGGTCTTTCACATTTTTAGTCAAGTTGATTCCAAGATATTTGAGTTTGTGTGGTACTATTGTGAATGGGGTTGTTTTCTTAATGTCTATTTCTTCCTTATTACTATTGGTGTATAGAAAGGCCATTGATTTTTGTGTGTTAATTTTGTAGCCTGCCACCTTGCTATATGAGTCTTTTGTTTCTAGAAGCTTTTTGGTAGAGTCTTTAGGGTTTTCAAAGTAGAGCATCATGTCATCTGCAAACAGTGAGAGCTTGACTTTTTCCTTTCCTATCTGGATTCCCTTTATATCTTTTTCTTGCCTAATCACTATAGCAAGTACTTCCAGTGCTATGTTGAATAGGAGTGGTGAGAGAGGACAGCCTTGTCTTGTGCCAGAATTTAGAGGGAAGGCTTTTAGTTTTTCCTCCATTGAGGATAATATTTGCCACTGGCTTGTGGTAGATGGCCTTAACTATATTGAGAAAGGTTCCTTCCATTCCCATCTTGCTGAGAGTTTTGATCAAGAATGGGTATTGGACCTTGTCAAATGCTTTCTCTGCATCTATTGATATAATCATGTGGTTTTTATTTTTCTTGTTGTTGATGTTGTGTATTATGTTGATAGACTTATGGATGTTAAACCATCCTTGCATTCCTGGGATGAAACCTACTTGATCGTAGTGGATGATCTTCTTAATGAGGTATTGAATCCTATTTGCCAGGATTTTGTTGAGGATCTTTGCATCTGCATTCATCAGCGATATTGGTCTGTAATTTTCTTTTTTCGTAGCATCTCTGTCTGGTTTAGGTATCAAGGTGATGTTGGCTTCATAAAAGCTATTTGGGAGTGTTTCCACTTGTTCAATTTCATGAAAGAGTCTTGCCAGGATTGGTAGTAGTTCCTCTTGGAAAGTTTGATAGAATTCATTAGTAAATCCATCTGGACCTGGGCTTTTATTTTTGGGCAGACTTTTGATTACCATTTTTATTTCATCAATGGTGATGGGGGTGTTTAGATATGCTACATCCTCTTCTTTCAACTGTGGAAGATTATAAGAGTCCAAGAATTTATCCATTTCTTCCAGGTTCTCAATTTTAGTGGCATAGAGTTTTTCAAAGTTGTTTCTGATTACCCTTTGAATCTCTGTCATATCAGTAGTGATCTCTCCTTTTTCATTCCTAATACGAGTTATCAAGTTTCTCTCTCTCTCTTTCTTTGTTAGGTTTGCCAGTGGTCTATCAATCTTGTTTATTTTTTTGAAGAACCAACTTCTACTTTCGTTGATCTTTCGGATTGTTTTTTGGGTTTCCACTTTGTTGATTTCTGCTCTCAGCTTTCTTATTTCCTTCTGTCTTCCTATTTTTGGGTCCTTTTGTTGAGTACTTTCTAGTTCTATTAGCTGTGTCATTAAGCTACTCAGGTAAGCTCCTTCTTCCTTCCTGATGTGTGCTTGCAAAGCTATAAATTTTCCTCTCAGTACTGCTTTTGCTGTGTCCCATAAGTTCTGATAGTTTGTGTCTTTATTGTCATTTGTTTCCAGGAACCTTTTGATTTCCTTCTTGATTTCATCTCGGACCCACTGGTTATTGAGTATGAGGCTGTTTAACTTCCAGGTATTAAAGTTTTTCTTCTGAGTCCCTTTGGAATTTACAAATAATTTCAGAGCCTTGTGGTCAGCGAAGGTAGTCTGCAAAATTTCTATCCTCTTGAGCTTATGGAGGTATGTTTTATGTGCCAGCATGTAGTCTATCCTGGAGAATGTCCCATGTACATTGGAGAAGAATGTGTATCCAGGTTTCTGGGGATGGAGTGTCCTATATATATCCACTAGGCCTCTTTCTTCCATTTCTCTCCTCAGGTCTAGTATATTCTTGTTGGGTTTCAGTCTGGTTGACCTATCCAGTGTTGACAAAGCAGTGTTGAGGTCCCCCACAATTATTGTGTTGTTATTGATATTGTTTTTCAGATTTGTCAACAGTTGTTTTAAATATTTTGCTGGCCCCTCATTTAGTGCATATATGTTTAGGAGAGTTATTTCTTCCTGCTCTACATACCCCTTGATTAATATAAAATGCCATCTTTGTCCCTTACAACCTTCCTGAGTATAAAGTTTGCATTATCTGATATTAGTATGGCCACTCCAGCTTTTTTATGGGTGTTGTTTGCTTGGATAACTTTTCTCCAGCCTTTTATTTTGAGTCTATGTTTGTTCTGACTATTCAGGTGCGTTTCTTGTAGGCAGCAGAAGGTTGGATTGAGTTTTTTGATCCATTTAGCCACTCTGTGTCTCTTAACTGGTGCATTTAGTCCATTGACGTTGAGAGAAAGAATTGTCCTAGGATTTAATGCCATCTTTATATTGAGATTTAGTGTGTCTTTTGGTTAGTCTTGTCTTAAATTAGGTCTTTCAGTTTTTCTCTTAAGAGTGGTTTTGAGTCTGTAAAGTTTCTGAGCTGTTTTTTGTCTGTGAAACCATGTATTCTACCGTCAAACCGGAAAGTGAGTTTTGCTGGGTACAGTATTCTAGGTAAAGCATTCATTTCATTCAGTCTTGTCACAATATCCCACCACTGCTTTCTGGCATTGAGTGTTTCTGGTGACAGGTCTGCTGTAACTCTCAAGGATGCTTGCTTGAATGTAATTTCCCCTTTTGATCTTGCTGTTTTCAGAATTCTGTCTCTATCTGTGGGATTTGTCATTGTGACTAGGATGTGTCTTGGGGTGGTTTTTCTTGGGTCTCTTTTGGTTGGTACTCTTCAAGCATGCAGGATTTGATCACATATATTCTTTAGCTCTGGGAGTTTCTCTTTAATGATGTTCTTGACTGTTGATTCTTCCTGGAAATTTTCTTCCTGGGTCTCTGGGACTCCAATGATTCTTAAGTTGTTTCTGTTGATCTTATCATAGACCTCTATTTTCATCTGTTCCCATTCTTTGACTAATTTTTCCATTGTCTGTTCATTTCTTTTAAGTTTTTTTTCCAATCTCTCCTGTTGTATGAAATTGTTATGTATCTCATCTTCCACAGCACCAAGTCTATTCTCAGCTTCTGATACCCTGTCCCAGAGCTTATCCATTTTGTCATTCACTTCGTTTACTGATTTTTTCAGGCCTGTTATTTGACATGTTATTTCAGTTTGGAGTTGTGATTTCTGTCTTCATATTTTCTTGATTCTTATTAGTGTTCTGTTCTATTCTTTTCATGGTTTCTTTGAGTTCTTTGAGTATATTCCATATTGCTACTCTAAAGTCCTTATCTGAGAGATTGATTAGTTGGTTGGTCGTTAACTGGTCATCAGAATTGTCATCTTCATTCTCTATGTCTGATGCTGGCCTGCGTTGTTTCCCCATTGTCACACTTGTATTGTGGGTTTTTCTATGTGTTGTGGTGGTATTCATTGGTTATATGATGCAGGCAACACACTTCTCTGGCTCCGCCCTTTCTGGATGGGCCGACTTGCCTCCAAGGTAGGGGAGTCCTCCGTGGATGAAGCCTCACACAGGATCAAATCTTAGGCCCAAGCACACAGCAGAGAAGACAGTCTGGAGAGAAATTCTTGCTTCTGTGATCCAGCACAGTTCTTAGTGTGGTTTTTTTCTTCTTGTGATGGTGTTCTTTTTTTAGAAAGAGCGCACGGCTGCGTAGCGAAGTGGAGCTAAGTGCCTTCTGGAGCCTCTTTTCAGCCCATTCTCAGGAGGTTCACGCAACAGGATAGCAGAGAGACACACACAGGCAGCACTCACAGTTTTTCACAGTCGGGCCCCACTGGTCAGGCGTAGTTTTCACTCGCTCTTTGGGCAGCTTCAGAATGCTGTATTTTTGGGGTTCACTTCCCAGGACTCTGAGGAGTCACTGGCTCGCTGGGTAGCTTCCGAATGTAGTTTCTTTGGGGTTCGCTTCCCAGGGCTCTGAGGAGAGCTTCCAGAGTTCAGGAAAGACAGAGAAGGGTAGGACAGGGCTCCCTTCTGGTGCTCAGTTTCCTCAGAAGAAGCACAGCCTGGTGGAGACTCTGCAGGTAGAGCAATCAGCACTCTGCCTGGAAACCCCCACATCCAGCCATTTCTTACTCACTCACTGGCTTGCTGGGTAGCTCCCGAATGTAGTTTCTTTGGGGTTCGCTTCCCAGGCCTCTGAGGAGAGCTTCCAGAGTTCAGGAAAGACAGAGAAGAGTAGGACAGGGCTCCCTTCAGGTGCTCAGTTTCTGGTTCGCTGGGTAGCTTCCAAATGTAGTTTCTTTGGGGTTCGCTTCCCAGGGCTCTGAGGAGAGCTTCCAGAGTTCAGGAAAGACAGAGAAGGGTAGGACAGGGCTCCCTTCTGGTGCTCAGTTCCTCAGAAGAAGCACAGCCCGGTGGAGACTCTGCAGGTAGAGCAATCAGCACTCTGCCTGGAAACCCCCACATGCAGCCATTTCTCACTCACTCACTGGCTCGCTGGGTAGCTCCCGAATGTAGTTTCTTTTGGGTTCACGTCCCAGGGCTCTGAGGAGAGCTTCCAGAGTTCAGGAAAGACAGAGAAGAGTAGGACAGGGCTCCCTTCCGGTGCTCAGTTTCCTCAGAAGAAGCACAGCCGGGTGGAGACTCTGCAGGTAGAGCAATCAGCACTCTGCCTGGAAACCCCCACCTGCAGCCATTTCTCACTCACTCACTGGCTCGCTGGGTAGCTTCCGAATGTAGTTTCTTTGGGGTTCGCTTCCCAGGTCTCTGAGGAGAGCTTCCAGAGTTCAGGAAAAACAGAGAAGGGTAGGACAGGGCTCCCTTCTGGTGCTCAGTTCCTCAGAAGAAGCACAGCCCGGTGGAGACTCTGCAGGTAGAGCAATCAGCACTCTGCCTGGAACCCCCCACATGCAGCCATCTCTTTTTGTATTCTTAATTTCTCTCTCCTCAACTTCATTATTTGTATATTACTGTCTTTTGTGTATTGGCTTTGTAACCAGCTACATTGCTGCATTGGTTTATTGTTTCTAGGAGTTTTACTGTGGACTCTTTAGGGTTTTCCATGTATATCATCATGTCATCTGCAAAAAGAGGTAGTTTGAATTCCTCTTTCCCTATTTTAATTCCTTTGATTCCCTTCTCTTGTCTGATTGCTATTGCTAGAACTTCTAAGACTATGTTGAATAAGAGTGGAGAGAGTGGACATCCTTGCTTTATTCCTGACTTTAGTGGAAATGCTTTCAGTTTTTCACCATTAAGGATAATGTTGGCTGTGTGCTTTTCATAGATAGCTGTAACTATCTTGAGAAAGGTTCCTTCCAGACCTATTTTGCTTAGTGTTTTCAACATAAATGGGTGTTGGATTTTGTCAAATTCCTTCTCTGCTTCAATTGATATGATTGTGTGGTTTTTGTCTTTTTTTATTATTGATGTGTATGATGTTGATTGATTTACGTATGTTGAACCATCCTTGCATCCCTGGAATGAAGTCCATTTGGTCATGGTTTATAATATTTTTGACATAGTGCTGGATTCAGTTCGCTAAGATTTTGTTGAGTATTTTTGCATCTATGTTCATTAGTGAGATTGGTCTATAGTTTTCTTTCTTGGTAGTATCTTTGCCCTCTTTGAGAATCAGAGTGATATTAGCTTCATAAAAGGAATTGGGGAGGATTCCTGTTTTTTCAATGGTTTGGAAGAGCCTGTTGATGAGTGGAAGTAATTCTTCTTGGAATGTTTGATAGAATTCACCTGTAAAACAATCTGGGCCTGGTGATTTGTTCTTGGGGATCATCTTAATTACTGTTTCAGTTTCCTCCGTGGTGATTGGCCTGTTTAGGCTTTCTAAATCCTCCTTTTACTAGTCTTGGGAGCTGGTATTTTTCCAAGAATCTGTCACTTTCTTCTGGGTTCTCTAGCCTAACTGAGCATACTTGTTCATAATATGTCCTCATGTTGTGTTGGATTTCTTGTAGTTCTGTTGTAATCTCTCCCCTTTCATTTGTGATCCTGTTTATTTGTGTGTTTTCCCTCTTTTTTTTTTTTTGGTGAGTCTGGCCAGTGGTGTGTCTATCTTGTTTATTTTTTTCAAAATATCAACTCCTGGTTTCATTGATTTTCTGTATTGTTTTCTTAGTTTCTGTGTTGTTTATTTCTGCTCTGGTATTTATTATTTCATGTCTTCTGGTTGTGTTTGGGTTTCTTTTTTTTTCTTTGTTTTTTGAATTTTTTTTATTTAAACAACTTTATTACATAAATGATTGTGTTTGGGTTTCAGTCATGTAGAGAACACCACCCATCACCAGTGCAACGTTCCCATCACCAATGTCCCAAATTTTCCTCCCCCCACCTAACCCCCGCCTGTACTCTAGACAGGCTTTCTATTTCCCTTGTACATTCTCTTTATTAGGATAATACAAAACGTAGTTATTTCTCTAACTAAACTCATCCCTTCTTGTGGTGAGCTTCATGAGGTGAGTAGTAACTTCCAGCTCTTTTCTCTTTTGTGTCTGAAAGTTATTATTGCAAGAATGTCTTTCATTTTTCTTAAAACCGATAGATAAGTGAGACCATTCTGTGTCTTTCTCTCTCTGGCTTATTTCACTCAGCATAATAGATTCCATGTACATCTATGTATAGGAAAATTTTATGACTTCATCTCTTTTGATGGCTGCATAATATTCCATTGTGTATATGTACCACAGTTTTTTAGCCATTCATCTGTTGAAGTGTATCTTGGCTGTTTCCAGAGTCTTGCTATGGTAAATAGTGCTGCAATGAATATAGGTGTAAGGAAGGGATTTTTTGTATTGTATTTTTGAGTTCCTAGGATATATTCCTAGGAGTGGTATAGCTGGATTGTATGGGAACTCAATTTCCAGTTTTTGGAGGAATCTCCATATCGCTTTCCATAAAGGTTGAACTAGACGGCATTCCCACCAGCAGTGGATAAGAGTTCCTTTCTCTCCACATCCCTGCCAACACTACTTGTGTTCATTCTCTGTGATGTGTGCCAATCTCTGGGATGTGAGGTGATACCTCATAGTTGTTTTGATTTGCATCTCCCTGATGATTAGTGATGTGGAGCATTTTTATGTGTCTTTTGGCCATTTGTATTTCTTCTTTGTCAAAGTGTCTGTCCATTACTTCTCCCCATTTTTTGTTGGGATTAAATGTTTTTTTCTTGTAAATTTCTATCAGTGCCTTGTATATTTTGGAGATTAGCCCCTTATCTGATGGGTATTGGGTGAATAGTTTCTCCCACTCAGTGGGGGGCTCTTGTATCCTGGGCGCTGGTTTTTCGGGCCACACCCATTTGATGCTCAGGGGTTACTCCTGGCTAAGCACTCAGAAATTGCCCCTAGCTTGGGGGGACCATATGGGACACTGGGGGATCTAACCACGGTCCTTTCTTGGCTAGCGCTTGTAAGGCAGACACCTTACTTCTAGCACCACCTCACCGGCCCCATGTTTGGGTTTCTTTGTTGCTGTTGTTCCAGCTCCTTAAGATGCTGCTAATTTTGTCGTTTTCCTCTTTCCTGGCATAGGATTGTATTTCTATGAGTTTCTCCCTGATTACTGCTTTTGCTGTGTCCCACAAGTTTTGACAAGTTGTTTCTTCATTGTCGTTTGTCTCAAGGAATCTTTTTATTTTTTCCTTGAGTACCTCTTTGATCCAGCTGTTTTTTTTTTTAGCAGCATGTTGTTTAATCTCCAGGTGTTGGATTTTCTCCATTGCTTCTTTTACAGTCAACTTTGACCTCTGTTACATAGTGATCTGACAGGGTGCTTGTAATGATCTTTACCTTAGTGATTTTATGCAGGTTAGATTTGTATACTAAGGCATGGTCTATTCTGGGGAAGGTTACATGTGGACTTGAGAAGAATGTGTACTCTGCTTTTTGCGGTGGAGGGCCCTATATAGGTCTATTAGACCTAGTTCTTCTAATTTTTTATTTAGGGCTTATTTCTTTGTTATTTTTTGTCTGGTGGATCTGTCCAGTGGTTATAATGGAGTATTAAGATCTCCTACTACTATCACATTTCCTTTCATGTGTTTCTACAGTTTTGCAAGCAGTTGCCGTACATATTTTGCTGGCTCTGCATTAGGTGTGCAGATATTAACCAGTGTTAGCACTTCTTGGTCTAGTGATCAGTAAGAAGTGACCCTCTTTGTCTCTGATCACTTTCTTGAGGTTGAATGCAATTTGATCTGATATAAAAATGGCCGTCCCTGCTTTTTTTTATTTCCATTGGCCTGGATAATTGATTTACATCCTTTTATTTTAAGCCTGTGCCTATCTTGTACTTGTAGGTGTGTTTCTTGTAGGCAGCAAAAATCTGGTTTATGTTTTCTAATCCATTTCTCTATTATGTGTCTTTTGATGGGAGAGTTTAGTCCATTAACATTTAAGGAGATTATTGACAGAGAGGACTGTTGTGCAGTTGTATTGTTTAGGGTGGTTGTTGTTACAATTGGGGATTTGGATTGTGTAATTCGTCTCTGAGTAGGTCATTTAGGGTTGGTTTTGCTTGCGCAAATAATGCGAGTTCATTTTTGTTTGAGAATGATTTTAGTCTTTCCTCCCATATGAATGAGAGTTTTGCTGGGTAGTGGACTCTGGGTTGAAAATTTCTTTTATTCAGTCGTTTAAATATGTCATTCCAGTGTCTTCTTGCTTGAAGTATTTCATATGGGAGATCTGGTTTGATTCTAATGTTCCTTCCTTTGTATGCGAGGGTGTTTTTCTCCCCTATTGCTTTAAGTAGGTCGCCCTTCTCTTTGTTTCTTGCCATCTGAATTACTATGTGTCTTGGAGTTGGTTTGTTGGGGTCTATTTTGTTGGGGACTCTTCATCTCCTGGATTTGCTCAGAAGCATCTTTCCAGAGGGTGGGAAAATTTTCTGCTATTATTTCCTTGACTAATTGTTCTTCCCCTTACCTATTTCCTCCCCTTCTGGTATGCCTACAATTCTTAGATTGTTTATTTTGTCTTTGTTCATTAAATACTGGACATTTACTTCCAGTGCTTTATCTTCTATTTCTTTGTTGGCTTCTTTGTTGTCTTTTGTTTGTAGTTTATCTTTGAGTTGTTCTATGTGATTCTTGAGCTGTGCTATTCTGCTCTTCTGGCTTTCTATGGTTTTATGTATTTCTTTTAACTCTGTTTGTATGGAGTCTTTCATATTTTGAAGCAATTCTTGTTTAAATTGGTTCCTTTGCTCACCTATTGATTTCTTGTAATCTCTGGCCAGTGTGTCTTTCATTATTTCAAGCATGGCTTGGAATTCTATTCTCATGGCTGCTCTTAGGTCTTCCTCTCTTGGGTCTGTGCATTTTGGTGGACTTGGAAACTTGTTCTGATTTCTCTCCATCTCCCCTGTTGTTAATGTTTTCCTTGGTTTACCCATCTTTCTTTGATTTTTTGGCTTGGCTTGGAGTGCAGGATTCAGCCCGCTTTCTGCCTCCTGTAGCATGGGGCTGGGTTCCTTCTCGGGGTGTGGCTCTACGTGAGTATGTTGGGTGATGTCGCTGAGTTTTGGTCCTTCCCTCATCCTCCAGACAAGCCTGGTCAATCACCACCCACTTCCTGCCAGACAGTGCAGGTTCACTCCTGGCCAAATGGTAGAGGGCGCCGTTGAGGCTAGATAACTAGCCCTCCCCAGCTGGGAGCCAGCCTGAGCTTCCTTCTTGCCCCTCTGGTCACTGGTCCTCCTGACTCTCTATCTCCTTGGGCTGTGTATGATAGATTGATGTGTTGGCGATTCCCACAAGTGTGCCCACTATCCTTTCTCCCCAACCTCATGCACCTAGGGTCCCCTGGTCTGCCTGTGCTACGTCAAAGAGTGGGCTATATTGGGTGCGCTCTCACAGTTGCCTTGAATAGGTGTCTTTCACCCTCTGGTTGGTGACTTCTAGCCCTCACTCTGGCCTGTCCCAGGAACTCATGATTCTCTTGAATAGGCACCTTCCACTGGTTCCAGTGGGCGATCTCCAGGACTCTCTCTGGCCTGTCCCAGGAACTCAGGGTCCCTTGAATGGGCGCCTTCCACACGCTCCAGTCAGCAACATCCACACACTCCCTCTGGCCTGTCTCAGGAATTCAGGTTCCCTTGAATGGGCCTGGGCAAATTTTTTATTATGGTTTTAATTTCCGCAATAGTGATGGGGGTGTTTAGATATGCTACATCTACTTTATTCAACATTGGAAGGTTATATGAGTTCAAAATTTTATCCATTTCTTCCAGGTTCTCATATTTAGTGGCATAGAGTTTCTTAAGGTATCTCTGAATACACTTTGAATCTCTGCAGTATCTGTAGTGACCCCTTTTCTTTTTTGCTTTATTTAAACATCTTGATTGCATATATTATTGTGATTAGGTTTTGTTCATGTAAAGAACACCCCCATCACAAGTGCAACATTCCCACAACCAATGTCCCAAATATCCCTCCATCCCAAACCACCCCCACCTGTACTCCAGACAGGCTTCCCAGTTCCCTCATTCATTCACATGATTATGGTAGTTCTCTATGTAGTTATTTCTATAACTTCACTCACCACTCTTTGTGGTGAACTTCATGAAGTGAGCTGGAATTTCCAGCCCTCCTCTCATTGTCTCTGAGGATTGTTACAAAAATGACTTTTATTTTTCTTAAAACCCATAGATGAGTGAGACTATTCTGCGTCTCTCTCTCCCTCTGACTTATTTCACTCAGCATGATAGATTCCATGTACATCCATGGATAGGAAAATTTCATGACTTCATCTCTCCTGACGGCTGCATAATATTTCATTGTGTATATGTACCACAGTTTTTTAAGCCATTAGTCTGTTGAAGGGCATCTTGGTTGTTTCCAGAGCCTGGCTATTGTGAATAGTGCTGCAATAAATATAGGTGTGAGGAAGGGGTTTTTGTATTGTATTTTTGTGTTCTTAGGGTATATCTCAGGGGTGGAATAGCTGGATCAAATGGGAGCTCAATTTCCAGATTTTGGAAGAATCTCCATATTGCTTTCCATAGAGGTTGGACTAGACAGCATTCCCACCAGCAGTGGATAAGAGTTTCTTTCTCTCCACATCCCCGCCCGCACTGATTATTCTCATTCTTTGTGATGTGCGCCAATCTCTGTGGTGTGAAGTGGTATCTCATCATTGTTTTGATTTGCATCTCCCTGATGATTAGTGACGAGGAGCATTTTTTCATGTGCCTCTTGGCCATTTGTATTTCTTTTTTTTTTTATCAAAGTGTCTGTTCATTTATTCTCCCCATTTTTGATGGGATTAGATTTTTTTTTCTTGTAAAGTTCTGTCAGTGCCCTGTATATTTTGGAGATTAGCCCCTTATCTGATGGGTGTTGGGTGAATAGTTTCTCCCACTCGGTGGGTAGCTCTTGTATCCTTGACACTATTTCTTTTGAGGTGAAGAAGCTTCTCAGTTTAATGTATTTCCTTCTGTTGATCTCTGCTTTCACTTGTATGGAAAGTGCAGTTTCCTCCTAGAAGATGCTTTTAGTCTCAATGTAATGGAGTGTTTTACCGACCTGTTGTTCTATATACCTTATGGTATCAGGTCTGATATCAAGGACTTTAATACATTAGGATTTTACCTTTGTACTTGATGTTAACTGGGGGTCTATGTTCGCTTTTTTACAAGTGGCTAACCAGTTCTGCCAGCACAACTTGTTAAAGAGGCTTTCTTTGCTTCATTTAGGATTTCTTGCTCCTTTGTCAAAATTAGGTTATTGTATGTCTGGGGGACAATGTCTGAGAACTCAAGGTTCTGATCTGAGGGTCTGTCTTTATTCCAATACCATGCTGTTTTGATAACTATTGCTTTGTAGTACAGTTTAAAGTTGGGGAAAGTAATGCCTCCCATTTTCCTTTTCCCTAGGGGTGCTTTAGCTATTAGAGGGTGTTTATTGTTCCATATGAACTTCATAAGTGTTTGATCCACTTCTTTGAAGAATGTCATGGGTATTTTTAAAGGAATTGCATTAAATCTGTATAATGCTTTGGGGAATATTGCCATTTTAATGATGTTAATCCTGCCAATACATGAGCAGCATATGTGTTTCCATTTCCATATATCCTCTCTTATTTCTTGGAGCAGGGCTCTATAGTTTTCTTTGTATTGGTCCTTCACATTTTTGGTCAAGTTGACTCCAAGATATTTGAGTTTATGTGGCACTATTGTGAATGGGATTGCCTTCTTGACTTCCTTCTCTTCCTTATCATTATTGGTGTATAAAAAGGTCATTGATTTCTGTGTATTAATTCTGTAGATTGCCACCTTGCTATATGAGTCTATTGTCTTTAGAAGCTTTTTGGTAGAGTCTTTGGGGTTTTCTAAGTAGAGTATCATGTTCTCTGCAAACAATGAAAGCTTGACTTCTTTCTTTCCTATCTGGATGATATGTTGAAGTGGACAGTCTTGTCTTGTACCAGAATTTAGAGGAAAGGCTTTTAGTTTTTCTCCATTGAGGATATTTGCCATTGGCTTGTGGTAGATGGCTTCAACTAGATTTAGAAAGGTTCCTTCCATTCCCATTTTGCTGAGAGTTTTGATCAAGAATGGTTGTTGGACATTATCAAATGCTTTCTCTGTGTCTATTGATATGATCATGTGATTTTTATTTTTCTTCTTATTGATGTTGTGTATGATGTTGATAGATTTATGGATGTTAAACCATCCTTGCGTTCCTGGGATGAAACCTACTTGGTCGTAGTGTATGATCTTCTTGATGATGCATTGGATCCTATTTGCCATGATTTTGTTGAAAATCTTTGCATCAACATTCATCAGGGATATTGGTCTGTAATTTTCTTTTTTGGCAGCGTCTCTGTCTGGATTTGTCAACAATTGTATTAAATACTTTGCTGGTTCCTCATTGGGTGCATATATGTTTAGGAGAGTGATTTCTCCTGCTGTACATATCCCTTGATTAAAACATAATGTACATCTTTGTCCCTTACAACTTTTCTGAGTATAAAGTTTGTGTCATCTGATATTAGTATGGCCACTCCAGCTTTTTTAAGGGTGTTGTTTGCTTGGATAATTTTTCTTTAGCCTTTGATTTTGAGTCTATGTTTATTCTGACTATTCAGGTATATTTCTTGTAGGCAGAAAAAGGTTGGGTTCAGTTTTTTTGATCCATTTAAACACTCTGTGCTTCATAATGGGTGCATTTAGTCCACAGACATTGAGAGAGATAATTGTCATGGGATTTATTGCCATCTTTGTGTAGAAGTTTGGTGTGTATGTTAGTCTGTCTTCTCTTTAAAGTAGATCTTTCAGTTTTCTTTTAAGGCTGGCTTTGAGTCTGTAAAGTTTTGAGCTGTTGTTTATCTGTGAAGTTATGTATACTTCCTTCAAACTTGAAAGTGAGTTTTTCTAGGTGCACTATTCTAGGTGAAGCATTTATTTCATTGAGTTTTGTCACTATATCCCACCACTGCCTTCTGGCCTTGAGTGTTTCTGATGACAAGTCTGCTGTAAATCTCAAGGATGCTCCTTTGAATGTAATTTCCCTTTTTCATCTTGCTGCTTTCAGTATTTTCTCTATCTGTGGGATTCATCATTGTGACTAGGATGTGTCTTGGGGTGTCTTTCCTGGGGTCTCTTTTAGCGGTACTCTTCGGACAGGCAGGATTTGGTCACATGTATTTCTTAGCTCTGGTAGTTTCTCTGTGATGATGTTCTTGACTGTTGATTCTTCCTGGAGATTTTCTTCTTGGGTCTCTGAGACTCCAATGATTCTTAAGTTGTTTCTGTTGAGCTAATAAAAGAGTTCTATTTTCATTTGTTCACATTCTTTGAGTAATTTTTTCCATCGTCTGATCATTTGCTTTAAGGCTTTTTTCCAATCTCTTCTGCTATATGGAGTTGTCCTGCATCTCATCTTACAGCGTACTAATTCTATCCTCAGCTGCTGTTAACCTGTGGGAAAGCTCCTCCATTTTGTTCTTCAAATCATCATCTGAGTTTTTCAGACCTAAAGAACCAAGAGAATATGAAGATAGAAATCAGAAAACTCCAAACTAAAATATCAGGTCAAATAACAGGCCACCTCACTGGCCCCTCCAACACCCATTCTTGATATAAAAAAAAAACTCTCAGCAAGATGGGAATGATAGGAACCTTTCTCAATATAGTGTAGGCCATTTACAAGACAATGGCCAACATTATCCGCAATGAAGAAAAAATTAAAGACTTCCCTCTAAATTCTGTTACAAGATAAGTCTGTCCTCTCACAATACTCCTCTTCAACATAGAAAATAGTACTGGGAGTACATGCTATAGCAATTAGGCAAGAAAAAGATATCAAAGGAATCCAGATAGGAAAGACAGAACTCAAGCTCTCTATGTTTGCAGATGACAAGATACTCTACTTAGAAAATTCTACAGACTCTACCAAAAAGCTTCTATAAACAATGGATTCATATAGCAATGTGGCAGACTACAAAATTAATACACAGAAATAAATGGCCTTTTTATATACCAACAATGATAGGGAAGAAATGGACATTAAGAAAACAAACCATTCACATTAGTGTCACACAAACTCAAATATCTTGGAGTCAATTTGACCAAAGATGTGAAGGACCTATACAGAAAACTATAAAGCCCTGCTCCAAGAAATAAAAAAGGACATATGGAAATGGAAACACATACCCTGCTCATGGATTAGCAGGATTAACATCATTAAAATGGCAATACTCCCCAAAGCATTATACAAATTTAATGCTATCCCTCTAAATATACCCATGACATTCTTCAGAGAAGTGGATCAAATACTTTTGAAATTCATTTGGAACAATAAAACCATTTTTGGGAAAAGGAATATGGGAGGCATTACTTCTCCCAACTAAACTATATTACAAAGCAGTCCTTATCAAAACAACATGTTATTGAAATTAAGACAGACCCTCAGATCAGTGGAATAGGCTTGAGTACTCAGAAAATGTTCCCCAGACATACAATCACCTAGTTTTTGATAAACGAGCAAGAAATCTTAAATCAGCAGGGAAAGCCTCCTCAACAAGCGCTGTTGGTACAACTGGCTAGCTACTTGCAAAAAAGCAAACTTAGACCCCCCCCCCAAGCTACCATCATATATGAAGGTAAAATCCAAATGGATTAAAGACCTTGATATCAGACCTGATACCGTAAGGTATATAGAACAACATGTAGGTAAAACACTCCATGACATTGAGACTAAGGCATCTTCAAGGAGGAAACTGCACTCTCCAAACAAGTGGAAGAAGAGATAAGCAGATGGGAATATATTAAGCTGAGAAACTTCTGCACCTCAAAGGAAATAGTGCCCAGGATACAAGAGCTGCCCTGGGTGGGAGAAACTATTCACCCAATGAATAAATAAATAATACATAAACTATTCACCCAATCAGATAAGGGGCTAATATCCAAAATATATAAGGCACTGACAGAACTTTATAAAAAATAAACATCTAGGAGAAGAAATGAACAGACACTTTGACAAAAAAGAAATACAAATGGCCAAAAGGCACATGAAAAAATGCTCTACATCACTAGTCATCAGGGAGATGCAAATCAAAACAACCATGAGATACCATCGTACACTACAGAGATTGGCGCACATCAAAAAGAATGAAAGCAATCAGTGCTGGCGGGGATGTGGAGAAAAAGGAACTTTTATTCACTGCTGGTGAGAATGCCATCTAGTTTAACCTTTCTGGAAAGTGGTATGGAGATTCCTCCAGAAACTGGAAATTGAGCTCCCATACAATCCAGCTATACCACTCCTAGGGATATACCTTAGGAACAGAAAAATACAATGCAAAAATCCCTTCCTCACACCCATATTCATTGCAGCACTATTTACAATACCCAGACACTGGAAACAACCAAGATGCCCTTCAACAGATAAATGGCTAAAGAAATTGTGGTACTTATACACAATAGAATGTTATGCAGCCATCAGGAGAGATGAAGTCATGAACTTTTCCTATACATGGATGTACATGGAGCCTATTATGCTGAGTAAAATAAGTAAGATGAAGATATATATATATATATATATATGCAGAATAGTCTCACTCATATATGGGTTTTAAGAAAAATAAAAGACAATCTTGCAATAATTTTCAGAGACAAAAGAGATGAGGGCTGGAAAATCCAGCTCACTACATGAAGCTCACCATGGAGAGTGATGAGTGCAGTTAGAGAAATTGAGAACTATCATAACATTGAGGACATTGAGAACTATCATAACAATCTGAATGAATGAGGGAAGTAGAAAGCCTGTCTAGAGTACAGGCGATGTGGTGGGGAGGAGGGAGAATTGGGACACTGGTGATGAGAATGTTGCACTGGTAAAGGGGGTGTTTTTTACATGACTGATTCCCAACCATAATCATGTTTGTAATCAAGGTGATTAAATAAAAAATATATTATATATATAATAGAACTTGGGTGCTGAAATAAGATAAAGAAATATGTATGATACCCCGTCAGTAACTTTATTGCAAATCAATGTCTAAAAGAAATAAAAAGAAGAGAGAGGCAGGCCGCGGAGAACATTTTGGGAAGGACAGGAAGGTAATTTGGACTATTATTTAAGGGAAATGTGCACTGGTAAAGAGATGGTTGTTGGATATTGTACAACTGAAATTCAATAATGAATAACTCTGTAACTGTGTATCTCATGGTGATTTAATTAACAATGTCTTTTCTGTTTTGTTTATTTATTTGGGCCACACTCAGTGATGCTCAGGGGTTACTCCTGACTATGTGCTTAGAAATCACTCCCGGTTTGGGGGACCATATGGGATGCCAGGGATGGAACTGAGGTCTGTCCTGGATCAGCTGCATGCAAGGCAAATGCCCTATCACTGCATTATCGTTCTGGCCCCAACAATGTCTTTTTTTTAAAGAAAAGATATATAAAAGAATCAGAAATTAATGAGTAATATTTAGTAAAATTAGATTTACTATTAAATAATAACATTTAATAGTATAACAATAAAATTAACAAATAAAGTAACAATAAAATTACTAAAATATAGATGCATTATTA
Organism: Suncus etruscus; assembly: GCF_024139225.1. Classification (NCBI taxonomy): domain Eukaryota; kingdom Metazoa; phylum Chordata; class Mammalia; order Eulipotyphla; family Soricidae; genus Suncus; species Suncus etruscus. Next base: position 33,115,444 of record NC_064864.1, on the reverse strand, counting down.
ACTTATTCATCTTTTAAACTTCAAGCTTGTGCAATAAATAATATAAAGAGTCAAATAACCAATATACAAAAAATTATTTAATCTTGGGTTGTTAGTACAATTTTTGCAAATAAATGTTAATAACGTTAAAGAGTAGTATGATAATACCAAAAGACAATAAAAATGATGGGGAAAGTGTAATTAGGAGAGAGAAGGAAGCACTGTGAAAATAATAGCAAAAAATAATTATTCTGGATAACAACTAGAAGCTGAAAGGAAATAAATGGTATGGTATGTATGATATGCCTTCAGTAACATTATTGCAAAGCATAGAACCTAAAAATATTTTAAATGAAAGAAAGAGATTAAGAAGAAAAGTTTAGGCCATAGAAGGTTGTTGGGATAGGGACATAGAAAAGGAGAGTAATGGAAAATTGGTGGTGGAAAATTAACACTTGTGAGTGGATGAGTGTTGGAACATTGTACGATTAAAACTAAACTATCAACTACTTTTAAACTCTTTAGCTCTTGATTTAATAAAAAATATAAATTCAGGATGTCAGGCTGGGAAAATCCATGAAACTAGACCTGCCCAGTGGGGCCCAACTGTGAAAAATTGTGAGTGCTGCCTGTGTGTGACCGTCTACTGTCCTGTTGCATGAACCTCTTGGGAATAGGCTGAAAAGAGGCTCCAGAAAACTCGCTCTCCCAGAGGACAATTCTAGGGCAGGAATGCCAAGGAACTGCTCCATAACATGAAAACCAGTTATAACAGTACTTTGCAGAAGCCAGGTCCCCTGTTTGTGACATCAGGCTGGGAAAATCCACAAAACTACGCCTGCCAAGTGGGACCCGGTTGTGAAAAATTGTGAGTGCTGCCTGTGTGTGACTGTCTACAGTCCTGTTGTGTGAACCTCTTGGGAGTGGGCCAAAAAGAGGCTCCAGAAGAGCACAAAGATCCGCTTCGCTACGCGGCAGTGCGCTCTTTCTAAGAAAAGAACACCATTGCAACAAAAAGAAAAAAATCACACTAAGAACTGTGCTGGATCACTGAAGCCCAGCATTTCTGTCTGGACTGTCTTCTCTGCTGCGTGTTCAGACTGAAGATTTGATCCTGTGTGAGGCTTCATCCACGGAGGACTCCCCTCCCTTAGAGGCAAGTCAGCCCATCCAGAAAAGGCGGAGCCAGAGGAGTGTGGCAGCCTGTATCATTTAGCCAATGAATACCACCACAAAACATACAAAAAACCCACAATACAAGTGTGACAATGGGGAAACAATGCAGGCCAGCATCAGACATAAAGAATGAAGATGACAATTCTGATGACCAGATAATGACCAACCAACTAATCAACCTCTCAGATAAGGACTTTAGACTAGCAATATGGAAGATGCTTAGTGAACTCAAAGAAACCATTGATCGAGTTGAACAGAACACTAATAAGAACCAAGAAAATATGAAGACAGAAATCACAAAACTCCAAACTGAAATAACATGTCAACTAACAGGCCTGAAAAACTCAGTAAACGAAGTGAATGACAAAATGGATAAGCTCTGGGACAGGGTATCAGAAGCTGAGAATAGACTTGGTGTGGTGGAAGATGAGATAAATAACAATTCCATACAGCAAGAGAGATTGGAAAACAAAAACTTAAAGCAAATGAACGGACAATGGAAAAATTAGTCAAAAAATGGGAACAGATGAAAATAGAAGTCTATGATAAACTCAACAGGAACAACTTAAGAATCCTTGAGTCCCAGAACCCAGGAAGAAAATTTCCAGGAAGAATCAACGGTCAAGAACATCATTAAAGAGAAACTTCCAGAGCTAAAGAATATATGTGACCAGGACCCTGAGAGATAGCACAGCGCTGTTTGCCTTGCAAGCAGTCGATCCAGGACCACAGGTAGTTGGTTTGAATCCCGGTGTCCCATATGGTCCCCTGTGCCTGCCAGGAGCTATTTCTGAGCAGAGAGCCAGAAGTAACCCCTGAGCACCACCAGGTTGGCCCAAAAAACAAAAAACAAACAAAAAAAAGAATATATGTGATCACATCCTGCATGCTCGAAGAGTACCAACCAAAAGAGACCCCAGAAAAACGACCCCAAGACACATCCTAGTCACAATGACAAATCCCACAGATAGAGACAGAATTCTGAAAACAGCAAAATCAAAAAGGAAAATTACATTCAAGGGAGCATCCTTGAGATTTACACCAGAAACACTCAAGGCCAGAAAGCAGTGGTGGGATATTGTGACAAGACTGAATGAAATGAATGCTTCACCTAGAATACTGTACCCAGCAAAACTCCCTTTCCGGTTTGACGGAAGAATACATGGTTTCACAGACAAAAACAGCTCAGAAACTTTACAGACTCAAAACCAGTCTTTTTTAAATTTTTTTAATTTTGTTTAAACACCTTGATTACACACATGATTGTGTTTGGGTTTCAGTCATGTAAAGAACACCATCCATCATCAGTGCAACATTTCCATCATCAAAACCAGTCTTAAGAGAAAAACTGAAAGACCTAATTTAAGACAAGACTAACCAAAAGACACACCAAATTTCGATATAAAGATGGCATTAAATCCCAGGACAATTCTTTCTCTCAATGTCAACGGACTAAATGCACCAGTTAAGAGACACAGAGTGGCTAAATGGATCAAAAAACTCAATCCAACCTTCTGCTGCCTACAAGAAATGCACCTGAATAGCCAGAACAAATATAGACTCAAAATAAAAGGCCGGAGAAAAATTATCCAGCACACAACACCCATAAAAAAGCTGGAGTGGCCATACTAATATCAGATAATGCAAACTTTATACTCAGGAAGGTTGTAAGGGACAAAGATGGACATTTTATATTAATCAAGGGGTATGTAGAGCAGGAAGAAATAACTCTCCTAAACATATATGCACCGAATGAGGGGCCAGCAAACTATTTAATACAATTGTTGACAAATCTGAAAAATAATATCAATAACAATATCAAAAATAATATCAAAAATAGGGAGACAGAAGAAACTAACAAAGCTGAGAGCAGAAACCAACGAAATGGAAACCCAAAGAACAATCCGAAAGATCAACGAAAACAGAAGCTGATTCTTTGAAAAAATAAACAAGATTGATAGACCACTGGCAAAACTAACAAAGAAAGAGAGAGAGAAACTTGATAACTCGTATTAGGAATGAAAAAGGAGAGATAACTACTGATATGGCAGAGATTCAAAGGGTAATCAGAAATTACTTTTAGAAACTCTACGCCAATAAAATGAGAACCTGAAAGAAATGGATAAATTTTTGGACTCTTATAATCTTCCATGGTTGAAGGAAGAGGATGTAGCATATCTAAACACCCCCATCACCATTGATGAATTTAAAATGGTAATCAAATGTCTGCCCAAAAACAAAAGTCCAGGCCCATTTGGAATCACTAATGAATTCTTTCAAACCTTTCAAGAGGAACTACTACCAATCCTGGCAAGACTCTCATGAAATTGAACAAACGGAAACACTTCCAAATAGCTTTTATGAAGCCAACATCACCTTGATACCTAAACCAGACAGAGATGCTATGAAAAAAGAAAATTACAGACCAATATCGCTGATGAATACAGATGCAAAGATGCTCAACAAAATCCTCGCAAATAGGATTCAATGCCTCATTAAGAAGATCATCCACTACGGATCAAGTAGATTTCATCCTAGGAATGCAAGGATGGTTTAACATCCATAAATCTATCAACATAATACACAACATCAACAATAAGAAAAATAAAAATCACATGATCATATCAATAGATGCAGAGAAAGCATTTGATAATGTCCAACACCCATTCTTGATCAAAACTCTCAGCAAGATGGGCATGGAGGGAACCTTTCTCAATATAGTTAAGGCCATCTACCACAAGCTAGTGGCAAATATTATCCTCAATGGAGAAATACTAAAAGCCTTCCCTCTAAATTCTGGCACAAGACTCCTATTCCACCTCCTATTCAACATAGCACTGGAAGTACTCACTATAGAGATTAGGCAAGAAAAAGATATCAAGGGAATCCAGATAGGAAAGGAAGAAGTCAAGCTCGCACTGTTTGCAGATGACATGATACTCAGAAAACCCTAAAGACTCTACCAAAAAGCTTCTAGAAACAATAGACTCATATAGCAAGGTGCCAGGCTACAAAATTAACACACAAAAATCAATGGCCTTTCTATACACCAATAGTAATAAGGAAGAAATGGACATTAAAAAAACAACTCCATTCACAATAGTGCCACACAAATTCAAATATTATGGAATCAACTTGACTAAAAATGTGAAGGACCTATACAAAGAAAATTATAAAACTCTGCTCCATGAAATAAGAGAGGACACATGCAAATGGAAACACATACCCTGCTCATGGATTGGCAGGATTAACATAATCAAAATGGCAATACTCCCCAAGGCATTATACAGATTTAATGTGATTCTCTAAAGATACCCATGACATTCTTCAAAGAAGTGGATCAGGTACTTTTGAAATTTGTTTGGAACAATGAACACCCTAGAATAGCTAAAGCAATTATTGGGAAAAAGAATATGGGAGGAATTACTTTCCCCAACTTTAAACTTTACTACAAAGCAATAGTTATCAAAACATCATGGTATTGGAATAAGGACAGGCCCTCAGATCAGTGGAATAGGCTTGAATACTCAGAGAATGTTCCCCAGACATACAATCACCTAATTTTTGATAAAGGAGCAAGAAATCCTAAATGGAACAGGGAAAGCCTCTTCAACAAGTGGTATTGGCACAACTGGCTAATCACTTGCAAAAAATTGAACTTAGACCCCCAGCTAACATCATGTATGAAGGTAAAATCTAAATGGATTAAAGACCTCGATATCAGACCCAAAACCATAAGATATATAGAAAAACACATGGGCAAAAAACTTTAGGACATTGAGACTACAGGCATCTTCAAGGAGGAAACTGCACTCTCCAAGCAAGTGAAAACAGAGATTAACAGATGGGAATATATTAAGCTGAGAAGCTTCTGCACCTCAAAGGAAATAGTGCCCAGGATACAAGAGCCACCCACTGAGTGGGAGAAACTATTCACCCAATACCCATCAGATAAGGGGCTAATCTCCAAAATATACAAGGCACTGACAGAAATTTACAAGAAAAAAACATCTAATCCCATCAAAAATTGGGGAGAAGTAATGGACAGACACTTTGACAAAGAAGAAATACAAATGGCCAAAAGACACATAAAAATGCTCCACATCACTAATCATCAGGGAGATGCAAATCAAAACAACTATGAGGTATCACCTCACATCCCAGAGATTGGCACACATCACAGAGAATGAACACAAGTAGTGTTGGCAGGGATGTGGAGAGAAAGGAACTCTTATCCACTGCTGGTGGGAATGCCGTCTAGTTCAACCTTTATGGAAAGCGATATGGAGATTCCTCCAAAAACTGGAAATTGAGTTCCCATACGATCCAGCTATACCACTCCTAGGAATATATCCTAGGAACTCAAAAATACAATACAAAAAATCCCTTCCTTACACCTATATTCATTGCAGCACTATTTACCATAGCAAGACTCTGGAAACAGCCAAGATACACTTCAACAGATGAATGGCTAAAAAACTGTGGTACATATACACAATGGAATATTATGCAGCCATCAAAAGAGATGAAGTCATAAAATTTTCCTATACATAGATGTACATGGAATCTATTATGCTGAGTGAAATAAGCTAGAGAGAGAAAGACACAGAATGGTCTCACTTATCTATCGGTTTTAAGAAAAATGAAAGACATTCTTGCAATAATAACTTTCAGACACAAAAGAGAAAAGAGCTGGAAGTTACAACTCACCTCATGAAGCTCACCACAAGCAGGGATGAGTTTAGTTAGAGAAATAACTACGTTTTGAATTATCCTAATAAAGAGAATGTATGAGGGAAATAGGAAGCCTGTCTAGAGTACAGGAGGGGGTTGGTGGGGGGGAGGGAGATTTGAGACGTTGGTGATGGGAACGTTGCACTGGTGATGGGTGGTGTTCTTTACATGACTGAAACTCAAACACAATCATGTATGTAATCAAGGTATTTAAATAAAATATATATAAAAATATTATAAATTCAACATACATGTCATTATCAGGAAAGTAAAAATCAAAGCTAATATCCCCAACTTACTTAGAAACAACTGAGAAACAACCAACAAATCACACTTGATAAATATTGTGCATACCCCTACGATTAAGAAAAAGGCATATGTAGACTCACTACACAATTCCTATTAAAATTGTAGTAAAATTGTGGAGCAACTCTAACACGTCTAAGTGTTATGACAACATGCAAATTAAGGGAACCTGGATGAAGAGAAAATCAAAGAAGAAATAGATTACTTGAGAATAATAAAATACAAAAACAAGTTACCAAAATTCATGAGACTTAGTAAAATCAGTAAGTATATAGGCCTATATAAGTAATGAAGAAAAAGATAAAATCAACAACCTAAAAGTACACCTTAAATAAAATAATAATAATAATAATAATAATAATAGCTAATATATACAAGGTACTGATAGAAATTAACAAGAAAAATGATTTAACCCCATCAAAAATGGGGAGAATTAATGAACAGATACTTTTTCAAAGATGAAGATGCTTTAGTCTCAACGTCATGGAGTGTTCTGCCTATATTTTCTTCTATATACCTTATAGTTTCAGATCTGATATCAAGCTCTTTAACCCATCTTGGTTTTATCTTTATACATGCTCTCAAAGAGAGGTCAGAGTTCCCTTTTTTGAATATCGCTGACCAGTTGTCCCAATACAACTTTTTTGAAGAGTCTTTCCTTGCTCCATTTTATGTTTCTTGCCCCTCTATCAAAGATTGTATGTTGGGGGGGTCATTCTTTGAATATTTAAGTCTATTCCATTTATCTTTGGGTCTGTCTTTATTTCAATACCATACTTTTTTTTAATGACTACTGCTTTGTAGTACAATTTAAAGTTGGGGTAAGTGATGCCTCCCATCTATTTCCAAAGAATTGCTTGAGCTAGTTGTTGTGTCTTTTGTTCCAAATTAAGTTCAGAAGTTTGTTTGATCCATTTTTTTTCTTTTTTTTTTATTTAAACACCTTGATTACATACATGATTGTGTTTGGGTTTCAGTCATGTAAAGAACGCCACCCATCACCAGTGCAACATTCCCACCACCAATGTCCCAAGTCTCCCTCCTCCCCACCTAACCCCTGCCTGTACTCTAAACAGGCTCTCCATTTCCCTCATATATTCTCATTATTAGGAAAGTTCAGAATGTAGTTATTTCTGTAACTAAACTCATCACTCTTTGTGGTGAGCTTCCTGAGGTGAGCTGGAACTTCCAGCTCTTTTCTCTTTAGTGTCTGAAAATTGTTATTGCAAGAATGTCTTTCATTTTTCTTAAAACCCATAGATGAGTGAGACCATTCTGCGTTTTTCTCTCTCTCTCTGACTTATTTCACTCAGCATAATAGATTCCGTGTACATCTATGTATAGGAAAATTTCATGACTTCATCTCTCCTGACAGCTGCATAATATTCCATTGTGTATATGTACCACAGTTTCTTTAGCCATTCATCTGTGGAAGGGCATCTTGGTTGTTTCCAGAGTCTTGCTATGGTAAATAGTGCTGCAATGAATATGGGTGTAAGGAAGGGGTTTTTGTACTGTATTTTTGTGTTCTTAGGGTATATTCCTAGGAGTGGTATAGCTGGATCATATGGGAGCTCGATTTCCAGTTTTTGGAGGAATCTCCATATCGCTTTCCATAAAGGTTGAACTAGACGGCATTCCCACCAGCAGTGGATAAGAGTTCCTTTCTCTCCACATCCCCGCCAACACTGTTTATTCTCATTCCTTGTGATGTGTGCCATTCTCTGTGGTGTGAGGTGGTATCTCATCGTTGTTTTGATTTGCATCTCCCTGATGATTAGTGATGTGGAGCACTTTTTCATGTGTCTTTTGGCCATTTGTGTTTCTTTTTTGTCAAAGTGTCTGTTCATTTCTTCTCCCCATTTTTTGATGGGATTAGATGTTTTTTTCTTGTAAAGTTCTGTCAGTGCCTTGTATATTTTGGAGATTAGCCCCTTATCTGATGGGTATTGGGTGAATAGTTTCTCCCACTCAGTGGGTGGCTCTTGTATCCTGGGCACAATTTCCTTTGAGGTGCAGAAGCTTCTCAGCTTAATATATTCCCATCTGTTAATCTCTGCTTTCACTTGCTTGGAGAGTGCAGTTTCCTCCTTGAAGATGCCTGTAATGTCCTGGAGTGTCTTGCCTATGTGCTGTTCTATATATCTTATGGTTTTGGGGCTGATATCGAGGTCTTTAATCCATTTGGATTTTACCTTCGTACTTGATGATAGCTGGGGGCCTAAGTTCAATTTTTTGCAAGCAGCTATCCAGTTGTGCCAACACCACTTGTTGAAGAGGCTTTCTTTGCTCCATTTAGGATTTCTTGCTCCTTTATCAAAAATTAGGTGATTGTATGTCCGGGGAACATTTTCTGAGTATTCAAGCCTATTCCACTGATCGGAGGGCCTGTCCTTATTCCAATACCATGCTGTTTTGATAACTATTGCTTTGTAGTACAGTTTAAAGTTGGGGAAAGTAATTCCTCCCATATTCTTTTTCCCAATGATTGCTTTGGCTATTCGAGGGTGTTTATTGTTCCAAATGAATTTCAAAAGTGTCTGATCCACTTCTTTGAAAAATGTCATGGGTATCTTTAGAGGGATAGCATTAAATCTGTATAATGCCTTGGGGAGTATTGACATTTTGATGATGTTAATCCTGCCAATTCACGAGCAGGGTATGCATTTCCATTTCCGCGTGTCCTCTCTTATTTCTTGGAGCAGAGTTTTATAGTTTTCTCTGTATAGGTCCTTCACATTTTTAGTCAAGTTGATTCCAAGATATTTGAGTTTGTGTGGCACTATTGTGAATGGGGTTGTTTTCTTAATGTCCATTTCTTCTTTATTACTGTTGGTGTATAGAAAGGCCATTGATTTTTGTGTGTTAATTTTGTAGCCTGGCACCTTGCTATATGAGTCTATTGTTTCTAGAAGCTTTTTGGTAGAGTCTTTAGGGTTTTCTAAGTAGAGTATCATGTCATCTGCAAACAGTGAGAGCTTGACTTCTTCCTTTCCTATCTGGATTCCCTTGATATCTTTTTCTTGCCTAATCGCTATAGCAAGTACTTCCAGTGCTATGTTGAATAGGAGTGGTGAGAGAGGACAGCCTTGTCTTGTACCAGAATTTAGAGGGAAGGCTATTAGTTTTTCTCCGTTGAGGATAATATTTGCCGTTGGCTTGTGGTAGATGGCTTCAACTAGATTGAGAAAGGTTCCTTCCATTCCCATCTTGCTGAGAGTTTTGATCAAGAATGGGTGTTGGACCTTATCAAATGCTTTCTCTGCATCTATTGATATGATCATGTGGTGTTTGATCCATTTTTTAAAAAATGTCATGCATATTCTTAGAGAGATTACATTAAATCTGTGCATTAAATTAAATTACATTTAATCTGTGTATTGACACTTTAATAATGTTAGTCCTTCCAATCCATGAGTAGGGTGTTCATTTTTTGTGTCCTAATTTAGTTCTTTAAGTAGTGTTTTATAATTTTCTTTCTACAGGTCTTTCACCTCTTCACTTATGTTGATTTGAGTTTCTGTGGAACTAGAGTTAATAAGATTGTATTAATATCTATTTCTTTTTATCATTACTTGTATTTAAAAATGTATAAATTTTTGCATGATAATTTTGTAGTCTGCCAATGTACTATACAAATTTATTGTTTCTATAAGCTTTTTTGTGGTTTCTTTAGGATTTTTTTTAAATATAGTATGATGTCATCTGCAAACAAATAGTGAGAACTTGAATTCTTCCCTTCACATTTGGATGCTCTTGCTATCTTTTTCTCATTTGATTGCTATGTCAAATATTTCCAGTACTATGTTAAATATAATTGGTGAGAGGTGGCAGCCTTTACTTGTGACTGTCTTTAGCAGAAATGCTTTCAGTTTTTCTTCATTAAATATATTTTCCATTGGGCTTTTGGTAAATGACCTTGACATATTGGGGAAAGTTGCTTCCATTTCCTTCCTATTGAAGGTTTTATCATGAACATTGTTTAACCTTATCATGCTTTCTCTGCATCTATTGATATGACTATATAATTTTTGTTGATATGGAATATTACATGGATTGCCTTTCATATGTTAAACCACCCTTGCATCTCTGGTTGCATACACAAACCGTAAGTCATCAGTATATGACTTACTTGTATTGTATATTGTATCCTATTGACTAGTCTTTTTTTTTTTTGGAGGATCTTTGCATCAGTGTTCATCAAGAATGTTGGTCTGCGACAGATGCCATGACACACATGAAAACATGTTCACCATCACTTGTCATTAGGGAAATCCAAATCAAGACAACAGTGTAAGTAAGTACCACCTTACACCAGTGACAAAAAAATAGCGGGACCAATCTTAACTTAGAAATATGGGAGGCATTACTTTCCCCAATTTTAAACTGTATTACAAAGCAATAATTATCATAACAGCATGGTACTGGAATAAAGACAGATCCTCAGATCAGTGGAATAGACTTGAGTATTCAGAGAATGTGCCCCACACATACAATCAACTAATCTTTAATAAAGAGACAAGAAATGCAAAATGGAGCAAGAAAAGCCTCTTCAACAAGTGGTGTTGGCACAACTGGTTAGCCACTTGCAAAAAAGTGAACTGAGACCCCCATCTAACACCATGCACAAAGATCAAATCCAAATGGATTAAAGACCTTGATATCAGGCCTGAAACCATAAAGTATATAGAACAATATGTAGGTAAAAACACTTCATGACATTGAGACTAAAGGCAACTTCAAGGAGGAAATAGCACTCTCTGGAAGCAGAAATAAATATATTTATTTATATGTAATAAATATATATTTATATATAATATATATAATTATAATATATTATATATTACATATAATATATAAAGCTGAGAAGCTTCTGCACCTCAAAAGAAATAGTGCCTAGGATACAAAAGCCACCCACAGAATGGAAGAAACTATTGACCGAATACCCATCAGACAAGGGGCTAATATCGAAAATATGAAAAATAATGACAAAACTTAATAAGAAAAAATATATAGCCTCATCAAAATGGGGAGAAGTAATGAACAGATACTCCCTCTAAGAAGAAATACAAATGTCAAAAAGACACCTGAAATAATGTTCCACATCACTCGTCATTAGGAAGATGCAAATCAAAACTAAAATGAGGTATCATCTCACACCACAGAGTTTGGCACACACCACAAAGAACAAGAATAATCAATGCTGGTGGAGTTGTGGAGAGAAAGACACTCTGATTCACTGCTGGTGGGAATGATATCTCTTCCATCCTTTATTAAAACAATATGGAGATTCCACAAAAAACTGGAAATTGAGCTTCCATATGATCTAGTTATACCACTCCTAGGGATATATCCTAGAAACACAAGAATACAATTCAAAAATCCCTTCTTCACACCTATATTCATTGCAGTGCTATTTACAATAGCCAGACTCTGGAAACAACCAAGATGCCCTTCAACAGATGAATGGCTAAAGAAACTGTGGTACATATACACAATGGCATATTATGCAGCCCTCAGGAGAGATGAAGTCATGAAATTTTCCTATACGTGAAAGTACATGGGATCTGTTATGCTGAGTTAAATAAGTCAGAGGGAGAGAGATAGACACAGAATAGTCTCATCTATGAGTTTTAAGAAAAATTAAAGACAATATTGTAATAAAGCACAGAGACAATAGAGTTAAGGGCTGAAAGGGACGGAAGGACAGCTCAGAATTTGAAGCTCACCACAAAGAGTGGTGAATGTTGTTAGTGAAATAACTACACTAACAACTAGCATGAAGTGTTAAAGAAAGAGAGATGTAGAATGCCTGTCTCGAATACAGGCAGGGGTTAAGAGTAGGGGGAGCATTGGTGGTGGGAATTTTGCAATGGTAAAGGTGGGTATTCTGTTTATGTCTGAAACCCAACTACAACCATGCTTTTAATTATGTTGATTAAATAAATATTTATATTAAAAAGTAAAATAAAGGACAAATTTTATGGGAACTTTGTGGTACATGAGTTATTTTATATTGTACTTCATTAATCTCAATATTTCAGTTATATTATACTGTACTTTTAATGATCTTACTATTAGAGAAAATAGATTTTCAATAAAGTTCATTTCTGATATCATTAATCACTAGTGAGAATGGCAGAAATTAAAAACAATGGAAACGCAAAAGCTGGCTCCCTGTGTGTGACACCAGGCGGGGAAAATCCGCGAAAGTACACCGGCCCAGTGGGGCTCAGCTGTGAAAGACTGTGAGTGTGACCTGTCTATGTCTGTCTACTGTCCTCTTGCGTGAAACTCTTGCGAGTGGGGCAAAAAGAGGCTCAGAGGAGCACGGCTGCTCCGCTTCGCTACGCGGCCGTGCACTCTTTCTAAGGAAAGAACTCCATTGCAACAAGAAGGAAAAATCACACTAAGAACGGTGCTATATCACAGAAGCAAACATTTCTCTCTGGACTGTCTTCTCTGTTGCATGCTCAGGCCCAAGATTTGACCCAGTGTGAGGCTTCATCCACGGAGGACTCCCCTCCCATAGAGGCAAGTCAGCCCATCCAGAAAGGGAGGAGCCAGAGGAGTGTGCTGCCTACATCATATAGACAATGAATACCACTACAACACGTAGAAAAACCCACAATACAAGTGTGACAATGGGGAAACAACGCAGGCCAGCATCAGACATAGAGAATGAAGATGACAATTCTGAGGACCAGATAATGACTGAACAACTAATCAACCTCTCAGATAAGGACTTTAGACTAGCAATATGGAAGGTGCTCAACAGACTCCAAGAAACCATGGATCGAGTTGAACAGAACACTAATAAGAACCAAGAAAATATGAAGGCAGAAATGACAAAACTCCAAACTGAAATAACATGTCAACTAACAGGACTGAAAAAGTCAGTAAACGAAGTGAATGACAAAATGGATAAGCTCTGGGACAGGGTATCAGAAGCTGAGAATAGACTTGGTGCTGTGGAAGATGAGATACATAACAATTCCATACAGCAGGAGAGATTGGACAAAAAACTTAAAGCAAATGAGCAGACAATGGAAAAATTAGTCAAAGAATGGGAACAGACGAAAATAGAAGTCTATGATAAGATCAACAGAAACAACTTAAGAATCATTGGAGTCCCAGAGACCCAGGAAGAAAATTTCCAGGAAGAATCAATGGTCAAGAACATCATTAAAGAGAAACTTCCAGAGCTAAAGAATATATGTGATCAAATCCTGCATGCCCGAAGAGTACCAACCAAAAGAGACCCAAGAAAAACCACCCCAAGACACATCCTAGTCACAATGACAAATCCCACAGATAGAGACAGAATTCTGAAAACAGCAAGATCAAAAGGGGAAATCATGTTCAAGCAAGCTTCCCTGAGATTTACAGCAGACCTGTCACCAGAAACGCTCAATGCCAGAAAGCAGTGGTGGGATATTGTGACAAGACTGAATGAAATGAATGCTTCACCCAGAATACTATACCCAGCAAAACTCACTTTCCGGTTTGATGGAAGAATACATGGTTTCACAGACAAAAAACAGCTCAGAAACTTCACAGACACAAAACCAGTCTTAAGAGAAAAACTGAAAGACCTAATCTAAGACAAGACTACCCAAAAGACACACCAAATTTTGAAATAAAGATGGCGTTAAATCCCAGGACAATTCTTTCTCTCAACGTCAATGGACTAAATGCACCAGTTAAGAGACACAGAGTGGCTAAATGGATCAAAAAACTCAATCCAACCTTCTGCTGCCTACAAGAAACGCACCTGAATAGTCAGAACAAACATAGACTCAAAATAAAAGGCTAGAGAAAAGTTATCCAAGCAAACAACACCCATAAAAAAGCTGGAGTGGCCATACTAATATCAGATAATGCAAACTTTATACTCAGGAAGGTTGTAAGGGACAAAGACGGACATTTTATATTAATCAAGGGGTACGTAGAGCAGGAAGAATTCACTCTCCTAAACATATATGCACCGAATGAGGGGCCAGCAAAATATTTAATACAACTGTTGACAAATCTGAAAAATAATATCAACAACAACACAATAATTGTGGGGGACCTTAACACGGCTTTGTCAACACTGGACAGGTCAACCAGACTGAAACCCAACAAGAATATACTAGACCTGAGGAGAGAAATGGAAGAAAGAGGCCTAGTGGATATATATAGGACACTCCATCCCCAGAAACCTGGATACACATTCTTCTCCAATGTACATGGGACATTCTCCAGGATAGACTACATGCTGGCACATAAAACATACCTCCATAAGATCAAGAGGATAGAAATTTTGCAGACTACCTTCGCTGACCACAAGGCTCTGAAATTATTTGTGAACTCCAAAGGGACTCAGAAGAAACACTTTAACACCTGGAAGTTAAACAGCCTCATGCTCAATAACCAGTGGGTCCGAGATGAAATCAAGGAGGAAATCAAAAGGTTCCTGGAAACAAATGACAATCAAGACACAAACTCTCAGAACTTATGGGACACAGCAAAAGCAGTACTGAGAGGAAAATTTATAGCTTTGCAAGCACACATCAGGAAGGAAGAAGGAGCTTACCTGAGTAGCTTAATGACACAGCTAATAGAACTAGAAAATGCTCAACAAAAGGACCCAAGAATAGGAAGACAGAAGGAAATAACAAAGCTGAGAGCAGAAATCAACGAAGTGGAAACTCAAAAAACAATCCAAAAGATCAACGAAAGCAGAAGTTGGTTCTTTGAAAAAATAAACAAGATTGATAGACCACTGGCAAACCTAACAAAGAAAGAGAGAGAGAGAAACTTGATAACTCGTATCAGGAATGAAAAAGGAGAGATCACTACTGATATGACAGAGATTCAAAGGGTAATCAGAAACTACTTTGAAAAACTCTACACCACTAAAAATGAGAACCTGGAAGAAATGGATAAATTCTTGGACTCTTATAATCTTCCATGGTTGAAGGAAGAGGATGTAGCATATCTAAACACCCACATAACCATTGATGAAATTAAAACAGTAATCAAATGTCTGCCGAAAAACAAAAGCCCAGGTCCAGATGGATTCACTAATGAATTCTATCAAACTTTCCAAGAGGAACTACTGCCAATCTTGGCAAGACTCTTTCATGAAATTGAAGAAACAGAAACACTTCCAAATAGCTTTTATGAAGCCAACATCACCTTGATACCTAAACCAGACAGAGACGCTACCAAAAAAGAAAATTACAGACCAATATCACTGATGAATGCAGATGCAAAGATCCTCAACAAAATCCTGGCAAATAGGATTCAATGCCTCGTTAAGAAGATCATCCACTACGATCAAGTAGGTTTCATCCCAGGAATGCAAGGCTGGTTTAACATCCGTAAATCTATCAACATAATACACAACATCAATAACAAGAAAAATAAAAACCACATGATCATATCAATAGATGCAGAGAAAGCATTTGATAAGGTCCAACACCCATTCTTGATCAAAACTCTCAGCAAGATGGGAATGGAGGGAACCTTTCTCAATATAGTGAAGGCCATCTACCACAAGCCAGTGGCAAATATTATCCTCAATGGAGAAAAACTGAAAGCCTTCCCTCTAAATTCTGGCACAAGACAAGGCTGTCCTCTCTCACCACTCCTATTCAACATAGCACTGGAAGTACTTGCTATAGCGATTAGGCAAGAAAAGGATATCAAGGGAATCCAGATAGGAAAGGAAGAAGTCAAGCTCTCACTGTTTGCAGATGACATGATACTCTACTTAGAAAACCCTAAAGACTCTATCAAAAAGCTTCTAGAAACAATAGACTCATATAGCAAGGTGGCAGGCTACAAAATTAACACACAAAAATCAATGGCCTTTCTATATACCAATAGTAATAAGGATGAAATGGACATTAAGAAAACAACCCCATTCACAATAGTACCACACAAACTCAAATATCTTGGAATCAACTTGACTAAATATGTGAAGGACCTATACAAAGAAAACTATAAAACTCTGCTCCAAGAAATAAGAGAGGACACACGGAAATGGAAACGCATACCCTGCTCATGGATTGGCAGGATTAACATCATCAAAATGTCAATACTCCCCAAGGCATTATACAGATTTAATGCCATCCCTCTAAAGATACCCATGACATTCTTCAAAAAAGTGGATCAGACACTTTTGAAATTCATTTGGAACAATAAACACCCTCGAATAGCTAAAGCAATCATTGGGAAAAAGAATATGGGAGGAATTACTTTTCCCAACTTTAAACTGTACTACAAAGCAACAGTTATCAAAACAGCATGGTATTGGAATAAGGATAGGTCCTCAGATCAGTGGAATAGGCTTGAATACTCAGAAAATGTTCCCCAGAGATACAACCATCTAATTTTTGATAAAGGAGCAGGAAATCCTAAATGGAGCAGGGAAAGCCTCTTCAACAAGTGGTGTTGGCACAATTGGATAGCCACTTGCAAAAAATTAAACTTAGACCCCCAGCTAACATCATGTACAAAGGTAAAATCCAAATGGATTAAAGACCTCGATATCAGCCCCCAAACCATAAGATATATAGAACAGCACATAGGCAAAACACTACAGGACATTACAGGCATCTTCAAGGAGGAAACTGCACTCTCCAAGCAAGTGAAAGCAGAGATTAACAGATGGGAATATATTAAGCTGAGAAGCTTCTGCACCTCAAAGGAAATAGTGCCCAGGATACAAGAGCCACCCACTGAGTGGGAGAAACTATTCACCCAATACCCATCAGATAAGGGGCTAATCTCCAAAATATACAAGGCACTGACAGAACTTTACAAGAAAAAAACATCTAACCCCATCAAAAAATGGGGAGAAGAAATGAACAGACACTTTGACAAAGAAGAAATACGCATGGCCAAAAGACACATGAAAAAATGTTCCACATCACTAATCATCAGGGAGATGCAAATCAAAACAACGATGAGATACCACCTCACACCCCAGAGAATGGCACACATCACAAAGAATGAGAATAAACAGTGTTGGCGGGGATGTGGAGAGAAAGGAACTCTTATCCACTGCTGGTGGGAATGCTGTCTAGTTCAACCTTTATGGAAAGCGATATGGAGATTCCTCCAAAAACTGGAAATCGAGCTCCCATACGATCCAGCTATACCACTCCTAGGAATATACCCTAGGAACACAAAAATACAATACAAAAACCCCTTCCTTACACCTATATTCATTGCAGCTCTATTTACCATAGCAAGACTCTGGAAACAACCAAGATGCCCTTCAACAGACGAATGGCTAAAGAAACTGTGGTACATATACACAATGGAATATTATGCAGCTGTCAGGAGAGATGAAGTCATGAAATTTTCCTATACATGGATGTACATGGAATCTATTATGCTGAGTGAAATAAGTCAGAGAGAGAGAGAAAAACGCAGAATGGTCTCACTCATCTATGGGTTTTAAGAAAAATGAAAGACACCCTTGTAATAATAATTTTCAGACACAAAAGTGAAAAGAGCTGGAAGTTCCAGCTCACCTCAGGAAGCTCACCACAAAGAGTGATGAGTTTAGTTAGAGAAATAACTACATTTTGAACTGTCCTAATATTGAGAATATATGAGGGAAATGTAGAGCCTGTTTAGGGTACAGGCGGGGGGTTGGGGGGGGAGGAGGGAGATTTGGGACTTGGGTGATGGGAATGTTGCACTGGTGATGGGTGGTGTTCCTTTTATGACTGAAACCCAAACACAATCATGTATGTAATCAAGGTGTTTAAATAAAAAAAAAATTAAAAAAAAATTAAAAATTAAAAAAAAAAAAGAAAATGTATGGTAGAATCCAGAGCAATAGCACAAAAAAAAAAAAAAAAAAAAAAAAAAAAACAATGGAAACAACCAGAGTTAAAGTGGATCCCGTGAAAAAGAAAAAATTTCATTGGCGGAATCTGGTTCAGTCTATAGAAAACAGTATGGCCAGTTCTCAAAAAAAATTAAGGAATAGGACTTTCACTTGTCCAAATGATAAGTCCAAAGAGTATAAATACTTGTGACTAATGAATCATTCATAAGAAATACTTTGTTAGATTCATCAAAGACAAAAATGAGAGAAATAGGTCAGATAAAAAATTTTTAATTAATTTATTTAAAGGAAATGCATTACATAGTTGACATAACTGTTAATACATTTTAGGGAGACCAAAAGCAACATGTTTTTAAAAAAATTTGAAAATCAAAACAAAAATTAAGAGATGAAAGAGAAAGGAAAGAATATCTTTGAAAATTATTGAGTCACAATGAATTCATTGAAGCACCAGCAGAAAACTTTGTAAGCTCTTTTTTTTTTGGTTTTGGGGCCACACCCAGTGACGCTCAGGGGTTACTCCTGGCTATGCGCTCAGAAGTCGCTCCTGGCTTGGGGGACCATATGGGATGCCGGGGGATTGAACCGCAGTCCATCCTAGGCTAGTGCAGGCAAGGCAGGCACCTTACCTCTAGCGCCACTGTGCTGGCAAGCTCTTTTATTTTTTTTAAAGGAAAAATACAGTAATAACGGTGTGAGAATGGCAATTCTTGTTGTTTTCATTGACCCAGCAAAATATAGGTAAAATGAAAAAAAAAAAGCCTTAACCTAAATACAAAGAGACCTTATTTCTGAAGTTTTCTGGCATAAGACTGACTCTGGGTTCTAGGCATACTAGGTTGTCCAACCCCTGAATCATTCTCTGTGGTCACAGCGAATTTTTTTTCACACATTAACTGTTGTTGGTGTCCGATTTCTGTTAAAGTTAAAGTTCTAGTTAAAGATTCTGATTTCTGTGCCAGAAAGATTCTGGTTTCTGTGTGGTTTCTGTGTTTAATCGAAGTCAGGATGTGGAACGTCTAGTTTCACCTCACCATTAGATGTGGAGCGTCCTGCCCTGCAAGCAAGTTGTTGCTGTTGCTGAGTCATCTGGTTGTTAAGGGAACACTCCTTGGAGTAAAGTCAATGCCAGGATAGCAGTAGGGTTTTCCCTGGTAGAGGTTTGCTTCCTGGTGATGTTGTAGACAATTGTAGTTGTTTCCATAGATGGTCAATGGTTCAGGGATGTATGGGCAATGCCCATTTTTCAAAGGCCTGAGCCAAGTCATTATGCCAGAGTTCAGGGTATGAGGCCTAACTGCATTACAAAATTTGTGTTCCTTTCTTCAGATGGAAATTCTATCAATTCCTCTTTTCTCTGAGCCTCTTTTAAGAGCTGATAATGTGAAATCAAAATCATAGAGTCATATAAAATATTGCCTAGTGTTTTATATAAACCTGGAATCATGAATTTGTCTCTATTCAATCACAAGGTTTAATTTTAAGAGTTCATGAAATGGATAAACAAGCACTGTTTCTGCGAAGAGCATTTGTTTTAGTTGAAAGATACATAAAACTTAAAGTCTCAGTTCTCTTCTTGGTGAAAAGATAGAGATGTTCTTATTCCTGAGAGGGGAAGTATCAAAACAATATAACACTCATGCAGGGAAGGCTGGTCTATTCAGATTAAGGGGGCTACAGAATGACCAAGAGTACACAGAGGCTCAGAGGAACAAAATGAATAAACATAATAGGTGAATAAACTGAAAAGGAAAGTGGTTTAAAAACTAACAATGTCCTTCTTGAACATAAAAAATGGAGAAAAATAAGTGTTGAACTTGAAGGAAGAAGGGCTTTGTGTATCTAAGAAAAGATTCAGGAATAAGGAGATACTATAGTTCAGGCAACTCCCTTATTTTGTCTACCCTAATCAGAATGTTGTCACTCATGAACCTCTGACTTCCTGAAATAAGCAGGTACCACTGGGATTATTCCAGTTTCCTTACTTCAGTGTCTTCTACAGGGCAAAATCTATAGTTGCCTGCGGTGCCCCTTTATGTATAGTTCTATCACATTTACCTGACTTATCCTTTCCAGCTAATTTCACAAGCACCATGATCAGGCTGTGACATCCAGGCTTCCCTGCTAACCTTGTTCTTGTTGAGTATTCACTAATAGTAATGTCTTAAAGTCACATAGAACATGATCTTGTTTTACTTGATTTCTCACTCAATCTAGGCTGCATCTCTAAGTAGATTCATTGTCCTGTTTTATGTAGCAAAGTTGTTTTTTGTTTGTTTTATTTTTGGTTTTGGTTTTTGGGGCCACACCCAGTGACGCTCAGGGGTTACTCCTGGCTATGCACTCAGAAATCGTTCCTGGCTTGGGGGACCATATGGGATGCCAGGGGATCAAACCGAAGTCCGCCCTAGGTTAGTTTGTGCAAGGCAAAAGTGAAAGGCACTTGTGCCACTGCTCTGGCCCCTATAAAATATTTTGGTACTCTGAAAACTCTGACTTTGATCTCAATTATTCCTCCAAGTCAGAACTCTCCATTTTTCTGGATATCTATGACTATTACATCATATATCAAAACACTTTATATTCTTTACTTTTCATACTAAGCATTATGAATACTAATATATTCTTAAATGGATGGGTTTTCTTTTCAAATGAATAATATATTTAAAATACTTCTGTGGTCAGAGAGGTGGCACAGTGATAGGGTGTTTGCCTTGCATGTGGCCAGCCAAGCAGGAACCTGGCTCCATTCCCAGTATCTTATATGATCCCCCAGCCTGCCAGGGGCTATTTCTGAGTGCAGAGCCAGGAGTGGTCCCTAAGAGCCACCAGGTATGACCCCAAATCCAATCAATCAGTCAAACAAGTTTAAAATAAAATAAGACTTCTCTATCTAGCTTTTGTTTTTAATCCATTAAACTTTAGGGGAAAATGATAAAAAATGAAGATGGAAAATTATATATTTTATGACATGTTAAATATATACTATTATATATTATTAAATTTTATTATTCTGATTATTATTCAAAGATTCTTCACTGAAATGTCTTAATTACTAAGGGCCTCAAATTATGACTTGGGCATTAGAATTTTTTTTATTGAGACCATTGTAAATTACAAGTACTTCATAGTTAGATTTCAAGCATAGTGACAGTGAATTAGGGCCATTCTCACCATCAGTGTAGACCTCCTTCCACCAAGGTTCCCAGCATGCATCTCATACCAACACCCATAGACCCCTGGCCTGACAGTGTAACAGAGATCCATTGTATTTTTTATTTTTTAAATAATATATTTATTTAAACACTAGTTGGATTTCCTTTAAATTTATATTATTATAGTTTCGATATCTTAATTTTATTGTCATTGTCTTTGGCTTAGATATGCAGTTCTGACCTTTTTTTCCTCCACCAATGCACCTGAGACTACTTGGCCCCTGGGCCCCATAGCCCCATTCTCTCTCTCTCTCTCTCTCTCTCTCTCTCTCTCTCTCTCTCTCTCTCTCTCTCTCTCTCCCTCTCTCTCTCTCTCTCTCTCTCTCTCTCCCTCCCTCCCTCTCTTTCCCTCTCTCTCCTCTCTCCTCTCTCTTTTCTCTCTTCTCTCTCCCTCTTTCATTTCTCAATTTATAGAAAAATGCAGAAATATGAGGTAAAACAAAGTAATTCATGTCCCAAGGCTTTATAAAAAAAAAAAGCAGGAGCCCCTCCCTATCAGGAAGATAAAAATAAAAGTTAGAAAAGGGGGGGTTGTTTTGGTTTGTTTGGTTTCTTTTGATTTTGGGTTTTTTTCATAGGCACAGCAAACTATCAAATTAAGCCTGATCTATATCATGTGTCATGTATCATGTGTCAAAATCAGAGAGTCTATATATTAAAATTTTTGAATGCCAAGCCTCAAGTCAATGTTCTTTTGATGAATGATGTAACAATACTGAATGAAAAGTCATAGTGAACTCTTCTCTTACAAATTAATATCAAACTGTGCTCTCAGCTCCCATAAATAACAATGATATTGTGTGCTTTATTCAGCCCCAATATTATTGTATTGCTTTTGTCATCTTTTATGGATCAAAACAAAAGGAATTGCTTTTTAGTAATTATTTAGTAATAATACAAAACATAGGCTAATGACATGTTTTTTGTTAGACATGATGACCTGTCCATCTGATTTTATTATGAAAGAATTGGATATAGTGCTGTTTCTTACAATAATGTACAACTTTCAGAGCTAAATTATAACAGTATTTCCCATACCAGGTCAATGTGACAGTTTAGATCCTCATGACCTGAGAACAAAGAAAATAAGGGATGTGAAATCTTAAACATTTTGTAAATGCACAGTCTAAGTATTAAAATTTTAAGTTAAAATCACTATATAAATTAAAATAATTAATTGTTAATGAATTAATTATTTACAATTCATTGAATATCAATAAAATAAACAATAAAAATCATTGACCCTAGTAACAGATTTTATCTTGGGTATTAACAAAAATAAAAAGCAGAAAATATAATCACAGTAAGAAATTTAGGTTTAACTGGCACAAGAATAATACTTGAGGTAAGATAACAAGATAGAGATTTCTTAATGGATACTGCTCATAAAAGAAATTCTTCAGTTTGAAGTTTTTCAAGTTCTGTAAGATCCAAACATCCCATGTAATTCTTTTCAGATATCCACACTAAAATTTTTGATGCGATTTCAAGATTTCCAGTGTGAGAAGTATATATACAAATAAAACTATTTGAAAGGAGTTTTTATAAGTAAAGTAAGTAAAACATACAGAATCTGTTCTTCTAGAGGACTTTGTCATTTTAGCACTGGGGGGAGGGGGAAACAGAAGATTCCAGGTGTCAAAGGATGACAGCAATCATAACCCTCATACCAATTAACTTCGGAGCACCGGGATCCCAAGGTCAGTCATTAAAATGTTCAACTGGAGTGGACGAAGAAGCTTAACTTGCCTTCAAAACCAAATTTTATCTCAGAAAGTAAGTTCCAATCAAACGGCAGTTTCCTGCAGAGTTTTCTTAGATAGAAATTAGTTTCTAAAAGAAGGAAAAAGTTTCCTGAGTCCTGCTTTGACATCCTTGTTTCTCAAAGTATAGATGAGGGGGTTGAGAGTGGGACTCAACATGGTATACAGCACACCTGCCAATTTGCTCTTCTCTGCATTATAGCTGGAGACAGGACTTATGTATGCATAGAAAACAGCTGTATAATACATGCACACCACAATAAGGTGGGAAGAACAGGTAGAGAAGGCTTTCTTTTTCCCCTCTGCAGTCCGCATCTTTAGGATGCTGGAGATTATGAAACCATATGACACAATTGTCATCAAGAAGTTCAGTATGCCGTAAAAGGCATCAGCTAGAACAATCATGACACTGTTCACATATGTGGAACTACAAGACAGCAGTAATAAGGGAGGAACCTCACAGAAAAAATGGGTAATGACATTGGGGCCACAGAAATTTAAGCGCATCATCAATCCAGTGTGAATGGCTGTATTAAAGGCACAGAGCATCCACACACCTGTGGCCAGCATGCTGCAAAATGACTTATTCATCATGGTACTATAATGCAAAGGGTGACATATTGCTGCATATCGATCATAAGCCATGACCGTGAGGAGGAGCAGCTCAGAAGAGGCAGACCAAGTGAGAAAATAGAGCTGCGACATGCAGCCCCCGTAGGATATAGAGTTCTCTTCTGACACCAGACCTTTTAGGGCTTTGGGCATGATGGATGTTGTGCAGATAACATCCATAGTGGCCAAGTTGAAGAGGAAAAAATACATGGGGGTTTGGAGTCCAGAGTTGAAGGTTATAGCCAAAATAATAAGGATATTACCTATCATAGCCACAGAGTAGAGGGATAGGAAACAGATAAATAAGAGTATACGATACTCGGGATGCTCTGAAAAGCCCTGCAGAATAAATTCTGTTACCAGAGTCTGATTACTCATGGTCCTTAGTATGAGATGACACCATCAGGTGAATCTTCATCCACAGCTTCATGTGTTTTCAGTGCAGTCGGGAGAAATTAGAGGTGTTCTAAAGAAGAACGATACTATGTTTCATCCATACCTAATGTGGACAGAAAAATATTGTATAAAAAATCTAGCATTTGAGGGCCAGAATGGTAGTGCAGCTGTAGGCGTTTGCCTTGCACGCTGCTGACCCAGGACAGACCTCGGTTAGATTCCCAGAGTCCTATATGGCCCCCCAAGCCTGGAGTGATTTCTGAGCACATAGCCAGGAGTAACCCCTGAGCATCACTGGGTGTGGCTCCAAAACCAAAAACTAAATAAATAAAAGAAACTCTAGCATTTATTAATATAAACAGCAAAATGACTACAGGTAAAAGGTGTAAACATTTATCTTATCAAAAGCACACATGTTCAAGTAAACTTATAAGACATCATTAACCTCAAAGATTTGCAAACTAAGTCAGTTACTCACCTTTTATAATTCATAATTTGGAAAAGTTAGAAAAACATGATGTTGGCTACAGTTCTCACAAGTGCCAACAATCCCTGTGTTAGAAAGCATTCGTGTCTCCTTCCAGAATCATGGCTGAATTCAATCTTAGAATCTTCTGCATAATGCTTCACATTCACAGCTACCAACTATTTTCTCAAAGTTTTTGGCATATCGCTTCATTCATCTCTCATTATCCCTTTTGGCATCTAGCCTCATGAATGGAATAAAAAGAATATGTACTTGAACATAATGATGAAAATAATGCTAAAATATAACATGAATAAAGTATAATAGAATAAAGCAGTGTAGTGGGAAATGAAGTGCATGCTATTGTCAAGACAGTGAAAATTATATATCATATAATTATATAGAGAATCAGCATGGTATATTTTTGTTTGTTCCTTATTTTTGACTTTTTATTTGTTAAAATACTTTATTAAATATTTAACTTAAGAACTCTTGTCAAACATATATGACTGCGTTTATGACTGAAGAATTCAAATTCTTACACAATATTTCTAAGAATCACCTAAAATAGTGTCAGATCACTATTTTGCAAGGCAAATGCTGTTCATTAACTAAATGAACATTAAATTTTTCTTATTCAGAAGAAGAGACTATTAACATGGAGTCTTTTCAATGTTGATACAAAAGACTGGTACAGGCTTTGTCTCCTTTCACAAGATATCATATTGGCTCAAAAACTCTGCTAGGCTATATTAGCACAATTTGTGCTTTTTAGCTTAATTTGTGTTGGGGAAACCAAAATAGTGAATACTACTTATGCAGAATTAAAGATGAGTATCTTGAAGACTTCAATAACCCTCTATAATTTTGTTTGCCCTTCAGAAAAATCTTGTTGTTGATTCTTGTTTAATTATGAAAGCACTGTGAGTTTGAAAAAACTGAAGCAGGGAGAAAAGGAATAGAATTGGACTCAGTTCAGTATATCCTAGAAAGATTGTTGCAACTCCCACTAATATCCTTTCTATGGTTTCAATCGTTTATTTACTAGTCAGTACTTAAAATCAGTTTCACAGTAGAGATAATAAACCAGAGATGTATAGTGCTGTGGTCACACACAGGAGAGAAACATCATCAAACGCTGGAACAATAGTATACAAATATATCACAGCTTCTACAATATAGCCATCACTATAATGGAAACCAGGCTCAGGATAGAAATAAACTACAACTAAATGGGAATTTTAAATAGGTGGGAAGAAAAAGGAAGTGTCAAAACACCAACTGGGGAGCAAATTGCCACTCAGATAATAATACCATCAGTGTAATTTCCAGACTAGGTTGGCAATCTCCTTATATAAAAAGACGATCAAAAAATCAAAGTGCTAAGACATTTTTTCTTTAAAGATCATGAACTCTGTTGGACCTCAGCCAGTCACTTAAAAAAAAAAAGACCTTTTTCTCCTGAGGTGCATGGGCATTGCCTTTAATTATCAACAAATATCACCAAGTTATTACTGAATATACTTAAGAAAAAGAAAATTATTTCAAGAACAATTTCAAACTTAAATACATACTACATTTAGATAACACATTCCCTCATAAGAAAGCTCTAGGACATTTTAACAGTAGTAATTTTCCATACATACCAAATTATTTAGTACCTAGATTTAAGAGAAAATATAGATTCTTGGATAATTTAATCACTGTATAGAAATAGCACAGAATCCTTGAAATCCTTAAAACTGAAAAGTTTGTTTTGTTGGCTTCTTTTAGCAATAGGTTGGATTTTCTCTGAAAGACAATTTATCTCTCGGTAGAGTTTAATTTAGTTGTTATTTACATATTGTTGGTTTGTCGGTTCATTATTTATTATTCACAATTCCACAAGTGTATTATTATTATTACTTAAGTTAATAATGGAGTGTATTAATTCCATAAATTTTATATATAAAGGGACTTGATTTTCACAGATATTATATAATATGATGTCTTGTATAAAAGTAAACAATCCTTTGTAAATATATTTTAAGTACATAGAACTAAAATTTCCTGACTCTTGGTTTAAACATGAAAGATACCTTGAAGATAAAATATTTCTGTCCTGAAATTCTTTTTTGTTTTATTTGTTATTGACACATGATCACCACAAAATCCAGTATCATCAAATATCAAAGAAAACTTAAGAAAAAAATTAACCAAAAACTTTTTAGGGTCATTTATTGTGAGTGAGATATGCAATTCAATCCCCAAACCCTTAACCAAATTTTTGGATACTATTTTCTCTCTATTTTTATTTGCTATCAGATAGTTTTAATATACTGTGAGAACCCACAAACATTACTAACTGTAGGTTGTTTAAACTAAATAAATGGTTTTATATATTTAATAATCTAAAGTAAGCAGACAGAATTAAATATCATCTTCATAATATTTCAAATTACCTTGAAAAAGTTTTTACCCTTATGGAATAAATAGACTTTATAGTTGTCCTTTCTTTGTCACCAAATTTTAGGTTTCAAACATGGCAACACTAAAGCAGCATGCAATCTAGGAAGATATTGATCTAGATAGGATAAAGGCTTTCTTCCCCCTTTTTAACTAATTTTGCCATGGATTTTGGACTCATCTGAGGCAAAGTTAGTCACTGCCTGTGGGACACACTTAGAAGAGATAGTCACAGTTATTACCCTAAGTGGACCCTGAAGGAGCAATTAAATTAAGTGTCTCTTTACTGGTTTCTTGGCTATCAGTTGTGTTCAGACTTTTGATCCAAATGGATTCAAAAGTGTGTAAGCCTAAGCAGAAAACACCAAAATCTCACTTCTGGTTTAGAAACTCTAGCAACAAGACAGATATAGATTTTCAGAGTAATATGCTGACATAGATAGATAGATAGATAGATAGATAGATAGATAGATAGATAGATAGATAGATAGATAGATAGATAGATAGATAGATAGATAGATAGATAGATAGATAGATACATAGATACATAGATACATAGATACATAGATACATAGATACATAGATACATAGATACATAGATAGATACATAGATAGATACATAGATAGATACAGTGAATTGGGGTCAAACAAGAGCCTTGCATTTCAGGCCCAGGGCAACTGCATAACAATACACTAGGTAAGGCATTTGCCTTGAATGTGGCAGATGGGTTAAACAGATTCTCAGTATCACATATAGTCCCACACCAGGAGTAATTCCTGACAACAGAGCCAGGAGTCACCCCTGAGTACTACCTAGTGTGACCCCCCTAAAAATAAATTTAAAAGAATCTTGCATTTCTAAACTGTCTTCTTTAAATGACTAAAGACATACAACAAAACCAAAATAGAAAATCAAATACAAAACAAAAATCTGCAAAAAAAAAAAAAAAAACAAACAAACAAACAAAAAAAAAAAAACATTGCTCACACCTTGGCTCCTTTATCAAACTATCATCCAGTCCATTTTGCATATGTTCTCATCTCCCATTAAGATCTATCTTCATATCCATGACAGAAATTACCACTCTCTTTGGAACTCTTTATGATTTCAAGAGTCCTAAGCATGTTAATAACATGAGCTTTTGATTATTTACAGATCCATATAACAACTCTAGTAGTTCTTTGACTTTGGAAAAATCTCTTTATCTCTACAAGACTATGATAAGAATTCTCATTATTATAGTACCTAATACACAAAAAAGAATTAACAATACTTTTATGTCCTCTTCTCTCAATTTGGCACCTATTTTCATACACTCATTGCTCTATATTAGTTGGCAAAGTACAAACTTATTTTGTCAATAGCCTTGTAAGAAAAGACTCGTCACAGAAATTGTGTATTTTTTGACTGATTAAGGCAGATTAGATTGATTGGAGAATTAAGAAGACTTGTTTTAAAAGTGTACTTCAATCAGCTCTATTTTTATTTGTTTGTTGATTGGTTGGTTGGTTGGTTGGTTGGAATTGGTATTTATTCTTCTTGAAGTGTTTGATATAATTTTTTAGAGGAATCATATTTTTATTTTCTGGGTATTTTATTATTTTATTTAATCACATGTTTACCAAAAAATCCATACTGGGGTTTTAGTCATTGAATGTACACCACCATTCACCAGTATAACTTTCCCACAACCAATGTCCCCCATTTCCCTTGCCTGCCACCACAACCTGCCTGTGTCTGAGACTCTCCATCATTGTTATGGTATTTGTCCTTGTAGTTAGTGCTCTAACTGCACTTACCACTCTTAATGGCAAGCTTCATATCATGGGCTAGATATTATTGACATACTGTCCTTTTTTTCTTACATCCCACAAATGTGTGTGATTATTCTGTCTACCCTGCTCCCTCTGACTCATGTCACTCAGCATGATAGTCTCCATGTCCATTTATGTATAGGCGAATTTCATGACTTTATTTTTCTGAACTGCTACATAGCAGTTCCATTATATAGATGTACCAATGTTTCTTTAACCACTTATCTGTTGTGGGGCGTCTGGGTTGTTTCCAGATTCTGGCTACTATAAATAGTGCTGTGATAAACATAGGGGGTTCAGAGGGAACTTTTTGTATTGTTTCTGTGTTTCTAAGGTATATCTATCCGTAGGAGTAGTATTGATGAAACATATGGGAACTCAATTCCCAGTTTCTTGAGGAATATCCTTATTGTTTTCCAGAAAAGCTGAACTAGATAGTATTCCCAAATGGTAAATGAGAATTACTATCTCTGCATTTATTCCAGCACTGGTTGTTCTTATTCTTTGAGATATGTGCCATATCTGTGGTGAGATACTTCATTATTGTTTTGATTTGCATCTCCCTGATTACTAGTGATGTGGAACATGTTTAATGTGCCTTTTGTCTATCTGTATTTCTTTTTTGAGGAAATGTTTGGTCATCTCGCCATTTTTCATGGGGTTAGAGGTTATTTTCTTGTAGAGTTCTGTCAGTACCTTGTATATCTTAGAAATTAGCCCCTTATAGATGTATATTGGGTGAATAGTTTCTCACATTCCATGGATAGCCTTTGTATCCTAGTCACTGTTTCCTTTGAAGTGCTTCTCAGTTTAATGTAGTCCCAGTTATTTATCTTTACTTCTATTTGCTTGAACAGTGGCAATACTCCTGAAATTTATTTGGAATAATAAATGGCCATGAATATCTAAACAAAATGAATATCTAACAAAAAGAAGATAGGAAGCATCACTATCTCTCAACTTTAAATTTAATTACAAAACAGTAGTCATTAAAACAGCATGATACTGGAATAAAGAAAGACCCAAAGATCAGTAGAATAGACTTGAATATTCAGATAATGACCCCCCCAGACATACAATTAATTAATCTTTGATAAAGGGACAAGAAACAAAGTGGAGCAAGAAAAACCTCTTTAACAAGTGGTGTTGAGCTAACTGATCAACCTTATGCAAAAAAGTGAACTCAGACCTCTCTTTTAACCATGCAAAATTGTCAAATCAAAATGTATGAAAGTCTTTGATAGCAGACCTGAAACTATAAGGTAGATGTAAAAAGTAAGCAAAACAATTCATGACATTGAGTCTAAAGGCAACAGCTCTAATTTTACATATTTTATAGAAACTATATTCATTAAAATTATATTATTTACAGTATTTTATTGGTGATTTCCTATGCATATAAATCTTCTAATGTCAGACCCATCACCAATGTATCCATCTCCCTCCCTTTAATATTTCAATCTCCCAAAAATGAATCAGGAAGAAATAGAACACCTGAATAGATCAATTACTAACAAAAAAAATTAAAAATTAAGTTAAAATGTATCCTCCCAAACAAAACTAGAGATCTGGATGTATTTACTAGTGTAGTGTACTCTTTCATGCCTTCAAAGTGAACCGATTACCTATACTTCTCAAACTCTTACAGGATATCAAAAAGAACTGAAATTATTAATAATAACTTCTAAAATGCCAATGTTACCTTTATACTAAAACTATATATAGAAATGTACTAAAATAGATACAATTGCTGAAAAATAAAATCACAGACAATATTCATTATGTATCAGATGCAGATATTCTCGACAAAATCTTTGAAAATGAAGCCATAGATATAGTGCACTTAGCCTACATACAGAAAACTCAGGTTCAATCTTTTAGAAATTATATCCAAATATAGTAAAGTGGCAGACTATAAAACACATAAAAAAACTCTTGCATTTATGTATACAAACAAAAACTGGAAGAAAAATAGACAAAAAATTTAAAATTGTGTTCAAAATAATCAAGTACCTATAAATCAACTTAATAAAGAAGCTAAAAGATTTGTACATTAAAAACTAAAAATTGGGGCCAGATAGATAGCATGGAGGTAAGGCATTTGCCTTTCATGCAAAAGGCCATTGGTTTGAATCCCAGCATCCCATATGGTCTCCCAAGCCTGCCAGGAGCGATTTCTGAGCATGGAGCCAGGAGAGGCCCCTGAGTGCTGCCAGGTGTGAGCCAAAAGTCACACACACACAAAAAAAAGAAACTAAAAATTGTTACTGTAAGAAATAAAATATAAATAAAAAGAAAAATACACTATGTTCATATTTTAACTATTAATTATTACTTAATGTCATTAAAATTATTATACCATTACAAAACACAATGTTTTAAGATGCTCATGGCAGCCTTTATCAAAATTTATATATTTTTCAAAAACATGTAAGCAATGCTACTAAAATTTGCATATAACCAATAAACTCCATGAATAATCAAACCAGTTATGAGGAAAAAGAAATTGAAAGGCATTGCATTTCTAGACTTTATATTGTATTTTATAAATTATAGCAATCAAAAGAGTGTAATACATAAATAAAATTTTAATGAAAGAATACAAAGCTTCGAACAGGATGTTAAGTAGTAATACAAT
This sequence comes from Suncus etruscus, assembly GCF_024139225.1. Taxonomy (NCBI): domain Eukaryota; kingdom Metazoa; phylum Chordata; class Mammalia; order Eulipotyphla; family Soricidae; genus Suncus; species Suncus etruscus. The sequence continues at coordinate 33,084,045 of NC_064864.1, read as the reverse complement.
AATGAAATATCAAATACAATAATGAAACAATACAACAATGAAACATCAAAGTGAATAGAGAATAGAACATAATCAAACATAAAAGAGTATAAAATTATCAGTTATAGCATAAAATTAAATCTAACTCAAATGAAGAAAGATTGATACAACCCTCCTGATAACAAAAATATGATAAATACTCCACTCTACTCACAATGGGACCAAACCAGAACAGTGCAGCAAGGAAAGTGAGCCCCAGCCACTCAGTAATGGGACTAAATCAGACCTTCACAACAAAAAGAGGAAGGTCACTCTGCTCCATGGCCATGAATTTCTTCTAGTTAATGAACCTCAGCACAACACATAAAAAACACCAGTCTAAAAGGTCACAATGAAGAAACAACAAAGAACCCCACCCTTCCCAGAGAATAAATATGGTAGATCTGAAGACCTGACAAATTCTAACCACCTATACAGATTTCTAATAAGAACTTTAGAAAGAATTCAAAAATTCAAAGAATTTTTAAAAAAACAATGTAACAAACCAAATGAACGAAAAGTAAAATGAGAAAAATTCAGGCAGAAATAACAGAACTGAAAAACTTGATAGGCAAAATTAAAAACTCACTTGAAGGCCTCAACAGCTTCACTACTTCACAGTAATAACTGCTGAGGAGAAAATCAGTGAGATAGAAGATGAGCTACATAAGATGTCCATACAACAAAAGAGACTGAAAAATATCCTTAAAATAAATGAACAAAAGATGGGGGGGAAAATCCTCAAAAGAAGTGAACAATTGAACTTAAACTGTTGTCCACCCTCTCCATTCTTATTCAATATAATCTTAGAAGTCCTAGCAATAGCAATCTGACAAGAAAAAGTAATCAAAGGAATCCAAATTGGGAAAGAGGAACTCAAACTATCTCTTTTTGCAGATGATATGATGATAAATATCGAAAACTCTAAAGCAGGGGTCTCAAACTCAATTTACCGGGGGGGGGGGGGGCGCAGGAGGCAAAGTCTGGGTGAGGCAGGGCCGTATAAGGGATTTCACAAAAAAAAGTCCTCAAATGTCATTATTAACAGTTTTAATTATTTCTTCTGAACATGGATAGAACACTGAGTGAAGATCATGAACAGTTCTTCTGAACATGGCATCTTTTGCCTATTCCTTGCTGCCAGAGACTTGACAGCACTTCTCACAAATCTGAACCACATTTGGCTTTAGAGAGGAAGCAGTTGAGACCCTCAGTATGGCTTGAAGATCATAATCATTAAGTCTAGACCTGTACTTTGACTTATTGAAGTTCAATGTGGAGAATAACTTTTCACACAAATGTGTGCTCCCAAAAAGGCACATGGTGCGCTTGAACATTTGGGAAAGCTCAGGGAAGCTGGGGGGCAATTCTCTCAAAAATTGCCCATGTATGTCTGCTTTTCCACTAATCTCCCTGAACTTGGCTTTGAGATCAGAGTTGTATTGCAGGTCAATGAGCTCCATTTGAAACACAGGAGGGGCATCTTGCACATCAAAGGAAAAGGGGTCCACAAAAATTTGGAAAGTGGGCTCTGTGCTTTTTGAAGTCTGCAAATCTGTGATCAAATTCCTTTTCTAGCTTAAAAATAGCATCAACATATTTCTCACCACTGAATGGTATGCCTGCATCCACAAATTCCTTGCATGCTGGGAAATGGCAAAGGTTAGTGTGAGAGAGCTGGGATTTCCACAACACAAGTTTTGTGGAGAATACTCTCACGTTGTTATAGGCAGCACTGATAAGCTTAAGCTGCCCCGGGCCTTGTAACATCTTGTTTAGTACATTCAGCTTATGTCTGATGTCAATAAAAAAAAGCTAAATCCATGAGTCATTTGTGATCACTCAACTCAGAAACAGCATTCCCATCCTTCTCCATGAAGGCTTTCACTTCTTCTCTCAACTCAAAAAATCTTTTCAGGACATTTCCCCTGCTGAGCCAACATACCACGGTGAAATAGAGCACATCTTCATATTCTGACTCAATTTCCTCTAAAAAAAAAAAGCATGGAACCTCCTGTGCTTTAAGCCCCTGGATCTGATTTGGTTGATGCATTTCACAACAACAGACATCACACTGTCACACAGCAGGCATTTACTGCAAAGGGCCTGCTGATGGATAATGCAGTGAAGAGCAATGGCCTTCTCTACACCCTCCTCTTCAAGTTTTTTTTGAACAAGCGCCACCAGTCCATTTTACCTCCCTGTCATCAATGGCCCTTGATTGGTTATTATTCCAACAAACCTCTTCCATGGCAAACATGCATTCTCAATGGCATCACACAGATGGTGAAATATCTCATTAGCGGTGGTCTGGCCATGCATTGGAATTATTGTGAGCAGCTCCTCTGTCAATTCAAAATTGCAATCAACACCACAACATAAATTATGGGCTGCGCAGTGTCTGTTATATCTGTGCCCTCGTCAAGAGCAACTGAGTATGCATCAAAACATTTGGCTTTCTCACACAGTTGATGATAAATGTCACTTGCCATGTCAGAAATGCACTCTGCCACAGTGTTGGCAGAAAGGCTGATTTTGCTAAACTGACCTTTCTTTTTTGGACAGATAATACTTGCAGCCTGTAACATGCATTTTTCAACAAACTCTCCTTCTGTTAATGGTTTCCCTGCCTTAGCAATCATCTCACTAACCATGTAACTAGCTTCGACTGATGCAACACTCTCTTTGGTTGCTTTCTTGAAGAAATCTTGTTGCCTCATTAGACATGCTTTAAGACTGGCAACCCTCTTGGCTCTCTCATTTCCTTGGCATTTTGCACATTCCCCCGCATGTTTAGTTGAATAATGGTGTTTTAAGTTGTATTCCTTGTGTACTGCAACTTTCTCTGAGCAAATAAGACATGTGGGGACGTCCCTGTGCTCAACAAAAAAATACTGTGTCTCCCATTTTTCCTGAAATTTTCTGTGCTCATCATCAATCTTTCTCTTCACTGCAGGCTTTGATGAAGTCATGATGAAGGTATGACAAAATCTAATTCTGTAATAAACTTCTCTCCCTTCTCTCCCTTAGACCTCTGATAATGCAAGGGACAGTGGGCAGGAGCAGCAGAAATGACGTCTGCACTAGGCACAAAGTATTCGCGATTAATTGCTTACCAAATATTTACAATAAAAATTGCATTAGTAAGAAATAAAATAGAAAAACTCGCATTAAACATTTGCATACCCTGAACAGAACTTCTTGGGGTATGTGAATGTTTAATGCAATTTTTTTCTTACTAATGCGATTTTATTGCAATTATTCAATAAGTGAATAATCGTGAATACTGTGATATTTGAAGGCTGGCCATGGGCCACAAAATGTTGTATGGAGGGCCACAAATGGCCCGTGGGCTGCGAGTTTGAGACCCCTGCCCTAAAGACTCCACAGTAAAACTCCTAGAAAAAATTAACCAATACAGCAAAGTGTCTGACTACAAAATCAAAAAAGACAGTAGCATTTCTCTATACAAATAATGAAGTAGAGGGGAGAGAGAGAGAGAGAGAGAGAGAGAGAGAGAGAGAGAGAGAGATTAAGAATACAATTCCACTTAAAATAGTATCAAAAAATATTAAGTACCTAGGAATCAACCTTACAAGGGAAGTGAAGGACCTATACCAGGGAAACTTCAAAAAACTCCAAAAAGAAATTGAAGATCTAAGGAAATGGAAGTACATCCCATGCTCCTGGGTAGGCAGAATCAGCATAATCAAAATGACTATCCTACCCAAACATCTATATAAACTTAATGCAATCCCTATCCAAATTCAGACATCATTCTTTTAAGATTTAGAACAATCAATCATAAAATTCATCTGGAACCACAAAAGACCCAGAACAGCCAAACACATACTGCAAAACAAGAAGCTGGGTGGCATCTCTTTACCTAATCTGAAACTATACTATAAAGCCATAGTGATCAAAACAGCATAGTACTGGAACAAAGACAGCTGCCATTTGACCCAGCAATTGCTCTCCTAGGTATCTACCCCCAAGTCAGAAGGACATTCATCCCAAAGTATGTATGCACCCTATTGTTTATCACAGCATATAATAGTCAAGTCTTGGAACCAACCTCAATGTCCAACAACAGGTGAGTGGATCATTAAGATGTGGTATCTATGCACAATGGAATACTACATGGCAGTTAGAAATGATACAGTCATAGACTTTGCAGCAACATGGATGGACCTAGAAATGTGTTAAATGAAGTAAGCCAGAAGATGAAAGATAAACACAGAATGGTAGACTATTCTGAAGTACCTAGAATATACACCATATATACAACCAATACTCCATGATAAAATAACAGGGTTTAACAGGGTAGAAACTCCAAACACTGTAATAATCAACATACACAGGGGAGTAGTGCCCAAAACAAATGGAAGAGAAACAACACAAAGCCCAACTACACATTATACCACATAGAAACCAGCAACAGCAGAGACAGCAGCATAGAGAGAAAAGGTACATAATCAGCCTTTTACTACAAAGGCCCATAATAATTTCTTAGGGATCTTATACAGGATCACAGGTAAAGATTATGATAGGAAATTACTGAATCCAATGGAAACATTTCAAAACAATGCTTTAATTCCTTAACCGTACTATATTTAAAATAGCCTCTCAGTTTTTCTGTTCATAGGGATTCTTGGATACAAAGGGTGGACAACCTAAGGTGGCACCTCGGTGCTCAGTCACACACAGCTGGCACTATAAAATGTCTTGATAAAACTTATTAACATACCCTTTATCTTTAGATTATGCCCTCTTTTAGGACCTGAAGCATGTGACCAGCCAGAGCACCGAAGCAGCAACTGTGACCTCCAGACTTATACTACAGGGCCTACTCATCGAACACGTTCAAGTAAACTAACATTCCCTTGCTCTTTCCTCCTCTCTTCTCACACTTATTTTTTTCAATCTTCTTTTATCCCCCTTCTTCTTCTACCTTTTCCTCCTCATTATCATCAATTCAATCCGTCTCAAATAAAAAGCACACGGTTACCTCCTCTATAGGAAAGGAAAGCTGATATATATATATATATATATATATATATATATATGCGCTGCAGACAATACTGCTAAAGGTAAACAACTATATAGATAGACCTCACTAACACAATGTTTAGTACTCAAGATGCGAAACCTATATGTATCCAAAATTTGATCTTATTAGTTTCTTTACCTTACATGTGCTATATTTAACTATCTTGCTGTACTCAGCTTATCTCTTGCCCTCCCCACCTCTTTTCATTAATAAAATAAATAAAATAAAATAAAAATAAATAAAAAAATAAAATAAAGCTAACTTCTATATATTTATATGGGGATATAACAGAGATAGGAATCCTCCTTGAGAGCCAAACCTAAATGATAAACAACCCATACCAATGACCTATATAGCCCCTCCCATATACTATCCTCCTACTGCCATTCAGAACTCCGACTATCCCTTTGTCCCTTAATTCCATGCCTGATTTCCCACCTTATTAAAATTCTTCACTCTCAATTCTTAATCCATTAGGCATCAAGACTGACCTCTTAACCCAACAAACAAGTACCCAGCACCCAAGTGCAGAGACACCCATTCAAACCCACACCTTGTTCCCAGCAAGAAAATACAAGCAACCTTCTGCACCACTATGTTCATTACAGCAGTATTCCCAATAGCCAGAATTTGGAAACATTGGAAGTGCCCAAGAACAAATGCATAACTAAAGAAACAGTGCTACATCTGTTCAATGGACTACTATGCAGCCATTGGAAAAATGAAGCCATAGAATGTTCTTATATGTGGGTGGATATGGATGTTATTACGCTGCGTGAATTTAATCAGAGGGAGAGGGATAGCCATAAAATAATCTCAATTATTGTGGATATAAGAAAAATAAAATATATTTGGTAATAATATCCAGAGACAACAGAGATAAAAGCCAGGAGGACCAGTATATGGTAGGAAGCTTGTCACAAATAGGAGTACAGTTTGAGTAGAGAAGGGTGCACTATTACAATGACAGTTGGAACTTGCCACTCTGGAAAAGACCTGGGTGATGAAGAGAGGTGGTGTTATGTATGGTACCCCTTCATTAACAATAATGCAAACCACTGTTACAAAAAAGGAAAGAAGAAAAAAGAGAAACACCAAGAATCAAAATGCCTATCCAGTAACAGTTGGGAGTGAGTGTTGGTAGGAAAATTGGGGACAATGGTGGCAGGAAATGCGCACTGGTGAAGGATGATATACATTCCACTACTGAAACTGAATTATGAACAAGTTTTAAACCACTCAAATAATTATTAAATAAATAAATTTTTAAATAAAGTAATTTTTAAAAGCTAAGGAATAAGCAGAATTGAAGAAACAGAAATTTTCCAAGTAGAATCATCTAAATTAATAGGCATACCAAAACTTAGAGGAAAAACAAATATAAAATCATTAGAGCTCAAAACAGAGAATGACAGTAAGCCATATATATATATATATATATATATATATATATACAGATACATATCAATAATAGTCCTAATCATGAATGTTCTAAATTTATTAATTAAAATATACAGCCATTGATTACATAAATTTTTAATATATATATAGACCCTATATATTATTGACATAAGATATTAATATCTGGGCCAGAGTGATAGCAGATAAGGTAGAGTACCTTGCATTTATCTGAGCCAGGTTTGATCCCCAGCATTCCATATGGTCAACCAAGCTTGCCAGGAGTGATATGTGAGCTCAGAGCCAGGTATACCAACTGAACTTCTCTGGATGTGGCCCAGACCACAAAAGTAAAGAAATTAATACCAAATCTTAAACCGAACATAGTAAAAGAGTGGAGAAAAATGCCTCAAGGCAATAACATAAGAAACAGTTAGGAAATCCTTTACTCAATAGAATTTAAACTGTAAAATTATTAAGAGAAAAAGATAAAAATATATATAATTATTAGGATGACAATCCATGAAAAAATGACTACTATTAATATCAATAATAAGAAACTGATAGACTGAAAGACAAAAATAGCAATACAAAAATAGTAGGAGACTTAAACACCACACTAGCAGTCTTTGATAGGTCAACCAGGCTAAAATTGAACAAGCATATACAATCATTGAAGGAAAAATAGAAGAGAATGGCTTAGCAGATATATAAATATAGATATAGATATAGATATAGATATAGATGGCTCTTCATTTCCAGAAATATGAGATTCTTCTCCAGTGCATTTTTCTTTGATGAACACAGAATATTCTCCAAGATAGACCAAATGCAGGGCCATAAGACATACCTATATAAAATTAAGAGGATATAGAAATTGGTTCATCTATCTTCTCATATCATGATGAACTGAAAATAGATGTGAATTACAAACAGCACATAAGAGTAACTTTAAAATCCAGAACTTAAACAGCTCATTACTGAACTATCAGTAGGTTAGAGATAAAATCAAAGATAAAATCAAAAGATTCCTCAAAAAAAAGAATGAAGACATGAATTATCAGAATTTTTGGGACACAAAAAAGCAGTATTACAAAGACTAATTACAGTTTTGTAAAGATATATCAAGAGGAAAGAAAGGGCCTACATAAATAACTTCATGGCACAGCTTAAAAATTGGAAATGGCCAACTAAATGAACCAAAAATAGGCATATGGAAGGAAATAATAAACTTAGAGTAGAAATTAATGAACTTACCATCCAAAAACAATCCAAAAGATTAATGAAAGCAAGAATTGGTTCTTTGACAAAATAAGTAAGATTGATAAACCATTAGCAGTAAGACTGAGAGAGGGGGGTGGGAAGGAGGGGGGAGGGGAGGAGAGAGGGAGAGAAGGAGAGAGGGAGAGAGGAAAGGAGGGATGAATGGAGGGAGGGGGAGAGATAAACCAAATCAATTTTTTGAGGAATGACCACATTGTTTTCCCAAAAATCTGGATCAACTTGCATTCTCACCAGCATTTAAAGAGAGTTCCTTTCTCCCTGTATCCGTGCCAGCATTTGGTTGTTCATGTTTTGTTTTGTTTTGTTTTGTTTTGTTTTTGTAATGTGTGTTAGTTTCTGTGGTGTGAGGTTTTATCTAATTGTTGTTATGATTTGCATCTTCCTAATGAATAGTGAACAGGAGCATTTTTTCATGTGCCTCTGACCATCTGTATTTCTGTTCTATACTTCTCCCCATTTTTATAAGGATAGATTTTTTTTGTAAAGTTCAATCAGTGTCTTGTATATCTAAGATATTAACCCCTTATCTGATGGGTATTAATTAGGTGAATATTTTCTCCCATTCTGTAAGTAGCTCTTTCTCACTGTTTTCTTTGAAGCGTGGAAGCTTCTCAGTTTAATGTAGTCGCATTTGTTTATCTTTCCTTCCACTTGCTTGGACAGTAATGTTTCATCCTTGAAGATACTTTTAGCTTCAATGTCACTGAGTGTTCTGCCTACATTTTCCTCTATTATTTCAGTCTGTAAGACCTTAATCCATTTTGATTTGATCTTTATGAATGGTTTTTAGTAGAGGTCTGAGTTCTTTTTTGTTGATTTTTGCATTTAGTTGATCAGTTTTACCAGCACCATTTGTTGAAGAGGTTTTCTTTAATCCACTTTGCATTTCTTGCTCCTTTATCAAAAATTAATTGTTCATAATCTGTGGGTTTATCTCCAGATATTCAAGTCTATCCCATTGATCTGAGGCTCTTTTTATTCCAATACCATGCTATTTTAATGATTACTGCTTTATGGTACAGTTTAAAATTTGGGAAAATCGATGTCTCTTTTTTTTTTGCCAAGAATTGCTTTAGGTATTCATGAATATTTATTTCTCAATATGAATTTCAGATGTATTTTGTCCACTTTTTAAAAATTTCATGGGAACTTTTATAGGGTATCATTAAATGTGTACAATGCTTTAGAAAGTATTGACATTTAAATTATGTTAATCCTCCCAGTCCATGAACAGGGTGTATATCTCTATTTCATTGTTTATTTCTTAAACCAGTGTTTTGTAGCTTTCTTTATAAAGGTATTTCACCTTTTTAGGTAAGTTGATTCCATGGTTCTTGATTTTCTGATACATATTGTAAATGTGATTGGTTTAATATTTTTTCTTTCATTATTCATTATAAAACTGATCAATCTGGATAAGAACTTGGTGCTGAAAGGGAAGAAAAAGACATGCAAGGCACCCTTCCATTAACAATAGTGCAAACCAGTGTCAAAAAGGAGAGAGAGAAAGAGAGAGAGAGTGAATGAGTGAGTGAGTGAGTGAGTGAGTGAGTGAGTGAGTGAGTGAGTGAGTGAGTGAATGAGAGAGAGAGAAGCAAACTACCTGCTTTTGAGACAGGCAGGGATTGAGAACGGGGTGGGGGGGAATAGGATACATCAATGGCACAGAAGGGTGCACTGGTGAAGGATGGTATACATTGTATAACTGAGATCCAAAAATGAACAATTTTGTAACCATGGTGCTTAAACAACGCAATTAAAAATTTAAGAAATAAAATGATAAAAATAATAATAAACCAAATCAGAAATAAAAAGCACCAGGAGAACCAGTCGTTGGTAAGAAACTTGCCACCAAGTGCGGTGAATGAAATCAGAGTAGAAATCATTTTCCACTGCGAAAATAATTTTTGGAACTGATTTCTCTGGATAAGAACTGGGTGCTAAAAAAAAATAAAGTGACATGCATAGTACCCCTTCAGGAACAATAGTGCAAACCACAGTATCAAAAAGGAAAAAGAGTATTGCCCACTTCCCACAATCTAACAAAAGTCTCATCAGTAGGCCTGCTAAGAAGCCTTTCCTCAGCATAGATAACTGGTCAAGATTTCTGATAGTGACATGAAGATGATATTTTTCGTGCATAGTAACAAACATTTATTTGGCCTAAATAAATCTCCCTTATGCAGTATTAAGTGTATATATATTTGAGCTTTTACTTCCAAAACATAAGGATTTATACAAGGTAAATATAGCCTTGATTAAATTTCTCTTTACCTGGAAAACTCAGTACCAAAAGACACTTAAAATCAACTTCTATTTCTCATTGTCTTTTAAAATGCCCTGTAGTTTTAAACAGAAAGGAATGTTTTGTTTTTCTCAGTCCCTAAGGGACTTTGAGAACTAATTCTTGCCTCAGAATTAACACCCAAAGTTTGTCAAGGAAATAGCATTGGGCTGTTTAGAAAAATTTACCAGGTATAGATTTGCATCTCTTCCAAAAAGTTTCTGTCTTTTATCTTTCTCTTCTAAAAACTATTTATATGAAACTTTAGGAAGCTACTCAGTTATTTTTTATTAGCCCCTAAAACATAATACCTCTCCCCTCAGAAAAGGAAATTTGACAGGAAACATTAGCTTCTTGAGAATCCCTTAATCTATATCAGAATTGACATCCAGGGCTGGCCAGATAGGAACTGCTTTGAGATGTTAAAATTTACCTTCTCTTTTTCCTCTGGAGTCTTATTTAAAATGTATCTATTTATTAGGACTGCATACCACCTAGACCCAAGTGAATTGTTTTGTAGATCAAACTATGTATACTGAGAAATGTTCTGTTTACAAGAGATATATGTTGTACTTTGCATAGAAACAAATATGAACATTGTTTTGCCTGTGACTGGCAAAATCCCCCATATATACCCCTGATTCTTCACATTGAAATTAGGTTATTTTTGTTCTCTCACATAACCTTGGTGGACCCTCATTTCTTCATATTTTGCTGCTTGTGCTCCCCCTTTCCTAAAGAGAATTAAAAGAAGTTCTCTAATATAATCAGACCAAAGTTAGCAGCAGCAAAAGAGATACAGAGAGAGACAGAGAAGCAAAATACCTGTCTCTGTGTGTTGATAAGGAAACTGGGGACATTGGTGGCAGGAAAAGTGCACTAGTGAAGGGTGGTGTACATTCTATGACTGAAACTCAATTATAAGCAATTTTGTAACTATGGTGCTTAAAGTTATTATTAAATAAAAAAGAAAAAATTAGGCTTGCTTATGACTTTAATAAAAACTGATTCAATGTTAATATTAATGTCAGCATTATAACTAGAAATTGAACTATTATTTAATAAGAACAATATATATTAAAATCTGAGCTATTTATTCTAGCAGTGAACAGTGAGAAAATTACTGGACTAAATTATGAAAACTAAGGTGCAGTGAAAAACTTCACCAACAATACTGTTAGTGATATAATTTGTAAGGCAAACAATGCACTAATAAGTTTGTGTTTTCAGGTGCAAATTAAGACAAAAGACATGAAAATAACTGCAAAAAGAAACTGACACTGGGGTCAAAGAAATATCACAGTGGGTAAGGTATTTGCCTTGAACATAGCTGACCCACGTTCAATCACTGGCATCCCATTTGGGCCCCAAGTCTCCCATGAGCAATTTCTGAGCTCAAAGTCAGGAATAACCCCTGGGCTCCACTGGATGTGCCCCTCCAAAAATTGGCACAGAAAAATAACCAGGTTTTTAGTAGCATGAAAAGAAATCAAGGAATAAGAAATTCCAGAATTTGTAGTGTTAAATGTTGAAATTTTTTTCATTTGTAACCAATGAAAGATAAAATTTAGCAATAAAGTCTTATTAAAATCCAATCTCATGTGAAATGCTAAGGAGCAGCTACTACTACACCTTTATTAAACTCTAAAATAAGAAGTCATATAATAAAATCATTTCAGATAAAATCAAGTTTCTACAGGGCAGTGTGGATATAGACCCCATAAAATATTTCAGTTAGTCTAGGATAGGAAAGTTGATTCATTCAAGATATTCATAATTAAATTTAGACTATAGCTATGTATCAATGATATGTGAATGTAGTTACAGACATGACTCTGATTTAGCAAATAAAAAGTTGCTAACATTTTGGGAAAAATTTTATTGCAAAAAATTTATTACTAGTCTAAACTAAGATTGTGATTATTTGAAATTTGAAATAACTCGCGTGCCCATGTTTTTATGACTTCCCCCTCCTAAATCAAAGTTGTAAAAGCTAACACTATAAACATAATTGACACTTTCATGTATTAGCTTTTTATCACACTGGAGCATTTTACATCTAAATGAGATTTTATCATCTGCTAATTGTATTCCTAACACACTTGAAGCCTGTAAGCACACAATGCAATTTAGATGTTTGACCTTGGGCTTCCTCTCTGTAAAATTGAGTAATGACTTTTACTTCCCGAGGATGTTATGAAAATAAATGGAAGTAATGTAAAATTCTTTGCACATAATGTCTAGAAAATTTAAGTTCCCCTTTTTCCCTCTACTTCCGTGTCACTACAGAGCCTCATTGCAGAGATCAATTGCGAAAATTAACAAAGCCAACAAAATCTTACATCTTTCTACATCTTCATACTATTTATTGACAATGCAGTATGAAAGTGCCAGGTAAAACGTTCACACAGTTTGAAGAGAGAAAATAACTTAGTGGCCTATTTAGATATGGGTTATGGTCATCCTCTGAATAGAGATGACAATGTTCAAACACCATTGTGTGAATTATTTTTCTTTTGTTTTCTTTTCACTTTTAATTTAAACTACTGTGATTTACAAAGTTATCCATAGTTGACTTTCAGACATTTAATGTTTCAGGATCAATCATAACACAGGTGTCAACCTCCCTCCACCAATGTTCCCAGAGTCCAACCCATGCCTCCAACTCATGCCCCAACCTGCCAACATAACAGGTTCATTTTTAATTTTGGCTGTTGAAGTTTGGGTCTCATAATTTTATTGTTGTTGACTCTGGCTTGGATATTTAGTTCTTCTTAACACCATTAATGCACCTAAGACCTCTTGGTCCCTGTCCTTCATCCTTTTATATTTGTGTTTCTTCTCCTTCACTCATATTTGCTTAGCAAAAGTTCTTAGAGACAATCTCTGTAATGTTTTAATCTTGGAATGAATATATAAGATAAATTTTAGCTGTATTTGAGAACTCTCCTTTTTGAAAATATAAAACTAATACTAAATATAGCAAATTTAATTTTGTCCTTGATGGATTTTAAAGTACTAAATAAACCAAATAGAGAAAATACTCATTATTTTTGTCTTCCTAAATTTAAAATGAGTAGTTGGATTGAATCTGGAGGAAAAATCTGATGAGTAGTAGAATATGAACCAAGGTGTGTAGGGTACCCTGCCCCTCTTGCAATGCTACAACACTGAAGGTGCAGAAACAAGACAACTGCCAAGTTTGGCCTTCTTCTAAAGGTAGTAGAGGGAAAAGTAGGTAGGGATGTTCATTTAAGAGTTTTGAACAGAGAAAAACTAGTTCTGCAATGGAATTTTCATCAGTTAAGTATCAAAGATACGTAATTCTTAAAATGTAGTCTTTTTTCCTTACTGTCCTTAGAGTGATAAAAAAAAAAACCATAGTGGTACTGGAGGAGTAGGTAACATCCATCATGAGATGAAGCTGGTCTGAACTATGTGATCAACTATTCAAAGGCTGAAGTAGGGTCATGGTGGTGATAGATTGCTTGTGGTCTCTCTCCCTCGCTCTCTCTCTTTTCACTTAATAAATACCAAGTAAATTGGGTTGGCTGTCTTTAGTGCTTAGTGATGTAAAATAATGTCTAATTCTTATTAAAATGCAAAATACAAGATGACAGAGAGATAATACAGCTAGTAAAACACTTATATTGCATCCATGTGATCCACTAAAGCCTGCCAGAAACGATACCTGAGCCCAGAGCAAATAGTAAGCTCTGAGCACTGCTGATATGACCCAAAACCAAAAGAAACTCATTTTAAAATGCAAAAGGGCAAGAGAGTGAATTGGGCCATAAAATTTTCAAACTGGTCAAAAGAAATTGTGATCTCATAAAACATTCACCTGAGAAAAGTGACAAATCAGACAGACCTCTTTAGAGTCACTTCTCTGGTCTGAAAGGGACCAAGACCACACAATCTTATTGAAGAATTATACTTGTCATGAAGCATTCATGGGCAAAGTGGCTAAGAAACCTTCTTTGGATTTATAACATGTTCTTTTCTGTGAGTCAAAAAATCATGAGATTCACTAGAAGGAAGTTAAATTTGCTATCTTGAACTTAGGTCATATTGCCTGTCTGCACTGCCAACCACAAAAACCTTCCTCACGAACTCATTTCCTGAAGAAGTTACAGGTTACTTAAGAATTCAAAGTATTTTGGAACATATTTCCATTGATACCCTGTACCTCAAGTACTTTAAAATATATTGAGTGTATGATAACCATTCAGTATCAATATTATAAACCACAGAATCTATAACAAAAAGAAAAAAAAACAAAAGTGTCTGTGATAGAGAAGGCTGGAGGGTGGGAGAAAACTAGGAACATTGTAGTGGAAGTGGAAACTGGTTTCATTTGGGCATACTCAAAGGCTGAGGTTACTCAGCATGATTTAGCTAACTATACCTGGAGAAATCAAGATTTTTAAAATAATATAAATTAGAAAAATCTTGAAATTTTCTGTAATTAAAGATAATGAAACAGGAATAAATTTAACAAGAACATGAAATATCTGTACTGAAAGCTATAGCATATAGAGAAAAGGAATTTAAAACACAAATAAATGAAAGCTATACCTTTATTTTTCTTCAAATAAAATCCTATGAGTAACGTCGCTTGTGACATTTCTTGGAGAAGAATATCAGGAATAGAGATGGATGGCAATCTAAATCAAGAAATGAAAGTATGCTAAAATTTTATGCTATCAAAAAAATATAGACCCATGGGGTCGGAGAGATAGCATGGAGGTAAGGAGTTTGCCTTTCATGCAGAAGGATGGTGGTTCAAATCCCGGCATCCCATATGGTCCCCGGTACCTGGTACCTGCGATTTCTGAGCATAGAGCCAGGAGTGACCCCTGAGCACTGCCAGGTGTGACCCAAAAACATATATATATATATATATATGTATATATATATATAGTCAACTTCTGTAGGTTAATTTTTGTCTAGGTTTTTGTTCAAAAACCTATCAAGGTCTTTCTGTAAAGATAATATCAGAGGAAACAAGAATGGTATTATGATAATGTGTTGAAATTAAATAATAATAATAAAGTCGAGGGATGTGATTTAAGAGATAGAGATCATGAGATAATTCATTAGAGGGAATGAAGAGCAGACTTAAATTAATAGAATATATCATCAAAGAACCTGAATATATGAAACCAGTATGAATTTAAAACCAGACACATCATATGGTAGGTACCCCAAGTAAAATCAGGAAAAAAACAGCAGAGATCCAGTAGTAAGTCCTGAGCATAGTGACTGTGGCCTAAGAATGTAAAATCTAAAAAAATAAAAAACAAAATGAAAATAAAAATATACAAATCTTCAGAGTAATATGTAAAACCTTAAGCATTCCTGTAACATATATCAGATGGGAGAACTAGGAGGTAGAAATTTATAGAAAAAATGTTTGAAGAATAATGACTGAAGACTCCCAACTTTTACAAATAAAAAAGCCATTAATCTATGCTTTCACAACGTTTGAAGAAGTGGTTTAAAATGCTTAGAAATAAAGAGAAAATGTTAAAAACAGAAAATAACTTGTCACATGTCAAGAAATTGCACAAAAGTTAAAAATTAACTTTTCATTAGAAAAAAACAAGGCAAAGAGGCAATAGGATAGAGATTCAAAGAAAAGGTTCAGGAAGATGGCACAAGGTGTAGAACAACATGCTTTATATGCATGAGGTCTTGAGTTTGATTCACAGTACCACATGCTCCCCACAAGCAATTCTGGGACTATAGGTGCAGGTAGCCCCCGGCACCACCAAACCTGATCAGCACTGCAGCCAGACTACTAAATACTCAAACCTACACTGCTGGACTTAAATATTACATAGATTATGAAATGTGCTTCCAAGAGGAGGAGGAGGGGGAAGAGGAGGAAGGAGGAAGAGAAGGAGAAAGAGGAGGAAGAGGAAGAGAAAAAAAGGAGGAGAAAGAAGAAGTAGAAGGAGGAGGAGGAGAAGAAAAAGAAGTAGAAGGAGGGGGAGGAGAAGGAGGAAGAGAGGAGGAAGAAAGAAGACGAAAAAGAAGGAAGAAGAAGGAGGTAAGAGAAGAAAGAGGAGGAGAAAAAGAAGAAAAAGGAGGAGAGGGAGGTGGAGAAGAAAGCGGAGGAAGAGGAGGAGGAGGAAGAAGAGAAGGAAGGAAAGGAGGAGGAAGAGGAAGTGAAGGAGGAGGAAAAATGAATAAGTAGAAGGAGGAGAAAAAAAGATTAAGTAGGAGAAGGGGAAAGAAAAAGAAGGATAAGGTAGAGAATGAGGAGAAAAATAAGTAGAAGGAGGAGAAAAGAAGAAGAGGAGAAGAGGAAGAAAGAAGACAAAAAAGAAAATGAAAGAAGAGAGTAAGGAAGAGAAGGAGAAGGAAGAGGAGAAGAAAATAATGAGGAGAAGGAGGAGGAAGAAGAAAAGAAAGTGATTGTGAAGGAAGAGAAGGAGAAGAAGAAGGAGGAGAAGATGAAGAGGAAGAAGAAGAGGAATAAGGATAAGGAAGAGGTGGAGGAGGAGAAAAAGAAGTTGTTGAAGAAGGAGGAGAGGAGAAGGAAATGAGAGGAAGAAAGAAGGGAGAAAAGAATAATAGAAGAAGAAAGAGAAGGAGGATGAGAAGGAGGAGGCAGAAGAGGAAGATGAGAAGGAGGATGAAGGGAAGAAGGAGGAGGAGGAAGTGGAGGAGGAAGAAGAGAAAGAGAAAAAGGAGGAGAAGAAAAAGAAGTAGAAGAAGAAGTAGGAGGAGGCAGAGGAGAAAAAGAGGAAGAAAGAAGAAAAGAAGAAGCAAATAAGAATAAGGAAGAGAAGGAAGTGTGGCCCAAAACAATATACATATGTAAATAAAAAGATATAGAGAGCTTTATCCTGGCATAGAGAAATCATTTATACAATATGCATCTGATAGAGGGTTAATAGTCATGATATACAAACATTGGTAGAGCTTAGCAAAAAAAAAATATCTAACTTTATCAGAAAATGGGGAGAAGAAATGAACAGTCATTTTCTAAAAAATGAAATTCAGATTTCCAAAAGTCACATGAAAAAATTTCCACATCACTACTCAACAGGAGAAACAAATTAAAACAACAATGATCTCTCACTTCACAGAAATTGATACACATCACACACATACACACACACACACACACACACACACACACACACACACACACAAGAACAACCAGTGCTGCTGTGGATGTGTGAGGAGAAAAACACTCCAATTAACTGGTGGTAGGAATGCCAACTGGTTCATCCTTTTTGGGAAACAGGGAATACATATTCCTCAAAAACCTAGATATTTAACTTCAATATGACCCCATAATTTTAGTTCTAGGAATATATCCAAGGAGGCCAAAAACACAATATAGAAAAGCCATCCCTCTGTTCATCACACTATTCCCAATATCCAGAATTTGGAAACATCCCAAGTATTACAAAAACTCTGGTACATGTACACATGAAATACTATGAAGCTGTTAGAAAAAATGAAGTCATAAAATTTTCTTATACCTGGATGGATAATGAGCAAAATGAGTCAGAGGGAGAGGGATAGACATAGAATCATCTCACTCATTTGTGGGATATAATTAAAAAAAAGAGAGAGCAATGGTAATAATATCAAAGATAATAGAGATAGTGTCCAGTAGGGCATAAAAGTAACCACTGTGACAATGATAGTTGGAAATTATCACTCTGGACAAGTGCTGAAAGGAGAGGACGTTGTACGCATGTGACTCCTCACTAATCATATTGCAAAGCGGCGTAGCGTTTAAAAACTGGAGCAAGAGAAAGAAAATGAGAATGAAAGACAGAAAACAAAAGAGAACCTTCTAACCCATGGGCAGGCAGAAGGGAAGATGGGAGGAAAACTGGGGACATTGGTGGTGGGAAATATACACTGGTGAAGGGCATTGTACGTTCCATGACAAACTCAATTATGCAGTGGACAATATACAAGGAAGAACTGTAACTATAAAAGAAACAACTGTATTATGAACATTCTTTTTTTTTTATTTAAACACCTTGATTACATACATGATTGTGTTTGGGTTTCAGTCATGTAAAGAACACCACCCATCACCAGTGCAACATTCCCATCACCAATGTCCCAAGTCTCCCTCCATCTTACATCCAGTGTTTAAATAAAGTAATTAAGTTTTTAAAGATTTTTATTCAAAAATAAAATTCTTCAGTGCTCTAGACCTTTCCTATGTTCATCACAGCACTATTCATAATAGCCAGAATCTGGAAACAACCCAAGTGCCTAAGAACAGATGTGTGGTTAAAAAGTTGTGGTATATCTGGAGCCTAGAGTTGGTCTTATGCCAGGAAAGTTCATGGGTAGGGTCTCCTTGTATTTAGACCAAGATTTTCCCTTTCCATGTCCCCCATATTTTGGTGGGCCTATGCAAACAATTATTGCCACTCTAACACCGTTTTTACTGTGCTCCTTTGACTCTTATCCTTAAAAAGAAAAACCCACTTTTGAGGTTAACTTAAACTAATATGCAAGTGTATGGAAATGTAAAAAAGTACTATGCCTTCAATGTTTAAGGAGTTACATAAGTTTCATGGCTTTAGATTGCTTGATGTGCTGCTAAGAAATATGTATTACAATCTGGGGACTTGAGGGACAAAGTAATTGTACATGGTTCTGTTTTATTTTTCTTAATGTTCTTTGGCTGAAAGTTCAATGTTAAGATATCAACAAGGGGATTTCTGTGAACTCTGTTTATGGGTGATTGTCCTTCCACTGTAACTTTACCTCTTTCTTTGCATCTTTGTTTTCATAATTAAAAATAAAAAAAATTTTAATAAAAAATTGTAGTATACTATGCCACTATTAAGAAAAATAAAGTCATAAAATTTGCTCATGTATGAATTGATATGGAGAGTATTATGCTGATATTTGCACTTATTTGTGGGATATTACCAAAAAAGATAGTGTGATAATAATATTCAAAGACAAAAAAGATAATGTCTGGGAGAACCAGTTCATGGGTAGGATGCTTGCCACAAACACCTGGGTGGGGGTGCAGTTTGAGCAGAAAAAGGAACCCTATAACAATGATAGTTGGAAATGATCACTCTGAACAAGAACTGGGTGCTAAAAAAAGATCAAATGATATGTGTGATGCCTCTTTAGTAAAATTTATCCCGAACCACAATGTCTAAAAGGAAAAAATATGGAGGAGAGAGAGTCAGAGAGAGAGAGAGACAGAGACAGGGAGAGGGAGAGAAGGAAGAAAAATGTCTGCCCAGGGGCTGACAGGGTAATTGTAGGAGTGAGAGCAGGGGGGAACTTGGAACATTGATTCAGAAATGCACACTGGTGAAGGGTGTTCCACATTGTATAAAATTATCATGAACAACTTTGTAACTGAAAAATAACCCAACCATATATACACAACCATGGA
Source organism: Suncus etruscus (assembly GCF_024139225.1). Taxonomy (NCBI): domain Eukaryota; kingdom Metazoa; phylum Chordata; class Mammalia; order Eulipotyphla; family Soricidae; genus Suncus; species Suncus etruscus. Next base: position 33,064,602 of record NC_064864.1, on the reverse strand, counting down.
ACAGTGGTATTTAAGTCAAGTAATTAAACACAAAAAAATGTTCATACAATAAAGAAATGTATAACTAAAAACATAAAACAAAACAAATATCTATCATGGGGGAGAGAGATAATACAGCAAGCAGATACAATGCTTACATTGCATACAGTAAACTGAGGTTCCATCCTGGTACCGTAGATGGTGTCTGAACCGATCAGGACTGATCCCTGACTGCATAGCCAGGAGTATGACTGAGCAAAGCTAAACACAGTTGTGTGTTTCCCACCCAAAAATAATCTACAAATAAACTGAGCATAGTAAACAAGTGAAACTTCATTGACACCAAAATATTAAAAGACTTTCAAACATAAAAGGAAAAAAGTTTTTCGAGGGCTTTCATAAATAAGAAATGTAAACCTCATATCCCACTAAAACCCACAGTAATGAATAGCAAGTTAATAAAACTGGCTAAAAGATGGTATGTGTTCAATTTCATTAGTAATCAATATATATCAAAATAAAATAATGCTTTATAGATTCCACCTAAAATCCATTCTCTGCTCCACAAATCCTCTAGGTATGATCTCTAATCTGGAATATTCTTGCTGTGGAGTTCACATCTTCTTCCCCAGGACTTCCAACCATTGCTCCATTCCATGAGCTTTCTCCAGACATGTTTACTCTGAAAAACTCAATTCCCTTTACCAGTGGTTCTTTTTGTTCCCATGCAACTAATACACATCTTATCCCAAAGATCTGTCTTACATTTTAAACATTCTTATAATTTTCCACAAACATCAAATTCTGCATCAGAGCTTATGCTCACTGTGGGACTAAGATAACAGGCATATGCCAGACAGAGAAGCCAAAAGACTCAGAAAAGCCAGACCTCATTGTAGGATCCTTGCATTCTTTGTAACATTCTTGTCCATTTATAAGGAATGAAAAGAGCTTTTTAAGTCCTAAAAGACAGTCCCACTTTTTCTATTAAAAACAAACAAACACACTGAGTCATAGTTAACTTAGTCCTTCCCACATGGGGATTCCTTTCCCTTTCTCCTCTACTTTCCAATAAACTTTTCTACTTAGTAATTCTGTGCCAGAAACCTTTATTATTCAATATTTTCATCCTGGGAATCCTGGGACAAACATTAAAATCCATTATCACTACTCCTGCATCAACTCTGTCCATCCAAATGCCCAGCTCCCTTGCTCCTCATTCAATGTCTTGAATGATAATTCCTAAGTCAGAATTTGGACTTTTTCCCTCACCTTCCTCTCCAGCTGCCCTTCCTACTACTAAACAAGAATAATCTCACAACCTGAAAACAGCAGGCATTGGACTCACCTGGGTCAGAGAATATTTAGCCAAACAAGTAGATGAGGTCAAAAATCCAGATTCCTGAACGAAAGCTTGCTTCAGGAAGCCTTCCTGACTACCATCACTTGCACAAGAGATTTATTCATGACAGCACAAGGGAAATCATCGCCCCTTCCTCACACAGTCTTTTCCTCACACTGGAAACTTACTGAGTACAGAAACAAAAGTTCCTTCTCTGTTTTGGGGGTGTGGGTCCTAGAACCCCAATCCCAGGGCCTTATCAGACAGAGGCTGGCACCAAGAGACTTGGCAGGAAAGTAGAAACTAAGAAGGCAGAGTTGCTGAATGAGTGGGTGGAGAGGCTGGCAGCTCTGAGGCTATCCCTCATTTGAAAAAAAAAAAAAAAAAAAAAACAAACAAACCTGTGAGGTCAAAGTTGGGTGCAGGAGAGAGTGACCCCTATCCTGCGGGAGGGGTGAAGATTAAGAACTCTGTGAGGAGAGGCGGGGCGGGGGCGGGACAGGACTGAGCCAGCTGGGAGGAAGCTGCAGTTCCTGTGTCTGCCAAAGAAAAGGGAGTTTTGCCAGGCACGCTGAGAGAGGCTTCCAGCACCAGTGGCAAAGCCTCCAACACCATGCCCTCCTACACTGTCACCGTGGCCACTGGCAGCCAGTGGTTCGCAGGAACCGACGACTACATCTACCTTAGCCTCGTGGGCTCCTTAGGCTGCAGCGAGAAGCACCTGCTGGACAAGCCCTTCTACAATGATTTCGAGCGTGGAGCGGTGAGGCTTGCTGGCTGCGATGGGCTGGGGCACTGGGACATTAGGGATCCGAGCGGGATTGTGTCCTCTTAATCCCCTCTTATGGTTGGGGACAGTCCAGCTTGCCCTGTGCATGACACAGGCTTTTCCTTCTCGGAGCAAGTCCTCATTTGCAGGGTTTGCTTTCCATTCCACAGATAGGAACCGGAGAGGTTCCTTAACTGGCCAGGTGCTGTGGACAGCTATATTTGCACCTGACTTCATAAGATTTTTTTTCCCCATGGGTCTAGGCGGGTATGGGTTCTACTCACTGGAGCCTATAGATCACTGCCCTGCACAGATGGTACCTTAGAGCAGCTGCAAGCTCTGAGACGAAGTAAAAGTTGGGGCAAGGGTGCAGAGGAGTTTCATGTGGGCTAGATCACTAACTCCCTCTGTCTTCATGCTGTGCCTCAGTTTCCCGAAAGATAAAACAGAAGAGTTTGGTCCCAGAGCCCTGGATGAGTCCAGGCCAGAATGATATAGAGTGGGACTAAAAAGGTCTTCACATTGACAGCTCATTCTCAGGCTAGGTTGCTCTAGTAATTTAGTGGGAAAGAATCAGAGAACCCAAAAGACTGTTGCAAACCTGAAGGGCATTGCTGGCACTAACACAGCATATTCCAAAGAACAACTTTCACCTTAGTGTGTTCCTCAGTAGAAAGAGGAGGAAGTCTTCCTCACTCCCTGTAGAGGCTGGAACTATGGATGTTCAGAAACAAGAGCAAGCTGATGTTTACTGCACTGTTGGTTTGTGGTGTGAGGTTGTGCACAGAAAACTAGAAGACTTTCTTGATAATGGCCAGTTCATGAATTCCAGTCTTCTCAGGACTTGCTCCATGGGCATGACAAGGCTCAATTCTCACCTCATATAGCATTTAGTGATGTGCCCAGCACAATGGTGAACATACAAGTGCTCAGGGAGCAACAATTGTAATGTCTGGACAGACTGCTGGTGCCTAGAAACTACTACCTGTGCCCTTCTGCCATTAGCAGAAAAACACCATTTCTTTTATTTTTAATTTTATTTGAGGTAACATATTTTACAATAATGAGGTGTCATGCATGCAACATTCCAACACCACACTCTTCTGCACAGTGAACACTTCCTTCCTCCATTATCATTCCGAATCCCCCATTCACCTTCCCATCTTCCCTGCTATGGCAAGCTGTAGAAGAGTTCTCATGTTCTGTTACCTTTAGTCATTGTCTAGTCCTTTAGTGTGTTGTTTTATATCTCAGAAATGAGAAACATCATTCTGTATCTGTCCTCCTTCTGACTAACTTCATTCAGCATGATGTGCTTCACATCCATCAGCATATCTGCAAAATGTGTGATTTCATCTTATCTTGTACCTAAGTACTATTTCATTGTGTATATATACCACAAATTCTATATCCACTTAGCTATTTCTGAACACCTGTTTTGTTTCCAGATTTATGCTACTGTGTATGGTAGGATTGCAAATGTCCTTTCAGAATAGACTTTTTTGGGACCTAGGGTGGATGCCAAGAAGTGAAATTGCTGGGTCATATGGGAACTCAATTCTTAGTTTTGTGTTTTGTTTATTATTGTTGTTTGTTTTTGTTTTATTTTGTTTTGAACCACAGTTGACAGTGCTCAGGGGTTACTCTTGGCTTTACACTCAGAAATTACTCCTGGGATGGTTGGGGGACCATGTGGGATGCTGGGGCTCATACTCAGTTTAGTGGTGTACAAAGCAAATGCCCTGTCCATTGTGCTATCGTCCTGGTCCTATAATTCTTATTTCCTTTTTTTTTTTTTTTTTTGGTTTTTGGGCCACACCCGGTGGTGCTCAGGGGTTACTCCTGGCTGTCTGCTCAGAAATACTCCTGGCAGGCACGAGGGACCATATGGGACACCGGGATTCAAACCAACCACCTTTGATCCTGGATCGGCTGCTTGCAAGGCAAACACCGCTGTGCTATCTCTCTGGGCCCCACAATTCTTATTTTCTAAAGAAACTAAACCAGTTGACAAAGCAGTGGATGATGGCTTCTATTTCTTCACATTCCTTTCAACACTGGCTGGTGTTATTTTTTGTGATGTATGCTAATATCACTGGTGTAAGATGGTATTTTATCTTTCATCTGCTTTAATTTATATTTTAATGATGATAGTGATTCAGAACATTTTAATATACTTATTTGACATTATATACCATCTTTGAGGAAGTGAGTTTAAACTTCTTAAACCTGTCTTCAATTACCTGACTATTAGCTTGAAAAAAAGAAATTGTACATAGATGACTGACAAAAAATGTTAATTTTGTATGCCTCAGTAGAATGCCTCTTAAATAAAATTTATGTAATGTGTTCCAGAACTATAGTATGTAGAAGGAAATAATGGTCCATTCTTTCCAGAGCTCAATCTTATAGAGAGCTTTATTCCTACCCAAGAGTCTCAGAATCTTGCTCTAAGCCTGTCTGGAATCTACAAGTTTAATGTACTAAATAGTCTTGAATTCCTCCTAAGAACAAACTTCTATTGTTTGGTCTCTTCATCAGAAAATTGGGGTGGGGGAGTGCAGCAGGAATAATGAGTCAATCTGGGTAATGACACCACCTCTGAATAATATTTATTTTCATTCTTTTGTGGATTCCCTTACCTTGAGGGGAAGATAAGATGCAAACCACTTCCACTTTATAAGCGGGAGCAGCAATAGGCTTTTTCTCCCCTACAAACCATATACTTCTGGAAATTATGTGACATCCCAGATGAGCTCTTCACCCACTACCCATCCAAGTGAGGCTTATCCTCACCCCTCAGGCACCATGATGGTGTGATTATAATGGATCACTAGGAGAAAGCTAAAAGCAGAGTTCTACTCTTTATTTCCCACCCTCTGTCCTGTCTTCCCTGCCCTGTGACCTCATTCAAATAACATTGTAATTATTATTACACATAAATACCACAGAAAGACTTCTGGAAGCAAATTTCAGTAGAATTTTGCATGCCATATTTACATTGGATTGGAGGAGCATGCTGGCTCTCAAAAAGGACTCTCAGTCATCTAAAAGAAATCAGCTTTTGAGAAAGTTCCTGTTGATGCAAAGTCACTACTCTTAGTCTTGCTACAGTCAAGAGCCACTTCCTCATTCTCCAGCCAATTTTCTCTTAAGGTAAAAACAACCTGAGAGAAATATTTTATGAGAAGAAAAGTTTATCTCATTTCACTTGGGACAGTGTCACAACTGTGGTTAAAAACAAGAGATGATTTCTAGCAGCTAAACTCTTTCCCATTTCAAGGTATTGTTAGAATAGGAGCTCTTACCCTTTAATCAAATAATGTTTAATCTTACCCTTTAATAAAATAATGTTTAATCAAATAATGGGTGAGACTTTTTGGGGTTTTCCTCAATAAGCAGAGTTGAAAAAAACCTTAGTCTCCCCAGAGTTCTGCATAGTAATTTGGGGTATGGTTGAAACACAGTCCTTTGTGGGTAAGAGATTGTCCTATAAATCAACAGACCTTGATTGGTTTTCCACTATTATCTGGGAAAAACCAGAATGGACCAAAACCTAGCCTAGATCTAGTTAAATTTAACAAATTGATTTGTGTTTCTTAACTCTCAATTTAAGGTAATTTCAGTTGGATAAGATGATTTTAACTCATCTGAAATTTCATGAGAAATCTTATTGGACCCATTTTCTTTTCATGACTGCTTTTAGGAAAGCTAAATACAATAGAGTGGTGCTTGATATATTGTTCTTAAATATATTTAGTATAAATAAATACTAGTATAAATAAACAAATATATACTTCTAGGCATATCTTAATTATAATTCACTTCTGAAAGATCTTTTCTAGAATGCTCCTGATATACCAGTAATAGGAATTCATATTTTCACTCACATTCTTTCATCTAGTCTTTATTGCATTTCTTTCCCTGAGTTCTTTCTTCTTCTACTCCCCTTTTCCTAAAATTGCTCAGTGTTCCCATTTTTTCTTTTCTCTACCTATCTTGGCTCCTTCAATATCCCTAAATACTTCCCCTTTTCTTCCTATAGCTGTCCCAGTTCTTTCCTTGCTCTCTTCTCTCTCTACTTCAGTCACCTTTTCTCCCCTCCCACTACCTGCATTCCTCACTTTCACCCTCCAGCCCTAGCTGGACCACATCATGACTATCCTCTCTTTTTGCATACAGAGCTGTCTTTCTGTCCCAGAAATGTCAGGAAGCTGGGGAAACAGCAGTGAAACTTCTTTAAATAAATATGTAAAAACTCTCTCTTCCTAAATAACTCAAAAGCCTTAAACCCAAAGACCCAGTAGTTTTGAGCAAAGAGTGTAATTAGCAGACTGGCCCTTCTGTGAAATGAAATGGTGAATTGTATGTTTTACTGGCCATGAGTATCTCCCCAGAACTCCAAGTTCATACTACCAGAGCCCCATACCTAACAAACCATGCTGTCACTGTTCTTTTCTTCCAACTTACCTTATTTGAAATTTATCAACACCAAGAACAGTTTTAAATACCTACATTTTGGGGCAGGAGCAATAACACAGCAGGTAGGGCATTTGCCTTGCACACAACTGACCTGGGTTCGATCCTGAGCATCCCATATGGTGCCTCAAGCCTGCCAGAAGTGATTTCTGAACTCAGAGTTAGGAGTAAACCCTAAGCACTGCTGGGTGTGCCCCCAGAAGTTAAAACAAAACAAATACCTACATTTGAAGGAAGCTTTTTCATATTCTTTCACAGTTGTCTTACCTTGTAGCATTATGTGCCTTACTAAGATATAGCTTTTCCATTTGGCATCTGTGAATTTGAAAACTTCCTGCAGATATCTTTCTCTATATTCCATGATTCTCTGGTAGTCTCTGGATTCCAAAACCACAGTAATCAAATTTATCTTTAAGATCTCTTGAATTGGGTAAAACCAAGTACTAGATGCATTTCTTATAGCAGCAAAGCTACCCTGTTTCCCTTGGAAAACACACCATCAGATGCTATCAGTCATGAATTTCATCAAAAGTGAGCCCCAGGTCTTCCACCAAACATTTGTAAGAGAGGCATGGGGAAAGGAACAGCTTCATTCGTCAGTGATTGGACTATACTATAACATAAGGTAAAATGTCACTTCACTTTCCCTCTAGGAATATCCTACTCCCACAAAAGCTTCCTTAGAGTGTCCTCCTTCCCCTTTTATGCAAGATACCAAATTCCTTCTTTCCCTGAGACTTTCCAGCTTAGATACTCTGGGCACCTGTCACTTTTATAATAATTGAGCTTTAGCCAAGGAGACTATGCATAAGACCAAAGCATAGACTTTCTGCGACCACACACATTCACACACACACACACACACACACACACATTCTTTCTCTTAGCTCCTCAGATCCACAGGCAAGCCACTTCCCCTGGTACAGCTGCCACTGGCACAGCTCACCACATGCTGGCTGACTTCCTGTGGCTCAACCAGTATTGAAATAACTTCCATAGTTCTGGCAGTTTATGGCACCAACTTCACCATCCCAGAAATCTCCATAATTTGAGTAAACAGGTTTAAATCAATTTTTCACTCATAAGCTCCATATCTTTCTCCCAGTTCTATTTATGGCTACTCAGTTTGGCCTGTGTAATCAGAGATAGATCACTGTGGGATAGCCCATGCTGGTGCATAGCAAAGCTCAAACAATTTAGAGTCTACTGCCCTATTTCTCTTCCCAAACCCAGGAGGCAAACGATTGACCAGGTGGCTCTGGTGGACAGAGTCTTGGAGTCAGAATCTTTGAAGAAAGGTTCATGCCTCAAAGGCATGCCATTTAGATTTCATAATAATCCTATAAGATAAGCAATGTCTCCTCTTCATAGATGGTTTCAGGATGTGTAATAATCTGACTAGATCTGTAGTTCTCACTTTTGCCCTAGAATGTGAGTTCAGGGTCCTCTCTGGTTGACTCTACTGCCCTGACACCAGGTTCCTCTGGCATTTCCCTGAACTTCGGTGGAATTCTTTGACATTAAGAGAAATCTGAAATCTTTGAACATTCCCAGAGAAGGTGGAACACGGTCTATAACTATGTTTTGGATATTTTTTGGATATTATGTTTTGGATATATTTATTTCTGGGTTATTCTGTTCTCCAAGTGGACATTGGACCCCTTATTCCAACAGTCTCTTCCTGCCCTGGACACTGATAATTTAGCTCAAGGATCTATCTTCTCCATCCTATTAAAGGGCTGCTGAATAAAAGGCTTTTTTCTTCCTTTCTCTCCTACATTCCAGCTCTTTAGGTCATGCCAATCTCTCACTGGAACCCTCCTGCCAATTCTGCATCTGGAATCTATTTTTTTCTTCCACAGGACTGAGTACCTGCAGTACAGAGAGCTCTTGGCATGAACAACCACTACTTGTGGGTTTATCTATAAATTCTGCTCTGCTTTCTTGGAAAACTCTCTGGATTCTTTTGCCCAGACAGAGCATTCTGGTAGTTAGGGTATATTTGTATGTCTATATGGGCTTATATATGTCATCTGACCATATAAACCTCCTTCCAAAACCACAAAGCAGAGAGGGAAAGTTCTGCTTTCTGATCATAGAAACAACCACTTATGCAAGCTTCAAGCTGTGCTTAAAGCTAAAAGTTTTGCTGAAGATATATCCAACTTCCTGTTCTTTTTATAGAGTTCTTCTGACAACTTTAGGGGAAACAGACTGAAATAGAAACTTGTCCTTGGAGTTATGGATAAAATGAACATCCTTGCCCTTCATTTATTTCACTATCACAAAGAACTCTAAGTTCTGCTGACCTTCCTTTACTCCCCTGAATCCCCCCAAATAAAACAGATAAGTGGCTAAAAAAAACTGTGGTACATCTATCTACACAATGGAATACTACTCAGCCATTAGAAAAATGAAGTCATGAAATCTGCTTATAATTGGATGGGCATGAGATTATTATGGTCAGTAAAATTAGTCAAAGGGAGAAGGATATACAGAAAATAATTTCACTCATTAATGGGATATAAGAAAAATAAAAGGCTCGGCTGAGGCGTGTCTCGCTGGGGCTGTGAGTTTTCTGTTGGAGTTGTGGATTGTGCTGGTTTCTTTGCTTGGCAGACACTTGGGGGCCTCCCCAGGCATCCCCTGACGGCTTGCCTCGGCTGAGGCGTGTCTCGCTGGGGCTGTGAGTTTTCTGTTGGAGTTGTGGATTGTGCTGGTTTCTTTGCTTGGCAGACACTTGGGGGCCTCCCCAGGCATCCCCTGACGGCTTGCCTCGGCTGAGGCGTGTCTCGCTGGGGCTGTGAGTTTTCTGTTGGAGTTGTGGATTGTGCTGGTTTCTTTGCTTGGCAGACACTTGGGGGCCTCCCCAGGCATCCCCTGACGGCTTGCCTCGGCTGAGGCGTGTCTCGCTGGGGCTGTGAGTTTTCTGTTGGAGTTGTGGATTGTGCTGGTTTCTTTGCTTGGCAGACACTTGGGGGCCTCCCCAGGCATCCCCTGACGGCTTGCCTCGGCTGAGGCGTGTCTCGCTGGGGCTGTGAGTTTTCTGTTGGAGTTGTGGATTGTGCTGGTTTCTTTGCTTGGCAGACACTTGGGGGCCTCCCCAGGCATCCCCTGACGGCTTGCCTCGGCTGAGGCGTGTCTCGCTGGGGCTGTGAGTTTTCTGTTGGAGTTGTGGATTGTGCTGGTTTCTTTGCTTGGCAGACACTTGGGGGCCTCCCCAGGCATCCCCTGACGGCTTGCCTCGGCTGAGGCGTGTCTCGCTGGGGCTGTGAGTTTTCTGTTGGAGTTGTGGATTGTGCTGGTTTCTTTGCTTGGCAGACACTTGGGGGCCTCCCCAGGCATCCCCTGACGGCTTGCCTCGGCTGAGGTGAGTGTTTGGGGGCCGGAGTTGCAGATCAGGCTGACTGCTGGACCCCTAGGCCCGGCAGACATTTTGGGACCTCCCCCAGCCTGCATCAACCTGGGAACTTTGACCTGATTCAGCATTAATCTCTTCAAGGCGTGTCTCGCTGGGGCTGTGAGTTTTCTGTTGGAGTTGTGGATTGTGCTGGTTTCTTTGCTTGGCAGACACTTGGGGGCCTCCCCAGGCATCCCCTGACGGCTTGCCTCGGCTGAGGCGTGTCTCGCTGGGGCTGTGAGTTTTCTGTTGGAGTTGTGGATTGTGCTGGTTTCTTTGCTTGGCAGACACTTGGGGGCCTCCCCAGGCATCCCCTGACGGCTTGCCTCGGCTGAGGCGTGTCTCGCTGGGGCTGTGAGTTTTCTGTTGGAGTTGTGGATTGTGCTGGTTTCTTTGCTTGGCAGACACTTGGGGGCCTCCCCAGGCATCCCCTGACGGCTTGCCTCGGCTGAGGTGAGTGTTTGGGGGCCGGAGTTGCAGATCAGGCTGACTGCTGGACCCCTAGGCCCGGCAGACATTTTGGGACCTCCCCCAGCCTGCATCAACCTGGGAACTTTGACCTGATTCAGCATTAATCTCTTCAAGGCGTGTCTCGCTGGGGCTGTGAGTTTTCTGTTGGAGTTGTGGATTGTGCTGGTTTCTTTGCTTGGCAGACACTTGGGGGCCTCCCCAGGCATCCCCTGACGGCTTGCCTCGGCTGAGGTGAGTGTTTGGGGGCCGGAGTTGCAGATCAGGCTGACTGCTGGACCCCTAGGCCCGGCAGACATTTTGGGACCTCCCCCAGCCTGCATCAACCTGGGAACTTTGACCTGATTCAGCATTAATCTCTTCAAGGCGTGTCTCGCTGGGGCTGTGAGTTTTCTGTTGGAGTTGTGGATTGTGCTGGTTTCTTTGCTTGGCAGACACTTGGGGGCCTCCCCAGGCATCCCCTGACGGCTTGCCTCGGCTGAGGTGAGTGTTTGGGGGCCGGAGTTGCAGATCAGGCTGACTGCTGGACCCCTAGGCCCGGCAGACATTTTGGGACCTCCCCCAGCCTGCATCAACCTGGGAACTTTGACCTGATTCAGCATTAATCTCTTCAAGGCGTGTCTCGCTGGGGCTGTGAGTTTTCTGTTGGAGTTGTGGATTGTGCTGGTTTCTTTGCTTGGCAGACACTTGGGGGCCTCCCCAGGCATCCCCTGACGGCTTGCCTCGGCTGAGGTGAGTGTTTGGGGGCCGGAGTTGCAGATCAGGCTGACTGCTGGACCCCTAGGCCCGGCAGACATTTTGGGACCTCCCCCAGCCTGCATCAACCTGGGAACTTTGACCTGATTCAGCATTAATCTCTTCAAGGCGTGTCTCGCTGGGGCTGTGAGTTTTCTGTTGGAGTTGTGGATTGTGCTGGTTTCTTTGCTTGGCAGACACTTGGGGGCCTCCCCAGGCATCCCCTGACGGCTTGCCTCGGCTGAGGTGAGTGTTTGGGGGCCGGAGTTGCAGATCAGGCTGACTGCTGGACCCCTAGGCCCGGCAGACATTTTGGGACCTCCCCCAGCCTGCATCAACCTGGGAACTTTGACCTGATTCAGCATTAATCTCTTCAAGGCGTGTCTCGCTGGGGCTGTGAGTTTTCTGTTGGAGTTGTGGATTGTGCTGGTTTCTTTGCTTGGCAGACACTTGGGGGCCTCCCCAGGCATCCCCTGACGGCTTGCCTCGGCTGAGGTGAGTGTTTGGGGGCCGGAGCGCGGCCGCTCCGCTGCGCTTCGCGGCCGCGCACTCCACCTCGCCAATGAGTACCACCACAACACGTAGAAAAACCCACAGCGTAAGCGAGACAATGGGGAGACTACGCAGACCAACTTCAACCATAGAGAATGAAGATGGAAACTCTGATGACCCAACAACGACCAACTACCTAAGCAGTCTTTCAGAAATGGAGTTTAGAGACGAAATATGGAGGTTGCTATCAGATATCAAAGAAAGTATAAATCAGAGCACTAATAAAAATCAAGAGAATATGAAGACAGAAATCAGAAAACTCCAAACTGAAATATCAGATCAGATAACAGGTCTGAAAAACTCAATAGACGAATTGAAGAACATAATGGATGAGTTTTCCAACAGGTTAACAGCAGCTGAGGATAGAATTAGTGCTTTAGAAGATGAGATGCATAACAACTTTACACAGCAGAAGAGATTAGAAAAAAACCTCAAATCAAATGATCAGACAATGGAAAATTTACTCAAAGAATATGAGAAGATGAAAATAGAAGTCTTTGATAAGCTCAACAGAAACAACTTCAGAATCATTGGAGTTCCAGAGACCCAAGAAGAAAATCTTCAGGAAGAATCAATGGTTAAGAACATCATCACAGAGAAACTACCAGAGCTAAAGAAAACATGTGACCAAATCCTGCATGCCCGAAGAGTACCAGCTAAAAAAGACCCCAGTAGAAACACCCCAAGACACATCCTAGTCACCATGATGAAACCCACCGATAGAGATAGAATACTGCAAGCAGCAAGATCGAAAAGGGAAATTACATTCCACGGAGCATCCTTGAAATTTACAGCAGACCTGTCACCAGAAACACTCAAGGCCAGAAGGCAGTGGTGGGACGTAGTGGCAAAACTCAATGAAATAAATGCTTCGCCAAGAATATTGCACCCAGCAAAACTAAGTTTCAGGTTTGACGGATGTATACACGGCTTCACAGATAAACAACAGCTCAAAATCTTTGCAGACTCAAAACCAGCCTTAAAAGAAAAACTGAAAGATCTACTCTAAAAACAAGACAGAACAAAAAACACACCAAACTTCTACACAAAGATGGCAATAAATCCCATGACAATTATTTCTCTCAATGTCAATGGACTAAATGCACCAGTTAAGAGGCACAGAGTGGCGAAATGGATCAAAAAACTGAAGCCAACCTTCTGCTGTCTACAAGAAACACACCTGAATAGTCAGAATAAACATAGACTCAAAATCAAAGGCTGGAGGAAAATCATTCAAGCAAACAACACCCTTAAAAAAGCGGGGGTGGCCATACTAATATCAGATGACACAAACTTTATACTCAGAAAAATTGTAAGGGACAAAGATGGATATTATGTACTAATCAAGGGATTTGTACAGCAAGAAGAAATCACTCTCCTAAACATATACGCACCGAATGAGGGTCCAGCAAAGTATTTAATACAATTGTTGACAAATCTGAAGAAGGATATCAATAATAACACAATAATTGTGGGAGACCTCAACACAGGCTTGTCAACACTTGATAGGTCAACCAAATGGAAACCCAACAAAAATATACTAGACCTGCAAAAAGAAATGGATGAAAGAGGCCTAGTAGATATATATAGGGCACTCTATCCTCAGAAACCTGGATACACATTCTTTTCCAATGTACATGGATCATTCTCCAGGATAGATCATGTGCTGGCACATAAAACATACCTCCATAAAATAAAAAAGATAGACATTTTGCAGGCTGCCTTTGCTGACCACAAGGCTCTGAAGTTAGATGTGAACTGCAAAGGGACACAGAAGAAAAAATTTAACACCTGGAAGTTAAACAGCCTCATACTCAATAACCAGTGGGTCCGAGATGAAATCAAGGAGGAAATCAAAAGGTTCCTGGAAACAAATGACAATAAAGACACAAACTATCAGAACTTATGGGACACAGCAAAAGCAGTACTGAGAGGAAAATTTATAGCTTTGCAAGCACACATCAGGAAGGAAGAAGGAGCTTACCTGAGTAGCTTAATGACACAGCTAATAGAACTAGAAAGTGCTCAACAAAAGGACCCAAAAATAGGGAGACAGAAGGAAATAACAAAGCTGAGAGCAGAAATCAACGAAGTGGAAACCCAAAAAACAATCCGAAAGATCAACGAAAGCAGAAGTTGGTTCTTTGAAAAAATAAACAAGATTGATAGACCATTGGCAAAACTCACAAAGCAAAAGAAAGAGAGAAACTTGATAACGCGTATTAGAAATGAGAAGGGGGAGATCACTACAGATACTGCAGAGATTCAAAGGGTATTCAGAGAATACTTTGAGAAACTCTATGCCACTAAATATGAGAACCTGGAAGAAATGGATAAATTTCTGAACTCATATAACCTTCCACGGTTGAATAAAGAAGAGGTAGCATATCTAAACACCCCCATCACTATTGAGGAAATTAAAACTGTAATCAAAAATTTACCCAAAAACAAAAGCCCAGGCCCTGATGGATTCACGAATGAATTCTTTCAAACCTTTCAAGAGGAACTACTACCAATTCTGGCCAGGCTCTTTTATGAAATCGAAAAAACAGGAATACTTCCAAATAGCTTTTATGAAGCCAACATCACCTTAATACCAAAACCTGATAGAGATGCTGCCAAAAAAGAAAATTACAGACCAATATCCCTGATGAACACAGATGCAAAGATCCTCAACAAAATCCTGGCGAACAGGATCCAGTGCCTCACCAAGAAGATCATTCACTTTGATCAAGTAGGTTTCATCCCAGGAATGCAAGGATGGTTTAACATCCGTAAATCTATTAATATAATACACAACATAAACAACAACAAAAATAAAAATCACATGGTCATATCAATAGATGCAGAAAAAGCATTTGATAAGGTTCAACACCCATTCTTGATTAAAACTCTCAGCAAGATAGGAATAAAAGGAACCTTTCTCAATATAGTCAAAGCCATCTACCAGAAGCCAGTGGCAAATATTATCCTCAATGGAGAAAAACTAAAATCCTTTCCTCTAAATTCTGGTACAAGACAAGGCTGTCCTCTCTCACCACTCCTATTCAACATAGCACTGGAAGTACTTGCTATAGCGATTAGGCAAGAAAAAGATATCAAGGGAATTCAGATAGGAAAGGAAGAAGTCAAGCTCTCACTGTTTGCAGATGACATGATACTCTACTTAGAAAACCCTAAAGACTCTACCAAAAAGCTTCTAGAAATAATAGATTTGTATAGCAAAGTGGCAGGATACAAAATTAACACACAAAAATCAATGGCCTTTTTATACACGAATAATGATAGGGAAGAAATGGACATTAAGAGAACAATCCCATTCACATTAGTTCCACACAAACTCAAATATCTTGGAGTCAACCTGACTAAAGATGTGAAGGATCTATACAAAGAAAACTACAAAACACTGCTCCAAGAAATAAGAGAGGACACGCGGAAATGGAAACACATACCATGCTCATGGATTGGCAGGATCAACATCATTAAAATGGCAATACTTCCAAAAGCATTGTACAGATTTAACGCGATTCCTCTAAAGATACCCATGACATTTTTCAAAGAAGTGGATCAAATACTTCTGAAATTCATCTGGAACAACAAACAACCTCGAATAGCTAAAGCACTCCTTGGGAAAAGGAATATGGGAGGCATTACTTTCCCCAATTTTAAGTTGTATTACAAAGCAACAGTTATAAAAACAGCATGGTATTGGAATAAAAACAGACCCTCAGATCAGTGGAATAGGCTTGAGTACTCAGAGAAGGTTCCTCAGACATATAACCACCTTGTTTTTGATAAAGGAGCAAAAAATCCTAAATGGAGCAGGGAAAGCCTATTCAACAAGTGGTGTTGGCACAACTGGTTAACCACTTGCAAAAAAGCGAACTCAGACCCCCAGCTAACACCATATACAAAGGTAAAATCCAAATGGATTAAAGACCTTGATATCAGAACTGAAACTATAAGGTATATAGAACAACATGTAGGTGAAACACTCCAGGACATTGAGACTAAAGGCATCTTTAAGGAGGAGACAGCACTTTCCAAGCAAGTGGAAGCAGAGATAAACAGATGGGACTATATTAAGCTGAAAAGCTTCTGCATCTCAAAGGAAATAGCGCCCAGAATACAAAGGCCACCCACTGAGTGGGAGAAATTATTCACCCAATACACATCAGATAAAGGGCTAATATCCAAAATTTACAAGGTACTGACAGAACTATACAAGAAAAAAACAACTAACCCCATCAAAAAATGGGGAGAAGAAATGAACAGACACTTTGAAAAAGAAGAAAGGCAAATGGCCAAAAGGCACATGAAAAGATGTTCAACATCACTAATCGTCAGGGAGATGCAAATCAAAACTACTATGAGGTACCACCTCACGCCACTGAGATTGGCACACATCACAAGAAAGGAAAACAAGCAGTGCTGGCGGGGATGTGGAGAGAAAGGAACTCTTTTTCACTGCTGGTGGGAATGCCGTCTAGTACAACCTTTATGGAAAGCGATATGGAGATTCCTTCACAAACTGGAAATTGAGCTTCCATACGATCCAGCTATACCACTCCTAGGAATATACCCAAGAAACACAAAAATACAATACAAAAAACCCTTCCTTACTCCTATATTCATTGCAGCGCTATTTACAATAGCCAGACTCTGGAAACAACCAAGATGCCCTTCAACAGATGAGTGGCTGAAGAAACTGTGGTACATATACACAATGGAATACTATGCAGCCATCAGGAGAGATGAAGTCATGAAATTTTCCAATACATGGATGTACATGGAATCTATTATGCTGAGTGAAGTAAGTCAGAGGGAGAGAGAAAGACGCAGAATGGTTTCACTCATCTATGGGCTTTAAGAAAAATGAAGGACATTTTTAACAATATCTCAGAGACAAGAGAGATGAGGGCTGGTAGGTGCAGCTCAGGACATGCAGCTCATCACATAGAGTGATGAGTGCAGTTGCAGAGATGACTACACTGAAAACTATCATAAAATGTGAATGAATGTGGGAAGTAGAAAGCCTGTCTCGAGTACAGGTGTAGGGGGTTGGGGAGGAGGGAGATCTGGGAAATTGGTGGTGGGAATGTTACACCGGTGAAGGGGGGGTGCTCTTTACATGACTGTAATCATACAACTATAATCATGTTTGTAATCACGGTGTTTAAAAAAAAAAAAAAAAAAAAAAAAAAAAAAAAAAAAAGAAAAATAAAAGGCAGTACAATAATGATATTCAGAGACAATAGTGATGAAGCCCCCACCCCCAAGTCTGTCTTTAGGGCAGACATTTTACTTCTCTCTCACTTTCTCTTGCTTTTTCCCCATTTTGACAAAGTGGTTTGCACTATCAATTAAAAGGTACTATGCATGTCACTTTAACCCCTCTCAGCACCCAGTTATTTTCCAGAGTAATAAGTTTTAACTATCATTGTCATAGTGGACCTTTCTCGACTCTAAGTGCACACACAAATCATGGTAAAAAGCTTTCCACAAATATTTGTGTGTGCACTTAGACTTGGGGGTGGGGGCTTATAGGAGAAGAACCAGAGACATTGGTGGTGGGTAAAAGTGCACTGGTGAAAGGTGGTGTTCATTCTATGACTGAAACTCAAGTATGAACTCTTCCTTCTCATCTGTGCTGGAGAGCTAAGACACACAAATTGCTCATGGGCTGTCCTGTATTGTTTCTGTGCCTGCCCATCTCCTGAAGTCAGGAGCCTAGCCAACTATACCAGGTACTGAACAGCTGGGTCTCTGGGCTGTAGGGGCAGTGCTGCACATAGCCTGAGGTAGCACCTTCTAGCAGCAAGGTCACTCTTACATGCCACCTCTGTACCATGGTCATAGTGAGTTTTTGAGTTATGGTTTAGTGATCTGCAACTGCTCCAGGAAAATTTAAACCTATGATTTTATTTGCAACTAAGCCTCCCTTTTTCACTTGACTACTTGCTCCATGGAGGGACAGATAAATCGATTGTGAAGGGAAAATCTGGATTGGAATCCCATTATGCCAAATTATTACTAAGGGATGCATTGAGCCTCACTGCCTTTATCCATGATACAAGCCATAACTCCTCCTCTTGCAAAGGTGTTGTATTGGGCATTGGTGGTTCAGTGGTAGAATTCTCGCCTGCCAAAGGTGTTGTATATATTTATGTCAGTGGAGAATAAAGCTTTTTTAGAAGGGTTGCCCTTATTGTGAGATCCATTTTGTCTTGGCCAGGTATGGAATAATAACCAGCCCCCATGCTCCTTGCTTTAGTATGAGTGGAGGACAGCCAAATAGGATCTATACCTATAATATTATAGGGGAACTTCTGGGTCCCCACTTGTCCAGCCCAAACCACATGTGGACAGCAACATATCCCTCTTCCTGCAACTCTATCCTTCACTATACTTCTATCTTCTCAGAGCAAGATTTTTGCATCACTGTCACCCAAGGCATTGCCCAGATTTGTTGAGGGCAAACATTCCACAGATGTCATGACTAAATAAACTAAGAGATGATAAAATAGCCCAAGAGATATTTGTCTTATTTGGTCTACTTTTGCTTTTCACTTTCACAGGTTGATTCTTATGATGTGACAGTAGATGAAGAGCTGGGTACCATACAGCTGATCAAGATCGAAAAGCGCAGGTACTGGCTTCATGATGACTGGTACCTTAAGTACATTACACTGAAGACGCCTTATGGGGATTACATTGAGTTTCCTTGCTATCGATGGATCACAGGTCAGGGTGAGATCATCCTAAGAGATGGGCAAGGTGAGTGGTTCCAGACCCTTTTCTCCCTGTCTTCCGAGAAATTGAAGGGTCTTGTCAAACTTCCTTATATTCATGAGAATGGTGATAGAACCACCCATGGTTGAAAATCCTGAACCTCAATAGTGGGAAATTAATAAACCCAGAAAAGATGAAATGAGAAGCTCCAAGCTACATGACTAACCATGTATGCAGTCTATTAAGAAAAATTATGGCCCATTTCTGTCAGAGGTTATAGGGTCTCTAGTGATAAATAGCCCTTTGTCATATACCTAGATATATGGATAGTTTTACAGGTATAAGAGTTATAAAAATTCTTTCTAGATTTACAGACACCATACCCATACTGGGTTTGGGTTCCAGGGGTCACCAAGTAAACTAGGAAGGGAGGAATTGAACAGGAGCACTCCTAATGACAATCCCAAGGGACCATGAGCAAGTCAAGTAGTCATTGAAAGAATTTGTTGTAAGTAAAGAATTTTTTTCAAAAAGATAATAGAATCTACATATTCCCCTATGAATTCAAATCCTCAAACATGCAGATGTCATTCTGCTGCTTTTTCATAAGGCATACAACTTATCTAGTGTTGAAAAGGAAAAAGAAGCAGATGCTCTCTCCTCTCTCCTTCCATATAACTCAATCATGTCATCTTTACAAAACTTTCCCTGGCACTAGATATTTGTTCTTCACATAAGATTAGCATGTGGGGGCCGGGCGGTGGCGCTGGAGGTAAGGTGCCTGCCTTACCTGCGCTAGCCTTGGAAGGACCGCGGTTCGATCCCCCGGCATCCCATATGGTCCCCCAAGCCAGGAGTGACTTCTGAGTGCATAGCCAGGAGTAACCCCTGAGCGTCACTGGGTGTGGCCCAAAAAAAAAAAAAAAAAAGATTAGCAGTGTGGGTGAAAGGAAAATGATTATCCACTCTCATTAGGTAAAAAAAAATTAAACAAAAGAGTAAAACTTCTTCTCTACTATTCTTAAATTACCAGTCAACATTCCATCGTTTCTGACATGTAATTTAAACTAAATTGCAGGATGAGACATATCAGGGTGAGCACATAATTTCATCGTTAAATTCCTAGAGTTGATCCCCAACACTGTATTACAAAACAAACACACTAACCTTCCACTCCTTCTTCTCCTAACTCTTGTTAACCAAAGGGAATAGAAGGGAAGAGTATATACGTATAAATGGATTAAAATGAGGAAAGGAAGGCATAGTTCTGGTGACCCCCAATAACCCCAAATACTATCACCAATCCCCCAAGCCCAGCCAACAATGTTAAAGTAAGTTCTGTTAGAATGGCATATATATGTTCGCACATATTTCTCATATATAAATAGTACTTGCATTACTTCATTAATTATTGCATTGACCCAATAGTTTTCAACAGTATGTTGTTTAATATTCATATGTTTGAGTTAATGAATTGGCATAGACTACCCCAAAGAGCCTTTTCTCTGAAGTAGAAAGGCAACTGTGCACCAGGGGTTGTAGGATTCTGGGCCAAGGCAATGTCCTAATAGGCTGAATGAATAATGAAATCCCTTGGGTATAAATTCACATTAGGCTAGAGATGTTGACCATTTTTGCTTTCCAAAAATGCAGAGAATTATCAGCAGGTCATCAAACAGGAAGAGAAAGAAGTGTGGCTCAGGACATGTGTTTCCAAGCACCAAGAGGTGCAGGTCTGCTATAACTTACTGCAGGAGGTGGTAGGAGAAAAGGTGTTGAATTTTTTTTTAAAGAAGTGTTAAAACTGTGGTATTTCAGGTAATGTTGAAATTCCACGAATTAGATGTATTATACTGAACAAAGCTGAAGAGCAAAGCCATCGAATCTTCTTTAGAGCTTTTCTCTATGTAAAATAGAGGATTGTTCTGTGTCTCAATGAGATATAATGTGCTCGGCATGGTAAGGGTGTCTAAGAGAAACCTGATTTTTGAACATTGTCATTATCTTTTCTTGATCTCTTCTAACATTTGATCTTTCCTTACAGCAAAGTTGGCCCATGATGACCAAATTCATATTCTAAAACAGCACAGACGTAAAGAATTGGAAACAAGG
This sequence comes from Suncus etruscus, assembly GCF_024139225.1. Taxonomy (NCBI): domain Eukaryota; kingdom Metazoa; phylum Chordata; class Mammalia; order Eulipotyphla; family Soricidae; genus Suncus; species Suncus etruscus. Next base: position 33,044,034 of record NC_064864.1, on the reverse strand, counting down.
CAAAAACAATATAGGTGAGTTATCACATTAGACCAAAAGGGAGAGAGATAAAAAAAATATTCTTGTGCAGAAAATGGTCTTTTAAGGAGTTATGTAAGTTTTATGGCTTTAGATTGCCTTGTGTGCTGTTAAGAAATATTATAATGTGTTACAATCTGGGGACTTGAGGGACAAAGTAATTGTACATGGATTCTGTCTTATTTATCTTAATGTTCTTTGGCTGAAATTTCAAAGTTAAGATATCAGCAAGGGGACTTCTGAGAATTATGTTATGGGTGATTGTCCTTCCACTGTAACTTTACCTTGTCCTCTTTCTTTGCATCCTTGTTCTCATAATTAAAAAAAATTAAAAAAAGAAGAAAATAAAAAATATTTTGTCAAATTTATTCTATATACATCACACTTGAGTATGAAGATATATGAACTCTACACGAGCCTATCAATTATTAAAACTCGTTGATTTTACTTAAAAAAAAAGGATACATCCAGTCTGACTGTGATGAAATCTCATTAGCATGTTATGAATGGACACTGTGGCTGAGTAGTGGCATGTCTGGGTGAAAACAAAATACATTAAATGGCCCTACAGAATCTTCTACCCTACGTGATCTCAAATTTGACTGCTCTATTAAAAAATAATTATTCAGTTTACTATAAAATAACAAATTAAAATAAGAAGACTCGTAGTTCAATGAATGTGGCTGATTAGTGCAAGTCTGAGGTCAGACAAAGAAGGGTGAGAAGCAGATAGAAAAATGTATCTACGGGCCCGGAGAGACAGCACAGTGGTGTTTGCATTGCAAGCAGCCGATCCAGGACCAAACGTGGTTGGTTCGAATCCCGGTGTCCCATATGGTCCCCCGTGCCTGCCAGGAGCTATTTCTGAGCAGACAGCCAGGAGTAACCCCTGACACCGCCGGGTGTGGCCCAAATCCCCCCCCCAAAAAAAGAAAAATGTTTCAAGAGAAGCTCAAGGAGATGACCCACTAGCTGGCCAAGACTGAGCATGAGAAGAGAGTCAAGCTCAACACCAAGCACATCAGGAAGAAGAACTTCATGGCCCTCGCATGTGGAAATGAAAATGGGTAGAGCTGCTGCTACCAAGCAAACCATGACCTTGAAGGTCACCATGTTGCAGGCAGAGAAATAAATGGCATACAATGATGTCAACATTCTGAGAAGGCAGAAGGAACTTCTATAGAAGCTGAGCTTATCCTAAGAAGCTGAAGCTACCAACACACCCTACCGAATTTGCCAAAAGAACAATTACTGCAAAGCGGATTCCTAAAGACTTCTGGAAGAAAAAGGAGTGTTACTAAAATGCCAACGGAGCCCACCTCAGAATAAGTGAGTGCTGATACTGCTGCAATATGAAGACAGGATGAAGAGAACCTCCAGGAAATTCAATGGGAGAATGTTCAAGAAAAGATAGTATTAGTCTATGAATCCATCTGTGGAAATTTTCATTAACAATTTTGGTGCCAAGTGGCCAAGAATAGTGGCATGTTTATGTTGATCAAGAATACAGACTGCAGCAGGAATCAGCAGGAGGTAGAAAAGGAGACCATAAAGGGGCTTCTGAAGGAAGTAAAACTAAAAGAGACTAGAAAGACCAATATCTGAGAACGTCTTCTAAACCTTCTGAGGTCAGAAAGGAGTTGAAAAGAGCAAGCAGCAGCTGGGCAGCTAGCTGAATGTGCAAAGTTGTCCACAGGGATGTTTAGACAGTTAAAATTTTTATCCACTCTAGGGTAATTAAAACTAAGGAAGAGGTGGGAGAGACCTGAGATGAAATAAATTATACTAAGACACCAAATGACAGAGCTCACAAAGAAACAAACCTTGAAGGTGAAGGTTTGGACAACCTAGCTGAGGGATTACACCATTTGATCGATACATGTTTTGCATTTAAGCCAGAAGAAAGGAAACCTAAAAGATCTCTTCCTTCAGCTAGAGGAAAAAAATAAGACACTTCAAAGAGTCACCACAAAAGGAACTGAGAGGAATATTAGCAAAAAATGAGTCATCTGGTGAAGATCAGATTGGAGGATGAAAAAGTGGATGCCCACTGGATCATTAGAATAAGAGAAAAAAAAAACCCTTAAAGATCAGATGCACAGAGCATCTGCAAACAATTCTATGTAAGCACTTCTAACTAGGACATCTAGCTGATGTCCTCAAGAATAAGTCTACGAGGCCAGAAAGATGGTATAGTGAGTAGAGTGTTTGCCTTGTATGCAGCTGACCCAGGTTCAATCCCCAGTCTGCTGTTATGGTTCCTGAGCACCATTAGGAATGATTCTTTAGCAATTATGGATATGATCCTCCCAAAAAAGAATACTAAGGTGGCAGAGTTGGTTAATCTGATTAAAACTAGGGATATAATATGGGGGGGAGGAAAGTAGCCCAGTATGTATGAAATCTGCATTTGATCTCCCACACTAAAATAAATAAATCAAAATTATCAGGTTCAGGGCTAGAAGAGGAAAATCACTTTTTTTTCCACAGCCATATCAGTCTGCATAATCAGGTAAGGATTGTAAAAAGAATCCCTCAAATTTACCAATACAGTAGGGTGAGATACCCCACTCCCTACATAAAGGTAAGCACCACTTCCTCCTCAGAATGACTTTCCTTTTCTTGGATACTGATTTCTTAAAAAAGGAATCTATCATCGGTACTGTGGAAAGTTTGGCTGTGTCCCCACTGTCTCTGAAAAAGATTCTCCTTATATTTAGTGAGAAGAAACTTTTCTTCTAAATTCCAGGAATTAAAGAAGGTGATCAACTTTTTTTCTATTCAAAATATACTAGAATTCCAGCCTGGGCAATTAGTCTAGAGAGGAAAAAAATTGTAATTTAAATTTGAAGGAATTCATACACATTCACCCACACAAAACATTGGAAATAATGAATCAGCAGGGTTTCAGGATTAAAAAAACTGCTCAGTTATCTTTCCTTATGCTAACAATCAACCTTTGAGACAAAAGTATGCTTTGAAATAAATATGTGACATATCTAATTCCAGGTTTAAATATAATATCTTATTTTGGGGGGCACACTTGGTTACACAGGACTTGGGGACATATGGGACCATGGGGGATCGAATCATAGTCCATCCTAAGTCAGTCACATGCAAGGCAAACACCCTACTGCTGTGCCACCACTCTGGCCCCATAATGTCTTATTTTTAACATATCTTTCAGTTCCATCCATGTTGCAGGGAATTGCATGATTTCATCATTCCTTACAGATTAATAGTATTTCTTTATAATCCACTTACCTGTTGTTGGGCATCTAAGTTGATTCTACATCTTAGTTATTATAGTCAGTACTGGTGTGAATAATGGTATGCCTGTGTCCTTTTGAACATGGTTTTTTTTTCTGTCAAGGAGATAGAAACACAAAAGTGAATAGCTGGGTCTTATGGCACCTCAATTATGAGTTTCCTGTGGAAGAGAAATGATTATGAAAAACCCTTCCATACTATTTTCCATAGGAGCTGGACCAAACAACATTCCTACCATCAGTATAAGATGGTTTTGTGCGTGGTTTTTTTTGTTTGTTTTTGTTTTTGCCTCATTTTTTCAAAGAAAAAGTGATTTATGACTCTTAAAGCCCAGGGGAGAGTGCTCTCAGAAATAGTTAGGAAACACCTCCACCTTTTTTTTTTTTTAGGGAGAGATAATTCATGGAATGTCTATTGTAGAGAGATGGGGTCAAGGCAGGATCTAGGGAGGAGGCTAGAAAGATTTTTTCAACAAGTATTGCTCCTTTCTTTAGATGTAGTCGTATTTTTTTTCTTTTTCCTTTTTCACTTATTGTCTTTTAGACCCCTTCCTCTACTTCTCTTGCAGCACAAAGCTCTGGTCTCTGGGCCATCTGCATAATCTTGAAGTTCCTCTTTCATATGAACTCTCAGAATTCCTCATCAGCATTTAGAAATAAAGCAACAACTAAGAATAGTATCCAATATGTCATAAAGCTTATGTCAAAAAGCTGACCCTTTTCACTAAATTAGTCAGTCAGGAAGATGGAGACTCTAATACAGGCTATAACCCTTCAACCAATGGTTCTCACTGTGATGTTTACATATAACACAATGTAATATTTAGTCTAGTGACTTTAATATGTATGATTTAATATAACCATTCTGTTAATATGATAGGACTTTCTCTTTCTCAACACCATTTGGTTTTGAAGAGCAACAAGTTGACATGGTTCAGTGTCCCGCATTATTTAAGCTTCTGTATAGTACATCTTTATTTTAATTGTTTATTAGGGCTACTCTTAAGGGTATTCGGGAACAGTTCTGGGCACTTCCAGGGTCACATATGGAAGTTCCAATGTACTCTACATTGGTGCTATTATCTTCCTGGTCCCTGAGTAGCACACCATTGAATGACTGAACCACCATGATCACATACTCTCCTGCCTTGGACATGAAGGCAATCTTTAAATTTTGTGGGGTTGTTTTTAATTCATAGCTATTACAAACATGCCCCATGAGTTTCCTCATGCATCTTCCTCTTGTTGTGGAGAGAGAAGGAGGGCACAGTGGGGAGAAAGTTAGGCAATACCCAACAATTCTCAGAGACTGAAGCATATGTGATGCTGGGTATTCAAACTCATGTCAGTCACATGCAAGGCAACTGCTTTATCTCCTGCATTATCTCTCCCTAACCCTAAATTATTCCTTCTCACTTCTCGAGAAGATTGCACTAGGAAAATTACTGAAAGTCAACTTCTAAGGATATAAACCATCTTTTATATTTTCAAAATCATATTATTTTTTTTGTGGTTTTTGGGTCACACCCGGCAGTGCTCAGGGGTTATTCCTAGCTCCAGGTTCAGAAATTGCTCCTGGCAGGCATGGGGGAACATATGGGAGGCCAGGATTCAAACCGATGACCTCCTGCATGAAAGGCAAACACCTTACCTCCATGCTATCTCTCCGGCCCCCAAAATTATATTCTTATATTTTCACCCCAACAGCTGTATCCTATATGATTTCATAACTTGGAACATCTTAATTTTTGTCAATCTAATATGTATGAAATGGAATTTCATTTTTTATCATTAGCTATTTTGTTATCTCATTATTCTTTTGTAATTTCATGATAAAATTGTTTTAAATTACATATAAATGTGTTATATTTTATGAATTTAATTAATGCTATTCAATCCTTCCAAATAAAAACACTATGCATTCCTACCCATCTAGATCTTTTATAAAGTTATTCAACTGAATTTCTCATCAGGACTTCCAATTTTCTGATAAGTTTATACCCATGAATTAAGGGTATTTAAAGTTCTTAGTGGGATTTTTTCTTTTTATAAAGGAATGTTTCTGGCAACTAACGTGCCCTTCAAAAGATGAATGGCTAAAGAAACTGTGGTACATACACACAATGAAATATTATGCAGATCAGGAGAGATGAAGTCATAAAATTTTCCTTTACATGGATGGACATGGAAACTATTATGCTGAGTGAAATAAGTCAGAGGAAGAGAGATAGACATAGAATAGTCTCACTCATCTATGAGTTTTAAGAAAAATAAAAGACATTATTGTAATAATACCCAGAGATAATAGAGATGAGAGAGAGAGAGCCAGAAGGACCAGCTCATGCTATGAAGGTCAAAAAATGGTGAATGCAGATAGAGAAATAACTACACTGACAACTATCATGACATTGTTAATGAGTGAGAGAAGTATAATGCCTGTCTGGAATACAGGGAGGGGTTAGGGGAGGTGGGGGTGGGGTGCACTGGTGGTGGGAATGTTGCACTGGTGAAGGGGGTGTTCTTTGTATGACAGAAACCCAAACTTCAAACATGTTTGTAATCATGGTGCTTAAATAAAGATATTTAAAAAAAGAAGTGTTTCTGGAATAAATATAAACTACTTCTTTTTAAATATTTTTTTGGGGGGGGGCCACACCTGGCGGTGCTCAGGGGTTACTCCTGGCTGTCTGCTCAGAAATAGCTCCTGGCAGGCACGCGGGACCATATGGGACACCGGGATTTGAACCAACCCCCTTTGGTCCTGGATCGGCTGCTTGTAAGGCAAACGTCGCTGTGCTATCTCTTCGGGCCCTCTTTTTTTAATATTTATCTGTAGTCATCCTTTACTAAACTCTTATTAGATCTAATCATTGTGTGTCTTGATCAATTGTTTTTAGTTACCTCATTGTTTTATCATTTTAGCTAAATTATACTAGCTTTGTCTCTTATTTTTTGCTAATTATACCACTGATCATTTTTCTACTTCTTTGATTAGAATTCCCAAAACAAGAAATGTTAGCAAAGATGAACATCTTTTCTGAGGCTTGATCATTCAGAACACTATATGGGTGAGCTGCCTGCAAGGCAAGTGCCTACCATTGATCCCTTGCCAGTGTTTGTTTTTTATTTTAAGACAATGCATCACATAGTTGACATAGCTGATTATAATACATTTGTTTCCAGATAAGTGAAAGCAAATTTTGGGGGGAGAAAATGAAAGAGAAGGAAAAAAATTAAAGAAAAAAGTACTGTAACAAGCACATTTGTGAAAATTATTGTATCTCCAATAAAGTCATTAATACAATGGCAGAAGGTTTAGTAAGTTCCTGTTGTTAGCTGTCCATTCTGTTCAATTGGGGTGCTTCTTTAGGGATGACAGCATCAAACAAATTAAGTTGTCTAGAAATTCAAAACACTATTACTAATATAATGACTTTTAGGGGCATGTACCTCAGCTGCCAGGCCTACTGGAAGAAAAATAATATGGGTGCAGGGTGCCCACACTTGCTCCAAAAAGCCCTGGTGATATTGCCTAAAACTGGCAGTGCCTCTCTACAGGTACTTAATAATGACAGGATGAACTAATTTTTTCTCCCAAGAGACCAATTATATCTTTTGGTAACTCTTCTTTTCCACTTTTCAATTTAGTAATCATGCTTTGTTGCATGATTCTTTGTTGCAGAGTCTTCTATTTATTCTGAAGCTCCTTTTTCTCTTCCTACCTTTCTCCTGTACTTTAAAAAAGGTCTTCCACAATAGTGTGTGATGTTTTTTCTTTTCTTCTCTGTCCTTTTCTTTCCAAGGCTCTGTAGGCAAGATTACCCTAGTCATCCTTTATTTACTACATTATATTTTCCAATATAATTATTTATATACCACAGATAAGTCAGATTATCCTGTGTTATTCTTTCTTCTTCTGGCTCATTCAAAGTGATATCTTTTATTTCCAACCAGATTGCGGTACATTGCATGATTTTATTGTTCCTTGCAGGTATATAGAATTTCATTATGTAAAATATTCATAATCCAACTTCACTGAGTACCAAAGTTGATTCATATCTTAGCTATTGTACTAGTTAGAGCAATGAATATTGATTTTTATTGAAGATTTTTAGTCCTGGGGATAGATTGCTAGGTCATATGGCATTCTGTTCTAAATTTACTGAGAAGCCTTTAGAATATTTTTCTCCACAGGCTTTAATTTGAATTAGACAACATTCCTTTTAGCAGTGGATGAAAGTTCCTTTTTTACCACATCCCTGCCAGCACAAATTGTTCCTACTACTTTTTATAAGTGCCATTCTCACAAGTGTGAGGTGATAATCTCATTGTTGTCTTAATTTGAATTTACCTAATAATAAATTATGCTGAGCACTTTTTTCATGTGCCTATTGTGATATGCTTGTCTTCCTCTGAGAAATGACCATTCACTTCCTCTCCTCATTTTTTGATAAGATTTTGGAATTCGTTTTTTTAATCTATGTGAATACTTTATATATCCTGGATATTAAAACCTTATCTGAGGTGTTGAATGAGAATATTTTTCCCATTCAGTTAACCATCTTTTAGTTTTAGACAATGTTCCTTAGAAACTATGATCTAGTCCCATTTGTGTATTTTTTTTATTATATTGCCTTTGCCAATATATTAGATCATTGAAGATGCCTTTGAGGTCAAGTTTAATTTCTTACATGTAGGTATTCAGTTTTCCCAGAACCATTTGCTGAAAAGCCTATCCCTACTCTATTTCATGTTCTCAGTTCTTTTATCAAAAATAAACTCTCTCTATATATGGGGTTTTGTTCTGGACTATTTGATTGTGACCCATTGATCAGAGAACCGATCTGTATTACAGTAGGAGGCAGTTTGAATAACCATGGCTTTACAACACAGTTCTAAAGTAGATAATAAAATGCTTTCATATATCTTAATTTTCAATATTGTTTTGGATACTTGTGATCACTTCTGATTACATACAAACTTTATTATTGAATTTTCTCCTTCCTGAACATTTTCTTCTGTATTTAGATGTGTATTATATTGAACCTTTATATCTTACATAGAATAATTATTTTTACAATATTGGTTCTTCTAATTCATGAGCAAGATCTTCTGTCTTTCTTAAGTGACTTAAAGTTATCATGGTATACAACTCCCACATTTTTTGTTGTTTCTGAGATACTTAAAGTTTTTGGATACAATTTCAGATGGAATAGAATCCTTGATCTCTTCTTCCTCCAATTCATGTTTGGTGTATAAGAATGCAATTGATTTTGGTATGTTGACTTTGAATCCAGCTACTTTTCTGTCATGATTTGTTTTTGAAGGATATTTTTTGTGAACTCTTTAGAGTCTTCTATTTATATTATCATGTCATCTATAAATAATGATACTTTGACTCCTTCTTTTTTCTTTTCTTTTGGATTTTGGGTCACACCCGGCAGTGCTCAGGGATTACTACTGGCTCTATGCTGAGAAATCGCTCCTGGTGGGCTCACGGGACCTTTTGGGATGCTGGGTTCGAACCACTGTCCTTCTGCATGCAAGGCAAACACCCTACCTCCATGCTATCTCTCCAGCCCCCGACTTCTTTTCCAACTTGGATCCCTTTGATTTATTTTTCTTGCCTGATTGTTGTAACCAAAACAACTTTTGTTGAGTAAAAGTCGAAACATTGAATATCTTTTCTTTGTGCTTTCTTAGAGGAAATGGTTTCAGTTTTTTACCATTAAAAATGATAGTGGCTGTAGGTTTTTTTTATTGATGACCCTTATTATCTTGAGGAAAGTTCTCTCTACCCCTATTTTGTTATGGGTTTTTATCATGAATAGATGTTGGATCTTTCAAAAGCTTTTAATGCATTGATTGATATAATCATATAAGTCTTATATTTACTTTTACTAATGTGGTATATTATGCTAATTTGCTTGCATAGGTGGAATCATGTTTGCATCTCTGAGATAAATCCTCTTTATTGAAGTGTATGATTTTTGGATATGTTGTTGGATTTAGTTTGCTAAGATCTGTTATTTGTTTTTGTTTTGGGGCACACCAGTTGTGCTAAGGGATAACTCCTGGCTCTGTGCTAAAAAAAATATTTCTGGTAGTGCTCTGGGTACCAGCATCAAACCCAGGTTGGCCACATGCAAGATAAATGTCCTAACTGCTGCACTGGCACTCCAAGTTCCAAACTAAGATTTGTTAAAAAGTTTGGCATTGATGTTCATCGTGGAGATTGATCTGAAATTTTCTTTTCTGGAGATATCTGTCTATTTTAAATATAAGCATAATTTATGAAACTAACCTATTAGTTTCATAGAAGGTGTTATGAAGAATTCCGGTGTCCTCTATGTTTTGGAAGAGCTTAAGAAGTAAAGGCAGTAAATCTCTCAAGCTTTGATATAATTCACCAGTGAAATCATCTAGATCCAGACATTTTGTGTGTGGGGGGGGGGGGGAGATACTTAACTACTATTTTGATTTATTTACTTGTTATTTGCCAGTTCAGTCTTTCTGCTTCTCCTAATTTGGCTTTAAGAGATTATATTCTCTAAGAATCTGCCGTTCTCTTCTGGGTTCTCCAGTTTAATATTATAAATGTGTTCATGGAAAACTCTCATTATATTTTGAGTTACTGAAGGGTGCATTATAATTTCTTCTCTTTCATTTCTCATTGGTTTGAACATTTTTTTGTCTTGTGAGTTTAGCTAAAGGTTTGTCTATTTTTTTTTTTTTTTTGGTTTTTGGTTTTTGGGTCACACCCGGCAGTGCTCAGAGGTTACTCCTGGCTGTGTGCTCAGAAATAGCTCCTGGCAGGCACGGGGGACCATATGGGACACCGGGGTTCGAGCCAACCACCTTTGGTCCTGGATCGGCTGCTTGCAAGGCAAACGCCGCTGTGCTATCTCTCCGGGCCCTATTTTTTTTTTAAAGAACCAAATTCTGGTTTCATTGATTCTTTGAATTGCTTTCCAATTTCTATGTTGATTTCTGCTTCCATTTTTACTATTTCACTCTTTCTACTACCTTTTGGGTTTTTGTTTTGTTTTGTTTGCTGTTCCTTCTACAAATTTTTGAGATGTGTGTTTAGGTTGTTGATTTGGACTTTTTTAAATTTCCTTTTTTAACTTTATTGGTTGATTTATTGATTGGTTTGGGGCCCACACCCAACAATGCTCAGGGGTTACTCCTGGCTCTGCACTCAGAAATCGCCCCTCACAGGTTGGGGGACCATATAGGATGCCGGAATCAAAACTGGTCCCTCCCAGGTTCCGCATACAAAGCAAATTCCCCGGTGCTGAGCTATCTCTCCCCCACCCTCCTTTTTTATTTATTTAGTTATTTATTTTATTTTTGCTTATTGGGTCATACCTGGCAGCACTCAGGGGTTACTCCTGGCTCTATGCTCAGAAATCACTCCTTGGGGACCATATGGGATGCCAGTATTCGAACCACCATCCTTCTACATGCAAGGCAAACACCCTACCTCCATGCTGTCTCTCCGGCTTCTTTATTTATTAATGTAGGCCTACATTGCTATTAATTTTTCCCACAGAAAAGTTTTTTTGTGTGTGAATTCCATTGATCCTGGCCTCTTGTAATAATTCTCATAGTCATTAATTTTAAGGAATCTTTTTATTTCTTCCTTGATTTCCCCTTTGATTTTGTTGCTGTTTAGCAGTGTTTTGTTCAGTTTCCATGTTTTGGAAATTTTCTTTTTTGTAAATTAATATTTTTACTTAAGCACCATAATTACAAATATGTTTGTAGTTGGGTTTCAGTTATAAAAAAGAACAACACCCCTTCATCTGTGCTCGAAATTTTCTTCATCTACTTTCTGTGGTTAATTTCTACTTTCATGTCATGATGGTCTGAGAAGGTACTTTGTACATTTTCTACATATGTAAATTTTATATGCTTGAGTTATGCCCTAATATGTGATCAATCTTGGAGAACATTTAATATGTACTAGAGAAGAATCTGTATTCTTATTTGGGAAGATGAAGAGACCTGGCTATGTCCAACAATCTTTCTTCTAGCTCCTCATTTAGGGGTCTTGTATATTTATCGACCTATTTGTACAGAACAACCAGGAAGAAGTGGCACAAGGCATAGGGACTGAGGTGCAAGAAAGGATCAGAACTCTGGATGCATATTTGGATCAACCAGCTAGTTGGAAGCCTAGTTCCATATAATTATGGTATTTAGATCCTGTCCTCAAGTTTAATGATAGTCTGACCTTGTAGTCCATCTGGTCACATGAGAAGGGAGAGAAGAGAGCATGTGAAAGAGTGCATCCACTGAGCTCTTAAAACTTATGAGTTCAATAGTAAAACAGTAAATCTGATGGGGAAGTTGCATAGTAATTTATCAAGCTCAGTGGGCTTAAATACTTACAATTTTTTTTTCTTTCCTTCAAAGAGAACCACACAATTTAAACCATCTTGCTCCACCTCACAAATGGAGGGGGAAATAATGGAGGGTACCAACACCACACAGTCACATGAACATTAAGTAGAAATAAAAAAAAAAGGTTCAAACTTAAGCACCAAATCCAAAGCCAAAGACAACAGAATCGACACCCAATTTATGAATATTAGACACAGAGAGGACCACTTATACTAACAGCCTGGGGGTTAAAAGAGGGGAATATGGGATGCATGCTGGGAACAGGGGTGGAGGGAGGACAATATTGGTGGTGGAAACACCCCTGATTCACTATTACTATGTACCTAAAATATTACTGTAAAAGATTTGTAATTCACTTTGATTAAAATTAAAAAAAGACCACAAAAATTCAGTAAAGACTTGACATATCATGCCCAGGAATAAAAACAAATAGAATATTATAATTTTGATAAATTGCTCCCTTCCCTCTAGACCTTGTACTAACCCTACTTTTCAAGTAGAAATAAAGTGTGAATGAAAAAAAAAGGCTCAACTAACACCAACCATCGTCCAGTAAATTTTTAGAAACTGGTTTAATAATGCCATATAGAGATAATTATTTCAAATTAATCTGTTGTTCTAATTTTTCATAATTACATTTGTCTTTGTGTTGTAACAAGTAATATGAAGTAAATTTGTGCTTGCAAGGGGAAGGTTAGGGTGGTGGATGAGAAATAAAGAAAATTGGTGAAGGGAAATTCACACTGGTAGGATTAATGTTTGAACACTTAATGAAATGACTTTATTATGAACAAGTTTGTAAATCACAGTGTTATAATAAAAACATTTAATTAAAAAATTTATAAAAACCCTTGAGCATCTCAGTGGCAGAGGGAAACATTGTTAGTAATATTTCAGTTGATAGGACCAATCATAGCTAATTAATAGTTAAGGTCTGTGGCCCCTTCAAAATGTGTTTGCTTGAAGAGTGATCAAAGCCACTTTCCTATTGAAGGTTACTTCGGAGGGTATTTCTGGTAAACAGGACATCATGAGAAACAGATATTTTGTGACATTAAAATATCTGAATATTGGGGACTGGAGAAATAGTACAGAGCATAGGGAAATTGCATTGCACAGAGCTGACCTAGGTTTGAACATCAGCACTGCATAAGTTTCCCCTGAGCACTGTCAAGAGTAATCCATGAGCACAGAGCACCTCCAGGTATGCCTCCTCAAAACAGCCTGAATATTCTGGCTCAATATAATGCATAACCTTGATGGGTAGGGGAGATGCTCTTTTAATTATAACAATTCCTAAACTTACTATTAGCAGGAAATAATGTCCTGCACCTACTTCCTTATGTACTCTACCAGGAAGATATCTTTCCTCCAACCACCACATTCTGGCTGGAATATTAACCATGGGATATTGAATGTCTGAGTTAGGCAGTTCCGACTACTTTTGCTTCTAGTTATCATCAGATCTGTGTTGGAAATGACATTGTGCACTGAATTTTGATTCAAATAAGTCAGAGGTTTTGAGGCTTCTTTTCCCACTCTCTTTTATATACTGGTGCTTGTATCTGCCTCTTCTATAAGCTGCAATTCCAAGTTAGGGGACCTCAGACTTCTCAGGATAATTCTCAAGGCACAACAAAGATGGCTGCTCCTGAACCTTAAAGAAGTCCAAGATCTCACTGGACATACGCTTATTTACTGTGTGTTGAGTTGATAGTGGGAATATCCTAAGATGTACACATTGTCTTCAGATTGAGGGCACTTACCCAAAGGCAAAGCTTTTAACCCAGGTTTCTTCTGCCTTTTCATTCTCAGATGGATGGAGTGGAATCCAGGCTTCCCATTGAGTATTGATGCCAAATGCCACAAAGATTTGCCCCGTGATATCCAGTTTGATAGTGAAAAGGGAGTGGACTTTGTTCTAAACTACTCCAAAGCGTAAGTTTATAAGTATTTAAAAAATAATGGGAAATTCTTTCAGAGACTGGAATCCAGGATAGAACCCTCACTCCTTTCCTTGTTGGGAATAAAGGCTGGAGTGGGACTGCTCAAGAAATACCTCTAATTCATTTGATCATGAAGTGAATGCATAATCATAAGTAACCTGTATCCAAACCAAGTAACTACCTGGAAGATTCCAGATTCCAAACATTAGATGTATTTCCAGCCCCAGTGCAGTCATTAATTAGAATTTATTTCTCTAGGGCCAGTTCAAGTGTACACAGTATCCAGGCTATCAAAATGCAACCAGGTTACCTAAATGGTAAAGATCTATAATAATAATAATGGGTGACATACCCATACTGATATCTGGCATGCACCACCTGTTTATCTAAACAGCAACACTATGAAGTGGTATCATTTATAGTTTATTATAGTTGATAAATCTGAAGAAATACCTTGCCCAAGAGCCTCTGCTAATAAATTATAGAGATCTGAGTTCTGTTCTCCTTTGAACAGAATTACAAATTGGTTGAATTACTCTACATATTTTAGAGCCTTTGAACTTTAGGTGTTTGTTAGAAACATCAATGTTAGTGCTATTATAAATTTAATATTAAATAAAAAATAAATTGTAGACTAAATTATCTGATGCAGAAAGCCCTGAATCTGATTCTACTGTTCTAGGGATAATAAATAGATCCCCAGTCTCACTCAAAACTAATAAATGGACCTCTGATTTTGTACCTTGTCATATTTGATAGTTTTTATGCAAAAACAAAAAATCTTAATTTAATAGTCCGAAATCTGATCAGACTCAGAATGCCCTGAAATATTTTAGCATTTCCTAGTGCTGGGAAGCAACCACAATTAGGATAGTCTTCAGAGTAAAATCCTTTTCTTAGGTATACATATCCAGGAGGCAGAAACACAGCATGGACAACCACTAACCAACATTTGTAGAGGTATAGCTTCTGCGCTTAAAGAGGGTACTTTAGTTGGTCATACTTCTGAAATATTAATCAGTATGACTGTAAAAGTCACACACCTGTGTCTATACCAAGACCTTTCTTCTGTAAACATCTTAGAACAATACACAAGCAGATATAGGGAATGCACTCATGTCAGAATTATTATATGAATTTTTTTCCTTGAGACTGCTTCTCAATGGAAGAAGGATGTATTAAGGGCCGGACAGTTATCAGTAGTTACCTTTTTTAGGAGAATGGTTGTATTTAATAGGGAACTTCATAAAAGATGAGATTCACCTGTCAATAACACAGGGAAAAGTACTCAAATTCAAAAATCAAAGAAGGGCTAGAGTGATAGGACAATGGTTAGGGCATTCTCCTTGCATGCAACTCACCTGGGTTGATCCCTGGCAGCCTACATAGTCTCCTAAGCCCCCCTGGGAGTAATCCCTGAGCACAGAGCAAGGATCAAGACCTGAGATTACTTGCTTACTTGCATCAAGAAAATAGAAGTATTTCTCCTGATTATAAGAGCTAAAAAATTTTTTTCCTTTCTTTTGGTTCATGAGCCACTCCTGTAGTTCTCAGGGCTTACACCTGGCTCAGGAATATATCCCTGTTGGGTTTGGGGTTTGAGATACCATATCAAGTGCGGAGCCAGGGACTGAACTCAGGTCAACCATGTGCAAATCAAGTGACCCATCCATTGTACAATATCACTTCAGCCACTAAATTTTAATATAAAAGACTTTTTTCCATTTTTGGATCACTCCTGGTGCTCAGAGTTTACTCCTGGCTCTATGCTCAGGGATCACTCCTGGTATGGCACAATGGATCATATATTGTGCCTGTGACTGAACCCAGGTTGGCTTACTTATTGACCACTTTCCAGTGAGTAAACTGGGGCTTTATGGATTCCAAATCAAGGAATTTGCCTAATGTCATTTAAGCAGAAATTGGAAAAATAAGAATTTGTGCATATGTGTGTGTGTATGTGTGTGTGTCTATTTTGTTTCAATGTTGGGTTTCCCTACAATCACTATAATTTGGAACAACTAGAGATATAAACTAAAACCAAAGACCTAGATCAGGAATGCAGTAGTATTCAGCATCTGTCTTTCTAGAAACCTCAGGGTAATTAAATATCTTACTTCTTATTTTTTTAATTTTTATTGTGGCCAAAGAGAATTACAAATATTTCTTAATTATAAATCTATCATTTTACTCTTTCTGTAGAAAGCAGAGCCCAGACCAGAATGCAACTAGTAGAACAAAAGTTTACAGTTAGTTGGGCAGTTTAAAAATAACTGAAAGATTGTTTAGTAGTTAAGTAGTTAAGTCTTAGGAAAGAAGAGTTATTTGTAAAGTTAGACTATTTCTGTTTAGTAATGATGAAAAATAGATTATTGGTAGATATAATGGATGAGAGATGGATGGAAGTTAAATAGTAGGCATATAGATATTATGGATAAAAGATATATGCATCCCATCTATGGTAGATTAATGTTGAGTAGATAAATAGATAAATATCAATAATAGAAACTTGGGGCCAGGAAGGTGGCGCTAGAGGTAAGGTGTCTGCCTTGCAAGCGCTAGTGTAGGATGGACCAAGGTTCGATCCCCCGGCGTCCCATATGGTCCCCCCAAGCCAGGGGCGATTTCTGAGTGCATAGCCAGGAGTAACCCCTGAGCGTCAAATGGGTGTGGCCCAAAAAACCAACGCCAAAAAAAAGAAACTATATTGGTGAATGGTAAGTGGATGGTAGAACAATGGGAGAAAGGTTGTATATGGTATATGGATTGATGGATGGATGTTGAGTCACTAAGTACATCAGTATATGAATGGTAAGTGTATGCATAGAAGATATAGAAGAGAAAGAGAAAGGAAAAATTAGAGTATTGAATGAAGGGTAGGTAAGTAATGGTCGAAGGCCACACACAAAGTGGCAGAAATAACAAGGGTGTAAGTGCTAGACAGGCAAACATAAGTGTGAGATAACATAAACAAAGATGTGTCATGACTGAGCCTGCTTACAAAACCAAGTGAGTTGTGAAATTTTGTGTGACCTCAAAGGAGGAGCAACTTGGTGTTTGCTCACCTCTCATTTATTAGCAGACTGGAACTTGATTGCAGGAGGTTAGTGAATTGGGGGAAGGAAAGTCTTTTTCAAAAAAAAATTGAGAAACAACTTCTTTCCCAGCAGAAATGGACAGTAGAGAAACATAACTGGGTTTTTTCAGCAATGACCAGTGTCTTCACACTTAACACAAGGACCAGGTGTTGTTCCTGACCACTGTGCATTTCTCATCAGAGGAGACAGGGTAAAGACACTCATAATTCTTAAGTTTAGATCCCAGCATATAGATTGAGACTCAGAGACTCAGAACCCTGAGTAACCCACTCTGTGCTTCCTGGTCCCTAAGTGATTGAACCTTCAGACCCCAGCCAGGTCTTATATTTAAAGGTCACAGAAGATCTGGGCCATCGAAACCATAGCTCTGGAGGAAGACTCAGCTCTGGATAAAGAAACTAAAACCAGGACAAGGGCACTGAGGATACCTTTCTCATTGATCTCTGTTTTAGACAGCCTGGTTTCAGTGCCCTTTACAGGCAACTCTGGTCCCTCTTTTTATCCAATTTACCTGCTCTGCCTGGAACCAGGCCATCTCTCCACAGTGAACTATGGTTACCCATCCAAAAGTTCCCAATATAAAAGGAAAATAGATAAGCTTTTGGAATCAGGAAAGATTCAAGGGAAGTAGAACAAACCAGAGTTCCCACTTCTCTAGTGTAAAGAGTCAACAGCTCATGGTGGATTCATGACTGGCTCTGCCATTATCTGTTCATGTTACCTATTTGAGTTGTGTGTCCACAAGTAATCATTTCACCTGTAATTTTGTGAAAATGTTTTGCCACTACTGGCATAATTTTCTCCAGGGGCCATTTCCTGGATATGTGGTTTCCTCTAAAGATGGCCACACCCCACAGTATTTCAGCATCAATCTCCAGTTCTGAAGTCAAAAGTCTTATTTAGGAAGAGTATGACTCACAAGGGGCTATGACTCACCCCCACTTCCCCACAGGAGGCCAGCTGGGACCTTAAATCTCCCCGGGTCCAGGACCACTTTTTTTATTTGTTGCTGGATTTTCTCTGGGCTGTAGGCACCTTTGAAAGTCTCTGATCTCCCAGAAATAAGTCTCCCACTTCAGATACCAATGATCCTAAGGAGGATCATTCAAATGTGAGTAGATTTTTGTCCCAGAATGTTTAACTAACAGAGCAATGGTGGAAAATGCTGGATGAAGAAGGAGTTGCACAGCCTGAAGAAGCTCATCTAGGAAAGAAGTCAGAGAAAGAGAGACAAATGCATGTGATCTCATTCATGTATGGGATGTAAAGAAGCATATTAAGATAGACGAGAAAACCAATCTACAACTAATTCATGGATTCTGATCACAGAAGGAAGGGGACCAAAGTGAGAGGTTGTCAGAGGGCACATCAGTAGGTGGGTCCATTAAATTATAGTTTATGATCTCTGGTATTTTAATGGTTAATGTGGTATGACAACTTAAATGTCATATCAGGAGAGAAAAGACATTCCTGACACATTCATTGTGATGTAAACCAATATGACGTTAATTTCTAAAATACAATAGAAAAAATGATAAAAAAAAAAAATAAAAGTGTCAGAACTTGCACACGAGTGACTGTAAATTTGATCCCTGGCACTGCCAACATATGCCGTTTTCAACCCAGCAGCTGTTTGTTGTTGTTGTTTTTTGTTTTGTTTTGGTTTGGTTTGGTTTTTGGTCCACACCTGGTGACGCTCAGGGGTTACTCCTGGCTATGCATTCAGAAATCGCTTCTGACTTGGGGAACCATATGGAACACTGGGGGATCAAACCGCAGTCCATCCTAGACTAGTGCTGGCAAGGCAGACGCCTTACCGCTCAGCATCAACGCTCCAACCCCACAACATGGATTTTTTTTGTCCCCCAATTCACAATACAGACCAGGCAAAGGGCCTGGGTTGAGGTGTGTATATGGGGTGCATTTACTGTACCTCCTCTTTCTATACAGTCAGTGTAAAGAACACAGCCTGTGATAAGAATTGGGAGGCCTTATCTTTTCTTTTTTATCTTTAATATATATATATTATATTATATATTATATATTAATATATATATATTTATTTATATATATATTTACATATATATGTAAAATCCTTCACTAGTGCAACATTCCCATGACCAATATCCCAAGTGTCCTTCCTCCCCACCCCACACAGACCTGTACTCTAGACAGGCTTTCTACTGAAAGTAGAAACCCAGAGCTGTTTGAGACCCAGTGTCACAACAAAGAATCTATCTTTAATACACCATCGCCAGGCATGTGTGACCACCATTCTTTGCAGCAACCACAAAATGGAAAGGAAAATAAAATTAAAATTAAAATTTAGAAGTGTCATAAAGAAACCAAGGCTCTAGTCCAAAGGCAACTAAGTGTGTCTTGCATGTGCCAGGCCTCAAGTTTAAATAGAGCATCACATAGCTTCCTGGGCATTTCTAGATATACTCTTAGAGAACCTCCAAGAACTGTTTGATGGTCCTCAGCACCACAAGGAACAAGCAGCAATGCATTCTCAGGCTCTAAGATGGAACCATTAACCTGTTGGGCAAGTGTCACCAGGATCAATATCTAAGTGCCTTGAGCACTGCTGGAGAGAAAAAACATATTGAATAATTTTTTTAATTTTAGATTTTTATTTAAACTTTTGTGATTTATGAAGTTATTCTAAGTTGAGTTTTAGACATAAAATGTCCCAGGACCAATCCCACCACAACTGTCAATCTCCCTCCAGCACTGCATCTCATGCCACCATGATCCCACCCCAGCCTGCCATAACAAGCACCTTTTCATCTTTTTTAAGTTTGGTTGTTAAAGTTTGGGTCTCAGGATTTCATTGTTGTTGACTCTGACTTCTGTCCTGTCTTACCACCACAATTCACATGAGAGTACTTCGTCACTGGACCCCATCCTTTCATATTTGTCTTTCTCCTCCTCCACTCAAGTTCTTCCCTTCTCCTCATTATATTCTGGGACCTAGAATGTTCTCAACAACCCCATTTAAGTCA
Source organism: Suncus etruscus (assembly GCF_024139225.1). NCBI lineage: Eukaryota > Metazoa > Chordata > Mammalia > Eulipotyphla > Soricidae > Suncus > Suncus etruscus. The sequence continues at coordinate 33,024,289 of NC_064864.1, read as the reverse complement.
TTGTATTTCTTCATGAAGTTTTCTAAATATAAAAGTGATATCATCTTATATTTATCCTTCCTCTGGTTTACTTCATTTAACATAATAACTTTCAGTTCTCTCCATGTTGCAGTGAATTGCATGACTGCAATTCATTACAGTAGTATTCCTTTGTTTATATGTACCACACCTTCATGATACACTTACCTGTTGTTGAACATGATTCCAACAGTTGGCTGTTGTATTGAGTGCTGCAATGAATAATGGTGTGCATACATCCTTTTGGATTGGTGTCTTTCTGTCCTGGGTATAGATATCCAAAGGCAGGATTGCAGGTCAGTTCTGAGTTTACTGAGAACTCTCCATACTGTTTTCTATAGGGATTGGATCAGGAAGCATTCCCACCAGTAGTGGATGAGAGTTCCTTTTCACCACATTCCAGCGAACACAAATTTTTCTGAATACTGTTAATATGTACCATCCCAATTGGTGTAAAATGATATCTTATTGTCATCTTTCTTTGAATTTTCCAAATGTTAAGTGATGATGAGTATTTTTATGTGCCTGCTGGCCACTTTTTAGTCTTCCTCAAATGTATTTGTTCATTTCCTCTCATTTTAATAGAGCTTTTAGATTTTTGTAAGATTAACATTTATGAGTACTTTATATATCCTAGATATCAAACTTTTATCTGGTGCATTGAGTGAAAATATTTTCTCCCACTAAGTCAGCTGTCTTTTAGTTTTAGCCTGTGGTGTTTTGTTTTGTTTTGTTTTTTGCCATACAGAAACTTTATAGTTTAATGTAGTTCCATTTATTCAGGTTTGATTTATATTATAAGATTGGCATCAGATGATTAAAGACTCCTTTGATATCAAGATCTTGGAATATTTTTCCTATTTTTTTCCTCAGTGCATCTCATGGATTTAGGTCTGATCTCAAGGTCTTTGTTTCACTTTGAAGACTTTTGTGTAAGGTGTGAGATATGTATTAGTCTTTATTTCTTTATTTCTTACAAGTGGTTATCCAATCATTCCAACAGAATTTGTTGAAGGGACTGTTTTTATTTATTTTATATTCTCAGCTCCTTTTTCAAAGGCCATATTCTTGGGGGGTTGTCACTAGACATTCTATTCTAACACATTGCTCTGAAAGTCTGTCTTTGTTCCAATACCATGCTGTTTTGATCACTATGACTTTGTAGTACAGCTTCAAGTTAGGTAATGAGATGCCTCCCAGTTACATATTTTTCAGCATGGCTTTGGCTATCCCGGGTCTTTTATGGTTCCACACAAACTTTCTAACTGACTGTTCTAAGTCCTCGAAGAATGTTGTCTGAATTTGGATAGGGATTGCATTGAATCTATATAATATTTTAGGTAAGATGGTCATTTTAAAAAAGATAGCATTATTTCTGATCCATGAGCATGGAATGTTTTTTCATTTCCTTAGGTCTTCTTCAATATAGTAAGTGCTTTGAAGTTTTTGTAGTATAGGTCTCTCATCTCTTATGTTAACTCTATTCCTAGGTACTTGCTGATTTTTTACTTTATTTTAAATGGGATAGTTTGATCTCTTTCTCTTCTGATTCATTATTTGTATAAAGCAATGCAACCTATTTTTCTATATTGGTTTTGTAGTCAACCTCTTTGATGCATTGGTTTTTTGTTTCTAAGAGCTTTGAATGATTGTTTTCCATCATCTTACTCCAAGCCTGTGCCTATCTTGAAATTTTAGGTGTAAAATTCCTGTAAGAAATAAATTGTTGGATTTTGTTTCCTGATCCAACCCTCTCTCTGTGCCTTTTGATGGGAGAGTTTAGTCCAATGACATTCGAGGAAACTTTTGACAGAAAAGGCTGTTGTAGCAAAAACCTGCTTTCAGGACAGGGCTCTCCACATTGCCCCCTAATGGTGAGGTGAAACTAGAAGATGCTCCACATCATCCTGACTTCAATGTAAGATATGCACAGAAACCAGGATCTCTAACTACAGAAACCTGACACCAACAACAGTAATTGTGCGAAAAATTTTTGCTGAGACCACAGAGCATGATTCAGGGGGTGGACAACCTAGTATGCCTGGAGCCCAGAGTTGTTCTTATGCCAGAAAACTTCAGTGTTAAGGTCTCCTTGTATTTAGGCCAAGACTTTTCCTTTCCATTTCCCCTATGTTTTGCTGGGCCTATGCAAAAGCAACAAATGCCACTCTCATACCATTTTTACTGTATTTCTTTAACTCTTATCCTCAACCAAAAAAAAATGAAGAGCTTACTAAACCTTCTGCTAGTGCTTTAATGAGTTCATTGATGATTCAATAATTTTCAAAAATATACTTGGTACTGAACTTTTTCTTCTTTCCTTTCTCTTCCATTTCTTTAGTTTTTCTTTTTCTTTTCTATTGTTTTAAATAACTTTGCTTTTGGTCATCTTGAAACAAATGTATTATGATCAGTTATGTCAACTATGTGATGCATTTTCTTTAAATAAATTTAAAAAAGAAAACAAAAAAGGAGAAAAGGCTGTTGTGCCATTATATTCTGTAGGGTTGCTGCTGTTACAGTCGGTTATTTGGTTTATATACCGTATTTTCTGGCATATAAGACAACTGGGCATATAAAACAACCCCTAATTTTGCAGTTAAAACATAGGTTTAGGCCTATATTCGCTGTATCAGACAGAACGTTCCTGTGCTGCATGTGCTCCTGTGCTCATGTACCACAGTGAGCCAATCACAACAGGCAAAGGTTCAAAGGTTCTACTGTAATAGACTTCCTCTCTGACTCTGGCCAATCTGAGCAGGCTTTTACAGTGTAGATTCGGGTCCAGAACATTGTCTAATTTGCGTGCATGAAAGCCTGCTTGGATTGGCTGAGTTAGAGAGGCGGTCCGAGCAGTCTTGCAGTGATTGGTCCCTTATCATAGGCACCTTTTCTGGCAATTCCCTGGTGGCATCAGTTAATCTCCCTCACTACATGTACCAAACAACACCCCATCCTCGGACCCTAGCACTTAACCACCAACACGGTTTGCTGGATTTTGCCAGAAGTGGCCTCCAGATCTCCTGAGTACTGTTTGGGAGCCCCCAAGAAAGAGATTTGGAAACTCTGAGGCCTGAATTTTTTTGTTTGTTTCGTTTAGCTGCATATTGAAACATTTTTCTGGATATACTGGGCGTATAAGACGACCCCCGATTTTCGGTTGACTTTTTTTTGTTTCAAAAGTCGTCTTATATGCCGGAAAATATGGTAAGTGACTTTTCAGTAGTTCATATAGAGTTTGTTTGCAAATTCTTTTTCATTTGAGAATGTTTTAACCCCTACCTCCCATATAAATGAGAGGGTTTCTGGATAGTAGACTTTAGGTTGAACATTTATTTCATTAAGTAATTTAAATATATAATCCTAATCTTTTCCTGCCTAGACAGTTTTGTATGGGAAATCTGTTGTGATTTTTATGTCATTTCCATTATATTTAAGGATTTTATTTAAGGATTATTTATTTATTTATTTATTTAAGGATTATATTTAAGGATTTTCTTCCCTCTTATCTGGTGTATTGAGTGAAAATATTTTCTCTCACTAAGTCAGCTGTCTTTTAGTTTTAGCCTGTGGTGTTTTGTTTTGTTTTGTTTTTGCCATACAGAAACTTTATAGTTTAATGTAGTTCCATTTATTCAAGTTTGATTTATATTATAAGTTTGGCATCAGATGATTGAAGACTCCTTTGATATCAAGATCTTGGAGCATTTTTCCTATGTTTTCAAACCTCAGTGCATCTCATGGATATAGGTCTGATCTTAAGGTCTTTGTTTCATTTTGAAGACTTTTGTCTTCAAAATATGAACTTCTTAAGAAGTTCATATCTCTATTTGTTGTTGATTTTGGAGATTTGGTTTTGTTTCTTTGTTTTTGGGTCACAGCCAGTAGTGTTAGGAGTTACTTCTGGCTCTATACTTAGGAATCCTCCTGGCTGGTTCAAGAGACCATGTGGGATGCTGGGGATCAAATCCAGGTTGAACATGCAAGGCAAACGACCTACCCACTGTGCTATCACTTCAGCCTCCATATCTCTTTTTGACATTTGCCATTTGAATTATTTTATGTCTTAGTGTTGTTCTGTTTGGGTCTATTTGGCTTGGCATTCTTTTTGTCTCCTGAATTTGTGAAGCTGTCTCTTTCTACAGAGTGAGAGAAATTCTCTGCTAATATTTCTCCCATTAGTTGTTCTTTCCCTTTTCCTTTTTTCCTCCCCTTCTGGTAGACCTACGCTTTTGTTCATTAAAAATCTTATATTTTATTCCATCCTTATGACTTTCCTTTCACTTTGACTTCTTTATAAATGCTGGCTTGTAATTTTTCTTCATGTTTATCTGTATTGTTCACAGTCTTTATGATCTGCTATTATAGCTTGATAATACATTTGGGGTTTTTTTCAGTTCCTTAGATTCCATTTTCATGGATTCTCTCATCTTCTGAGTTATTCTTTGAATTGGTCTATTGGTCTAATTGCTCATCTATTTATTGCTTAATTTTGCTGCAACCTTTCATGTAGGTTGTGCATCTCCAGCCTGCAGAGCTTGGAGGTAAGAGAGATGTACTGCCACCCTTCTGGTTAAGACACAGACTAGCATCTGTAGAGATGGTTTTGTTTTTCATTGGCCTTTAGCACTACAAAAATAACTGGACCACCACCACCCCCAAACTTGGGGGCTAGGGGTAGAGTAGAAGCTGAGGTTTCAGGGGAAGTGTGCTGCTCCAGGATAGCCCTCAGATACACTCAGCACACTTATGTAGGATAAGAAAGAGGAGCAAAGGTCATTATGAAACAATGGAATCCAAATGCACAGGACTAACAAAAGACAAAGACTAGAGTTTCATGTACTTTAGAGGATGTGACCACATTGACTATGGACACGGGACATTGCCATGAAAAGCCACAGATGTGTTTGCCAAGGACACTAAAGTAAATTCTTCTTGAGTCCTGCCCAGATTCTCAGAACTCTGTCCTAGGCATTTCTGGGGCTCTGCAGGCTTCATCCCCTCCACCCCCCAATACCTGTTCCCTCCAAAATTTCAACTTCTCTTGTACTTGCCTCCTCTAGAAAGCCCCAGGTTCACCCAGGACACTCAAATCTCAGGCCTTGTTATCTACAAACTGAAATTATTTTATGTCTAAAGCTCCAGGTCATTGTTAATTTGTTGTTCTGGGAATGAGTGTTTTAGGCACAGAACCATAATTAGAAAGTAAATGAGGATTAATCCAATTGAACTGTTCATCCCACCCCACCCTAAAGTCAAGAAACTCAGTGAAACGGCCACAAAGATGCCACAACCATCTTGCAAACTTTTACTATGTGAGTAGAAAACATTTGATAACAGGAAACCAAAGAAACAGCAGGGGTAAGGCACTTGTTTTGTATGAATATAGTCAACCATGGTTCAATCCAAGGGCTACATATGGTCCACAGTACTCTGCCAGGAATTAAGCAGCACCAAGTATGATCTAAAGTTTAGACCAATCCACCCATATTTCCTTGAAAAATATTTGATGATCGGTTGAACATATGAACAATGCTTGAAAGAAATTGGAAACTGTGAGATTGCTCTTGGGAGAAGTGGATGACCTCTCACAGAAAAGGTAGGAGTGTAGCTGTGGATGCTGGTTTCTTTCCTGGCGCCAGCCAGCCAATCAACTGCCTCTTGGTGCTGCATTGGTTGTGTCTAGTGGCTGAGGCCAGCTGAAGAGGCTGAACAGAGAAAATGAAGCCTGAGCACTAGTGAAAGGTGATGCTATGTTTGGTCTGCAGGATGGAGAACCTGTTCATCAACCGCTTTATGCATATGTTCCAGTCTTCCTGGCATGACTTCGCTGACTTTGAGAAGATTTTTGTTAAGATCAGCAATACTATTTCTGGTGAGTAGAGGTGCTAGGGAAAGGGGCAACCATTTTCCAGCCAGAGTCGGCCTTAGAATTAGAAAAATTTCCCCACCCTCTTTGGCTCAATTGCCCTGCCTTCCTCACCCACACTAGGATCCCATGAATTCAGCCCATGAATTTTGCTTCACTGTGATCACTCTCAAGCCCACAAATCCTCTTCTTGACATGATCAGGTTGAGCCCCCTCTACTTCATCTCATTATCAAAAGTCTCAAAGTTATCAGAATTTTTTATGAATACCAGTTGATCATTGACGATACCTCTGAACAAAGCTAAGTCAGAACTCAACTTACTTTTTGTTGTTGATTTTGGGGCCCAGTGGTCTTCCTGGGTTATTCCTGGCTTTGTGTTCAGAAATCACTCCTAATAGGCTTGGGGGACCATATAGGATGCTAGAGATCAAACCCAGTTTGGCATCATGCAAGGCAAATGCCCTACCCAATTGTGCTATAGCTCTGGCCCTCTTGACTTTTTTGTTTTGTTTGTTTTGTTTTTGGATCACACCCAGCAGTGCTCAGGGGTTACTCCTGGTTCTATGCTCAGAAATCGCTCCTGGCAGTCCCAGGGGACCATATGAGATGCTGGGATTCAAACCACTGTCCTTCTGCATGCAAGGCAAACACCCTACCTTCATGCTATCTCTCTGGGCCCTTGACTTATTTTTTAAACATATACACCAAAGCAATATTGGGGTCCTTTGGACTAGGATGCTGTAATGAGAGCAAAAGTATCACAGTTGCCTAGAAGATTTGAAAAAGGACAAAAGAGCAAAAGAAAACGAGGAATGAAATCAATGCATCTCCATTCATCACCCCCCATTCCTACTTCCTTCTCTTCATCCTGGGATCCCTCAGTCCTGAATCAAGGACCTGAATTTCTTTTCTTTATATTTTTCAATAAATGAAATTACTATCCAGTAGATCTCTAGAATTTATTAATTTTATGATGCCAGGGTTAATCTCAGGGCCTTCCACATGTGACACATATACTCTATCATTATCATATTCTAAGCAGAACTTTTTCATCTTAACTGATACCTTAGGTTCACTGATTAGAAACTTCCCATTTACCCCTATTCAGGCCCTAGCAATTACCATTGTTCTCTAGTTGTGTCTGACTATTTCAGAGAAATGGAATTTAGCAGACTGTGACCTTCACTAGCACAATGGCCTCTAGTCTACTTGGGACAGGTTCACATAGAACAAAAAGCAAGACTCAAAAAAATTTTAAAGCATTTGCAACTAAGTATTTTTGTTTGTTTTCTTCGTTTTTTTTCACTAAAACGGGAGGTCACAGGAACCAGAGAAATAGTATGGGATTAAGATACATGTTTCGCAGGAAGATGACTACAGTTCCATCTCTGGCATCACATGGTGCCCCACACATTGTCAGGTGCAATATGGTCCTAGAGATTTAGGGGATTTAGAGACCCCCGAGTACTGCCAGGATGCCCTGGTGGTCCCATGATGGTAAGGCTGCATCTCAAACCCTCACTCCAATTTGGGTTGGTCAAGAATCACAGGGTAAACCCCCAGACCCTGTCGGAATTGCTTGCGAGAACTACTAAGTAAATAAAATAAAATAAATAATAGGAGCCACACCCAGGGGCCCAGGTCCTCTCCCAGTGATTCGCTCACCTGGTAGGGTGGTGTTCCAGAAATGCTTGATATTGTGTCAATGATTTAACTCAGGGCTCACAAATGAGAGAAGTGTTTCTACCCTTGAGTCATATCTTGGGACCCAAATATTTCTTTTAAAGACTGGATAGAATCCTATTGTATGTTTACACCACATTTTACTTTATTATTTAGGTAATTTCCTCATCCTGACTATTATGGATTGTGTTATAATGAACATAGACAAATAAAATCCCAATGATTGTAGATGGATATATGCCCACAAGTGGAATTGCTCAATCATAGTAGTTTTATAGTTACATATTTTTTGTTTACTTTTGGGCCACATCTGCCAGCGTTCAGGGATTATTCCTAGCTCTGCACTCAGATATTACTCCTGGCAGGCTCCGGAGACTATATGCGATGCCAGGGATCAAACCCAGGTTGGCCGCATGAAAGGCAAACACCCTACCTGCTGTGCCTTCAGTCTGGCCCCATATATTTTAATGTTTCCTGTGATTTTCCTTAATGATTGCATATTTTGCATTGCACCAAAGCATAAATTTTCTTATGCTTCACCATATCCTTGTCTTTCTGTTTTGGTTTTCTTTGTTGTTGTTGTTGTTGATGATGATGATGATGATGTTTGGGGCCACACCCAGCTATTCTCAGGGGTTACTTCTGGCTCTGTGCTCAGAAATTACTCCTGGCAGGCTTGAGGAATGCTGGAGATCAAAACTGGGTCTGCTGTGTGCAAGGCAAATGCCCCACCTGCTGTGCTATCACTCCTGCCCCACCCCACTTCCTTTCTTAGTAACAGTCAATCTAAAAGTTGTGATATTGTATTTCATTGTCATTTTGATTTGCTTTCCTTCATGATTAGTGATATTGAGTGGTTTTTCATACACATATCAGTTATTTATCTTTTTTTTGAGAAATAGTAGTTCTAGGCCTTTGCTTAGTTTATAATTAAGGTATTAATGCATTTTTATATATTTTAGAGATCAATCCTTTGGCATATTACGGCATGCAAAAATTTTCTTCCAGTTCTGCTATACATACGTTTTATCAGTGTAATGCAAATCCCTTTTGTCTATTTTTTTGTTCTTGAGAAAGAAAAGCCCCATGGAACTTCTGAATCTTGAAGGGTCTGCTCAGGAAGGACAGGGTAAAGCCATGGCCTGAATTATTGATGGACAGGGAAACAGGCCTAACATGTCCAAAGGATAGTAAGCTAGCTAATTGAGAGAGGGATGTCAGCAGATATTAGCTTTGGCCAGCATCAGGAGTACAACGATCTGGGATGCCTCGATATTGAACTCAGGCTGAGATGAAATTCCCTCCCCATAGAACGGGTCATGAAGCACTGGCAAGAAGATCTCATGTTTGGCTACCAGTTTCTGAATGGCTGCAACCCGGTGTTGATCCAGCGCTGCAAAGAGCTGCCCAAGAACCTTCCTGTGACCACAGAAATGGTGGAGTGCAGCCTAGAAAGGCAGCTCACCTTAGAAGAGGAGGTTGAGGTAAAAAATGAGTATCTTGAGTCTTATGGGCTCTCCATTACATGGTTTCTTTGTGTTCTTTGAACAGCCTTAACATTTCCTCTCTAAAGCCCTGATCAGAGGATTAATATATGTTATTTAAGTCTTCAGAGCTAGCATCTTCAGTCACAAGGTGTGTGGATTTCTGCATTATTTTCCCATTGTGACCTTTTTTAGGGTTGTGCTTTTATTTTATGTGTTGGGGGGGGAGCTCCTTGACTAGAAAAAATTTATTGCTCCAGAGTGATGTGGCACAACTACACTCTTTTCTGCCTTACTCACATCAGTTCAATTCAAAATTGTTTGTTTTTTTTTTTAGCCTAAATACTGGCCACATGCAACAGCCCTCTAGCCATTACTGGTCAATAATTTCTTTTTCCTCTCCCGGCCACAAAATTGCCTGGCCTCAGTCACCTCAGTTCAATTTAAAATGGTGCTTTTTATTCTAGGCACCACCCTCAGCTGTTACTGCTGCTACTGGTAAACAGTACTTTTTTTTTCACAGCCACATAGTTGCCTGGGCTCATTGACTATATAATGATACATATTAGTTCCAGAGAGTTAGTGCAGAAGGTAGGATGTTTGTTGTATATGAATAACTTATGTTCAATCTCTAGTATCCCACATAGTTGCCCAAGACCACTAAAAGTAATTCCTGAGCCAGAGCCAGGAGTAAGCTTTGAGCACAAATGGAATATGGGGGTGGGGGATAAAGCAGGAAAGAAAGAGAAAGAAAATGAAAAGAAGAGAGAAAGAAGAAAGAGAGAGAGAAAAAAAGAAAGAAGAAAGAAAGAAGAAAGAAAAGAAAGAAAGAAAGAAAGAAAGAAAGAAAAAGAAAGAAAGAAAAGAAAAAGAAGAAAGAAAGAAGAGAAAGAAAGAAAGAAAAAAAGAAAGAAAAAAGAAAGAAAGAAAAGAAAGAAAGAAAGAAAGAAAGAAAGAAAAGAAAGAAAGAAAGAATAAAGAGAGAGAGAAAAAGAGAGAGACAAAAGTGTCAGAAAGGAAGGAAGGAAAAAGAAAGAAAAAGAAGGAAAGAAAGAAAAGAAAAAAGAAAAGAAAGAAAGAAAGAAAGAAAGAAAGAAAAAGAAAGAAAGAAAGAAAGAAAAGAAAGAAAGAAAGAAAGAAAGAAAGAAAGAAAAGAAAGAAGAAAAGAAAGAAAGAAAGAAAGAAAGAAGAAAGAAAGAAAAGAAAGAAAGAGGAAGAAAGAAGAAGAAAGAAAAGAAGGAAGGAAGGAAGGAAGGAAGGAAGGAAGGAAGGAAGGAAGGAAGGAAGGAAGGAAGGAAGGAAGGAAGAAGGAAGGAAGGAAGGAGAAAGAAAGAAAAGAGGGCCGGAGCGATAGCTTGGAGGTAAGGCAGTTGCTTTGCATGCAGAAGGACAGTGGTTCGAATCTCAGCATCCCTGAGTGCCAGGAGCGATTTCTGAGCATAGAGCCAGGAGTAACCCCTGAGCATTGCCGGGTGTGACCCAAAAATCAGAAAAAAGAAAGAAAGTATGGAAGGGAGGGAGGGAGGGAGGGGAGGAGAAATAGTAGGGAGGGTAGGAGGGAGGAAGAAAGGGTCAATAGCACCTGCTCCTACCCTAACCTACTCTCTCCAGCCCTTTTGCAAAGTCAATTCTCAAAATTCCAAGTCTTAAGGTACAAGGAGTTTCTTCTGGTTACCTCCACTGTGGCTCTAGTGCACTTAGTATTAGGTACTTCATTGCATCAGACTCATCATTGGCTTCTTTCCATTAGAATCAGGCCTGCCATCTTCCCTGTAAATCTGGTGTTTTCAATCCATTCCATCTTGCTTGCCTTATAGTCTTACCCAGAGAGGGTGGTGATTGTTACTGTCTCTGGCTAGTCTTCCCAGTCCTCACATCACATCCACCTAACTTAAGAGGTCACTTGCACGCAGTGATATTTCTCTGTAGATTTAATCTCTGGATGTGTTACCATTGCTTCAGTGACTGTGGGGTTTCAACTTCAAACCGGGTTAAATCAAAACCTTAAAAGTCATCAGTGTTCATGAAGCTACTGTAAATTGGTCATAGCATGCCCTCTGTGGGTAGAGTTGTGAATATGCCTCTCATTTAAAATCCTTTTAACTTTTTGTCGTAGCAAAAGTAACAGTTATAATAATGCTGAAATTTATGGTGCTGATTACATACAAATGGACTGAGCTGCTCTTGATAATTCTCTGACACAGGGACAACCCTAATCTACTTCCCAGCCTCTTAAATTTTGATCCCTGACTTCATTACTTGCTTAAAAAAAATGAAAGGCTTTCTACTCAGCTATAAGAAAAAATAAAATCATGGCACTGGTAGAAATTATGCTGAGTGAAATCAGGAAGAGAGGGATGGATATAGAATAATCTTCTCATATATTGGATATAAAAATACAGTAAGGGAATAACAAATAGCCAAAGTAACAAAACTGGAGAGTCCCTATGGTGGGAGATGGGAGGAGTCTTTAGTATATTGATGAAACAAAGAGGACACTTGTGTGGTACTGAAATGATGTATGCATGGAACACTGTAAATCATGGTACCTCTATAAAAATTGGAAGGAAGGAAGGAAGGAAGGAAGGAAGGAAGGAAGGAAGGAAGGAAGGAAGGAAGGAAGGAAGGAAGGAAGGAAGGAAGGAAGGAAGGAAGGAAAAGGAAGGAAGGAAGGAAGGAAGGAAGGAAGGAAGGAAGGAAGGAAGGAAGGAAGGAAGGAAAGGAAGGAAGGAAGGAAGGAAGGAAGGAAGGAAGGAAGGAAGGAAGGAAGGAAGGAAGGAAGGAAGGAAGGAAGGAAGGAAGGAAAAGGAAGGAAGAAGGAAGGAAGGAAGGAAGGAAGGAAGGAAGGAAGGAAGGAAGGAAGGAAGGAAGGAAGGAAGGAAGGAAGGAAAAGAAAGGAAGGAAGGAAGGAAGGAAGGAAGGAAGGAAGGAAGGAAGGAAGGAAGGAAGGAAGGAAGGAAGGAAGGAAGGAAGGAAGGAGAAAGGGAAACAGGGAGGGAAGGTGGGAGGAAGGGAGAAGAATGAAGGAAGGAGGGAGAAGGAAGACGGAAGGTTTTGAACGAAGTACTGCCTGACCTCTGTCCAAAATCTTCGGGGTAGGCCCAAATATGTACTAGCTTGCAGCTCCAGATCATTCTCTAGTCTAGAAGATTCAATTGTAAGATGGAATGAGCACGTGTCATGGCCTCTTTGTCTGGCCACTTCAGGGAATTCTCTGGATCCCCAGGAAAGTGGGAGCAGGGTTCAGCGAATGATGGAGCCATACTCAGCTATGTGGGTAAATCTGAATTGTGTGTCTTTATTGAATGCTACAGGAATGTATTTAAACATAAATTTTATGTTTGAGAGACTGCCTACATCTGCTTTCCTGCAAGGCTAAAAATGTACTTTTTTGTTAGCATAAAACTTATCAGTACATACTGTTTGATGCGTAAGTTTTTTCACAACAGACAATTCATAGGCCTTTATTGTAGGTTACAAACATTCTGAATGATAAGCTCCCATTAATAGACAGAGAGGAGTTGAGCCAGAGGTTTCTCTAGGCTCAAAAGGGTCAATTTTAACATCTTAAAGTTTTTTACTCCCAGGCTGGACCCTGGTATAAATTCTGATATAAATTAAAAGACTAGCAAGTTTGCCAGGTGTTCCTATCTGAGGAAGCAAACTGTTTAAAGATACAGAACATCTTTTAAAAGACTAACTTCATTTTGAGGATTACAGTTTGTTGAGGTTTTTGTTTGTTTGTTTTGGTTTGTTTTTTGGTTTTTGGGACACAACTGCCAGTGCTCAGGGATTACTCCTGACTGTGCACAGAAGTCACTCCTGGCAGGCTCAGGGGAGCATATGGGATGCTGGGGTTTGTCCTGTGTTGGCTGCATGCAAGACAAACACCTTACTGTTGTGCTATTGCTCTGGCCCCTATAAAGTTATTTTTATGTTTCTCTTGATACTGATTTTCCCAAGTAAAGTGCTATTTAATCAAAGCATATTTGTGTGCACTAATTTTGGCTCCTATAGGTAAATGCTCAACTATATACATACTTAGCACAGCAGCAGGGAGATTCTTATTAAGCCAAATGAAGTTTGCAACCATTACTAAGCTTGAGAAATACTATCCTCACATTTCAAGGAAGTAACCTCTCTTTGAGGTCTTTTCTCAGCTATCCACACTGGGGGAGCCCAGTGGTAGTAGGTTTCTAGTTCTCCAATCCCAGGACTATCATTTAGAAGGTGAAGTGTAATGACTACAGGAAAGAATATGAATCAAGATCATTTACAAATTCTGTGCTTTTTTAACTAGTTTCTTCAATATCCCACAAGTCTCACACCAGGACATCGAACATACCCATCTAATAACCACTCTCCCTGTTGGCTTCCCCTGCCTAGAAGAGCCCCCTTACGCTCAGTAAATGTCATGATGTTATAGACCCTCTCCCTCAGGACTTACCCCTTCAGTCCTTACAGACTCTCCCATTCTTAAAACCCTTCCATCTCTACATCCTTCCATCTTCCATCTCTCCAATTCTTCCATTCTTCCATCTCTGCATGGTCTTTCGACATCTTCCATGAAGGCCAAAACATATTCGAGATGGAACAAATGCAAAATGGGTCACTATATCTCTTCACTTACCTCAAACCCTTAGGTTTTTTGAAAACTTTTACATTGCTCAACGTTTGAGAAATAGAACCAAAGAACTATAAATGCTGGTCTTTTCTGAGTTACCAGGAGACTCTACAGATATCTTACCCTTACTGAGACGTACACCTGGATCTGTCTCTTGCCGGAATTGATCAGAACATACATTTCCTCCTGCCTCCTGCAGCAAGGGAACATTTTCATTGTGGACTTCCAGCTACTGGATGGTATTGATGCCAACAAAACAGACCCATGCACAATGCAATTTCTGGCGGCACCCATCTGCCTGTTATACAAGAATCTGGCCAACAAGATTGTCCCCATTGCTATCCAGGTAGGCTGTCTGGCCCTGCTTGTTTCCTGGGTGGCTGCATAGCCTCCAAGGGGAGGTACAACTCTGTCTCAAATCCACTAAGAAAGTACAGAAAGCTGAAGAGCTACTTATGAGATAGAAGAAAAAAAAAACCTACAAAATTAAGGCTTTCTGCTAGCCTGGTAGACCAGGCATTTAGTATTCCTGTTCCTTAAAATTCTTTCATTCACCACTGCCCTTAGTAATTCTGTCAGTACTGTCACCTCATTACATATGGTAAAATGGACACTGAATAGGCTCTATAAACCATCCAGGTCAAGCATGAAGTAGATGGGCTCTCTGTCCTTTTTATTATCTTCTCATGATTTAAAGTTATAATTTGTGTTGATGCTTCCAGAATTTTCTCAGAAGCAATTCTCTCTCACATCTAAAGCTAATGTGAAACACAGCAATGCCTTTTCTTTCTTCCATGTGTCAGCTCAACCAAGTCCCAGGAGATGAGAACCCTATCTTTCTTCCATCGGATGCAAAGTATGACTGGCTTCTGGCCAAAATCTGGGTACGTTCTAGTGACTTCCACGTTCATCAGACCATCACTCACCTCCTGCGCACACATCTGATGTCTGAAGTTTTCGGCATTGCAATGTATCGCCAGCTGCCTGCTGTGCACCCCATTTTTAAGGTAGAGTAAGTCTCACCAGAATTGGGAAGGTATCTGGATGGGAGTCAAAGTTTCCTATCCCTGACCTCTGAAAGAGATGCAGCAGCAGGCCCCACCCCTTGCCTGAGAGTAGGCAGCCCAGAACCTGCTGGTTCCTGAGAACACAATGCCAGGCCTGACATCAGCCCTGGCTGGCAGAGTTTGAAAAGGCAAACAAGTTCAGTGTGATTCTTTACTCAGTTTAGATGGCAACCTTTCAAATCCCTGCCCTATCTCTGTCCTAACCCTAAATGCTGGCATTACATCAGGCTAAAAATAATGCTCAGTGCCTCCATCTCCTTATCTGCTCCAACAAAAAAGCATAGCTACTTTGTCAAAGCACAGTCAGTATCAAATTAAGTCATAAATTCAGAAACTTCAAACAGTGCCTATCACATCCTTTAGCTATTACCACTATTAAGTTCTAGTGTTATTACCACAACATTAAGGCTGCTGATCTCTTGTGATTTCCAAGAGTCACACCCCCAAGCCCTCCAGCCCTACTCTGCACCAAGGTCAGCATGCCAACCATATCCCCTTGAGTCCTGGCAGCACTGTGCCCTCCACAGTACCCCAGCATGGTTGGTGATGAGGGATCTAGGGACACCTGAGGTGGCTCAGACTTGGTTAGGAGACACTGGGCCAGTCAGGTATTCTCTGAGCCCATCCTTCCCTCCTTCGTCAGCTCCTGGTGGCACATGTGCGCTTCACCATCGCCATCAACACCAAGGCTCGTGAGCAGCTCATCTGTGAGTATGGACTCTTTGACAAGGTGAGTAGGGGTTGGGGGAAGTCCAGAACTAGGGGAACCCACTTCTTGGAACCTCAGTAGACTCTGTTCCCAACCTGACCCAAGATCCAGATTTCCTATCAGAGACCAGACTCTGAGGGGTGAAGATCTGGGAAGAGCAGTTGCCCAGCCCCTGCCACCAGCCTCTTTTTGAGGGCTGCTTACCACCACTTCTTCCTTGCCATTCCTCTACTCATCTTTCATGAACTAGGATCCTGCATCTGTCTACCAACTCTTTCCCCCCTTCACTCTGAACCTCTTACTCCCCACCCCCCTGTCTCTTACCCTCCCCTTCATTCCCTCACAGCCGGACCTCAAAAGCCCACACTCCACATTCAGTCAGCACACCAGCCCCATTGTGATCCCTAACAATACCCTGGAAGATCCTAATGTCAGCACTTACCCATACCCTTCCTCCAGTCCCTCCTCTTTTGAGAAATCAGGTCAAAGTGCTAAGATTCAGGCACTGTGCTGTTTTGGATTGCAAATGACTGTCAAACCAGCTGAAGCTGAAAAGGAAATGCATTGTCTAATCTACCTGATCAAATTTGGGTGTAGGAGTCTCAGACCAAAATAGTTCTAGAGATTCAAATAATTTGAGTATTAACAAACATGGTACTAGGTATGAGGCCAGGAATATGAACTTTAGCTCCTAGAATGGCATTGCAGGCAGCTTTTGCCCAGGTGGAAGGACAGGACCTAGTCACAAACCCCAGGTTCTTGTTCCCGCACAGGGACCATCATCTCCCAACCCCTCCAATTTAACTGAAAAAGGTCATTGAGTCAACCAACCACTCTTAGCCCACCTGTGTCCACTTGGACCCCAGCACCTAGGTCCTCCTCTGCAGACTCTGAGCCCAGGTCTTGGGGCCTGCTGAGAAGGGCCTGGATTTCTTCGCATGTGTCTCTCAGCCCATCCAAGCTCCCTGTAGGCCAGAAATAGAGCACTGTGGGTCCTGACGGTTGCTCTGCCTATTTTCTTAGCTCATGTCTCAGGTAAAGGAGAGCAGCTCCAAGACCTGAGAGCTTTATTAACTCAGGCCTCACACAGTACCAGTGATCCCTGATTTTCGCCCAAGCATCACCCCTTGCTCACCCCATGATCCCACCATTGCCCTGTGCACACTGCCTCACTTAAACTGCTACTCCCTAGAACCTCCACCTGGGTATACACTTGGCAGTCTCTGAGTAAATCATCCCTCCTAAACCATCTCAAAGAACACAGGTTGCATCCCTTTCACCCTCTCCTGGGAGCTCTGGTTTGGAAGATTGGTGTGGACAACCTTTGGAAACAAATCCTTTCACCCCACTTTCCAGGCCAATGCCACAGGGGGTGGAGGGCACGTGCAGATGGTGCAGAGAGCCATGCAGGACCTGACCTATAGCTCACTGTGCCTCCCTGAGGCCATCAAAGCCCGGGGCATGGACAGCACAGAGGACATTCCCTACTACTTCTACCGGGATGATGGGCTCCTGGTATGGGAAGCCATCAGGACGTGAGTGTTCTCAGGGGTTGGGGGTTCTGCTTTGGGATAGGCTTGTGGATCTGGGGTAGGGTGACCTTGATGGACATGAGGAGTTTTGGCAGTAGACTTACCAGGCCACACCTAGCCTAGTCCTGCCTAAAACAGTTGATAGAAAATGCGGGCAGGCTATGCTGGGTAGGGGAAGGTCCAAACTGTGTCTGGACATTAAGGAATAACAGGGTTGATGGGGCACTATACAAAGTCCAGTTCTGCAACCCCTGGCTGTATTACCCTGAGCCAGGTTCACGGCTGAGGTCATAAACATTTACTACGAGAGTGACCAGGTGGTGGTGGAAGACCAGGAGCTGCAGGATTTCCTGAAGGATGTTTATGTGTACGGCATGCGGGGCAAGAAGGCCTCAGGTGGGACTCTCCCCATCTGCTCCTGGTTGTCCTCTACTCTGTATCCCTGACTTCCCTTGGGCAACTGGTACATGGCACCCCCCTTAGCACGTGGGAATGGGGCCAGAGGCTCACCAGTGTTTCCTATGTGACCTTCTACAGTGCCTATGCCCAATGACTCAAAAACTACAGAACACTGGCCAACTGCTGGTCCCTATGAGCCTTGGTCATATTTGGGGCCTCTAGTACTATATAGAAAGCCCAGGGGTAGGGATGGGGTAGGGGCCTGCCTATCTGGGGTCCTACCCCAGTGCTGAACCTCAGCTAGCCCATGACTCTGCCTCAGGCTTCCCCAAGTCCATCAAGACCAAAGAAAAGCTGTCTGAGTACCTGACTATGATCATCTTTACTGCCTCAGCCCAGCATGCAGCAGTGAACTTTGGCCAGGTAGGCAAAAGAAGATGAGTCCTGTGGTGGGCGGGCAGGAAAAGGCTGCGCTGACCCATTCTGAGAATTGGAGGGGAGCCATCTCCTTTTCTAGAATTTTTTGGAGTTGTTGGAGTTCCCATATTAGATTCTGTATTCTCCTCACCCCACCTCCAACTGGAGAAGAGGGAGACTCTATCCAATATGCTTAGACTGAGGGTGGCAGCACAGCTGGTCACTGAGGGGAAACAGAGGCACCCATTGCATCAGTGGCTGTCCCCACAGTATGACTGGTGCTCCTGGATCCCCAATGCCCCGCCAACCATGAGAGCTCCGCCACCAACAGCCAAGGGTGTGGTGACCATCGAACAGATCGTAGACACTCTGCCAGACCGTGGCCGGTCCTGCTGGCACTTGGGTGCAGTGTGGGCCCTGAGCCAGTTCCAGGAAAATGAGGTGAGAGGGTGGCCTTCCTGCTCTTTCTATCTTAAACCCATTCTGTAACCTTAGAATTTTGTGACACAGGGTTCAGGGTAGACACATGCCAGCCAGTCCTGACTTCTAAGCTTGGAGGAACACACAGGTCCTTAGGCCTTAGACTGGACAGACTTCAGGGTGAATGGCACAGGAAAATTCAGGTGACTATGTTTGGATGGTGATATTACCAGCAAAGGCACATTCCTCCCCTCAGCTATTGACAAGCCTCTCCAAGTAGGTTTCTCCCTAACATTCCAAAAGTATCAACTGCTTCCTGATTATCCTTCTAGTCATTCCCAAGCACACACATAAGGTTTAACCCAACACCTACATTGGATCTAACATGGAATCTAACATAGAATTCCTAACATGGAATCAATGGACCAGCTCAGCCAATACCAGACCGCTTTATCATGTTTCTAAGCTGCTATAGAAAAAGTTGAGAGGTCAACTCACTAGCATCTCGGTATATGTGTTTCTGTACATGCATTCAATGTAGATTCAATAGGGCTCAAGTCTATGTTTTTGGTAGAATTTCTTGGCCATAACTGCTAAAACTTATCTGGTCTTCACAATTAAATCTCAAATCCCATCAATAGTATATGTTTCTCCAAACCTATCTTGTCTACTATAAAACTTTCTGATTTTAACATTGTGCCTGGAGGCTGGACAGATAGTAGATAGGGTGCCTGCCTCACATATGGTTCCCCAAGTTCTGTTAGGAATGATCTCTGGGTACAGAGTTGAGTAAAGCCCTAAGCAGCACTGGGATTACCAAATAAATGGAAAAATAGTTTTGAAACATGTGTATCTGCATGTAAGCTGTTTATTCTGGACTGAACAGATGGCTGGACTCTACATGGAGCCCAGATGGAAAGACATAAGTGATGGCCCTGAGCATGACTCTATAGCTACATGCCCAACAAACTTCTAGAACCACCTAATAGTCTCCAAATTCATCACGTTAATTTTCTTCATTAAATGTACTTTGGTTGCCATCCAATGGGACAGTTATTTTTCTCACTTACCTGTAAGATCACAATTTAGGAATATATTCTCAATATAATTAGCAGGTGGTAGAGGACAGAGATGGGGAGATGAGCACAGATTCCTTCCTTTACCTCCCTAAGGATGATCTTGGGGGAAAGAAGGGTGGGGGGAAGTGAGGAGACTGACTTCATCAGCTTAATTTCCCTTTCATGTTGGGCCCTCAGCTGTTCCTGGGCATGTACCCAGAGGAACATTTCATCGAGAAGCCTGTGAAGGAGGCCATGGCCCGATTCCGCAAGAATCTTGACACCATAGTCAGCAAGATTGCCGAACGCAACAAGAACAAGAAGCTGCCCTATTATTACTTATCTCCAGACCGGATTCCCAATAGTGTGGCTATCTAATAATTGTCCAAGCTAGTCTTCCCTTGGCATGGCTGACTGCTCAAAGCTGGTTCAGTGTCCACACTTCTTGCTACCTGTCCTAGTGGGCATCTTCATGGGCAGGCCTGCTGGTAGCCTACTCCTCTGAAGCCTCTTGAGAATCCTAGGACTATTTATTGTTCCAAGTCCAGGTTAACTGATTTCAAACCAAAGTTGAGTCATCTTATAGTTAAACTTTGGTATATTTTCTTGTGTATCAACACTGAGGTCAATGAATGGGAACAGTACATGGACCTCTGCTCTCTGAAGACTCTGTACTTCCTGTTCCCTGCCCAACTCAGCTCTTTCATATCTGGGAGCAATAGCATATATAGAGTAACTTGTCCCTAGTCTTGTTAAGGGTGCAGAATAATTATTTTCTACTCTATGCTGTGCACATAAATACCCTATAAATTCCTATTGGATTAAGAATATACTGTCATTAAAAAATCTTATTTAAAAATTTCCATCTCGGGGCCGGAGAGATAGCATGGAGGTAAGACATTTGCCTTGCATGCAGAAGGTCGGTGGGTCAAATCCCAGCATCCTATATCGTCCCCTGTGCCTGCCAGGAGTGATTTCTGAGCATAGAGCCAGGAGTAACCCCTGAGTGCTGTCGGATGTGACCCAAAAACCAAAAAATAAAAAATAAAAATTTCCATCTTCATTTTTCAGTCATCCTAAATCACTCATATCCAATCCCCCCAGAAAAAACGTTATTTTTGTGATTACCTCTATCCAATAGCTTGTCCAGTTGGCATAGCAATGCTTTCCAGTTTGCCTAGAAAGATCCTTCCTATTTCTTTAATGTAGCATGCAATGTTTATTCATTTTTGAAGTACCGGGATTTATAATATTGTTATTCATACCTTTCATGTACACATCATTCCAACACAAGATCCATCACCAAAGATCCTATTTCCTTCCACCAGTGTACCAAAGACTCCCCACAGACCCCATGTAAGCTGTTCCAATATTGTTCCCTTATTCTTTTTTTCTTAGTTTTCTTTCATTTTTATTATGCATATGGGGAAAAATTCATTTTTTGGTTGTTATTGTTGTAGAAGTGGCAACATTTACACATATATAATTAGAGCTAATTTCCTGAAATTTCAAAGAATTGTAAATCAATAAGTTGACAAAATAAAATTTTAGAGGTATATACGTTTTTAAAGATTATGAAGAATTCTGCGCTAACACATTTAAAACATAAAACAGGTAAATCCTACATATGTAAATTTTAGTAAGAGGACAGAATTAAGAAAATTTGAAGGGGAATTTGAATAGGACTATAAAATGTTAAGTGTCTTATCCAAAGAAAGGGAGTATTGACTTTCTATTAGAAAATATCTGACTATAGCTATTTATAAGTATCTGTAATTAATAAGTAAAAATCTATGGATAAAAAATTAGCCTGAGCCAAGATATATAAATAATAAAATGCCAACTAAGGTGAATGATCTAGAAGTTGCGGGATATTCACTCATCTGTTTTTAGCCACTTGGTCATTTCCAAATTCCGGCTATTGTGAATAGTGCTGTAATAAACATATTACATTGGAGAAGGGCATTGGTGGTAATGTGTAGACTGGTGAAGGGATGAGTGCTGGAACATTGTTATGACTGAAATGAAAAAAATTAAAAAGAAAAACGTTGTGGGGTCCATAAGCAGCTCCTGGGAGACTGTTCCAAAGCTAAAATTATGCAATTTGAAAATATATAAATTGACCTAGAGAATATCATGCTGAGTGAAGTCAGTCAGAAGGAAAGGGGCAAATATAGAATGAACTCTCTTACATGTGAGATTAAAGATACATAGCAAGCTAGCAACAAAGGTCCAAAGGCAACATAATGAAAAAACTGGTCCACACAGCTAAGTTGGGTGGAAGAATGAAAAATGTCTACCTTGGGTGGGAGAATGAAAATGTATCAGTCCCTTACAAGTTCTGAGTAAACATACCTGACTTAATCTAGTAGAGAACAAAAACTACCATGAGCAAATGGCCACATGCTGTGAAAATGTGTCCAGCTCTTTGCTCCTTTGATGCTTTCTAAAAAACTAGTGTCAACACTATGAATTCGCCAAGCTGTAGCCTCTACCCGAAGCTCTATTTTGTTCCTTCAACTATGGAGAATAATCTAGTTGGATAGAGTATTCTTGGTGAAGTGTTAATTTCACTGTTTTTGTACTCTATATCACTATTCTCTTCTGGTTCAGAGTCTCTTTTGATACATTTGCTGTGAACCATATAAACTTTGCTTTCCTTTGTCTATAGGTTCTTTTTTCAATCTTGCTGCTTTTAATATTGTCACAAATTTTGGTTTTTGCCATTCTGAATGCAATGTGTCTTAGAATTTTCCAAATTTGAGTATTTTGAGCCACCTCCCCTGAGACACACCTGAGAGCTGCCTACACTGACAGATATTACCCTCAACCTTTTGCCAGCCTTGAGAGGCTTGTTTTTCCACTACTTAAGTCAACAAATGGGGATTCTTAGATTCTTCTTTGGACTCAGCTGTGAAACCTGGGTTCTAAGAGTGAGGGTTAGCCTGTTGTGGGTGATCTGACAAACCTGGGTGGGGTCGGGGGAAAAGGCAGTCAAGGTCCAGCTCAGGAGGGACAGTGCTATGGAGCAGGTATATCCTGCTTCAGAAAGGCAGATTCTGAGGAGGGATCTACTAGCCACAAAACAACTTATTCAAGGAGGACTGGAGGGAATTAAGAATCCAGGGTAGGCACCTGATGGTCAACCAATGTGACACCACTGATATTTCTTGCAGTTGTGTGTTGATGGAAGTCCAGAGACACGTGCGAGTGTGTGTGTGTGTGTGTGTGTGTGTGTGTGTGTGTGAGAGAGAGAGAGAGAGAGAGAGAGAGAGAGACAGAGAGAGAGAGAGAGAGAGAGAGACAGAGACAGAGACAGAGAGAGAGACTGAGGGTTGGGCAGTGATTTTTTCACACAGATGCCATGTGTGGGGCATTGCTAAGGCTACACCCCAGTAACACAGGTATACAGTTACATGTCCTATCTCTGTTGGGAGAAAGAACAGGTCCTGGGAAAGGGCTAGGCCACAAGCCTAACAGTACATGAACTCTACACCACCTCCTCTATTCATATACACCAAGAGCTGGCAAGCATTTTACCATAAAGCGTTGCATCAAGTGTTAAGTGTTAGGTTTAAGGCTGTGCAGTAGCATTGTCTATCCAAATTATTCAACTTTAACTTGGAAGCAGGAAATCTTCTGGATATGTAAATGATAGGCAAAGCAATATACCAATGACCCCTTACTTCAAAGAGGAATTGGTCAGCTCACTAAGAAGACTGAAATTACCCCGAGCAGTCCATACATCCATCATTTTGTAGTGGGTGGCTGGGAAAGAAAGGCCTGAGGGAAGCAGAGCCTAAAGCCTATCTATAGGAGTATAGCATCTAGTCTCTTTGAAATTATTAAAACCCATTAGGCTCTCACACAGTGACAGGAGCCAACTACTCTTTATAAGCTTTATACACTTCATCACTTCCTCCAAAAAGTGACAGAGAACTTGAGTTTCAGGGTGCCCTGGTATGCCTCCCTCCTACTATCACATTCCTCAGCAGTTCCAACTGCCTCATTCTAGGCCAAAGCTTCTTAAAATATTTTTTACTCAAGAACCTCTTTTGCCTGAGAAATACAACATGGGTGAGCACTGTCAGAAATACCTTGGATTTTCTATGTGGCTACTTTTAAATATATTTTGTTGTTGTTATTGTTGTTGTTGACTGCACATTAAAAAATGTTTTTATGGTAGGAGCTGGAACAAGTACATTTGTCTAGAATGTGACTGACCCAGTTTGATCCCTGGTATCCTATATGATCCCCCAGCATCCAGGAGTAATGACCCGAGTATAGAGCCTGGAGTAATCCCTGAGCATTCCAGGTGTAGCAAAAAATAAAATTAAAATGAACACTACTTTCGTTTAAACAGCTAGAGTTTATGGAGCCATCCACCTCTGCAGGGGCTGTAAAAGGGTTCAGGATTTACCTGAGTGTCTGCCCATGTTCCCAGCGCCTCTGCCCCTCACTCCCTGCAGAAAAACGCTTATATGGCAAAATTCCTTTTTAAACAAAGGCTTTATTGCTGCAATTTTTAGACACCCCAAGTAGATCACAAACAACCCCACTGTACAGAGAAATATTTCAAGTTGTAATACTGGAAAACAGTGAACATACACAAAAGGATAAAAAACTAGACATTTAAGTAACTAGAAACTGTCTAAGAAAAACTTCAAATGTGAAGTGCCTTTTAGAAACTACACAACACATGCCAGTGTAAATTTGGTTTTTTATTGACAATCACCTTTCAATAAACATTGCATTTAAATAGGTGATGAGCTGCACAAGTTAATTACTTCCCAAGGATAAAATCTGTTTCCCTGTTTTGATAATCTCTTGAGCTAGAGACGGAAGCTACACATTTCAGATCAGACCCAAAAGTGAATTTCCAAAGTGTACTTGCACCAGGCAAGTTCCCAGTGCCTGTTACCAGGCTTCCCCTGGGCCTCCATTCTACCACCATGCAGCAGCAGTAGCTCCAACCTGTGCAGAATTTCCATGAAGTTCTCGAACTGGCCCAACTGCCTGGAGGGGCCTAGAAGTCTGCAGTCAGGTAAGGCACACCTGTATACTTAGAAATTGTAAGATTGGAAATGGGAATGAAGTTGAAAAAGGAAGAGATATTAGAGGCCTGAAATAAGAAGAGACCTTTGACAAAGGTTTCATAAATCCTTAATCTTGGGCAAATCAAAGTCAGAAGTCCTTAATGTTTAGGGTTAAAAACCAAATCAGAATAACATTTTTGAGGATGCATTCCTCTCACCCAGGCCTAGCCAACAAGTGCCAGATCTCCTGATCCTGAGACCTGCAAGGTTATCTAACATTTCTAGAGGCTCATACAAGTAGCACAATCCCACTCAAGCCAGATACAAAATGAGGGGAAATGGGAAAAGGTTTCACAAATAAGCCAGAGGGCAAGGTGACACAGACTAAAGGAACACCTGGTAGATGGGCAGCCCCACTAGATGTCAACACGGCACAATTTTGTCAAGGTTTAGTGCACAACTATTAAATCTGTGGGGTAGAGATTGCAGCTAGGACTAAGACTGGGTTCCAAGGTATTCAGCTAGAACCTGAAAGATAAGAGAAAGGAAAGTGTATATGTCATTCTAGAGAAGAAAAGAAGAAGAGATGTGGAGATAAGACCATGCACAGGCAGCAAGCATCTAGAAACTGGGCATGGGGCAGTGGGGTACAAGATAAGATGGTTCTAGGCCTTTCTGAAAAATGAAGATTTCATATGAGAATCTGGTTAGACACGGAAGCAACACAAGTATCATGACTATAAAAGTACCGATGCCATAAGGGTCGGCAGCCACAATGGACAGGTAAGTACCCACGGACAGTCCCTACCTAAGCATACTTTTCTCTCTATAGAAGTCTAAGTTTTTCAAGTTCTGCACAAAGGGTCCTATTGAAGGGGAGAGAGGAAGGACCCCCACCTAAAATCTATTTCAGGCCTCACTTGACCACTCATACACTGTGAGAGCGGCTGGGACAAGAAGCCTAGCCTGAGCAATTGCTAGGGGTAGAGGCAGGATTACCCCTGGGTTCACCTCCCCTGAGTGGACAGTCTGCAGCTGTCTAGTATCCTCAGGTTGAGAAGGGGTGTAGGTAATTGCACTTTGGGGCACAGTGAACACACGGGCACAGTGAACACACACGCACAGGATGGATGTGGCCTGGGAAACAGAGACAGCAGGCTGACCTAATTTCAGAGGTTGGCTGTGGCAAGACAGTGTCTTCCCAGCCAGAAGGAAGGCCATGGTAGGGCAGCAACTTTTATCAGACCCACTTCTCCCATCCATTAGACTATCCAGTGGGAGGAGGGTGAAGGGCAAAGCTTTTTCCCACATGCTCTATCCCAGAGTCAAGAATCTCTTCGAGTAGATTCTTCCTGACATTGAAAACAAATTACAGGCTTCCATTTGAAAGTTAGAGGAATCATCTTATGTTTGCTTCACATTCTCTTAGTAAGAGAGATGAGGCATCTAAGGCTCAGAGGACTGGGGGCCAGACTCCCATCCTCCCCGCAATCTCCAAACATTTGCATCAATGCAGATGCAAAGTTGCCTAGAGAGTATCTGCATATTCGTGTCACAATGCAGACCCTCCTGATCTGTTTTCCTAGAGTTAACTCTTTAAAAACATGTTCATAATGTCGGGCAAATACAACAAAACTTAAATCAATCTTTTTAAGGGACAAAAGCCATTTGATGGCAATGATTTTGGTCTTCATTGTTTCATGAGAATGGTCTGAGAGATGACCATTCTGTCATGGTCATCCCTGATGGTAATCATGGTAATATCCCTGATGACGGAACAGACTGATCACAGGGGCCAAGGACTCCTACAAGATTGTCTATTCAGTCCAGTTAAGGCGACCGAAGGCATGGGTATGACAGGGGCAGTGACAGTGCACCTAGGGAGTTACTGCTCACTCCTGGCCATGGTCTCAGATCTAGCCAAGCTGCCTCTGTGTCCCAGGAAGTTTCCCACAGAATTTCACAGGAGTAATCTTCGGCATCAGGGCAGTGCCTGCTTATTCATTCAACGTGAAGCCAAAGCAGAAGTTTGACTTGCAAAGAAATAGCTCTTTAATATTCAGTTTCATTCTATCCACTTCCTTTTGTGTGATCTCATGAACCCTACTTTTTTGGTATTGAAAAAAGAAGTATTTGGGGCAAGCCTATGACAAAAAAACATGTCATAAAATAGGCTCAGGTCCATAGGAATTATGCTCAAGTTGTCATTTGGCATCTACTAATTCCTAATTATAAAAATGTTTCAGATTTATTTGTCCTGTTTTATAGCCATAAGTCCCTTTTATTGACACTGCCTATATCACATTTCTTAGAATATATAAGGCAAAAAAGGCTTTAGATCCATTGTAACATAAAGTTGACCATTGGTGTAATGACAGGAAGGTTTCTAAGTGAGACGTTCATTTCCTGGACACACACATTACAAAATAAAGATTCTCTTTTTATAAAGTGCTTTTTGCTTAGTGAATAATTGCCACTATACAGAGCACCATGGCTCCTGTCTGCTTATGAGAAATGGCAGTGTCAACATTGGCAGAAGGAGCTCATCTCCCCAGGCTCTCCTAAGGTGGGAAATCTTTCAACATGGTTAGATTCCCAAACCCTCAACTCTATAGCAAGAGCGTTAGCTGACAACTGAAAGAAAGCGAGGCTTACTGTCGCCTACTCCCTTGCCTTCCTGGCATTCTTCTTTCATTCATTTCAGGACCAAAAGCAAGAACCCAGTCAGACATCATGGGATCATGGCAGTGGGTATTCCACCTTTTCTTCTCAGATGCTTGCAGAGGTGGAACCCCACCAGACACAGCCAATGTGAGGGTTTTCCAAGATATTTCACTAAGGAAGGTTTAGAAAAAGAGAAACCATTAAAATCAGTCACCTGCCCAATCTATACTACTATAGGGCATAAGAAAGAGTACACAATTGGCAGTAAACAATTTCCTTCAGCTGTTCACAAATGTCCAGGAAAATACACACACTCCACACAATCAGACGTGAACAATTTCTGCTCCAGTGTCTTCAGGGTCTGTGCAACAAGAAGAGTTTGTGTCAGAATGACAGACTCCACGTCCATCTTTATTTTCAAAGTTGGGCTCTGTTAGTGCAGATTTTTCAAAAATATTCTTTTTGCTTGTTTCTGGACAGTTTTGAACATAGATTACTCTATTATAAGCCTTGAGTCTCTTCCATAATTGCACGTACACTTTGCACTGAACATACATAAAAAGAAGTCCTCCAGTAAAGCCAATGGCCACAACCACCAGTTTAGTCCAGAAGGGCCACTCTAGGATTCCTAAAAGGAAAACATCCTTGTTAGCTTAACAGTTGATGGTATTTAAGACTCGAATAAATCAGTGTCTGAACTTCCTATTACCAACAGACCCTTAACTCATCAATCCTTCCTTCAAAAGGAAGGATATAGTACTGTTGTTTATCTGGCTTTTCAAAGAGGGAATTCATGAAGATTCTCACTCTTCTAACTGACTATTTCAGGGGTTTGTTCGATTGTTTTTACAAAAAACGTATTATACTAGCAGAAACATCCAAAAGGGGTGGTTGGTGCCTCATAATTGGTGCCTTGCTCTAAAAAAAACCTAGATATTTGAGGTTTGGCTTAAATATTCAGTATGGAATGAAGGTCCCATCCTAAAACCCCAATGTGTCACCCAGTTAGCTGTGCTGAACTAACTTTTTATTCTGAGTACATACCTGTTGCCTGTCCCTGCTTGATTTCCTCAGCTGTCCGGTCGATGAGCACATATAAAGACCAGACCACACAGGTGATGGCAATAATATGAAATGTGACTGAGCACATGATCTTCCTTCTCTCACTGGCTGTCATCTGCAACTTCTCCCACTGGAAAGACAATATGCAGAACACAAAGCTTAGATTCTTCAACATATAGAGCTACAATGGATGTGAAAGTGTAATAATTGGAAAAAAATGGCTTCTCCCAACATTCCCCTTCCCCACTAAATGATTTTTTTTCCCAAACATACACAGTTAATCCTTTGAAACCATTTGGCTTTGACTAGGTACCAGGCACTGGTAGTCTGTTGACAGTCAACTTTCAACATGATGAAAAGCAGCAGGAATCAAGATGAACTATGAACCACCACCACCACCTTATCTGCTTACTCTCGTAGGCAAATATTAAATAGCTTGATAAAGAATTCTATTGTTTTAGAATGAATGAAAATAGGATATTGACCCCAAGACCCAGGAAATAAATTTTAAGTGCCCCTAACTTGCTCACTGGCATAAGCAAGGTGAGGAAGAGGGTAGATGATGCCACAACACACTAGCAGATGTGTCATACTATAATATCATGAATGTGATGGTGGGAGGCGGGCGCTCACTCTTTGGTCCTCTGCTGCATTGACAGCAATAGCTTGAAATCGATGCTAAGAGTTCCTGGTATAAGCAGTCTCTGCCAGTCTCCTCTCCTTTAGGGGCTCATTAATTTATTCCAAATAGCCAGATTTCTTTTTCATTTACTGGTTTCCGAAATAGAAGAAAACACATAAAGGTAGAGAAAAAGAACAAAGTGTAAACAGTTCTCTGCCAATTCTAGTCAGATTCTTTTCAGATGGTTCTATGGCTGGAGAAGTCAAAGTAAGGGCCTTAGAGATTATTTACACATGTTAAAGTGTAATAATGCTTACTTGAGAGACCAGTATGGAGTAGGTACCCAATAAATTTTAAGGTTTGCTGGGGCAAAATATTTTTGAGTAGTTTATGCCTATCTCTTTTAATATCTAGAATGCCTGGTACTATTGTTTTATACTGTATCTTCATTCTGTCTCATGCCTAAAACTCACTGATGCCCCACTATTTCATAAGTCACACTAAGCTCAAGCTTTACACAGTTCCCTCAGATGAACAGTGTCACCCATTCTCTAAAGAAATCCTGACCTCTTTGAACTCATTTTATATTCTCTGAATCCTAATCTTTAAGAACTACTTTAAATCCAAATATCCTAGGATACTAATACCACTCCTTGCCCAGCACTATAGTTCACAATAAAACCTTCCTTTCCTGAAGATGAGGGATGCTCTACTACCATCTAACTTGGCATATTTAAGATACCTTCTCATATGCTATTATGCTCATATGCTCTAATTATATTATTTCTCTTGCAACTAACAGTAAATTTTGAGGTAAGAATAAAAACTGCTTATTCATGCAAACAAAAATTATGTTATATAACATATATAGATAACATGTTATATGATAACATATATAGATAACATGATAAGATATATGCTATACAGTAAACATCTGCTTGGAAAGTAAGGATCCTATAAAACTCCTCATCAGAACTGTGAAATATGTTACCTGACAAGAGCTGACTTCACATGCCTCTGGTTCCTTTCCTTTCACATGTACCCCAACCTCCATCCATAAAATACTTATCATAGATATTTACTAATAAAATTGCTACTTTTCAATGTGCTTTGTGCTAGGGAACTACAACTAATTCCTAACATAAGTTCTAGAAGCAGAGACAAAGGACAGAAGTTAATACATATATAAAGTGAAGTTAATACATATATAAAGTTTAATGCTGACCCAGACAGATGCTACAAAACTGTAGTCAAGGGCCAAATAACTAACACAGAAAAACAAGCAGTGGTAGTCTGAATTAAAAAAAAAAACAAACACATAACTAAATGATCAGGGAAAACAAATTCCCTGAGGAAAAGGACATGGATATCAGTAAATATAAGCATCACCACAAAGTAAACATACATACTAGTCTTCACTTCTTAAAGAAACAAACATAAGCAAGCTATAATTTTAATTGATCCAAGGTGCTAGCTCTTCCAGCGGCATTCATTTCACTCAGGCTAAAGCCCTTCCACAGGGCATCATTCCACGTACTTTTCTCAAAGGTTTTAGCTTGGTCTCCATGATGAACTCATACTTGCAGAGCTCACAGCAGCGTGTGTCAGAGCTCTTGATCCACTGCTGCAGGCAGGCCTGATGCACAAAATGGAGGCTCCCTGTGCAGTGGCAGGGGGTAATGAGAGGACTCTCTTCATCCCCTTCACAGTGACAGATCCTACATTAAAAGGAAAGCGAGTCATTATGAGGAGAGTCACAAGACAGGGAATATGATTTTTCGATGGAAGGTCAATCCCTCTCCCCAAAAAGAAAAAAATTTTTAGAAACAAACATCACAGAAATGTCTACTAGCACAAAAACCACAAACACAAAATGATAACAATGACTATATAAACTCAAACTTTCTAGCTTACCGCACCAACATGGAAAGTCTGGATGGCATTTGGCATCAGAAAGAAAAAAATGATAAAAGAAATGACAAGGCAATCATTCATGATAGAGTTAAGATCTTTACTGTAAGGTAAAATGAAGCACCTTCCAGAACATAAGATGCTAATGAAATAAGAGGGAAAATAACTTGTGAAAACAACAACGAACAAACAAACACAAACCAGAATTCTACCTTCCAAAAAGTACTTGCTTTAATAGATGATGAATTTTATTTTTCGCTATAATCACTGCCCTCATCTTTGTGCACAGCTACACGGCTGTCCCATCTTATAAAAACACAGAGATTATAATACCTTTTCTAGACTGTAAAAAAATAAAAAGCCCACTATAACATGCTATAATTTCCTTTCTTTTATAAGACAACCAACAACAATAAGAAATCATTTCAAATCATTATTTTTTTAAACTGTATATGTCATGTGCTAGCTTCTAAACATGAACAAGATTTTTGAGAAAAAAGAGGGTCTTTTCCAGAGTCCAAAAAAAATAGTTTTATATTCCTTAAAAAAAAAAAAAGGCATGTCGTGACACCTGGACTAAAAGAAGCTGGGCTCTAGTTCTGGCTAAGCTCTCAGCTATCTGTTTTTGTGATGGGGAGTTCTGAGCCAATTGTTAGAAACAATAACAGCAGAATTAAAGAAGGAGTACTGAGTGGAGGCTTAAGAACAGTGACAAACCATGAATTCTGAAGATTAAGAGGCCAAACAAAGATACTGCACAAGGGAAGCAAATGGTGAAAAATGGAGTTGGGGCTGGGTAGAAGTAGCTGAATCCAAGTGAAAAAGAGCAGGAATGATCTGCTAAAGAATAGCCTCTCCCACAAATATCACAAACCAGGTAAAGCAAAAGGCAAAAATAAAATGGGAGGAGCATTCAGTACTTAAAATATGTCATTAGGTTAAAAAACAGGAGATATTTTTTTCTTTGCTTTCTTTATGCAAAATACTTAATTTCTGAAGAAGAGTCACAGTGGCCTCTACTATGTGCAGCTCTCCCTCCTATGTTAGAATCAGGGCACTACCTTAGACCCAAATGTCATAAAATTTGTTTTGTAAGAATCTTCTGGAGAAATCCCACAATTGTCTATAGCTGCCTCTTAACCTCATTTTCCTAAAATTCCACCTATTAAATAAAGCAAGATGAGGTAATTTAGATGAAAAGCAGAAGTTGCCAATACAGTGGTTCTTGGCAAACCAACCTGCAGGCATCCCCTGATGTGGACCCAGGAGAGATGGGGGGATGCTTTTCAGAGAGAGGAGAAGGACAATCCAGGTCACTGTCCTTCTCCACTGAGCACAGAGGTGCCCGCATGGCCTGGGTCTTCAATTGTGCAGATGCGCTGTCTTCAAAGACGTCATCATCTCCCATTTCATCGGAGCAGAAGCCCATGCTGCCCACTAGACCACTGGAGGACTTGGCGGTGTGCAGATGAGCCACACAACTCTCTAGCTCATGAAACCTGTATAAGCTGCTGGCACTGGAGCTGTGCGAAAGTGAGAACAAATACCGAAGCAGCCGCTGGCTTCTGGATGCAGCCTCGCCGTCTGCCTTCTCTTCCAAAAGTGGGATGTGCATGCCCCCTTTGCCAGCTCCCACAACTGAGGCAGCTGAATGACTGGCATAAAGGGGTGAAACATATGAATATTTGAAACTGCCAAGATGTTTGCGATTCAAGGTTCTTTTGTCTTTGTGATGAAACCTGCTAATTCTGAGACATGGGTCCTGCGGGAAGATCAGTTTGCCCTCAGAGCAAGTTCTTTCCACATAGTCAAAACTTCCTAAAGTGTCCTGGACCTTCTCACCCACATCATCTAGGGACTTTGAAATCTTTAGGGCTCTTCTGTCTTTGGTATTCTTAGAAGGCTTCAAGGCCTGGACCCATTCTGAACCACAGAAATTGCTCTTGGATGCCTGTAATGTGTCTTTACAGATAACTGTCACAGTGAGCCCTGGTGTCAGAGAACTCTGGCATTGAGGAGCTTTCAAGACAACAGCAGACTGCACAGGACTGTGTTGACAACATTCAGAAAATATTGCACTGGAACTGCATGCAGAGAACAGTGGAATAAAAGAACAGAAGGTAAAAACAATGTTAAGAGAATAGACATTAAAGTGATGAAATGAAACTTGTTTTTGTTGAGCAAACAGCACATAAAACTGAGCAACTGTTTAAGCAAAGGCCTACTGATCAAGCAAATGAAAAAGTGATATCTGGATACAAAAATGCTTATTTTCAGAAACATAGGAACCATCATAGCATCTGAAGCAGAGTGTTACCTGCAGATGTCCTGATTGGATGGCGTGACAGAAGTACGAGAGAAGGCAGACACTGGAACAGATGCCAACGGAGGACCCCCGGCCTGCAACAACACACCCCAGTCAGTTTTCAGGCAACCATGAATTTTTTGAATGACAAGAAAGAGTACAGCAGCTAAGAATGCCTGTTATTTCATACTACTCAATGAGTCACATGTATTAGTTCCCTATGAACCCAAGAAAAACTAATTAAACAACACTCTTTGTATATGTGTCAAGAGTAGCCTGAGACTCAGAAAGAGCACCAATAATCTTCTGTAGACCCAGTGGCATTTTATTTCCAAAATATCTACATTTCACTAGTTTATATATCAGATAGGCAGCCAAGTAATATAGATAAGGGCATCTTAAGCTTTTCCACTTATGGACCACAGAGACAGCTCATCAGGCTGAATGCATGCTTTGCATGAAGGTCAGGGTTCAATAGCCAGGAACCACATGTTACCCAGTGCATTGCCAGGAATGGTATCCAAGCAGAGAACTGAGAGTATTCCAAGTAAAACCAAATGTGACCAGAACAGAACAAAACAAAAATATAACCTTATTCTATTCATGACCCCTTTTCTCCAGAGAAGTACAACATGAGTGAGTACTGCCAGATCTGCTGGATTCATTATTTGGTTATTGTACTTTCAGAAAAATTACTAATTTTTTCACTACCCTTCCACATGTCACAATCTACAGTGAAGCCTGGGTATAAACAAATGCAGAAGCAATGTTCTATACCATCCTGCAGTTGTTGTTTCCCCAACTCAGCACTCTTTATACTGGTTCTTGGTAATTCTAATCAAGGCTGGCAGGGATGTGAACTCTTTCCTAACCTCACAACCTCAGGTTCATTCTCAGGACCTAGTGGCCCTGAAAAAGGTCTTCATATGCATGAGGAACTACTTAACCTCAGGATTACAGATCTAGGATTCAATCTTGGGAGATCACTAAGCATAGAGGACACCCAAGAACTCTAATTGAGGGTTGCTAATAAAGAGAATAGCTGGAAAATTTTATATTAAAAAGAAAGTATATGAGAAGTTGTAAGATAGAAAAAGGGGTCTTGAACAAACCAAAATGAAAAATAAGGTGTCAGAGGTTCAGGAAGAAAGAACCATAGTAGAAGAGATATGAATGGAAAAAGAATAAAGAGAGGGAGCCCAACTTGGATGAAAATGCTAAACTACCAACTGAGCCTTTGAGAGATCTTATCAAACCTCCTGTTCCTTCGTTTCCATGATCCCTTAAGCCATGGGCACATTCATGTGCTCATCGTCCTTCCTCAGGATAGTAAGCCTGAGTAGGTCTGCCTCAAACAACCTAAACAACTACATGCAAATAATGCTATCAACCTGCTGTCAAAAGTAAGCCCTCATCACTTCCTCAATTTCCTAGGTCCTCCTGAGTGCCCCTCAGCTTTATCTGCAGGACTGGGGGAGTTCTACAATTAACTCAATGAAGCCTAGAGCATAATCTTGGAGATGTCACCCTAAGGATATAACCCATAGCACTACAGATATGGGGCCATAAGGACAGGAAGTAACTTTGTCCAAAAATGTCCCCTCTCCTTTTACCAGCAATTGTATCAGCCACATTTTAGTATTCACCATATTGCTCTTACTTGCCCTCCAACAACAAGGTTTAAATATCATTTTAATCCAACTCAGCCTAAAGAACTTTGACCTAAGAAGTTACTAAGAATAACTATAATTATTATCCCAGACATATGGCTAAATCTGTGCAACTTTACTCAATCAGCACATTTTCTGAGTCACCAAGAAATCTGCATTTATTTTCTAACTGAATAAGAACATGAATACATCTTTAAAAACAACCCTGGTCGGGCTGGCATGATCACTAGAGTGAGGGTGCATACTGTGTATGTGGAAATCCCAGTTTGGTTTTCCAATGCTTTTGGGACTGACCACTTATCTCAGAAGATTAGCCCTAGTTAACCTCTAGGTCTGGAATATAAACAAAACAAAAATATGCACAGTACACACACACCAAAAAAGTCTGATGGAAGTTCTTAAGAATCTAAAGTTTTAATTTATTTGAGGTCACAAAAACTATATTCTCAAAATAATATGGAACACTTTTGTCATATTTTTCATAAAACAAAATGGAAAGATGAATTGCTTGTACATGGATAGTATGTTTCATTTCTTTTGCACCAAGCATCCATCTCTCCTGTGTCTAACTGGTAGGCAGTCATACAGACCCCATCCCATGATCTCCTCTTGGCCCTGCCAGAGAAAAGGAACAGTAGAGCTAAGACCAAAATTATATCACAGTAGTTGTAAACTAGTCAGGAAGTAAGTAGGAGCCATCACATTCCCTAAGGAGACCTTAAAAGCTGCATTACTAAGCTTTGCCCACTCCAGGTTATGAGGTTAACTTGCCCTCTATGTAGCAGTCTCAATTGAAGACAGGAAGTCTCTCCCCACAGCAAGGATGGAAGAGAACACTGCTTTCTTGGAAAAGAGGGAATTTCCAAGCCATCTCTCTCTGCTCTCTTAGGACATGACTTTTTAACACCACAAAAAGAGATAGAGTGAGGTCTTTTCTGGAGAATGAAGACTTCCCAGGGTCAGTGCCCTGAAGTTGGATTCTTGAAAGCAGAATAAAGATGAAAAGAGGAAGCAGTAAATACACATACATACACAATGGGACCACTTAGTCACATATTTCCCACTTAGGGTCTACTATAAAGAATTTATATTCAATTTGTATGACCTTGCAGAAGAGAATCAAGCCTTATAAAACAACATGATAGTTCCAAGCGTCTGTTGTTTACTGAGTAACAGGAACAAGTCTCATCATCATCTTCTATGTTCCTACATATTTTACATTCCCTCATTATATCCTCTGAAATGTCACCAAAAAAAAAAAAATTCAGGTGATGAAAAGCCTCAATATGCCTCCCATAACAGAAAATCTCTTATTAGATCATGAGTTTTCAAGGAAAATTTTAAAATCCACTAATAAATATAGGCCAACCAATGTGTTTCCTGGCTGACTTCTTCAATAGAAGCAAAAACTGAAACAAAATAAACAAACTAAAACAAGATTCATGGGCTCTTCATCATCATTTCCAGGTAGAATGATGACCAAAGCACAGCATTAATAAATTAAAGATCTTAAATTGTCACTATATAAATATGAATAAAATTTATGAACCCACTAAGAAGGATTTAAAAGATTGGTGTAACAGTAGTATTGATAAATTAAAGCCTTACAGCAGTATTGAACTGAATTCCAGGTTCCATCTGGGAAAGTCAAGGGTCCCACATTCCCTTCTTCTGGGAGAGATTTGAGGGTCTTGGAGCACTGGGTTCTTCAGCTCTTCCAAAGAGCAGCAGGAATGGTAGCATATGGGAGGCTGTGGGGCAGTACTAGACTTGAGGGAAAAGAAGAATCCAGGCCACAGAGCACTCCAGAGAACCGTCTCCCTTCCACAAGAATCTGACCACAAAGGAGTAAAAATTTTACTGATAAAAGTAGTAAAAATACACAATAAGAGAATTAAAATGGGTCATGAAGGGTCCAGTACAGTTGGTTGAGCACTCACCTTGCATATTGCTGACCAGGGATTTATCCCTGGCATCTCATATGGTTCCCTGGGCACTACCAGGTACACAGAGCAAGGAATGGCCCCCAAAAAGTATTTTTTAAAGGGGGAAAATGGGTCAAGAAATTTTAAGCCTTCTGAGATTAGAGAGACAGTCCAATGGGGAAAGACCCTTTCCTTGCACAAAGTCAACCAGGTTTAATCCTCAGCACGGAATATGGTCTTCAGCCCTACCAAGATCAACCCTTAAACTCAGGGTTAGGAGTAAACTCTGAGGACCACCGGGTGTGACCAAAAAAAAAGGGGGGGAGACTTAGACCCCTGTTCCTAAAATTCTTTGTTCAAGAGACTTTGAGAAGGAATGCAAAGTAATATCACTACATAAACAAATTTTCATCAAAAGCCCTTCTTCTTAATATGCTGTAATCTAGTATGCCAAAAAAAAAAAACAACAACTCTGGACTATTAAAGCCTAAATTAATTTTTATGTATTAGAAATAATACACTTTTTGAAATGAATTTTTATTTAAAACATTGTGATTTACAGTTATTCATAGTTGAGTTTTAGACATACAATGATACAGTACAAATCTGGGGTCAACCTCCTTCCACCAAAATACCCAAAGTCTATTCCATGTCACCACTCCTTGCCCCAGCTGCCATCATAACAGGCGCATTTTTAAGTTTGGTTACTAAATTTTAGATCCGATGATTTTATTGCTGTTGACTCTGTGGCTTAGATATTTAGTTCTGTCTTTTCTTGACATCATAAATGCACCCAAGTCCCTTTGGCCTCTGTTTCCTATTATTTTACATCTGTCTTTCTCCTTTTTCACTCAATTTCTTTCCTTCTCTTCACTATTGTCTGCAGCCAAAAATGCCCTTGACAATCCCCATTTA
This sequence comes from Suncus etruscus, assembly GCF_024139225.1. Lineage (NCBI taxonomy): Eukaryota > Metazoa > Chordata > Mammalia > Eulipotyphla > Soricidae > Suncus > Suncus etruscus. The sequence goes on along the minus strand of NC_064864.1, from coordinate 32,986,898 downwards.
AACCATTACATTACTTCAGGCAGTTATTCTAATACTACATATAAGTGATATAATCATCCTGTATTTATCTTACTACATATAAGTGATATCATCATCCTGTATTTATCTTTCTTCTTATGGCTTACCTCATTTAACATAGTATCTTTCAGTTCCATCCATGTTGCAGAGAATTGCATGACTGTGTTATTCCTTACAGCTATGTACTATTCCACTGTACATATGTACCACATATTCAAGAGATGACAAATACTTTTAAATAAATTATCTTGCTGTACCTATATCACTTAGTGTCTGTCTTTCCTATGAAATTTACTGTTTCAGGTAATTCCATTAAGGCTGCCAAAAACATATAAGAAGAATAAGTTTTTGATTATCCTTGATGGATGCTGGTATTTTCCCTTTTTCTGTTTCCTACAGAGAGAATTCACAGTCCTCGAAGGGCTACATAATAGATTCAAATAGGTCCCTTAGTGGCAGGAACTTAGAAATTTTTTATCACAGAGTTCTTATTCCAAAATATTAGTCATTGCCTTCTTGTAAGGACTTAAAGGAAAAACCCAAAAGCAAAAACTTTATCTTTGCCTCACTTTATTCTCTTGTTCTTTTCCAGTAGGTTTCTTCCGAATCTTCCTCTCCATTATAGAGTCAGTCACATGAGGATTTCTTTCCACTTACTAGCAAAATCATTTTAAATACCTGGGATCCTGGATCCCAAACAAAAGTAAATTTGCTGATCTAATCTATATCAAAAGGTGCAGGGCCACAAAAAAAGGTCTGATTTAGTTCATTTATTTTGAAGACATAAGAAATTTGGGAAAAAACTGGAAAAGAAGGGTAAAGAAGCAGGGTCATGTTGATAACTGAGCTCAAATTAAATCAAATTAATGATGCATAACTTCTCTAATAATGATGCAGAAAAACAGATCACAAATATAAAAATTAAAATCATACTTAAGTGATATTTAAATATAATATGTAACATATATAAATAAATATAAAATATATAATAAAATATAATTGAAATCAAATTAAAAAATAAAGTATATTATTTTTTAAATATGTGGGGGAGTATTAAAGTAAATAATATTTGTGCTGGAAAAATTTAGAAGAAAAAAAGTTGAAGCAAATTGGTCCACCTCTATTAAGACAGCAATTAAAAAAAATTCCTTCAGAATAACAAATACACATGCCTTTGTCCTAGCAATTCATCTTCTGGGAATTCATCCTCACACAAAAAGTTTCGAATAGCATGCTGTGACAGCATCAGGCTGGCCTCAAACCTCAATATTAGATTGGTTAAGCCCATAGTAACCCCTGAGCATCAAATGGGTGTGGCCGAAACCCCCCCCCAAAAAAAAAGAAAAAGAAAAAAGAAAATCACTGAAGAAGGAAAATCTCATCATTTCCATTGAACAGTAAATGGAGGAAGCATACAGGACAAACACACTGGGGGAACTAGGCAATCTACTGGTAGAATAATGAGTATTTTCAAGGTTTCTAAGAGTTTCCTTCTGAAAATGTATGGGAATCCAGGCAAGAAAGAGAAACTTTTTATGGAGTCTGTTTCCAATCATGATACCACAAGGGGCTTTTTCTAAATGCTCTTTTGGGATAGGAGAGTGGGGGCATCCAACTTTGTTCAGAACTTACTCCTGGATCTGTGGTTAAGGGTCACTCCTGCCAGAGCTTAGAGGACAATATGCAGTGCAGGAGATCAAATTCAGGTGTCTCTTTAGCCCACAACAATAAGATAGCATGCCATAAAAGTGAACTATAGAAGCCCAACATAATCAGGATTTCCCAACTCTGGGAAAAATCAATAGAGACTGATTTAGTGACTCATGACCTACATTTTAAAAATTAAACAAATAGAAGATGTCAAAATGCCTCAGATAAGGATTAAGTTATGAGTGAACTGAATTTCAATGTAAAGCTATAATTAAGGGACTGGTATGTGATTCAGTGGTATAGCATATGGCCCGCTTTTGAGAGGCCCTCCGTACCACAAAAGCACAGTAAAGCAGAATAAATCATAATCAACATAATTTAAAAGACCTCAAATTCTACATTTCTACAAAAATATAAAAATATAAAAACAAGAAGGGGAAAAACATGGTTAATCAAGAGCACATATTACATTTAAGCAGAGAGCCCAGAAGTAAAAGGGCTTTCACACTAACAAGAAAAAAGGGTTTCTCTCAGCTTTACCTAGGGTACAGCAATTACTCCCTGAATTGGAGTTCCACTACTATGTAACAACAGATCTACTGCTTAATACTGTACACATATATCATTTGACATAAAGCATGATTAATGACCATACAGGGTTTCACTTTCTTATGGAAGCTCTGGGAAATAATAAATATTTCTCCCTCATTCAGGCATAATGGACTGCAACTTTAGATGAAAAGACCCAGTTTCCCTGCTGGCTGTCAGTAGAGCTGCCTGCATTTCCATCTCCTCTTTATCATCTTCAACTTTCAACCCTTCTCTTGCTTCCAAATTTATGAAGTCTCAGCAGCCACTAAAGGAGAGAGCTGTATAATGTTAAGAACTTATATGATTCTATTCATACATGACACAAGAATGATTGTGATACTCAGATTGGAAACAAAGAAAAAGAGGGTGGTGTTTAGTAGGGGTGTCCTCAGAAGGAACTATCATAGATTTATCTGAAAGCCAAGTGACTGCCATTATAATATTCTGCCTGCCTCAACATTATTGGAATAATCTTGAAAAACAAGGAATTTCTCCCTAACGATCAAAGAGACCAGCCACATCTAATTTAATGAGAAGACTGGGACATGGGAGGATTGTTCAGCTCCTTAGACTGGAACACATCACAAAGAACAAGAACAATTAGTGCTGATGGGGATGCGGGGAGAAAGGAACTCTCATTCACTGCTGGTGGGAATGTCATCTACTCCAGCCTTTATGGAAAACAATATGGAGATCCCTCCAAAAACCGGAAATTGAGCTCCCATGTGAACCAGCTATACCACTCCTAGGGATATACCCTAGGAACACAAAAATACAATTCAAAAATCCCTTCCTCACATCTATATTCATTGCAGCGCTATTTACAATAGCTAGACTCTGGAAACAACCCAGATGCCTTTCAACAGATGAATGGCTAAAGAATCTTGGTACATACACAATGGAATATTATGCAGCCATTAAGAGAGATGAAGTCATAAAATTTTCCTCACATGGATGGGCATGGAAACTATTATGCTGAATGAAATAAGTCAGAAGGAGAGAGATGGGCACAGAATAGTTTCACTCATCTGTTGAATTTAAGAAAAATAAAAAACATTATTACAATAAAACCCAGAGATAAAAGAGATGAAAGCTAGAAGGACTGGTCCATGCTATGAAGCTTATCACAAAGAGTGGTGAGCTCAGTTAAGAAATAACTACACTAACAGCTATCATGCTAATGGTAATGACCAAGATAAGTAGAATGCCAGTCTCGAATACAGGCAGAGGGTGGAAGAGGAGGGAAATGGGGGATATTGGTGGTGGGAAGGTTATACTGGTGAAGAGAGGTGTTCTTTTTTATAACTAAAATTCAACTATAAACATGCTTGTAATCATGATTCTTAAATAAAGATATTTTCTTTAAAAAAAAAGTATGAAAAATCATCCTGACTTCGATGTAGGATATGCACAGATTCCAGGATCTTTAACTACAGAAACCTGACACCAACAACTGTATGGGGTGAAGGAAAGGTTTATTGGCACTATAGACAATGACTTGGGTTGGACAACCTAGTATGCCTGGAGCCTAGAAATGGTTATATGCCAGAAAACTTCAGGATAAGGTCTCCTTGTATTTAGGCTAAGGCTTTTCCTTTCTATGTCCCCCATATTTTGCTGTGTTGTTTGCTGTGCAAACAACAATTGCCACTCTAACACTGTTTTTGCTGTACTTCTTTAACTCTTATCCTTAAAAAAAAAAAAAGAAGAAGAAAAGCTTATTAAACCTTCGGCTAGGCCTTTAATAAGTTAATTGGTGATTTAATGATTTTCAAAAATATACTTGCTACTGAACCTTTTCTTTTTCTTCCATCGTTGATTTTTTAATTTTTTAAAATAACTTTGCCTTTGTTCTTCCTGAAACAAATGTATTATGATCAATTGTGTCAACTATGTGATATATTTCCTTTAAATAAATTTAAAAATAATTTTAAAAAGTATGAAAAAGTAAGGCAATCAATCAGTGCCCCGCAGGTATCCCACTTAGGACATCTTCCACTGATGCCTCGGAGATTTCAGCTCAGCTTCATTTCATTTCCAATAAACACCTTGCATGAGCTGGACTATTTTGCCTGTTACCTCCTGCTTCTCAGTGTTTGGTTGCCAATGACAAGAACTTACACTAATAATATCTCAGCATAGTCACAGGTTATGAACCTTATAGTAGGACATGTTTGGAGTGCCATTTAGAAATTCTTTTCTTCTTTGTTTTCTTTTGTTTTGGGGCCACACCCGGTGACACTCAAAGGGTTACTCCTGGCTATGCACTCAGAAATCGCTCTTGGCTTGGAGGACCAGGGGATCAAACTGTGGTCCATCCTAGGTTAGTGCGTGCAAGGCAAACGCCCTACTGCCTGCACCACTGCTCTGGCCCCATCATTTAGAAATTCTAATTACTGAACCACATTATATATTTACTTCCTGCATAGGAGGTTACTAAATATACTGCCTTCCCAGTCCAGAATCAAGAGACAGCAATCTATTCCTCACTTCTAGCACAGCAAAGCTTACTTCATATAATAAAGTCAAATAAAGTTTGGAAACAGAGACACTTATTGCCCCTGCTCAGCCATCAGTGTTACTATCCCTTTAAGGGTGAAGGCATCAGCTACCAGAAACTGGCCTCTTATAACTTCTGCATAAAGACATTTGACCCAGGGGTATTTAAAGGGCTGAAGTGCTGGAAGTGGGGGGGGGGGGGGGGAGGAGACTCTGCTGCTGCCACCACTGCCAGACTGCTCCTGCTGAATGGTCCCTACCAGATTGCAGGAGAAACTGTTTCAGAATTGTTTGCCATTCAAAAAGACCTTTAACAATTATACTCCTCTTTTATAAACTTATATTTCCCTGCAGAAAATTCTAGAGTGGTGGCAAAAACACTGGCTTTGTACCCTCAAAGTCCTCATTTTGTGTTCTGAGACCACGCCTCTGATCATATCACTTTGCTGAGCAAAAGTTTAATTATCTAAAAATAAAGCCAGCAATTCATAGAGTTGCTGCAAATATCAAAAAGTTGTCATCATATAGGTTATATTAATAATCATTTATTAGAAATATTTCAAGATAAAACCACCTGTACCAATATTTCCAGTGTGAGAGGAGATATCATCTGGTAAGCTGATTAAATTCTGTAAACACCAATGTGTACTAGTGAGAGGATTATAGTGAAAAAATCAAATAATGTCTTCATATGATTATATAAGTTTTTAAGATTTCTTCCCATACTACAGGAAGTCCACAACAAAAAATTGAAAACTGCTGGTCTAAAACTAGGACCAATAAGAAAACTGCAACCATTCAGAAGGAAAAAACAATACACATTAAAGATATACAAAAATATGGTCAAAATTTGTAAAAGGGGAGTCTAATAATGAAATACAGCACATGATGCTTCCTCAAGACTCAAAGAGATGCTATATAGTGTCTTCTTCTTTTTTTTTTTTTTTTTACAAAAAAAATTGCATTTACTTGTAAACTGCTTAACAGCTGGTGGGTTGGCTGACAGGGCTGCCCAAGAAAAGCAAAAGCAGATATAATGAGGTACATTTTCAATGAATAACCACCACAGATCATGTGAACTGCTCTAGCAGCCCAGTCACCTGTTCCCCAACCTCGCCTCCTTAGAGACAAACCAGGGCAGTCCTCCCATGAATTGAGGGCTCCAGCTATATCGATAAGCACCTCAAAGAACAGACAAAACAAACAAACCAAAAAAAAAAAAAAAAAACCAAAAACTAAAACAAACAAACAAACAAAAATCACGCCATGGTCTTGAATTAAGAAACATGGTATAGCACATAACGAAAGAGAAGAAAGGAAGAAAGAAAAAAAATAAATATAATTGGGGACAACACTTTCAATAATCGCACCCAAACAGAAAAATCAACCAAAATAGATAAATAAATCAAAAATAATATATATAATATAATATATATAGTGTCTTCTATGAATCAGGCTGTCATCACTTCATGGCATTCAACTCCTTCAATTCACTAGTATCCTTCATACAAAAATAGGAATGCTTTCAGATAGTTGTTTTCTTCACTACAAATTAAGAAAAGCACATTTTGCCTTAATCCATAAGCTTTAAGTAACTTGTCTGTCACTGGTCAACTCACATCAGAGACAAAGAGAAGACACCTTTGTCAATAATGCTGCAAAAATTTATGTGGTCTTTTAAGACTGTATTTACCATTGAATCCTGACATTCTGAGGTACCTCATTCCAACTTACTAGAATTCAGGAAATAGTCAAAAGAGCTAAGAGAGTAAATGTCCAAATTCAATGTAGTTTAACAGTGAGATAAAATAACATCAACTTGTTTTTTATTTTTGTTTGTTTTTATTTGTTTATTTGTTTGTTTGTTTTGGGACCACACCTGGCAGTGCTCAGGATCAGCTCACACTTCTGGTTCTATGCTCAGAAATCGCTCCTAGCAGGCTCAGGGAACCTTATGGGATGCTGAGGATCGAACCCAGTCTGTCCAGGTTGGCAGCATACAAGGCAAACACCCTACTGCTGTGCCATCACTCTGGCCCAGAACTTAAATATTTTTAAGAGTCCATTAAATACAGGGCCAGAGAGATAGCATGGAGTTAACGTGCTTGCCTTGCATGCAGAAGGACGTTGATTCGAATCCCGGCATCCCATATGGTCCCCCGAGCCTGCCAGGAGTGATTTCTGAGCGTAGAGCCCCGAGTAACCCCTGAGCACTAGCCGGATGTGACCAAAAACCAAAAACCAAAAAAATAAATAAATAAATAAAAGAGTCCATTAAACATGATCACTCTAACTTTTTCCTGGAGTATCTGATTAACCCGAGACATATATTTATCATGGTTTCTTAACAAAATGAAGACCTCCAAAATCATCTATAAGGAAATAGCCAACTGCATCTAGAGCCAGCCTGACTATAGTGAAGGAGGGTATCCCTGCTACAAGCCTTATGGGCATCCTGGGTCAAGTCTTATCCCAGTGGTTGATAAAAATAGTTCCCGCAGGGTATACTAACTACATGTGTGTGAGTCTTTTCTGTATATCAGAATCCAGAAGAGATATTTTACAAAGCCTAGATTCCACATTTAGGCCAATTTCTGGTAGCTAAAATGAAAAAAAAAAAATCCAGTAGGACAGTGAGGTTAATTCAAGTATGTTTAAAGAATTCTAATCTTACATATTATATATGCATATATATGTACATTTTTATGTACATATGCATATATACATACACATATATTTATGTATATATCAAGGCAGACTTCTCAGCCTCATGTATATCCCATCTGATGTGCTATTTCCTTCAGATTAAAGGGAAGCGTGGCTCCTAACATAAAAATGAAAACTGTTCAATTTCCTTGCTGGGGAAAGGAATCCCTATATTCATTGTTGGTGGGAACATCAAGTAGTCCAAACTTTTTTGAAAACAATAAGGCAATCCTCATAAAACTAGGAATTAGACTTTAAGATGATCCAGCAATATCCCTTCTTGAAATATATCCCAAGAGCCCCAAACACAATGCAGAAAAGACATCTACACTCCTACGTCTATTGTAGCACTATTCACTATAGTCTAAATCTGGTAATAACCCAAATGTTCAAGAACGGATAACTGTATAAATAGAAACTATGATAGCTGTACACAATGGAATACTACTCGGCCCTAGAAAAGATAAAGTCATATAAATTGCTGCTACTTATGTGGATAAATTGTGAAAGTATGCTGAGTGAAGTTAGCAAGAGGAAAAGGAAGAGATAGAACAATTTCTCAGGGCTCGATTCATAATACAGCATGCATGACATTTGCCTTGCATGATTTAGATCTGGGTTTGATGTCTGGCATCCCATTGGGTTCTCTGAGCCTGCCAAGCGTGATTTCTGAGTGCAGCGCCAGAAGCAACCTCTGAACACCATGGGGTGTGGTCCAACCTTGAGAGGTACTTGGGCTTGCAGTTTATGATTGTCATTTTCTAACCTCTTTATACATATTATAATTAATTATTAGTATAATTAATACAATTTCAAAAGGTAAAAAAGGCTAAAAAATTTACAAATTTGCCAAGTTATTCATGATTTGAGCTTCAGGTGTATAGTGTCCAAGCATGAATCCCTTTACCAGTGTCCCCCATGTTTCTCATCCCCTAACCTTATATGCATGTGGTTTAACAGTTGAATCACTTGTTATTGAAAGTTACAAGTATCTTTAACAAAACAGATGTAAAATTTATATTGTATTAAATGTGCACTATCATTAAGGGACCACCTTAAACATATGTGTAAAGCTATTTGTTTTCAATAAGTTACTCTTTCCTATAGATGTACCCTTCCTGGGTCTCCGAGTATTACTCAAATTTTAGGGAAAAAATGCTACCCTGAAGATCCACTTTACTGAACTGACTTAGAGTTCCCAGGGCAATCCTCATATATTATATGACATGCTTTCTTGGAATCTACTTGAGTAGCTACCCCAAGTTTGTCAGGTATCATTGGAGAGCCAACATATATCATGCTTACAGGTCTCCTCTTATGAACTGTCCGGTTGAAGATTGCCCTGGGATTCAGTGTTCAATAGTAAGATGCAAACTAAAAGTTCTGTGAATATTCTTATCTTTTTTTTTTTTTTTTTTTTTTTTGGTTTTTGGGCCACACCCGTTTGACGCTCAGGGGTTACTCCTGGCTATGTGCTCAGAAATCGCCCCTGGCTTGGGGGGACCATATGGGACGCCAGGGGATCGAACTGCGGTCCTTCCTTGGCTAGCGCTTGCAAGGCAGACACCTTACCTCCAGCGCCACCTACCCGGCCCCGAATATTCTTATCTTCCCTTATTCTTTGTCATTCTTTTCTTGCCATGGCCACAGTAAGGGTGCCTAGAAGTCCAGGTCCTACTTTGATACTATGAGATAATAAGCATGAGAATGACAACATGATAAGGAAGGTAGGTGAAAGGAAAAAAGTACCTTAGTCTCTAAAGACATCGAAGCACTTACTTAGCCTTGGACCATCTAGCTCCAAGATATCATTCAAGTTTTACATAATTATCCATGATTATGGTATAAGAAAGCTATCTTGTTTGTCGTGTCATTATCAGTGAAAATGCATTCTTAATTAAGGTAATAGGCTTTCAGATGACTCAGATTTTGTTTAAAGCAAATGATGTCTACCAAAAGGAATGGGTTTTTATCAGGGCCAGAACAAAATACAACAGCAGGTAGGGCTCTCACCTTGATCAAGCCCAGGTTTGATCCCTGGCATCCCATATGGTCATATAAACCCACCAAGAGTGTTTACCGAGTACAGAACTAGGAGTACCCATAAACACTGCTGAGTATTGTCCCCCAAAAGAAAAACAATGAAATGAGCTTTTATCCTATTCATCCTATAATATCCTATTCTCCCCTGAGAAACATACAAACCTCACTTAGAACTGCCTCACTAGGAAAACACAACTGCCATACACATATATTGGTTCCAGGAACAAATTAAAGAAATGTTTACCACTCCTAGGAATATAGCAAAGAAGCCCCAAAACACATTGCATAAAGGCCCTCTGCAATATTCAATATATCACTATTCACAATAGCCAGAATCTGGAAACAACCCAAATGCCCAAGAACAGTTAGGTGAATAAAGAAACTATGGTATTTGCGGAATACTACACAGTTATTAGGAAAAATGAAGTTATAAAATGTGATTATACGTAGATAAACATGGAGATTATTATGCTGAACAAAATGAGTCAGAGTGAGAGGGACAGGCATAGAATGATTACACTCATTTGAGGGATATATATCAAAAAATAGTATGGTAATAATATCTATACAGAAACAATACAGAAACAAGTCTATGGTAAGAAGCTTGCCACAAAGGGTGGGGTGAGGTTAGGGCAGAGAGGGACATTATGACAATGATAGTTGGAAATGGTCACTCTGAATAAAAACTGAGTGCTGAAAGGAGATAAAGTGATATGCATGATACTCCTTCAGTAACAAAATTGTAAACCCCAGCGTCTAAAAGGAATAAAAGGGAATGCAGAAGGATGTGGAAGGGGGTGAGAAGAAGAGCTGCCTGCCAGATTACAGTTTTCACTGAGTACAGAGACACCGTGAGAAAGAGAGAGAAAGAGAAAGGGGGTGGGGCAGGAGAGGAGAAGGGAGGGAAACTGGGAACATTGATGATGGAAAAACATGCACTGGTGATGGGTCTGACTGAAATTCAATCATGAAAAACTTTGTAACTGGGGAAAAAAACTAGTATGAACAACGTCATATACCATTACATTAAAATAAACTAATTTTTAAGAACTAAAAAATAAAACAATGGGGGAAATATTCAAGTTCAAGTGTGGAAGAATTAATATTTCCAAATTACAATTTCATTGAAAGTTTTGTCAAAATATCATAGTACCTAAAATTCACATGAGTTCAAGTTCTGATAACAAACGTGGTTTACATTTGTAAGGAACTATAAAACTACCTGAATAATTAAAGCAATTCTGAAGGAAAAAAAATGAGTAGATATCTACTTGAGGTGTGTATATATGTACATATATATCTTACATATATACATGGCCATATAATATATATACACACAATGAATTCCTATTTAGCTATAAGAAAACATAAAGTTGTGTCAAAGACAGTTCAAAGGACTGAGCAAATGCTTTGAATGCAGGAAGTCCCAGTTTAATCCTTGAAAATCATGATGCCATCAATCACCATAAGAAATTTCCCTTGGACCTCTGAGTGTGATCTAAAAACAAAAACTAAAATTAAAAATAGAAAAGAAAAAAATACTGTTACAATATAGATGAAGTGAGTCAACAGAAGAAAAATATCTGATCTCTCTCATTGTATCACAACAGAAAAAGGTACCCAAATGGACATTATCTAGTCATTATCAATGTTTGAATTTAAACTATAGAAATGAGCCTACCAAGCGGTAGGAAAAGATTTGGAGGTATAAAAGAGATAAGCCAGAAGTGAAATACAACAATGGTAAAATATCTTTGTCATTTTGGTAGTGTTGGAGGTACAATGATTTTTAACACTAAAAGCACTAATATTTTGCTGCCTCAATAATAAAATTTAAAATGCTTAACATTTGTATATTGAAAGAAATATACACTAAAAATGAACAATTTAAAATAAATATACAGAAGCCAAGTCTAGGAATAAAAACCAACAACAATAATGTATTTCAGTCATACTCTACCTTAGAAATAGTGCTTGAATGATTCATGGAATGCCCCAAAGTCTTCTCATTCTGCAAGAAAACCAAATAAATATTAAAAACAAGCTTTGGCTATTTGAGAGTGTTTATTGTTCCAAATGAATTTCAGAAGTGTTTGATCCACTTCTTTGAAGAATGTCATGGGTATTTTTAGAGGAATCGCATTAAATCTGTACAATGCTTTGGGGAATATTGCCATTTTAATTATGTTAATCCTGCCAATCCATGAGCAGGGTATGTGTTTCCATTTCTTAGTGTCCTCTCTTAAAGCAATCCTTGGGAAAGAAATATAGGAGGCATTACTTTTCCCAACTTTAAACTGTATTACAAAGCAATAGTTATCAAAACAGCATGGTATTAAAATAAAGACAGACCCTCTCAGATCAGTGGAATAGGCTTGAGTACTCAGAGAATGTTCCCCAGACATACAATCACCTAATTTTTGATAAGAGAAAGAAATCCTAAATGAAGCAAGGAAAGCCTCTTCAACAGGTGGTATTGGCACAACTGGTTAGCCACTTGCAAAAAAAAGGGAACTCAGATCCTCCAGCTAACACCATGTATGAAGGTAAAATTCAAATGGATTAAACACCTTGATATCAGACCTGAAACCATAAGATACATAGAACAACACAAAGGTAAACACTCCATGACACTGAGACTAAAGGAATCTTTAAGGAGAAAACAGCACTCTCCAAACAAGTGGAAGCAGAGATTAACAGATGGGAATATATTAAGCTGAGAAGTTTCTGCACCTCAAAGGAAATAGTGCCCAGGATACAAGAGCCACCCACTGAGTGGGAGAAACTATTCACTCAATACTCATCAGATAAGAGGCTAATATCCCAAATATACAGGTCACTGACAGAACTCTACAAGGAAAAAAAAAAAAAAAACATCGAATCCCATCAAAAATGGGGAGAAGAAATGGACACTTTGATGAAGAAATACAAATGGCCAAAAAGCACATGAAAAAATGCTCCACATCACTAATCATCAGGGAGATGCAAATCAAAACAACTATGAGGTACCACCTCACACCACAGGTCTGGCACACATCACAAAGAATGAGAACAAGCAGTGTTGATGGGGATGTGGTGAGACAGGAACTCTTATCCACTGATGGTGGGAATGCCGACTAGTTCAACCTTATGGAAAACGATATGGAGATTCCTCCAAAAACTGGAAATTGAGCTCCCATATAATCCAGCTATACCACTCCTAGGAATATACCTTAGGAACACAAAAAATATAATACAAACATCCCTTCCTTACACCTATATTTATTCCAGCACTATTTATCATAGCAAGACTCTGAAAACAACCAAGATGCCCTTCAACAGATGAATGGCTAAAGAAACTGTGGTACATATACACAATGGAATATTATGCAGCCATCAGGAGAGATGAAGCCATGAAATTTTCCTATACATGGATGGGTATGGAAACTATTATGCTGAGTGAAATAAGTCAAAGGGAGAGATACACAGAATAAACATTTAACAAAAATCTAAACGTTCCTTATAAAAACACAAACTAGGAATAGAAAAGAATCTCTTCTTTTTATAAAAGGTATCTACAGAAAAAAACAAAGTAACAGCACAACTGCAAAAGGAATTGCAAAGGAATGAGTGACCTTACATTAAGACTTGGGATTACTCAGCATAAGAGATTCCGCATCTATTATGCTGAGTGAAATAAGTCAGAGAGGGAGAGAAAAAAACGCAGAATGGTCTCACTCATCTATGGGTTTTAAGAAAAATGAAAGACATTCTTGCAATAATAATTTTCAGACACAAAAGAGAAAAGAGCTGGAAGTTACAGCTCACCTCAGGAAGCTCACCACAAGGAGTGATGAGTTTAGTTAGAGAAATAACTACATTTTGAACTTTCCTAATAATGAGAATGTATGAGGGAAATGGAAAGCCTGTCTAGAGTACAGGCGGGGGTCGGGTGGGGAGGAAGGAGATTTGGGACATTGGTGATGGGAATGGTGCAGTGGTGATAAGTGGTGTTCTTTACATGACTGAAACCCAAACACAATCATGTATGTAATCAAGGTGTTTAAATAAAATATAAAAAAAAAAAGACTTGGGATTACCCAAGATAGTGTTACCCATTCTTGCAACATCTATTCAACATTGTAATGAGACACCAAGGCAAGGCAATTATGTCCAAAAAAATGGTACCAAGTGTAGAAAAACAAAAGACTCTATATTTATAGATAACATCATTTTGTATGTAGAAAGTCCTATAATTATATACATTTACTGATTGTATTAATTGTATAATTACATATACACTTAATACAGTGTACTATACCTCTTTTATACTCTAAAAATATTTTTGAAAGAAATCAACCTAAACAAATAGAAGAACATCCTATGTTGAAGAATCAAGAAAAATAAAAGTTGTTAGGATGGCAAACTCCCCAATTTATCTATGATTGATATGTAGTATTAAGGCAATCCATATCAACACCCAGGTTGCTTTTTTGGGGAAGCAAATGACAAGCTAATCCTTATGAAACAAAACATGCAATAATATTGAAAATTACAAAACTGCACTGATAGCAAATGAGCAAAAGGTAATCAAACCAGGCAATTTACATTCTAGAAATCAGTCCTTACATTAATGTTTAAAGAATTTTAAAAGACAAGTATGCATATAATACTTTGTTTTTTTTTTATAGGGGTCACTAGCAGTAGTGCTCAAGAAACAGAGGTCACTTTCAGCAGTATGGTTCTGACTGGGTGGAGCTCTGCCTTGAGGGCCCAAGGGTTATACCCCTTGATGTGTAAATGGGCGTGCAGTGCTGGGAATCTAACTCAATACCTTGTGCATTCCAGGAATGTGTTCTACTACATCTTTTAAACTGGTTTTCAACTAATGAGGCTAAAAATTTGGACATCCACATTCAAAAATAATGAAGATGATTCCCTTAATCATGTCACACAATTAACTCACAAACTGTATAGAAGGATAAGTATTACATAACAATATCTATAAAACATAGGCTTCTTAAATGTAACTTACAATTGCTTTAGAGATGACAACCAAAGCATTAGTGAAGAATAGGTTAACAATTAATAGAGTGACTGTGTAGCTAAGCTCACAGAGCATACAACCAGCTTTCACCTAAACAGGGACTTTGCCCTAGCCTTCTCTTTCCTTCCACACCCCTGTTGAGATGTGGATTGAGTCTGAACAATGAAGATCTTAAGGGGAGTATAGTCCATGAGGTTGGAGGTCTCTGACCCCATGTTTTTCTCTCTCATGTCTGGCTTTTTTTTTCTTTTTGGCTTTTGGGTCACACCTAGCATCGCTCAGGTGTTATTACTGGCTCTATGCTCAGAAATCACTCCTGGTAGGCTCGGGGACCATATGGGATGCCGAGATTCGAACCACGGCCCTTCTGTATGCAAGGCAATCTGTCTGGCCCCATGTCTGGCTTTTTATTAATCCCTAGTACACCCTTGCTTCAGACCCATTCAGCCGAGGCTGGATTCCAGCAAGTGATACCTCTACATAATTTAACTTCACCAAAAATAAAAAAGTTGTACTTGAGAGAGTACCATTTAAAAATAAAAAAAAATCCATGATAGAAGATAAAAAATATGCAAAGATAATGAAAAATTTTAGTATATAAAGTTTCTATTGGCTAAATAATAAAAATGATTATGAAATAAAAAGTATCTAATAGACATATTCCAACTACATAATGATAATAATTAATAAACATTAAAGTAATAGAATTTAAATAATTCTTCAAATTGATTAACAGATTAAAAACACTATAGATGACATATACCTAATTATGAAAGACTGAATGAATATTCTAAGGCTTAGATAACAGGATAGAAAGTAAAGGAGTTTAAGATGCTATGCAAACTATCTACTTGGGTTCAATTCCTGATGTCACATGTGATTCCTCCAAGCATACCTGAGTACAGAGCAAAGAGTAAGTAAGCCCTAACCACTGCCAGGTATGCCTCCCACCCCCCCCCAAAAAAAAGAAATACAAATGATATGGGGGATATATAAAATAAAAATAAAACTGTAAATATTAAAAATAAGATATAAAATATGGGGAAATAAAAATGATATGGGGAGACACCTTAGGCTACATTTAGTAGCCAGACTATTCATGGTTCTCTGCTTAGGAGTGACCTCTGGTATTAGCTCTAATTTTATACATATACATATATATTATACTATATATCAAAGATTTATTCTTATAAACATACAAGTCAGTATTGTTAAATATATTTACATTGTTGTGTTTCCAACATATAGACCTTTTCATCTGACAAAACTAACAAAAACATTCAGTTTTTGTTTGGTTTGATTTGGGGGCTACATCAAGCCGTGCTCAGGGCTTATTCGTGTTTCTGTGCTCAGGGATCATTCCTGAAAGTGCTTAGGGGGTTAAATGTGTTACCAGGGACAAAATACAGATCATACAAAACAAATACTATACTCACTATACTATCTGTATGGTTCTCAATGACCTCATGCATTTTTAAGCAAATCCCATTCTCCTTGTCTCCCAATAATTAGCAAATTCCATTCTTCACTCTAATTCTAGACATTTTATTTATAAATATCTCATTTCAATAGACTCACTGTCTTTTGTGGCTGGATTGTTTTATGTAGCACAATGCCTTCAAATTCATCCATATTTGCAGGATATCAGAATTTCTTTCCCTTCTAAAAGCTAAGCAAGTAATATGTATCACTCAACAACATTTAGGCTAGTGATGAATCAAAAATACAATAATAGTCACAGTACACTAGATAGCATAGGCTATATAGCATATATGTGCTCTATGGTGTTCATACAATGATAAAATCATCCATGACAGTTCTCAGGATATAACCCATTTTTAAAATATACATGACTGTAACATAATTTCTTTATCTCTTCATCCGTCAATTGTCAATTATGTTGCTTCACTTTGTATACTGTATAATAGTTATGGATATAGGTATCAAAATCTGCTCAATATCCTTTTTTAAATTTTAAAAATTTACTTTATTTAAATACAGTGATTCAATATTCTAACTTTAATTGATCCTCACTCTACCAAATGATCATTCCCCTGAGCACCACTGGATTTGGCTCTGGTGGTCACCAAGCAACATTGGATGTTTCTGGTATCTACTCAGCATCACTGGTGGGGGGACACACTGAATTGTCCAATACTGATTAATAAATTGCTGCTGGCATTGGCCGCTTGGACCTCTAAAGAGTAACTAGAATAATAACAAAAATATATAAATAAAAATTTACTTTAGTGGTCAATTTTTTCTCCCATTTAACATTAAAATAGCACCACTCTGAAGTCTAACACATGAAAATCCTTAAAAAGTTCACAGATAGAGGGAGAGAGATAGAAGCAGAATAGTCTCACTCATCTATGGGTTTTTAAAAAAATGAAAGACATTCTTGCAATAATTTTCAGAGACAAAAGAGAGGAGGGCTGGAAGTTCCAGCTCACTACATGAAGCTCACCACAAGGTGTGGTGAGTGCAGTTAAAGAAGTAACTACATTGAGAAACATCATAACAATGTGAATAAATGAGGGAAGTTAAAAAGCCTGTCTAGATTACAGGCGACGGTGGGGTGGAAAGAGGGAGATTTGGGACATTGGTGATGGGAATGTTGCACTGGTGAAGGGGGGTGTTCTTTACATGACTGAACCCAACTACAATCATGTTTGTAATCAAGGTGTTTAAATAAAGATATTAAAAATAAAGTTCACAACAACAAAGATGGAATAGAAGCTCTAGAACCGTAAAGACTCTATCCTAGAACTTGTCCTATGACCTGCGCAATTACCAAGATTGCTAGCTACAGTGGCCTGATTTTTCTCATCCACAACTGAGAGGAAAGTTTCCTGGTACCACAAAAATCCTTGTGATATGGTAATGATTATATACATGGAGCCAGTGGTTGTTCCCATGAAAGTATGCTTCAAGAGGTGAGAAACCCTGAATCTCTTAGGTCACGGGAATTCCCTTTATTCCCCAATACTTACTGCGCCTATGCAAAAAAAAAAACGTGGGGGTAACACCAAACCCTGCCACTCCAGTACTCCATTTTCTTGTTTTGTTTTGTCTGTTTTTAATATTATTTTCCTTCTCTTTTTTCTTTCACTTTTTTCTTTCTTTTTCATTCGTGTGGATATTATTTGATGTTTTTTGTTTTGTTTTTTGCTGGGTGCATTTTTCTTTTCTTTGTTTTCTCTTTTTTTTTCTTTTTTTGGTAGTTGCTACCAAATTTTTTCTTCTCTTTTCCTTATCCATTTTATCTCCAACAGAATCACATAACTTGAATCATTCAGCCTCATAAATTGAGGGGGGGGGGAATGATACCAGGATCAGTCATATGAACATATAGTGAAAATAAAAAATGATCAGACTTGAACACCAAACCCAAAGTCAATGACAACAGAATAGATACCCAATCTACAACAAGCTGTAAAGTGGAGACCAGTTACACCAGTATTCTGGGGGGTAAAGGAAGGAGATATGGGATACATGCTGGGAACAGGGGTGGAGGGAGGACAATACTGGTGGTGGGAATGCCCTTCATTCATTGTCACAATGTACCGTAAATAATTCTGTGAAAGACTTGTAATACACTTCGATCACAATAAAAATTTATTTAAAAAAAACAATAAAGTTCACAGAAAGGGGGGGGGGGGTTGTTCACAGAATAGATCACTCAAAGAGCTAAACAGAAAACTGCTGTTTCCCAGGAACTCTGACCCTACTCATTACAACAGAAACTGGCTGAAAGACAGAATAACAGTAACTGCATTAAGACAACCAGATTCTCTCTTGGAGCTATCCTATTTATTCTATCTCCTATTGAAATATTTGGCTTCTACTAGTAAGGGAGGGAACCTTTGCTCTCGTACTAAATTTGTTTTGATTTGTTTACTGCCAGAAAATTTCTTTACATTGGGAATTTAGTTTTATAGTATCACTACTTTTGTACCTTCTGCATCATTAAGTAAACTAGATTAAGGGGTTATATTTCAAGATTTTTCTTCTATAAAGTTTATTATAATATTTAATAAACTATATTTAAAATGTAGACCATTATTTAAATACATACTTAATTATTAAGTTTTATTTAATTATCTAAAACGTTTCTGAACAAATCTTCTCACTTTGTTCTGCATGTGACAGAAACAACCAAATGTCTGCCATCTATTTTTCTTGAAATAATCTCATCAGCTCTTTCATTCTTAAAAATTGTCACTAATAAATAAATCATAGCAATTTTAAGATTTTTAGCTACAATATTTCTGTTTATTTTCATCTGATACTTCAAGTTCTCTCTATTATCTGTGGGTCAAAGGGCTGGGTCAGAATCCCACAGAAAAGAACTATGCCAAGTATTTCTGGATAATGACTTAATAGTATCATTTTAAAAACCTTAATATTATACCAGCACACTAATTCAAAATTTTCAGAAGACACATAAAAGAGTAGGTACATAGCCTACCTGCTATTTCCAATTCTGGTTGAATACAAATTCATTTTAAAAGGATAAACAAACTGATGGGATATAACTGTAGTTTTATTTAGCATATTATCTGGAATACTGTTAGTGCTGTTCAGTTGTTCTCTAGACTTATAAAGAAACCCTTACTCTTTCCTTTAAAGCTATGTATAACACATGATTTATCAAACTCTGTTTTTATGAAACTGAAATAAGAGGCATGTATGCAATATCTTACTCTCCCTTAATGAACCCCAGAAATTTTTCAAACTCTTAATGCTTTTATCTTTATAAAAAGACTTATTTGCTTAGACTCAATAAGAATCTGGTTTTCTATTTTTAATTAGGACAAAAATGAAAACATCAGGTGGTTTTGCAGACAAGCTCACATTTGTGAATGATGTTCAATCAAATATGATTAGTAACTAAAGTTGACTAGCCCTAGAGTCTTGCTTTGAAGTGTTTTCTAAAAGTCGGCAAAAGTTATCTACAGACAAATAAGTCTACTTCTTGATGAACTTAGGAACTTAAAGTGTTGTCAGGAAGACAAGAAAAGATAACCAAATAAAGGTACCTCAAAAGTTCTAGCTTTGTTTCCTAATTTAAAAACCACAAATAAGATATTTTGAAAAATCCAATCAGATGTTCTCTATAAAAACTTTCAGCACAGGGGTTGGGAAGGACCAGATGGGAAGTGCACAGGTATTTGTAGTGCCTGGGAGAGGAGAGAAACAGAAACGGACAGAGACAGACAGAGACAGAGCGTATGAGAGAAAAAACAAGTATGAGGCAGAGAGAGAGAAAGAGAGAAATCAAGTATCCTTTTTATTCCTGCATAGAGTCTGAAGTCTGCTGCTGCAGCTGGTGCCTGGGGTTTTCTGGGAGAGAAAGATAGAAGTTCACTGGCCATAGGTAGCCAGAGGAAGTCCATACTCCCGGGTTCAATAGAGAGCAATAGAGGGATAAATACAAAGTAGGCAGCATCTCACCGATCTTAATCCCCATTCCCCTGCGGATCAATACGCACTGCTTTTGTCACTATCTTGCCCCCCACCCACGGTCCAAATTTTTCTTTTTATACTCAGCATGACAAGAGGGTATATCAGGGAACATGTCCAGGTTCAACAGTCATTATAGTGAGGGTATCCAAGGGGTGTGCTCAAGTGTGTTTCAAGAGAAACAACTTTAGAATCACTGGGATCCCAGATAGCCAAGAAAAGAACACCTATAAAGAAATAATAATCAGGGACAAAAGTCGATGCTAAAAAGTTTCCATAACTAAAAACATGCATAATAACATCCTCCAGGATATCTGAAAAATAAGTAAAACACCCCAAGACACATCCTAATCAGAATGATGCATAGATGCATAGATATAGAATGATGCATATATATTTATATATATATATTAAAGCAGCAAGATCAAAAAAGAAAATTACATACAGAAGAACATGATTAACATTTACAGCAGATGGTTTCCATATAGCACAGAATATCGTGATGGAGCATAGTGGAAAAAGTCAAAGAAATTAATGTCTCACCAAGAATACTTTCCCCAGACAGACTCTGATTCAGATTTGAAAGAATGAAACACAACTACTCAAAAAACAATTAAGGAATGTATTAACTTGAAAGAACTTCTCCCCCCCCCCACTTGCCTGTATTTGAGACAGGCTTTCCACTTCCGTCACTCATTGACATTATTATGGTAGTTCTCAGTGTATTATTTCTCTAATTGCACTCACCACTCCTGGTGGTGAGTTTAATATCGTGAGCCGGTCCTTCCAGCCTCATCTCTGGGAATTATTTCAATAATGTCTTTTATTTCTTAAAACCCATAGATGAGTGAGACTATTCTGTTTCTCTCTCCCTCTGACTTATTTCACTCAGCATAATAGATTCCATGTACATCCATGTATAAGAAAATTTCATGACTTCATTTCTCCTGATGGCTGCATAATACTCCATTGTGTAGAGGTACCACAGTTTCTTTAGCCATTCATCTGTTGAAGGGCATCTTGATTGTTTCCAGAGTCTGATTATTGTAAATAGCGCTGCAAATGAATATAGGTGCGAGGGATTTTTGTATTGCATTATATATTTATAACTTTTGAGTGCAGAGCCAGTTGTAACCCCTGAGAGTCAATGGATGTGGCCTCAAAACAAACAAACAAAGGGCCAGGAAGGTGGCGCTAGAGGTAAGGTGTCTGCCTTGCAAGCGCTAGCCAAGGAAGGACTGAGGTTTGATCCCCCGGCGTCCCATATGGTCCCCCCAAGCCAGGGGCGATTTCTGAGCGCATAGCCAGGAGTAACCCCTGAGCGTCAAACGGGAGTGGCCCAAAAACAAAAACAAAAACAAACAAAAAAAAAAAAACTTGAGTGGAAACAGATGAGAATAAAAATACAAGCTACCAGAATTTCTGGGAAACAGCAAAAGCAGTGCTAAAAGTTCAGTTATGTGAGTATTCATAGAAGGGGAGAAAGATTAGGAACTTGACTGCACAACTTAAGAAACTGAAAAATGAAAACAAAAGGACCACAAAGCAAACAGGGGAAAGAATAAAATTTCAAGCTAAAATTAATGAACTGAATCCAAAAAAAAAAAAAAAAGCAAAGAATCAATGAAATTGAGTCAGTCTTGAAAAAAATCAATAAATGACTACCAAGTCTCACAAAGAAAAAGAGAGAATACCAATAAATAAAATAAAAAACAAAAGGGGGGCATCGCAACAAACACTACAGAAAATCCATATGTAACAAAATGAGAGAATCTGGAAAAAATGGGTAAATTCTTAGATTCCTTTAACTTCCCAAGACTGAACCAAAAACAAGTAGGAATAGCCAAACTGACCTATCACTACTGAGAAAAGAGAAAAATGAAATGGTAATCAAAAGACTTCCTCAAAATAAAATCTCAACCCTAGATGAATTCATAAGTGAATTCTTTAGTGGTAGAATGTTTGCCTTGCACACAGCCAACTCGGGAAAACCCGGAGTTTGATCCCCTGCATCCCATATGGTCCCCTGAGCCAGCCAGGGGTGATTTCTGAGAGCAGAACAAAGAGCAGCCCCTGAGCACCAATGGGTGTGGCCCAAAAACAAATAAACAAAATACAGTGAATTCTTTCAAAATTTTGAAGAGGACCTCTTCAATACTTTTCAGGCTCCTCCAGGAAACAGAAGAAACATTTCCAAAAAATTTATATGAAGATAACATCTGACACCAAAATCAGAAGATACCACAAAACAAGATAATTACAGGCCATTATCTTTAACCAACAGATATACAAAGATCCTTTGATAAACAGAGATACAATAGACTAGGCCAAAAAAAACAAAAACAAAAAAACAAAAAAAAAAACCAACAATGAATCAGAAAGATCATACACCATGACCAAGTAGGATTCATCCTAGGCATTCAAGGATAGTCCAACATATGCAAGTCAATCTACAAAATACTCTGTAAATAACTTTATCTGAACATCACTCCTTGCTTTCCTTTTCCTCCACAGACACTTTTTGAGTTGTAACTAACACACCACACACAGACACACACACCCATCTTCCTCATACACACACATACACACCCCTACCCATAGCCCCACCCTAGACCCCCACAACCCTAAACACACTAGGCTCAATCCCCTCAGGGTGGATAAGGCCCACCTAGGTTTAATCAACATAAGTAGTTTTTGCTTTGTTAACTATGCTTCGAAGGTGAATTACCTTTGTTCTGAATTACCTTTAGTTCAATAAAAGTTGGCAGGGAAAGCACAGCACTCAGCTTCATGCAGGAAACTGGAATTCCCCTTATCTTTTTTTTTTTGCTCGTCTCACTTAAATCTTTTTAATTTTTGTATTGTGGATTGGACTAAGGCAAGGCCAGCAGCCACAATACACCATTTAAACAGGACAAAAAATAAGCCATATGATTACAGCAATAAATGCAGAGAAAGCATCTGATCAGGTTAAGCATCCATTCATGATAAGAACTCTCAACAAGATGTGAACTGAAGGAACTTTCTTCAATATAGTCAAAGCCATTTACAAGACCATCAAAAACATTAAAGTCAAAGGGTAAAAATTAAAAATATTAGTCTAAGATAAGATATAGGACAAGATAGATCACTATTACCACTTCTATCGAATATAATGCTAGAAGCAATTGCCATAGCAATTAAGCAAGAAAAAGATAGCAAGGGCATTCAGATAAAAAAGGATAGCATGATACCATATTTAGAAAATCCTAGACTCTACAAAAATCTTCTAGATACAATATGCAACATATTTGTATAGCAAATTGGCAGATTAATGTTAAAATAAAAAAGTCCATTGCTTTTCTATGTAAAATAATAAAATAGAAAGAGATGTTTAAAAAAGGCTTCCATTTACAACTGTACCTCAAAAAATAAAGAATCTCAAAATCAAAACCCATAAAAAGAAAACTACAGAAAGAAAAACTAATGTAAGAAATACAAAAAGAAAACAAGAAAATGAACAGACAATTCCTCAAAGAAGAACTACAAATGGCCAAAAGACATATGAAAATTGCTCCACATCACTAGTCATCAGGGAGATGCAAATCAAGACAACAATGAGGTAACATCCCACACCTCAGAGACTGACACACATCCCAAAGAATAAGAACAATTAGTGCTGATAGGGATGTGGAGAGAAAGGAACTCTCATTCACTGCTGGTAGGAATGCCATCTTGTCCAGCCTTTATGGAAAACAATATGGAGATTCCTCAAAAAAACCTGGAAATTGAGCTCCCATATAATCTAGCTATACCATCCCTAGGGATATACCCTAAAAACACAAAAACACAACACAAAAATGCCTTCTGCACACCTATTATATTCATTGCAGTGCTATTTACAATAGCCAGACTTTGGAAGCAACCCAGATGCCCGACAACAAATCAGTGGCCAAAGAAACTGTGCTATATACACAATGAAAAACTATGCAGTCATGAAAAATTGAGTCATAAAATTTTCCTATACATGGATGGACATGGAAACTATTATGCTGAGTGAAATAAGTCAGAGGGAGAGAAATATACACAGCTTTACTCATCTATGGGTTTTAAGAAAAATAAAAGACATTATTGTAGTAACACACAGGAACAATAGAGATGAGGGCTTGAAGGACCAGCTTTCAAGTTGCAGCAACGAGTAGCGAGTTCAGCTAAAGAAATAACTACACTGACGACTATCATGACAATGGTAATGAATGAGAGAAATAGAATGCCTGCCTCGAATACAGGCAAGGAGTGGAGAAGGAAGGAGTTGGGGACCTTGGTGGGGGGGATGTTGCACTGGTGAAGGGGGAAATTCTTTTTTATAACTAAAACCCAACTATAAACAAATATGTTTGTAATCGTGGTGCTTAAATAAAGATATTAAAAATAAATAAAATAGTATCCCATATAATATAAATAAAAGACTGTATGGTAATAATATCCAGAGACAATAGAAATTAGGATCAGAAAGACCAGTCCATGGTAGAAAGCTTTACATAAAGAGCAGAGAGTAGTTTAGAGTAGACTACTGTGACAATGATAGTTGTAATTGATCACTCTGGACACTCTGGACAAGAACTGGGTGCTGAAAAGTGATAAGCTGGCATGCATGGCATTCCTTCATTAATAATAGTGCAAACCTGGGGCCTGAGGGATAGCACAGCTGTAGGGCATTTGCTTTGCACATGGCCGACCCGGATAAACCGGGTTTTGATTCCAAGCATCCTGCCAGGAGTGATTTCTGAGCAAAGAGGCAAAAGTAACTTCTGATTACCACCAACCAAATGCAGCACAAAAACAAAACAAAACAAAATAGAGCAAACTAGTGTCCAAAAAGAAAAACAGAGCGAGAGAGAGGGAGAGAAATTAAGTGTTCCAGAGGTTGGGGGAGTGAATGGGGGAGAAACTGGGGACATTAATGGTAGGAAATGTGCACTGTACTACAAACTAAAAGTGTCTAAAAGGAAAAAAAAAATGAAGGGGGGGGGGAATGTATGCCCCAGAGACAATAAGAGGAGAGGGCACTGGGGAGAGTTAGATGGTAATTGGGGACATTGGTGGCAGGAAATGTGCACTGATGAAGGTTGTACATTGTATGACTATAACTCAATCACGAACTTAATTTGTGGAAAAAAAGAACTGTATTTTGAACAACTGTGTAACCATGAGATGTTTAAATTTAAAAATTAAAAAAATAGTACCCCCCAAAATAAAGTATCTAGGAATCAACTCAATAAAATACATGAGAGATCTATACCACGATAACTTTAAATCATTTAAGAAAGAGAGAGAAGACCTTAAGAAATGGAAGAATATTCCATGCTCATGGAATGGAAGAATCAAGATTGATAAAATGACTATCCTACTAAGCTTTTATATGATCTCAATGCAATCCACAACCAAATACAGATGAAATCTTCCGGTAGTAGAAAATTCAATAGTTTGTTTAAAATCAGAAGAGACCACAAGTAGCCAATACCACATTCAAAAGTAAGAAATATGAAGGTATTTCATTACCTAATTTAGAACTATAATATAAAATATAGTGATTAAAACTGCCTGCTACTGAAATATAGATAGGCTCTCTGATTACTGGGCCAATCAAATAACCCAGGGGAAAAAATTTATGAAATAGAAATTAAAAATCAAATCATTTCGCATGCCTTACACAAAAGTCAATTCAGAGTAGATCAAGAACATAAAGATACAAGAAAAATATAAAGTGAACACAGGCAGAACGTTCATCTTCAGTAATCTGATACTGTGGGTAAAGGCAACAAATTTACAAGTAAACAAATAAAACAGAGTTTTTGTTACCCCTCCCCCAATGTCATATGCTAATCTCACCTGGATGGTGAGACCCACCCACAGCTAGGAGGGGTCTGTGGTTGGTAATTGAGGGGTTGCCTGGGGAGAGATAGGATACTAAACTAGGATGGATGCAGAGTAGCTTAGAAGCCATATGGCACCAGGCCTTGTAATAAAGCTGGGAATCTCCTGAAGCTTCAACTGACTGCCTGTGAAATTATTTCGCTGCCACTACCCTGCAACCTACAGACCTGCCAGGCAAAGGGGCTACAGGCGCCAAGCCGAGCCAAGAAAGGCCTTACCACATAACACTAGGACTCATTCATTTATATTAATCCAACAAGTTTCTGTATGGCAAAAGACTAAAACTAAACGACAACTGAATGGGAAAAAATATATTCACATTCAACACTTCTTATAAGGGCTAAATGTCCAGGATATTCAAAGTACTTACAAGTCAACAAAAACAAATTCAAAACTTCTACCAAAAAAATGAGGAGAGTAAATGAACAGACACATCTCATAGGAAAATAAGTAAATTGCCAAGAGACACATGATAAAGTACTTAGCATCATTATCACTAGGGTGGTCCAAATCAAAACAACAATAAGGCATCAACTCATACCAGTGAGAAAGCTACATATCAAAAGTAGTAAGAACAAAAGCAGTGGAGGCAAATGGACAAACCAGCAGCAAGGTCCTCTTTGAAACAGAAGAGCCATTCTCATCCCAGATCATTGCATCCCAAAGTAAAGAGAAGCACCAGGATGGAGGGCAGGGGTATCTTCCAGCCACACACTCCCAAGATATGAAAGCAGGCAGACAAATTTACAGCAAAATCCTCATTGACTCAAAAGAGCCACTTTTACACAGGTCAATGCACTCCAGGAAAGGCAAGACACTCCACTTTGCATTTCTTTTAGTCAATGGGGCACTACCACAACACATACAAAAAACTCCGTCATGGTGAGAAAACTGGTCAATGATATGAAAAAAAAAAAAAAATGAATACAGACCTCTCTATGCCATGCACAAAAGTCAAATCAGAATGGATTAAAGACCTTGACATCAGCATTGTATTATTGATAGTCCTTAAATGACACTTCATAATTAAATACGCATATACAATTTGTCCAGATCCCTGAATGCAGTTATTTTTCTTCTTTGGTATTTTATATACATAGCTCAAAAAACATTATAAAGCTTTAGCAAAGTTAACAAAAATACACATATATAGTCAGACAAGCAAATATCAAATTCAGAATGTTCCTGCTATACATAAAACCCACACAGCACCTTTAGAATCATACACAGTAATAGTACCAGTAAAGAGAACTAAGATTATCTTTTATTGTTGCATTTTCTCTTTTTTTAATATAATTTTAATCATAGTGGCCTACATATCACTGACAATAGTATTTTAGGTACATATTAATATAAAATCAGAGGAATTCCCATCACCAATTGTCCTCCCTCCACCTCCGTTCCCGTCTACCTCCCATATCCTCCTCCCTCACCCCCGGGGCTGCTAGAATAAGTGGTCCCCTCTGTGCCTAGCTAACTACTTAGTGGTCCTACACCTGTTTGGTCTTGGTACCTACCTTATTTCCTGCTCTAGTTGGGAGGCGGGACTAGATAGTTCAAGTTATGTGGTTTTGTTTGAAGAAAAGAAAAGTAATAAACAGGGGGGGGGGGGGAATCAAATACGCCAAAAATGGGCAGAGTCCTTCTGGAAGCTCTCATCCTAATATTGTTGCATTTTCTATGCCTTTCCATCCTATAAGCAGCTAAAGCATATTCCCAGAATAAATTCTCTGGTAGTAAGAAACAAGGTTTCTTCTGAAAACAATACTTCCTCTAGTCTAGAAAATACAATGGAGAATGGAGCTTGCAGCTGTGCTCATTCAAATGATAAACTAAATTTCTTTCTCAGGATTTTCCAACACCATGATTAAATGGGCAATATTACGTTAACAAAAGTCACTTTTGAAAAAACAGGAGAAGGCTATTATGGAGGGGGGGGGGGAGAAAGGCTGTAACATAAGTACATGCTTGTCTTACGAATACTTCTAGAAATTCAAGAAACTATTTTGTTAGAAATAAGTACATCCTTGAAAATTAAGTCAAAACTGTTAAGCTTTTCTGCCTAGGAATCTCAATACTGAGGCAATCCTACACGACTTCAGTTCTGTGTTTGTTCCACAAGGTCTTATGGCATGCTTAAAATTAATGAGAAACCTGCCCACTGCTGACAGGACACTCCTTCTACCTAAAGCTTCATTTTCCAGCAAAATGCATCCATGTGTTCCTATTGTAGCACTGTTACAGGGCTACACACCTGCAAGAACAGTTGCAGCTTACAGCAGAAGCACATTGCTGCAGCTGGACTTGTATGGGCTTGCTGGAGCCTTTAGCATTCACCTTTGTGATAAAACTAGACTAACAACTTCCTTCAGCTGATTTCCAAGGAACTAGGTTGTAAATGATTAATTCATGAAAAGTCCATTCCATCAACCAATTTCTGTTCTATGCTCTACTCTCTATAGCAATTTGTAACATGAAAGTTGGAAACCTGGGACCAGAGCAAAAGCACAGTGGGGAGGGTGATTGCCTGCACATGGTGGATATGGGTTTGGTTCCCAGCATCTCATATGGTCTTCTGAGCCTGTCAGGAGTGATTTCTGAGCTCAGAACCAGGAATAACTCGTGAGCACCGCCAGGTGTGGCCCCAAAACAATAAATAAACACATAAAAACATAAACGAATGACTAAGTAAAATCCATAAACTAAAAGAAATCAATTAAAAAACTGAAACCTTACTTCCTAGCATGTAAAAAAATGTTCCATTTTCTTATCAGTGGCAATGAATGTTACTATTTGCTCTTCTTTCATACTGACCTATATTCTGGACTACTGAAAATAAATATTTTTAACATTAGAAAAAGTCAATGATTGACCACAAATGCCTGACAATAGGGGGGTGATTTTTTTCCTTCATAAAGCCTGTTCTATATCGTTTTGGTTTTAGAAAAAGCACTAAAACACTAGCCCTGACTGATACCAGTAGGTCACTATTTACATTCAGCAACTGAGCATTTTTTTTCAAAGCATAGAAAAACCATGTGGTGGGAGAAGACATTTTCACTATTAATGCCAGAAAACAGATTGATACAAGGGGAAGTTTTCTTGGTTTCTCAAGCTTTAAGCATATCTTTCATCTCATTGGTATTATTTTAGGAAGAACAAGAACATTCATTTTCATCAATCTGTCAATGCTTACACATGAGTGATACTGAAATTCTCGGCAATCCCAAGAGGAAACAACACAAAATGAAAAGGTTCAACTAGTACTATCAGTTCCACCTTCAGAAGTTCAATCCCACTGTTTACTTAACAGCAACAAAGTTGTTTTTCTTCTGTATTCCCTGTTAAAAATTTTAAGCTTAGTTCTGATATTAAGTTAAATCTTCAATTGTATCTTTGGTTTCTATCCTACAGACTAGCTTCTTCATGTGTCTTCCAGACTTTTCATTTCATCCTGTTATTTTAATAATTTCTGAAGCCAGGATTTATGGAATTCAGTTTACTGAGAACTACCTTCTTCTTTTGATGGGATATTATTATTCCTTCTTGAAAAGACTGTATCCTTCTGTATTGCATTTCATCTTCTCCATTTTGCTGTACAGAGCGGCCTAGCCATGTCTCATCTGGCTCATACTTTAGCTTTTGTGCGTGTTACTATACAGTTTAGGGTAAATGTTTTTCCAATGGATTCTCAACTAAGAGCTACCGAGTTTTGTGCAGGTGAGCTGAGTTTCACAGTTTCACAGTTCATGAACTGTAGGGAACTGAAGGGAAAGGGTATCGGTTTGGCTAGGGCTAGGATAGCCTACAAACAGCCAAAGTCTGCTCTTTTCTCCTAAGTACATGCTTTTCTTTTTCCTTCTCAACATTAATTTATTCCCTCAAACTCTGCCAAGTTTCATTTCCATTAGACCCAGGAAGGTTGTTCTCTTGTCATGTTTCCCAAAGTAGGTGATACTGCCTCTGGATAGGTGTTGGAATGACCCTGTGGTTCAGCCATAGCCTCTGATGCAATTGAGAGCACTTAGTATTTGTTCACTTAAGTAAATTTCATTATGTATGTTGAGTGATTTTTTTAAATGTGGGACAGTAGGCCACATAAATTTGAGAATATCTTCCTTATGATTCCTTCTCCAAATACTAAGTACCCACTCTTCATCCAATGGAACCCAAGAATGAGACAAAAGAAACCTGTCACTTAAGGCTCATAATGTGTTCCTCCCACATACTGTTCTCCAAAAAGATTTACTTATTGATGTTCAGTCCAATGTTCTGTTAGCACTAATAAGATAACCAGCTCTGCAATCCAGCAATTCTACTTTTCTCTCTTCTAGTCAAGACATAACAATTATCTCCAATGACTAAGAGATGGCACTATCATGTGTACAGAGTATGTGAGCATTCCTAACAGTATTCACCCACCTTCCCTGTCACAGTCTTTAGGGATTTCTCAGGATTTTTTTTTACTTTACTTTCTTTCCTATAGCTTCTGCACAGTACAGGATTATGACTAATAAGTTGCATCTAAATTCTCAGGTATTATCATTTTCCCACTGACCATTAAATGTTTTCTCAACCTAGTATTGGCATATTTCTTTCAGTTTTGCTGTTTATATCTGTTAAAATATTTTCACTCTGCCATCTTAAAAAAGAAAACTTATTGCTTTAGTGTAAAAACTGATAGAACTACATCAAAAGTAGTCGACTCAAAAGACGCAAGGCAGATTAAATGTCTAAACAGTAGCATTATAAAATAATAATAAAGCATGTCCCTTACCTTTCTCAAGAATTAGTATTCAATTTCTACATAGCCAATAGTAGTCTAACTTTTTAAAAAACTAATCCACTATAATTCACTTGCTGTTATTGTTCATTTTATGAGGTTTTTTATTTTGTAATTTTTATTGTGACCAATGTTAATTACAAGTCTTTCACATTATATTTAAGGTACATAGTGACAGTGAATCAGGGCCATTCCCACCATCAGTGTTGTGCTCCCTCCACCTCTGTTCCCAACATGCATTTGATACCTTCTCCCTTTGCCCCTGGACTGCTAGTGTAACGGGTCCCCTTTGTGTATAACTTGTTGTAGATTGGAGGTCTTGATTCTGTGTCATTGACTTTGGGTTTGGTGTTTAGGTCTGATAATTTTTTATTTCCATTCAAATTTCAAGCGTCTGTTTGTTCCTGGTATCATCCACTTTCTCTCCTACCCTCAATTTATGAGGCAGAACAAGATGGTTCAGGTAAGGGAGGCATCCCAATCAATCCTGGGGGAACCAGGGATCACTTCCAGCTATACCCAGCCAACTAGATCAGTACTAGGTTCAATACTAGGGCCTGAGGATGTGATGTTACTTGGGGCCTGCAGCATCAGTCTTAACCCAGCATCTGGAGGGTGGGGCTCCAGAGCTATACTAGGAGAAGTTGGGGGAAAGGAGGGTGATGTAAATTATGTGCAGGGATCAGACCCTTTCCCTTCGTTCTAACTGCTACACTTATCTCCTGGACCACAACTTTCCCTTTTAAAAATTAAATAAATAAAATGCTAATTTTTAATGTATTATCCTTTAGAGAAGAGTTTTGCTCTTAAAGAACATATATCAATGAATCTTAGGATGCAGTGTAGCAAATTACCTAAGCATATCTTTCACAATTTGGATGTGTAACTTTACTAACCAGTACTAATTATACAGCTAATATAAGCTCTGCTTTAGTCATCATGAATTTAAGCCCAGAGTCAAAAGATATTAAGATTTTTTAATAACTGCAACTATGATTATTCGTGTGCTACCTTAATACTATAACTCCAAGAGCAGTCCCCAGTTATTTTAAAAAGGCAACCTTTTAAAATGTACTAAAATGGGCTTTTCATAAGCACATTTAAAAATAAGCTAATCCAGTACTAGGATAATAATGAAAGGGGCAATATTTCACCACCTAGGCAAAAGCGGCATGGAAAATTAAAAAAGAAAAAGAACGGGCCCAGAGAGATAGCACAGCGGCATTTGCCTTGCAAGCAGCCGATCCAGGACCAAAGGTGGTTGGTTCGAATCCCGGTGTCCCATATGGTCCCCCGTGTCTGCCAGGAGCTATTTCTGAGCAGACAGCCAGGAGTAACCCCAAAAACCAAAAAAAAAAAAAAAAAAGGAAAGAAAAAAAACACAGAAGAACCCTTTGGCATAGGCAACTGTGTTAACGTGAGAAAGGGGGACTCTTGAGAGGGTGATTTATTTTTTTTCAGTGTTCTATCATACAACCACTTTTTTTCCAGACTATTTCAACTGACAAGTTCATCTCCCCTTAGGGTGTCCATTATTGTATATATGTCTTCATATGTCTATGACGACTTCAACTAAGCTTTGTCTACCTTAGATAGATTTCTCCCTAGAGGTTTGGACACAACTTAACTCTAGACATCTCAAATAAGACCAATTGCAAGTGCCCACACTTGCAATTTACCACCAAATTCAGCATCTTTCCATATAAGCGCCTACTTTCCTCCTTCTGTGAAAGTGAAAGTTAACATCCTGTTTTCCAGGCCAAATGTCACCTACCCTACCATTATAACCTAACAGTCACTAGTCCTATTCCTTATCTTGCCTCATATTAAACACAGCAGAGTCTGTTCATTCCCCTCACCCCCAATCTGCTAAGTGCAAAAGACCCACCACACAGACTGTACCAACAGCATTATAAAAGAGCTCCTTCACAAAGCCCTTCTCTCACCAACCCACCCAGAGGCCTAACTAAAACAAAGCTCTTGCTGTGCGATGCCCAGTTCTACAATCCTTGATGACTTCCCAGTGCCCTTAGCATTAATTTGATAACTTGCACCTGTCTCTGCTTTGCACCTGTACATTTCAAGTTTCAGCAAACTGAGTTTTTCAGTACCCTTCTCTGCCCAAGGAAGAGAATATACCATGAGCTCTTTTCTTCCCTAGGAATTTTCATAATACCCACTCCTCTGTTCTTATCTTAATGTTATTTTAAGACATCATTTAAGACACATGGAGGACTCTTCCACCAGTAAACCTTCCTTCATAACACAAGACTGAATTAGAGTCATTTTCTCTGGACTTAATACACTGAACTGTCTATTTTTCCCTAACAGTAGAGTTGATGAGGGTCTATTAAAAAAGAAAAAAGTCGCAGTCTAGTGACTTACAGAAACACAGCCTGAAAGAGATTTGGATAATAGAGGATACACACTTATGATCAATGCCTGAGCACAATACAACTCAACATAGAATCTACAATATAATGAATACTTGTTTAAAGCATGAATAAATGACACAAAACAAAGACAAAAGGAAAAAAGTAAAACAATATTTGAGTTGAGCTCACTTTAGATTTATTAAGTGTTGCAGAAATAGACTAGAGGGAGTAGAGCTGGGCAAGGCCCATCAATAAAAACATACAGAGTGAAATAAGAAACCCAAGTCAGGGAGGTAGTTCAACTGTTAAACCACATGCTTACTAAGTCAAGATTTTGATTCCAGTTCCTCAAACTGCAAGCCCAAGTACCTCTCAAGGTTGATCTATGGGGGGAGATGGGGAGAACCCAGTATCTGTCTAAGCAAGCCACAAAAGAACAAGTGAATAGCATGAGTGCATGAGTATGTGGGCTGAGTGTGAAAACCAACTCTAATATTAACCAAGCAAATTCTATCAGGAACCTTGGGCAACTCATGCAATTATGTACTGTCTCACCTATAAATTATGACAATAAACATACCTACCTCATGTAGGTCATGTGAGATTCAAGTGAGTTCATAAAATCAATATTTGTAAGAACCCTTAAAAGAACTAAAATGGTACCTTGTATAAATTTAAGTATATCTGTTAATTAAACAAATCCCGAGTGGTGACTTCATCTATTCAGATGCTATCAAATAACCACAGGTGAAGTGAATTAAGGCCATCACTTACTACTACATGGCCACTACTTACTACATCACTTACTACAAAATGTGAAGAACGATCATGTCTAGAGTTTTAGGTAGCATTCACAACAGAAATGTTTATATATGTGTGTACATATATAAAGGGAAAAAACAAAAACAAAACACAACTAATAAAGCCATGCTAAAAAGGTCTGTCTGCAAGTAAGATTTTGTATAGAAAGGGCATGACACAAAGTCCTTCAGCCTACAATCATTTGTCATGCATGATGGATGGACTTGATTCATCACATGTCTGTTTGCTGATCCATATCTTCTGGAATATATATGTATACATATATGTGTGTACAAAAATATATACACACCTGTACACATACACACACTTGAGTACACTGAGGTTTTCCTGAACTGCCCCCAAAATATATAATACCCAACAATCAACTCTACATACATAAAAATACCAAACAAAATATAGAAAAGGCTATTTTAATATGCAAATTTAAAAGCTATGTATAAAATCTAAGTAGTAAAACTTAAGTCATAGTACTAAACAAAAAGCTACAGCTAGGTGAAAGAGATGAGTTATATGCTCTGAGAAATGAGGAGAAATATAACAGATATTGTAAATTATGAAAAAGAAGTAATAAAAACATAAGCATTAAAATTTATCATCTCAATGGTAAGATGACCTACCTGAAGAATCTGTAAATGAATAGAAAGAACACTGAAGAAATCATCCTGATCAACATATAGAAACTACAGCAGAAGACAGGATGAACTTTATTCCAGAAAGGGAAAGTGAAAAGGGAGACAATATTTTAGGAAATAATAATGGTGAAGCTTCCAGACCATAAGTGAAAAACAAAAAAGACATAGTTCTCAAATGAAAACAGCACACATGTTTCTCAAATAGAAATGAGATCGACAAGGTCTGAAGTGATAACACAGTGGTAGGATGTCTGCCTTGCACATGACTGACCAGAATAGATCTGGGTTTGATTCCCGGCATAACATATGGTTTTCTGAGACTGTCAGGAAAGATTTCTGAGTGCAGAACCAGGAGTAACCCCTGAGTGCCACCGTGTGTGGCACAAAAAATTATATCAATAAAACTGAAAGCATAACTAGTCCCAGATCAAAAATTATGGCTGCAATGCACTGGAGAGAAATGGCTATCATAGCATTAATGGTGGCTGAAGACACAGCTTTTTTCATGTCCCAGCTAGATTCTAGGCTTATTTTAAGTAGGCTTATTTTCCAGGAATACAACACAGTTAATATCTGCTTGATGCATAAATACATGGAAGAATAAATATGTTGAATATATTTATATTCATATAAATTTTTAAGAGAAAACAAAATAGAAAAATATCAGATGAAGTTAAGTGATCATTTAAGGCATTTCCCTTTAAATCTATTCTTGATTTTTTGTAAAATAAAAGATTCATTTCTATATCAAAAATGAAAGCAACTAACAATGATAAAAGATAATTTTGACTGTAACACTTTTTTTTTTTTTTTTTTTTGCTTTTAGACCAAACCTTATAGTGGTCAGGGATTACTCCTCAATCTGCACTCATAGGCTCATGGGATCATATGGGATGCCAGGGATCAAACCCAGATTGGTCGCATGCAAGGCAAATGCCCGACCCACTGTCCCATCTTTCCAGCCCCCTTACTATAACATTTTTTTAAATCTCTAAAATATAAAACAAAAGCAATATGTATGATTTGCATGCCAAAGACCAGTTTTAGATCCTTAGCACTATGTGGTCACCTGAGCATAGCTGGGGACAGCTCACAAGCATCAAGCCTGAGCAGCCTGAGAATCACTGTGTGTGGCCCTAAAACAAAGAAAAAAAGAAAGAAACACAATTTTGCTTAGTTTTCTATTTTCAGCATGCACTGATAAAAAAAATAAAAAATTATCACCTTGTTGCTTCATTCACATAGTACATTTCTAAGAGAACAGTAATAATCAACAAATCACTGAATACTGCAGTAGTATAAAAATAAAATATTCATGACTTTACTCACTTCATATGAAACAGGGTAAAATCAACTACAAATGCTTTATTTATATAACCAAACTAGACCTGAATTTATCACAATCACATGAGCTCTTATCTAGAAAACTTCCACTGCCAAACATTTCAGAGGTCAATTAGTCATTCTTAGTTAGCATTCTTACTTCTCTATGTTTGGATAAACAAACATAAAACTATTTCCAGTCTAAGACTTAAAAGATAACTGGCAAAAAGTTCAGCTGCTAACATCTAAAATTAAATCTGTACTATTGCTATTATCTAAGAACCTAAATAAGAAATTTTCAATTTCATTTATATTTCTCAGAACATATAACTTATCTATAAGAATCTTTTAACTAAGAATCTAAGATCTTGTTTTAAATAGCATTCTCTATATATACATACATATGATATGTATTTATGTATATATGTATGTATATATACATATATATGTAAAGAAATGTAGCTATGTTTCAAATGGCATAACACACTTCAGTGGCCATACCACCACTACCACCAATGACAACATAGGCATACGCATGCACACATTCATTCTATAATGGCACGAGCTTGAAATCATACATAATTTATTTGCATTCAAGATTCAAACTCTATATATATATGCAAAAGAAAAGGTAACAGTTCAAACTGATTAATTTGCTTTTAATGCTTGTCCTCTTTAAAAAAAATATAAAAAAAATAGAGCCAGAGTGATAGCGATAGGGCGTTTACCTTGAATGCTGTCAACCTGAGACGGACTTGAGTTCAATCCCCAGCACCCCATATGGTTCCCTGCCAGGAGCCTGCCAGGAGCAATTTCTGAGTATAGAAGCCAGGAGCAACCCCTGAGCACTGCTAGGTGTGACCCCAAAACCAAAACAATATATATAAAAAACATAAAATCTAATAAATTTGTTCCTTCATTCAAAAGAAAACAAGCCATATAAAGCAGAAAACAAAAACCATTTAGTCAAATCTAGTTCTTAAACAGCAAGTATGCTACAAATTTCTACATGTGCTTGAGCAAACTACAAATAGCTCCCAGTGTATTCACAGTGACAGACAAGATAAACATGGCTTGGAAACTGTCTTGAAAAAATAAAAATCTCTCCAAGGATAAAGAAATAGTAAACACATTACAAAATAATCCTAATTTCTAAGTACGAGAATAGCAATCCCTCAGGGCCTTGCCAGTAAAGCAGATGAATGATTCAGAAAGTTGTACAAATGATCTCACAGAAGATGATACCTACACCAAATGACAGTAATCTAGGAAGGTATATTTAAGAGAGGCAAATTCATGGACTGATTAAGTAGTAGAGCTGGGAAAATGATTGTATTGTAAGTAGTTGTATTATTATAATTTGAGCCAGGTTCGATCCCAAGCATCCCTACCCTAAGCCCTGCCAGGAGTGATCCCTGAGCGCAAACCCAGAATTAAGCCGAGTACTACCCTAGTATGGTACTAAAATCAAATATAGATGCATATTCAGAAACTAGAAACCCCAGAAACTAGAAAAGTATTCTGACATGATTTTCTTAGCAATATATGGGATATAGGAACTTTTACCCTACACAATAATGGTTTCAGGAAGAAAAAGAAAGTCTGTCATTAACAGAACTATCATCAAGAGAAAAAGCTACATTTGTTCTTTATTAGATATCTAATCTCTGGTAATCCCTAAAAAAGTAGAAATTCCTTATAAAGTATTAGGTCAGCAATCATGGGAAATAGCCTAAAGAGGCCTCCAAAATAAAATTATCATGATGATACAAAATAGGTTCAAGCTCTAAGGGTTTATTAGTTAACACTAACTAGTCCTGGTTAACTTTGGAAGTTCCAAAATGTTAAAATACATAGATAGCACAGTGGGTAAGGTACTTGCTTTGCACACAGCTGACCAAAGTTTGATCCTCAACATGAATCCTAGTCACCTGAGCCTGCCAGGAATCATTTCTGAGCACAGAGCCAGGAGGAACCCCTGAGCACCACCAGGTGTAACCCAAATTTTCTCTCTCTCTTCTCTCTCTCTTTCTCTCTCTCTCCCCTCCACCAGGTGTAACCCAAATTTTCTCTCTCTCTTCTCCTCTCTCTCTCTGTCTCTCTCTCTCTGTCTCTCTCTCTCTCTCCAGGTTAAAAAAATTGTGTATTTTCTGAACAAGTGTGGTGTGCAATTTGGGTTTCTGACATAATCAGTTGCTGTATACAATATACTCAAACTTAAATCACTTATTTAAAAAAACATGGAGAAAAGCAGAAAGAAGACAGGATATTGAAGTTTTTTTTTTATATAGATCATAACAAAAGGGAGTGGCTCTAGAGGGCAGCAGCTTCTTTCTCAGCAAAATATGCAGCAGCAGTAAAGTTTTCAACCATGGTAAAGATAACAAATTTTTCAACAAAGCTGGCTATAGAAACTTTTGAGAGGTAAGCCCCTAATCTCTGTAGAACATCCAGTGGACTGGAAATTATCTGATCCTGGAAACCCAGTGACTGCCCATTCTCCAGTCTTTTTTTTTTAATTTTTATTTAAACACCACGATTACAAGGTTGTTCATAATAGTTTGTTTTCGACAGATAAAGTTTATCATGATGGAATTACATATAGAGATAACTGGGAGTAGCCAAGACAGTGATTCGGAGAGCTAAGACCAGGACACCAGAAGAGAAGAGCATGGACATACAGCTCAGCCCTGAAGCCGCATATTTCTTCTAGTCCAGTGGTCGACAACCTGCGGCTCTTTACACTTTTAATTTGGCTCTTCTGTGTGCCCAGCGGCCGCTCCAGGAGTCAGGACTCTGCTCCTAGCCTCTGTCAGTGCACGCTCTGTGTGGCTCTCAAAATAAATTTCAATCGTGGTTTTGGCGAGATTTGGCTCAGTTGAAAAAAAAGGTTGCCTACCACTGTTCTAGTCAATAAGCCCCTGCATGACAAATAAAAAACAATTCCACGCTGCAAAGGTCACAAAAGGTCACAAAAAACTAGCAAATATAATCCAACAAATCAACTAAAAGGTTTTATACCATGGTCAAGTAGGATTAATCCCAGAGATACAAAGATGATTGAAATAAGCAAGTCAATCAATGTACACCACATCAATAGAAGAATATATAAAAATCATACTATCAGAGCAATAGATGAAGAGAAAACATTTCAAAAGATCCAGCACCCTTTTATGATTAAAAACCCTCAAAAAGAAAGAACTTTTCTCAAAATAGGCAAATAATTTACTAAAAGCCTATGACATACTACTCAATGGTGGAAAAACATCATTCTTTCTTCGAAGATCTAGCACAATATCTAGCACAAGCTTGCTCTCTGTCACCACTTTTTTTTCAATTTATTACTGAAAGTACTTGCCATAGCAATCAGGTAAGAAAAATATATCAAGGGTATCTAGATAATAAAGGAAGAAGTGAAGTTCTCACTGTTTGAAGGTGACATACTAAGAAAATTCTAAAAACTCTACCAAAAAGCTTCTAAGATTTGTATAATAAAATGGCAGGCTACAAAATCAACACACAAAAATCCAGCCATTCTATATACAAATAATGAAAAACAAATACACATTTAAAAAATCTATTCACAATCCTACCATAGAAACTCAAGTATTAGACCTTGGAGTCTAATTAGCTAAAGAGGTGAAAGATCTGTACAAAGAAAACTATGAAAACACTGCTTCAAGAAATAAAAGTGGACAGAAGGAAAGAAAACATATACCCTGATCATGACTTAGGAGATTAACATCATTAAAATGGCAATACTCCCAAAAGCTGAAAATCCTGAAGACTCTACCAAAGTTTCTAGAAATAATAAATTTGTATAGTAAAGTGGCAGGCTACAAAATTAACATGCAAAAATCCATGGCCTTTCTACATACAAATAATGAAAGAGATGAAAGAGACATTAAAAATAATCCCATTCACTACTGTGCTTCAGAAAACCAAGTACAAAAATAAATAAATAAAATCAGACACAAGAAATGTAAACTTACACCCTGCTCAAGGATTTGGAGTAACATAATTAAAATGGCAATACTTCCCAAAGCATTGTACAGATTTAAAACAATTCCGATAAAAATAACCACTATATATTTCAAAGAACGAAATCAAACACTCTTGTAATTCATTTGGAACAATGAATGTGAACATCCACAAATAGCCAAAGTAATCCTTAAAAAATAGAAGATGGGGAGCCGGAGAGATAGCATGGTAAAGCATTTGCCTTGCATGCAGAAGGTCAGTGGTTCGAATCCCAGCATCCCACATGGTCCCCCAAGCCTGCCAGGAGCGATTTCTGAGCATAGAGCCAGGAGTAACCCCTGAGCACTGTTGGGTGTGACCCCCCCCCCCAAAAAAAAAGAAAAAAAAAGAAAATAGAAGATGGGAGATAACACTTTCCCCAACTTTAACTTTAACTTTAATGCAGCAGTCATTAAAACATGATATTGAAAGAAAATATCTTCCAACATGGTATTGGAAGGAAGAAATCTGATCAATAGAATAGACTTGACTATTCTGAGACTGACTGCCTGAATTTGCAATCCATTAGTCTTTGAAAAAGGGGCAGAAATACAAAGTGCAGCAAGGAAAGCCTCTTTAACAAATGGTGTGGGGGGCCGGGAAGGTGGCGCTAGAGGTAAGGTGTCTGCCTTGCAAGCCCTAGCGTAGGACGGACCGCGGTTCGATCCCCCAGCGTCCCATATGGTCCTCCCAAGCCAGGGGCAATTTCTGAGTGCATAGTCAGGAGCAACCCCTGAGCATCAAATGGGTGTGGCCCAAAAACCAAAAAAAAAAAAAACAAAAACAAAAACAAATGGTGTGGGGAAACTGGTCAAGTACATGCAAAAAAACAGTGAACTCGGAACTCTCCTTAACATCATGCATAAAGGTCAAATCAAAAAATGGAGTACTTACTTTGATATCAGGCCTGAAACCATAAAGTACACAGAAAGGCAGAACACTCCATAATATAGAAGCTAAAAGCATCTAAAAGGATGAAACACCATTGACCAAGCAAGTGGAAGCAAAAATAAACAAATGTGACTACATTAAACTGAGAAGTTTATGCACTTCAAAGGAAACTGACTAGAATACAAAGACTACCCAAAAAATGGCAGAAAATATTCATCCAATACCCATCTGATAAGGAATTAATATCTAAATTATTCTAGGCACTAACAGAATTTAGCAAGAAAATAAATATCTGACCCCATTCAAAAATGGGTAGAAGAAATGAACAGACATTCTTCAAAGAAAAAATACAGATGGCCAAAAATGCACATAAAAATGCCCCCCCCCAT
This sequence comes from Suncus etruscus, assembly GCF_024139225.1. Lineage (NCBI taxonomy): Eukaryota > Metazoa > Chordata > Mammalia > Eulipotyphla > Soricidae > Suncus > Suncus etruscus. The sequence continues at coordinate 32,945,748 of NC_064864.1, read as the reverse complement.
CACTAATCATCAGAGAGATACAAATCAAAACAACAGCTCGGTATTATCTCACATGACAGAGACTGGCACATATCATAAAGAACAAGAATAATTAGTGCTGGCACAGATACAGGGAAAAAGGGACTCTCATTAACTGCTGGTGAAAATGTAGACTGGTCCAGCCTTTTTCAAAAATAATATGGATATTCCTCCCAAAAAGAAACTGAGCTTGAGACCCCTCATGCCAGGAGTTCTTTCTGTCTTGAACTGGTATGTGGTGGGCACTGGGTGGGAGAGCTAGCCAAAGACCTCCCGGACTGCCAATTAGTCGGGGGGGGGGGCAGATTCCCCCACATCAGAATAATCTTCACGGCCAGATCTGGTAACCTGGGCCCTGAGGGCTGGGATGGGGTGGAGGAAAACTCCTCCCCCTATGCATTCACAAACTGCAGAGGCAAGAGCTGGGCTCAGAGACCCCACATGCCAGGACAGCTAGCCAAAGGAAAATTCCATAGCAGACCACCTGCAGCAGTGTCTTTTCTTACTGATGACCATTTTCCAAATTCCCTTTTTAACATCGTCCAAAAATACTCTAATTCTTGACTATTTATAGGAAATGAAATGGAATACCCTATATATGGAGGATAGCACTCAAATAGATCTCTGAAATCAATGTCTATGTGAATGTTACTTTCTATACAGTTGTCCTCTCTGACTGCCAAGCCTTAATCTTAAACTATTCATCTATATGTATATAGCCCCTCTTATACATTGTCCTTCCACACCCAAAGACCCTTCTATTCCCCCATATCCCAACCCAGATTTGTTATCTCCCCCTTATTTAACCCTCTTTTCCCTCAGTTCTTAACTCATTAGGCATCAAGACCGACCTCCTTCCCCAACAAACCACCATCCAGCTTCTCAATGAAAGACACCTTCTCAATCACCCATCTCGTGTCTCAGGAAGAAACATGCCTGCTGACTCATGCTTGTGACCCCTCTCACCCCCATAAAATTGTGGACTATTGCATGATACCGGATTCAGCTGCAGCAAAACCCCCAGCTCAAGGACATTACAGACTCTGAAATGCCACAAAGCATATCTTAAACTCTAGACCAAAGTCTGTGATACAAAAAAATGCCTTGGCTTTCACTCCCCACAAGAATATCTCAGAAGACTTAATTGGGAGGCCAATATTGCCTATGTAAGCTTAATACCTTTATAATAATGTATCTTAAGATACGAATTCCTAAACATACAGATAGCCTCCCCATCACTTTCTTTTTTCAATTACCTTTTTTTCCTTTTTTTTTCTTAATTTACCTTTTTTTAATCTCAGTTTTATCTATTTGCTCTATTTTTTATATATGCATATTTTCTTTATCCTCACCAGTTTTGGTGCTGTTTGGTACAAAAACCAAGAAAACGTCTTGCCTGGGATAAAAGCACAGATCACACCACAGATACTGTATGTGTAGCCTGTCATCCTCAACCGGAATAGCACCAGCAATACAAAAGGACACCATATGTTTTTGTTTAGGCACAGTAAAAAAGGGGACATCATGGACTAGGACACAAGATCTTATCTTCTAAGGATAGGAACTCACACTTTTTACACAAGGGTGCCTCCCATCCTGGACATATGTCATGTGGATACAACACAGTCTCCACGAGTTTGGACAGTGTTAGTTCATTCTTAAACCCCAGATCCCAGATGTAGAACTGAAACAACTTCCTGCAACAACACCAGGAACTAAGCTCCATTGGGAGATTTACTTGTGCCAGTGTTAATATGACAACGAGGACAGCGAGGAAATGACAACTTCACCTAAGATCAAGAGGTCCTATCACATCACCTAACACTAAGTGGAAATAAGATGTATCGTCCTTTGAACTATAAAAAATAAGAGCACTAACTACAGAAAACTGACTTTGACAACCATGACTTGGCAGAACTTACTTTGAGACCATTAAGGAAAACCCTACCCTAGGCTATAGCCCAGGTCCCTTACAAAACTCAAGATTTCTTAGTACAGAGGCCCAATTCTGACAACAGAGACTGAGCAGAACCTTTGGAACCATAATTTCCTAGACTTTGGCTTAGGGAACTAGCAAAAACATGGAGCACATGATACAGAAAACTGAACACATTAACAATGTTGGAACAGAACCTCTAGAACCTTAAAGACTCTATCCTAGGCCTTGTCCTAGTGCCTGCGCAAATACCAAGATTGCTTGCTACAGTGGCCTGATTTTCTCATCCACAACTGAGAGGAAAGTTTCCTGACACCCAAAAAACAAACAAACAAACAAACAAAAAACCCTGGATATGGCAATGAGAAGGTATGGAGCCAGTGGTTATTCCCATGACAATATGCTTCAAGGATGGAGAAACCCTGAATCTCTTAGGCCACGGAAATTTCCTTCCTTCCCCAATACTTACTGTGCCTATACAAAAAAAAATAAAAGTGGGGTAACACCAAACCCTGCTACTCCAGCATTCCTTTTTCTGGTTTGGTTTTGTTTTTGTCTGTTTTTGATATTATCTTCCTTCTCTTTTTTCTTCCATTTTTTTTATTTTTTTTCACTCTTGTGGATATTATTCAGTGATATTTTCATTTCTTTCTTTTTTTTCTTATTTAGTAGTTGATACCAAATTTTTTCTTCTCTTTTCCTTAACCTTTTTATCTCCAACAGAATAGCATAACTTGAATCTTTCAGTCTAATAAATTGAGGGGGGAAAGGATGATACCAGGACCAGTCATATGAACATGTAGTGTAAATAAAAAATGACCAGACTGGAACACCAAACAGAATAGATACCCAACCTACAACAAGCTGTAAAGTGGAGACCAGTTACACTAGTATTCTGGAGGGGGGTGGGGTTGTAAAGGAGGGAAATATGGGAGACATGCTGGGAACAGGAGTGGAGGGAGGACAACATTGGTGGTGGGAATGCCCTTCATTCACTGTCACTATGCACCATAAATAATTCTGTGTAATGAACTTCAGTCACAATAAAAATTTAAAAAAAAAATGAGCTTACATATTATACAGCAATACCACTCCTAGGGATATACCCTATGCAGGGGTCTCAAACTCAATCTACCTGGGGGTCGTAGGAGGCAAAGTCAGGGTGATCCTTGAGTGCAAAGTCAGTAGTAAGCCTTGAACATTGTGGGGTGTGACCCAAACAACTAAAACAAAACAAAACAAAAAAGATTCCTCTAGGGCAGGGCCACAAAATGTTGTACGGAAGGCCGCAAATGGCCTGCAGGCCGCGAGTTTGAGACCCCTGCCCTATGATAATAATATCCAGCAATAATAGAAATGAGGGCCAGGAGAACCAGTCCATGGTTGAATGTTTGATACAACTAGTGAAGCAGTTAGTTAGGGTAAAGAAGAGACAATTAAAACAATGATAGTCAGAACTGATCACTCTGGACAAGAACTGGGTGCTGAAAGAGGATAAAGTGATATGCATGGCATCCCTTCATTTATAAAATAATAAAGGAAGAGTCAGAGAATATGTGAACGAAAAGTAAAATATCTACCCCAGAGGCAGGCACAGGGGAGAGTAGGGGAGGGGGAGAGAGAGAAAGAGAGATAGAGAGAGAGAGAGAGAGAGAGAGAGAGAGAGAGAGAGAGAGAGAGTGTACGGGAGCAAGAGAGAGTGAGTGCGGGAGCGAGACAGAGAGAGCGTGCGGGAGCGAGAGAGAGCGTGCAGGAGCGAGAGAGAGAGAGAGAGAGAGAGAGAGAGAGAGAGAGAGAGAGAGAGAGAGAGAGAGAGAGAAAGAGAGAGAGAGAGAGAGAGAGAGAGCGAGAGAGAGAGAGAGAGAGAGAGAGCATGCGGGAGCGAGAGAGAGCGTGCGAGAGAGAGAGAGAGAGAGAGCGTGCGGGAGCGAGAGAGAGAGAGAGAGAGAGAGAGAGAGAGCGTGCAGGAGCGAGAGAGAGAGAGAGAGAGAGAGAGAGAGAGAGAGAGAGAGAGAGAGAGAGAGAAGGAAAAGTAAACTATGTGCCCCAGAAGCAGGCAGAAGGGAGTGTTGGCAGGAAAATGGGAGCATTGGTGGTGGAAATGAGCTCTGATGTAGGGTGGTATGAATTCAAAATAACTTGAATGTATATTAAAGTAGACTTTAGAGCAAAGAATGTAGCAAAAATTATAAAGAGAAACAAATACACACAATAGCTAGCAATTTTATCACTACTCTTTAGATTAAGACAATTAGACTGCAGGGAAATAGAACTGGAAAAACACTATCTACATTAACAACCATTTACCAACCAGATCTACATTTACCAACCATTTAATCCAATAATAACATAATACATTCTTCTGAAGTACACAATTATTTTCAAAAGGAAAATAAATTCTATACCATGAAACAAGTCTAATAAATGTAAAAGAACTTAGGTTAGTTCTTTAATCATTAAATTAGTTCTTAAATAATTCTTATAAAAAGTGGAATTAAAACAACTAGCATGACAATGTTATAGAGTGAGAGAAGTAGAATGCCTCTCTTGAATACAGGAAGGGTGGGGGAGTCGGGAGGGGGGCATTGGTGATGGGAAGGTTGCACTGGTGAAGGGGGGTGTTCAGTTTATTACTGAAACCCAACTACAATCATGCTTGTAATCATGGTGCTTAAATAAAGATTTTAAATTTTTTTAAAAGTGGAATTAAGTTACAAATAAAAACATGATCTCTGGAAAGTCCCAAAATTTTGGAAATTAAAAAACACACTTAAGAATAATACAGGAAGAGCCCAAGAGATGTAAAAAGGGTGAGGCGCTTGCTTTGAACAAGGTCAATCCTGGTTTCATCCCTAACACTACATAACTCAAGCACTGTGAAGAGTGACCCATGAGCACAGGATGAGCAGTATGTCTGAGTATCACAGGTATGATCCAATCACCTCACCTCCCCACACACACATAAAGAAAATAATCTGAAAGATACTCAATGTTTTGACCATGCAAGGATATAGTAAAATGTGTATGATCTGTAAGAGGGATGGGCACTAATCTTGTCATTTTATCACCCTAATCTGAGACTTTCAGATTCCAGAACTGGATAAAACATTGTTTATATTATGTGAAAACCCATCTAAGGTATTGTTTAACTTAGGTCAAGACAGATAAAGAAATGTTATAAATCATTTTACAGTAATAAATTCAACATTAAAATCGAACAGTTCTGTGACAGTAGAACCCAAATTTCACTCAAGAAGAAACAGATAGCCTGAAAGTTTGTATTAAAAATACTAGAAATGGAGCCAAAAACTTTCTCACAAAAAATTTCTACAGAGTCTGAAGGATGGGTGAGTGGTGCCCTTGCAAACATGAGTCTATGAGTTCAACCTCAAGTGCCACCTACATATAGACAGTTTGATACTGTCTGTTTTCTATTTCTAGTGCACATCAATTAGGATGTTCAAGCACCACAACTAAGTTTGAAACTCCTGGGAAACACTGCAACTAAAAGATGTGTAAGGACTGCATCAGATGCCTCACTGAGTATCTGAGTGGCATCCCTCAAGCACTACAATCATGATTGTGAGTACCACGACTAAAATGAATGCAACCCCCAGCAAATAAATAAGAAAACACTCTAACTAAAGTGTATGACCCAACCCAGCATGAAACCTCTTAATCTATGTGTGACTGAACCCTGATCACCACAACAGCAGCAATGAAGGGGAAAGGGAAAAGGAAAGTGGGAAAATAAGGTGCAGATGGCTTCACCACTTCATTCCATCAGACTCTAAGGTAGAAATAAAATGCCAATTTTTTTTATACTCTTCTAAATACTAAAGAAGAAATAACTCTCTAACCAATAATTTCACCATTGTCTATTAATACTTTGTGACAAAAGCATTAAAATAAATTGTAGCCAGTATCACTTTTTTGAACACAGAAACATTTTTGGCAAAAGATTATCGATTCAAAAATCTCTAAGGCATAAAATACAATAACAATCAAGTGAGTTAGATATGAAATGTACAGTTGGTTACTTTACAAAGTATCAACCAGATGGTTAACTTTAAGGAACAATTTCTGATCTAGGGATATCTAGAAAACTATAAAATTATTTCAAGAAGATTTTGGCATTTTAGACAAAAGAAGATAGATAGCACTCATCAGTACAGATGAACATCATCAATTCACTAAGTGCCTGATGAGTTCAAAGAGGTAGCAGATGGGTGAGTTGCTCGTTAGGCTTGAGATGGAACACCCACCCTGCTGTGGGATATGAATGTTCCTGATTTCTTTGACTTTTTGAATAAATTATGGACACATACTCAGCTCACTTGACTCTCAGGACTTCAGATCTGAAACACATCATTAACTTTCCTGAAAATAACAGGAGCAAATAGTAGATGATGAGATTTCTCGATTTCCATAATTACATTCTGATACAAGAATAATTATCATAATGTGCCAGGTATATGTCCTGCCCCAAAACAGGCTGTCCACATCTTCTCTCTTGAGATGTGTGTTTTTTTTTTGGCTCTCTCTACAATGAAGACTCCGCGCTCTCTCCTGACTACATATTTTACCTTACCACTCACCTTACTTCCCTTTCTTTCCTAATAAACTTGTTATACTTTAAAAAAAGTGTGGCTTAAAGGAAACATAGTTCAGATGTTTCCTAAACTCATATTAAAATTATCAAAATATACTTCTGATACATACTTGGCCTTCTGGCAGAATATGTTAGGACAGAGGTTAGGGTGTTTGTCTTACAGCAACCAAATCCAGTTGGATCCCGGTAAAACAAATGGTCCCCCAAATCATGCCCCAAGTGATATCCCTGAGCACAAGTAAACCTTGAACATGAATATGACCCTAATGCAAAAATATAATAATGTTGGTCTTCATCCACAGTTCCAAGCTCACAGCTTCCTCAAAGACATGGTATTTCCTTCAGTATTGGGAGTGGTAAAGATATCAATATTATATTAATGGAGCTAATTTAAAAAACACCTGAGAATGGGGATTTGATATTAAGAAAAGCAGCATAAATAATGGGTTAAAATTTCCATCTCTTTTCCCATTGAGATGGTGAGAGGCTAGATATTGAGTTAAATTGCTAATGACCAGTAAGTAAAAAAAGTCGTGTCTATGTAATAAAGCCTTCATAAAAACTCAAGAGGAAAGAGCTTCAGTGTTCCCCTATTCATTGTTTCCATCTGCCTATTGATCTATATTCGTTAGTATCATCTAACATAAATAATTCAACATATTATATAAACAAATAACTATACAAATAACAAATAATATAACATAATAAATTGTGCTCTAGTAAATAAGTTGATTTCCTAATCATGTGTGTCCTTCTACCAAAGTAAATAAACCTGAGGAAAGTGTCCTGAAAAATCTCTAACTTATAGTCAGTTGCAAATGAAGACACAAACAGATAAACATGAATAATATATACACACTTTGTGTTTTCATCCTCTGAAGATTTGTGACTAATATGCAAAATAAAAACATTATAGTACCAATAAACTGAGTAATTTAAGAACTCTTGGGGGCCAGAGCAATAGAACAGCAGGTAAGATGTTTGCCTTGCATGAGGCTGACTCAGATTTGATCTCCTGTATCTCATATGGTCCCCTGAGCCTACCAGGAGCAATTTCTGAGTGCAGAACTAGTAACCTCTATGTGCCACCAGGTATGGCCCAAAAACCAATATATAAATAAAGAATTATTGGTACATGATGACTATTCAAATCTTTGCAAAAAGTGATATGAACAATCACTATCATAGAACTTCCAAATGAGAAATAGTGACAGAAGATTTAGATAGCTTAACCCCCATTAACCATATTTCCTTATTTCTGTAAATGTTGACTTTCAAGATTCTGCTTAACACTCTACTCACTCATTTACTTCCCCATTCAAGCCTTCCCCACTTCTCTCATTCTCCTTTTAAAACATCTGCTCATTTTTGGCTAAAATAAGAAATAGTTGAGCTCAGCTCACTCTCTTTCCTACTGCACAAGCTTTTACTTAATAAGATTTTACCTAGTGGGCAACTTTACTTTTGATAAGACAAAGAAAAAACATTTAACAAAATCCATGATCCATTCTCAGAAAAGTAGAAATATTTCCTCAGGGTCAAGAATGTAGCTCAGCAGTAGAGTACTTGCCTACCAAGTGTGAGAGTTCTGTAAATGGAAACACACACACACACACACACAAAACACTTAATGTTCAGAGAGTGAATACTTTCCTCAAAATACCAAAAACAACATAAGGATAATCTGTAATCACCACTTCTGTAATAGTAGTGATAGAAGAAATTAATACAGGTTTTCACTGGGATAAAAAGAGAGAAAGAATATCCAGGTAGAAAAGAAAATGTAAAACTATTTAGATAACTAAGTCAACTCTATAAGAAATGGAAAGTAAATATGACAAAAAGTTATTAGAACAGGAACAAGCCAATCTGTGAAAATTGTAGAACAAGGGCCGGGCGGTGGCGCTAAAGGTAAGGTGCCTGCCTTGCCTGCGCTAGCCTTGGACGGACCGCGGTTCGATCCCCCGGTGTCCCATATGGTCCCCCAAGCCAGGAGCAACTTCTGAGCACATAGCCAGGAGTAACCCCTGAGCATTACCGGGTGTAGCCCAAAAATCAAAAAAAAAAAAAATTGTAGAACAAAAGACTGAGGATGTGGCTCAGCAGCACAGCACCTGCGTTTCAAATGTGAAATTTTAGGTCAATTCCCAGCACCACAAATAAAAAAATCTGCAGGATATAAAATCAATACCCATAAACTAGATTTTATTCCTATATATAAAAATGAATAGCAGAACATTAAAAAATTAAAGCAGTATCATTGGGCCACAAGACATAGTACAGGAATAAGCACTTGCCTTTTAGCATGCCAGCCCCATGTACCATGGTCCCTTGAGCACCAACAAGAGCAGCTTTGGACGCCTCTGAGCACTGCCAGAGTACTCTTCCTGGGCTAGAGCAGCAAATTATCACATACAACAGTACCAAAAATACAAAATAATTAAGAGAAACAGGAGGTGTTTTAGACCTACATAGTGAAATCTGTTTAATACTCAAAAAAAGTAAAATAGCCTAAAGAGAAATATTCTATATATAGTCAATATTGTTACTTTCAGTTTTGCAAACCAAGCTACAAATTCAATGATTCCAATTTCAATCAATGTCCCAGTAGACATTTTTGTGAAGCAACAATCTGATTTTTAATTTATATGAAAATTAAAAATAAGGAAGAGGCAATATATATACAAAAAGACTACTTATCTAATGTTTAAAATATACTTCTTATAAAATGAAAATATGTATATTCAAAAAGTTATGTTCCCTAAATAAGTATAAAATACAGGAATAACAAATTAAAGGTAATGCCATAGAGAAGACAGTTATTCAACAAATGTTAGAGGCAAATGAATGTTCATATACAAAAAAAATGACATTACATACAGATTTCATACAATATATAATAAGTAATTCCAAATATATTATAAAATCATATTGTAAAAACTATAACTATGAGCCTGTAAAAAACTTCTAGAAGAAAAAGTATAAGTAAAATACATTGCAATCCTGGAATAAGTACAAAAACTTTAGAACAAGAAAATGTATTTAAAACATTTGAGGGGGCGATTTTGGCCACACCCTGTGATGCTCCCAGATTACTCCTGGCTATGCGCTCAGAAATCGCTCCTGGCTTGGGGGACCATATGGGACTCTGGGGGATTGAACTGCAGTCCATCCTAGGTTACCGCATGCAAGGCAGATGCCCTACCTCGTGCACCACCACTCTGGCCCCTAAAACATTTTTCTGAAAATAAAACTTACTTTATCAAAATAAAAAATATTTGACCTAAAAGACAATGAAAAATGAATAGACAATATAGACATTGGGAGAAAACAATAAATATGTATCTGATATATTATCAGTATTTAGAATAAGCTTGCCTATAAGAAATCACCTCTTCAAATGGACAGGGGACTTTAGTAAACTCTTCAGCAAAGAAGATAAATGATGCTAAGTAAGAACATGGGAAAAATAACATTTAAGCTATAATAAACATCTACTAAGCAGCTAAAATTAAGATGACACAGTGTTGGTATTATAGATAAAATATAATTTTCATATTCCAGGTAGAAAAGGAAATTTGGTATGATCACAATGGATTTTTATTTGGCAACATGGTAGCAAAATGTGCCCCAGCCCCAGCCCCTGGGCCAGAAAGTTGTCACCTCCAATGTCCATATGCTCTCTAATCCGAAATACACAGATCTCCTTTTTTCAGGCAGATTGGCCATAGCACTTATACCTCTCAGACAGTATACAGCTTCAAAACGCAGTCGTGGGTTGACAATTATCTAAGCATGCTCAAATTATCCTGCATTATTAGAAAATAAACTGAAATGCAGATGTTCTGTTGTCACCATTTGGTAGAAACAATTCATCAGATCACTTCTCAAGTAATAGGGAACCTTAAATTCAACAACTAAAACCCACAAATGCAAAGAACAAGGGGAGACAGGATATTTGGAATGTTTATATATTTAGAATAACTCTAATTCCTATATTCTGAAATGTAGGAATACCAAAATGTGAGAAAAGATGGAAAAGGAAAGAACAAGTGGTGAAAGAAATAACAGCAGACAGAGAACTTCCCATTCTTCCCACTTTCCCACTTCCCACTTTGACAGCTGGAAAGAGGCAGCTGTGAAAATTCAAGCAGCCAAGAGAGTACCAAACAAAATAAACTCAAAAAGAACACCATGGGGGCTGGGGGGAGAACACCACCAAGACATATAATAATTGAAATGGCAAAAAAAAAAAAAGAAAGAAAGAAAAATTCTTACAGCAGTAAGAAAAAAGAAAAACCTTAAATGTAAAGGAAAGAATGTAAGAACCACATCAGATCGCCCATATAAAATGGTCCAGGAAAAAAGAATGAAATGGCATATTCAAGTAACTGAATGAAAGAAGTTTTCAATCTAGAGTCCACCACTCAAAAAACCTCTCATTTTTGCAAAGAATGGAAAGGTAAAAAACATTCTCAAACAAAAAAGAACTGATGCGGGGAGGGGGGAGGGGGATCAACAACAGAGCAGGTAAGGCACTTTCCTTACAGTTGGCCAAGCCGGGTTCAATCCCCAGCATCCCATATGGTCACCTAGGCATCACCAGGAGGAATTTCTGAATGTAGAACTAGGAGTAACCCCTGAGCACTGCTGTGTGAGGCCAAAAAAAAACAACTGGCAACATTCATGATTACCAAACAAATTCTAAATGAACTACTCAAAGGTCACTTATATAAACTAAATAAGCAATTTTAGAAGCAACAACTCTTCCTACACTGTATAATGGCACAACAGCTCTTTCTGATAATAGTTTCCTTGAATTTAATTGAATTACTCTTCCATCAAAAGACACAGTATAGAGGGCTAGATTAGGAAACAACCCCATCCATTTGATACTTACAGGAAACACATCTATAATCTATAATCTCAGGACAGACACAAAAGTGCCCCAAGCAAGATTATTTGGGTGAAAACTACAATGGCTCCCTCTGTTCTCGTAACAGTCAAAATAAATAAAATTGTTAACTAATCTACAAATATAGGATATTCTCACTATCTGTGGTATGTAAAATAGCAAGGAAAGAGAATGGGAGGTAACAAGTGTGGACAAAGCCTTGGTCCTGTATGATGGAAAGAGAAGAATCGGAAAAGGAGGTATAGTGGTAACATAGGGTCAGAGGCCTTGGACACTGTGATGATATAGAGATATGGTAACTGTATAAATCAAAACTGTAAGAGTCACTGGAAGCATGTCCCAAACTATAATAAGCACATTTTTCAATGAGTTTTATAAGAAGTTGGGGTGGAGTAGAGAGAACTTCAGGACTTCAGTGGAAGGACTCTGAGACTGGTGGTAGATTTGGAATTAAAACACTATATGCCTGAAACTCTATGTCTAACAATTTCTAAATCATAGTAACTAAATTTTAAGTCATGATAAAAAAATATTGTACCTAAAATTTAACTAACAATTTTGTAAAGCATGGTTCTTTAATTAATTGTTTAATTGTTTGATACAAAGAACTGCTGAGATTGTAAGATAAATTTTTTTTGTTTGTTTTTGAGGGTGTCATACCTGGCAGTGCTCAGGGGTTACTCCTGGCTCTATGCTCAAATCACTTGTGACAGGCTCAGAAAACCATATGGGATGCTGGGATTCTAACCACTGTCCTGCATGCAAGTCAAAAACCCTATCTCCAAGCTATCTCTCAGGTCCCCTCATTTTCTTATTTTATCTTTACCTTCTAAAGGAGCCACTTCTAGCATTGTTACCTAAAGTCTGGTGCCTGAGCCTGGCACACCTTTGGAATCCATGCAGTACCAAAAATAAAACTCATGGTTTTTCACATGTAAGGTGCATATTCTACCAAAAGGGCTATCTCCTTAGTCCCAAGCTCTCCTACTTTAATCTCTTCAAATTATTCCACAGTAATCTTTCCGCTTTCAACATGTAATATTTCCAACTGGGATAATACTTCATAAAGGCACTTTCTCTTAGAGAAATCAAGGTTACTCAAGAATCTTGACTCACTTCTCCATGTGAATATTTTCTCCAAAACGCTATACTTAACCCACCTGAATTGAAATTAGGTGGTCCTCAATGTTCGTCATTCTTCTATCAATGTCTATATTTATTGTAATATATATTTAACTATCAGGCTAGATCAGGAACCATAAACAAGAAGAGATAGGGCCGATAACATTAATTATAACCTTATAGGGAAGCAGAGACTATATATAGAACTTCGAGTAAATTCATCCTTTGTAATATATTATTAGAATCTGAAAGAAAAATTTTTCTTCAGTGATTTTTACAGAAATAATAAAATAGCATTTTATAAATATAAGTCTATAAATAAGACTATAAATATAAGTCATGTATAGCTATGTTGTTTCATAATAAAAATAAAAATGTAAAAATCTAGACAGCCACGAAAAAAAATTCTTCTGTGCCTATCCAAACACTTTTTAAAAAGTATATTATCAGAGAAAACCTTGAACTTCAGCGCCTGTAATTCTAAACCATTTTTAATTTAAACCTAAATCATAGGGACCAGAGTAGTGATGCAGCAGTCGAGCGTTTGCCTTGCACGCAGCTGGCCTAGCATGGACCACGGTTCTATCTCCTGGTGTCCCATATGATGCCCCAAGCCAGGAGCAATTTCTGAGTACATAGCCAGGAGTAAACCCTGAGCATAACTGGATGTGGCCCCCACAAAAAACAACAAAAAAAACATAAATTATAAAAGTGAGAAGGATATTCTCCCATTACCTGCTCTTCCCGCTCCTTTTCTTTGGGCTTATTTCTGTAGACTCTAACTGTGGTGGCATCTTGGGATGGAATGGCAGAGATCTGATGCAGTGGCATGTTCATCCCAACCTTCTACCTGGTTGTCTTCTTTACAACAAAGAATCTCCAGTGGTAGAGTCATTTTGGGCCATTGACTTCAAGCTAAGAAGCATAAAAAAAAAAAAAAAAGAGCAATAAAAATCTGAGCTAAAACATATTTTAAATTTCAATAGTCAGCATTTTATACTTATTTTCAGATTTGTACTCAAATTAGATATAGTGTTTGATGTAAGTAACCTCTTGGTCTTCAAAAGTGGAAAAATATTAATATTAATAGGATAAGCTAAATTTTAATAATATGAGAATGCCTGAAAGAACCTAGTGTACTAGGTACATAAAAATTTGGGTATTAATTTTCCACTGATTACTTAATTTTTAAATATAGCATTGCTATTCTATGGTATATTTAAACAAACTTTTTTCATTGACCAAGCATTCATCCTTGTGGAAGTAGTAATTTTTTCAAAAAAATGGCTGTACAATTCTTAACATGATGCTATTCATGTTAGAAAGTCTAAATAAAGTAAGACTGGGACACAGCTCAAGTGCAAACCTTGTATGTGTAAAACTGGTTTTGATTCCCAGAAATATACAACACACACACACACACACACACACAACACACACTTATATTAACTACAGAAAGTTTATAATCCTAAAAGTCTAGACTAAATCACCAAAAATCTACACTTTCCAAATTAGTAATAGATAAGTGAAAAAGGCCAAAGGGAATAAATATTTTAGGCATCACATGCTGTATTTCTATCTCTTCAATTCTATCTTAAGATGAAGTTATCCATAGTTGGCATATATATGAATAAAAATGGTATGTTTCGGGGCCGGGCGGTGGCGCAAGAGGTAAGGTGCCTGCCTTGCCTGCGCTAGTCTTGGAAGGACCACAGTTCGATCCCCCGGCATCCCATATGGTCCCCCAAGCCAGGAGCAACTTCTGAGCGCATAGCCAGGAGTAACCCCTGAGCGCTACCGGGTGTGGCCCAAAAACCAAAAAAAAAAAAAGAAAAAAGAAAAAAAATGGTATGTTTCAATAAAGCTATTCTCATAACAACCGGTAGTAGAATAAATTTGGCCCAGGGGCCTAGAGTTCATTAATCCCTGCTCTAAGTATTGTCCAGGAGGAAAGAAGGTCATCAAGACACTTTTGGAACCATGAAAAGGTTAATCTTAGAGAAAATAATAGCATCTGAAAATATTTAAGGATTTCAGATACACCTGGCTTTTATTCTGTTTTTCTCTCACAAACCTCCAAACTGCCTTGATGAATTTTAGGTTCACTATCTCCTTTCCAACCTCCACTGATTATGTATACAAAACCAACTGCAAACAAGCTGTCCAAATTACTCAGGTTTAATGTGTTAATATCTCATGTTGTTCTAATTTTAACAAAGATTGGACACTCTAAATTAAAATCCCATATTTAAAAATAGGTCAAGGGTCAATCCCAGCCACAGTACTGACACTAGCACTACATGACTCCTCAAGAGGCCACGAACTCCCAGGTGTGTAAATGGGGGGACAGAAGAGAGGGGAGGGGATAAAAGGGGAGTGGAAAAGAACGAAGGAGGGGATTAGGTTAGGCTTCTAATTTTGTGATTTTAATTCATCAACTGTGCATTAAAGGTGTAGGTAAGGGGCACTATGTGAGGATACACGGAAATAAAAAAATAGCTAAAGTCATATTTGGAAGCAGTCATTCATGGTATTTGTGACATTGGTCCCACTCCTGAAAATATTACTAAACAAGTTGAATAACAACAGTATTTAAAAAGTGGATTTCTTTCATAAGATCTTCTAATCAACAAGCAAAAGGATTAAAAGAAAACAGGAAGGGAACAACATATATGGGAAAATATGCTAATATAAAATTTCTTTATTTGACCCAGAAATTCCATTCCTGAAATATATTCCATTGGTGGTGGTAAAAAGCTACACAGTAAAGGGTAGCGTTCATTCAATGACTGAAACCCAACTACGAACATTTTTGTAACCATGGTGCTTAAACAAAGAAATTCTTATTAAAAAATCAGAATTTCAGAAACAATCTTGAAAAAGTATAAAAGTGGGTTCCAGAAAGATAGTACAGAGATAAAGAACGTGCCTTGCAAGTCAAAACTTAGATAAGATTCTATCATGGTCAGGGACCTCCCCACCAGGAATGTTCCCTGAGCACAGAACTAAGAATAAGCACTGAGTACTACTGGAGGTAACCCCAAAACAAAACAAAAAAATGGAAAAATTCATACTTCCTAATTTCAAAACTTATTAAAAATAAGTACCAATAAAAGGGTGTGATGTTAAAAGGTACATATATAAATTAATGGAATAGAATTTCCCATAGAATTAACATGTCTTGGAATAAATTATTTATAAATCATTTAACTAATAAAGAATTTGTATCTAGTCTCTAACTACTTAAACTTGGCCATGACCCCACACAGAGATCACATAATTAAATGTGTTTCTCAAAAAAAAATCGGCATCAGTAAAAAGCTTCAAAAGAGTGATGATAAAAAATTAATTCAAAACACAAATGTAAATATCAGAATGAGACATAACTTAATTATAGAAATATTTAAAGACAAATACTTATTGACAACAATGTACATGGATCAAAGTTTTGATACATTGCTGGTAAAGAGCATGCAGTTTTGAAAAATAAACTGATTTTTCTTCAAAAATATGGCTATCATATGACTCAATTAGCTGATTCCAAGTTTTTCATACACAACTCCAAAATAAGAGGAATTGACACTAGTGGTAGGATAGGTAGTAAAATATTAAATGTATAAAATTCAACTATCAATAACTTTGTAATTCAATATAATAACTTCCATTACTTTGTAAGTCACAGTTCTTTAAATAAAATGTGCAATGTAAATATACCCATATAAAAACACATACATAGAAGTTCATATCAAACACTAAAAGTGATTTTCTATAACTTAATAAATGGAGAAATAAAGTCTTATGTATAACTCAGGAATAAAATTGCTACATAAATGTATCTTAATAACATTAAGTAAAAGGTCCACACATGAATTCATTACATTTACATGAAATGCCAAAGTAGGCAAATCTATAGACTTATGGATAGTAGACTAAAAATTATCAAGATTAGGGAAGGTAGGGATGAAGGAGTCAGAAAGGGCTAAAAGTATGTTTGTTAAGGATAATGAAATGTTCTAAAATTTATTGCATACTAAAATAAAGAGCCAAGAAATATACATCTTAAATTAGCAGCAAAATATGTAAATTATATCCTGATAAATCTGTTTTTAAAAAAATATAGACATAAGATGGTTGCCTGTCTTTGGTGGCCATTTCAGGTCTGGGTCAGATGGAGACAGGGACCCTCAGGTACCTCTCATCAAACATGTCTGGTGCTGCCTACAGGGCTTTTTCTCATCTTCCCCTTCAATCAGCCCTCCTCTTTCTAAACCAAAGACATTTTAATATATATATCATACAGTTCTAGGCAGATGGATCTAGCACTTCTTTCTCATAGAAAATATCCAGCTCAAAACCCAGCTAAAAAAAACAATGAACTAGTTTTTAATTTTTGGTTTTGGTTTTTCAGGCCACACCCATTTGATGCTCAGGGTTACTCCTGGCTGAGCGCTCAGAAATTGCTCCTGGCTTGGGGGGACCATATGGGATGCTGGGAATCAAACCACAGTCCTTCCTTGGCTAGCACTTGCAAAGCAGACACCTTACCTCTAGTGCCACCTCGCCGGCCCCTGTTTGTAATTTTTTAAATTTATTTTTGGGCCACACCCAGTGATGCTCAGGGGTTACTCCTGGCTATGAGCTCAGAATAGCTCCTGGCTTGGGGTACCATATGAGACATTAGGGGATCAAACCACGGTCTGTCCTAGGCTAACGCAGGCAAGTCAGATAGATGCCTTACCACTTGTGCCACCACTCCAACCTCACGTTTGTAATATTTTTTATCATATTTAGATAACCTCATAATTTTAAGAAACTAACCTCTAAAGCGGATGTACATCTACTTATCTCTTATACAAACAGTTTAATAGATCACCTTCTTAAACAACCCGAAACTCTAGCATTCCAACCCACCAAATGCAAAGAACAAATAAAAAACTGAGGAAGACACCTGAGTTGGGTACTTGGAGAGAAATCTGGCAAATTTTCAAATCTACCAAAATGCCTGAGCCTTATAGATAAGGATCTAAAATGAACACTTAATGTTTTAGCAACAGAAATCATGCCTGTGAAATTAATAAATTTATAGGTAAACAATTCAACCAACTTAAAAACTCTCTTAAAAGATGAGAGAATTCATACAAATAGAACTGATGGAACTAAAGTCATAGTAAGCAAGTCATGGTAACAGAATTACACAGGAGGAGTATTGCATAGAGAAGCATAAAGACAAATCAAAATAGAAAGGAGAGACAAAACATTGGAAAACAATGCAAGGTACTCAATGAACAAAGACAAGAGAAATAATTTCCAAATTATAGCATACCAGAAGAGGAGGAAAAATGAAAAGGGAAAGGAAAGATCAAGTAGTGATGGAACAGCAGAGAACTTTCCCTCTCTCTGGAGTCTGCTGTACAAATCCAAGAGATAAAAAGAGTGCCAAACAAAATAGACCCTAACAGAACCACACCAAGACATATAGTCATCCAAAAGAAAAATAAACAGAGAGATAGACTCTTTTAAAAAGTAAGGGAAAAGAAAAACCTCAAGTATAAAGGAAAGAAATCAGAATTAAACCAGATATTCCATTTGAAACAATCTAGGCAAGAGTGGAATTATATATAAAACTGCTGAATGAAAGAAACTTTCAATCTAGAGTCCAGCAAAACTCTCATTTACACGGGAGGAGGGGTTAAAAACATTTTTGAACAAAAAAAGAACTTATTCATGCTAAACAAACCTACCCTAAATGGACTACTCAAAGAGAAATTACATAAACAAAATCCCTAATTGTAACAGCAACAACCCAACACAATATAATGGTACAAAATCCCTGTCAATAATTTCTTTAAATATCAATGGACTAAACTGTCCCATCAAGAGGCAGAGAATAGTGGGTTAGATCAGGAAACAAAACCCAGACATCTGCTGCCTGCAGGAAACAATTAAAGGTTTGTTTGGGATAGACACAGGCTAAGAGTAAAAGAATACAAAACAATTATACAAACTACTGGAAAAAGCTGGGACAGCCATACTTATAGCAGACCAAATTGAATTCAACCATAAAAAAGTACTTAAAGACAAACATGGACACTATTTATTAATCAGGGAATAACAGATCAAGAAGTACTAACTCAATGTTTATGCACCAAATAGAGCCAGCAAAATGTAAGGCTTTTGCTCACATAGAGAAATATATGAATGGAAACATAATAGCAATGGGAGACTTCAATATGCCATTATCACCACTAGAAAGATCCACTAGGCAGAACACTAGCAAAGACACAAGAGCTCTAAATGAGAAACTAGAAGAATTGAATTAAACGATCTATTCAGGGCCTTTCATCTTCAAAAAGCTGAACATACAGTTTTCACAAGAGCACATGGAACCTTCTCTAGGATAGATTACATTTTATACACAAGTCTAAAATTATATAAATTTACAAATATAAGAATTATAGATGGGAATATATTAAGCTGAGAAGCTTCTGCACCTCAAAGGAAATAGCGCCCAGGATACAAGAGCCACCCACTGAGTGGGAGAAACTATTCACCCAATACCCATCAGACAAGGGGCTAATCTCCAAAATATACAAGGCACTGACAGAACTTTACAAGAAAAAAACATCTAATCCCATCAAAAAATGGGGAGAAGAAATGAACAGACACTTTGACAAAGAAGAAATACAAATGGCCAAAAGACACATGAAAAAGTGCTCCACATCACTAATCATCAGGGAGATGCAAATCAAAACAACGATGAGATACCACCTCACACCCCAGAGAATGGCACACATCACAAAGAATGAGAATAAACAGTGTTGGCGGGGATGTGGAGAGAAAGGAACTCTTATCCACTGCTGGTGGGAATGCCGTCTAGTTCAACCTTTATGGAAAGCGATATGGAGATTCCTCCAAAAACTGGAAATCGAGCTCCCATACGATCCAGCTATACCACTCCTAGGAATATACCCGAGGAACACAAAAATACAATACAAAAACCCCTTCCTTACACCTATATTCATTGCAGCACTATTTACCATAGCAAGACTCTGGAAACAACCAAGATGCCCTTCAACAGACGAATGGCTAAAGGAACTGTGGTACATATACACAATGGAATATTATGCAGCTGTCAGGAGAGATGAAGTCATGAAATTTTCCTATACATGGATGTACACGGAATCTATTATGCTGAGTGAAATAAGTCAGAGAGAGAGAGAGAAAAACGCAGAATTGTCTCGTTTATCTATGGGTTTTAAGAAAAATGAAAGACATTCTTGCAATACTAATTTTCAGACACAAAAGAGAAAAGAGCTGGAAGTTCCAGCTCACCTCAGGAAGCTCACCACAAAGAGTGATGAGTTTAGTTAGAGAAAGAACTACATTTTGAACTGTCCTAATAATGAGAATGTATGAGGGAAATGGAGAGCCTGTTTAGAGTACAGGCGGGGGTCAGGCGGGGAGGAGGGAGGCTTGGGACATTGGTGATGGGAATGTTGCACTGGTGATGGGTGGTGTTCTTTACATGACTGAAACCCAAACACAATCATGTATGTAATCAAGGTGTTTAAAAAAAATTCATTAGCATCCCAGAATAACAGCTATTTTTGCCTTTGGTTATACAATAAAATTGATTTCAATGAAAAAAAAAAAGAATTATAGCATGGGGCTGGAACAATGGTGCAGTGACAGGGCATTTGCCTTGCACACGGCTGACCCAGAACGGACCTCAGTTCCATCCCCCAGCGTCCCATCTGGTCCTCCAAGCCAGGAGTGATTTCTGAGCACATAGCCAGGAGTAAGCCCTGATCATCAACCTGGGTGTGGCCCAAAAATAATCATTTAAAAAAAAGAAATATAGCAAGCATCCTATCAGAACACAATACCACAGAGATTCAGATGTATTGTAAAAAGAAAATGTGGCAAATATATAATTCCTGGAGAGGAAACTACATGCTCCTCAACAACAGCTTATCAAAGATAATATCAAGGAAGAAATAGATTCCTTGAGACTAATGATAATGAATAAACAAATTGCTAAAATCTATAGGGCATAACAAAAGCAGTAATTACGGGGAAACTCTTAGCAATATAGCCTACATTAAGAGAAGAATACAATAATAAACAACCACCAAAGGGCTGGAGCAATAGCACGATGGTAGGGCATTTGCCTTGCATGTGGCTGAACCGGAATGGACCCAGGTTCAATTCCCTGCATCCCACATGGTCCCCTGAGCCTGCCAGGAGAGATTTCTGAGCACAAGCCAGGAGTAACCCTTGAGCGCTGCTGGGTGTGGCCCAAAACATAAATGAATAAATAAACACACAAATATTTTTTTAGAAATTATCCCTAAAGGGACACTTTAAATATCTGGAAAACCAATAGCTAAGGAATCCAAACCAAAGCATTAGAAAAATAACCAAAAAACAGCAGAAATCAACAATATAGAAACAAAAAAAATATAAAGAATTAATGAGACAAGGAGCTGGTTTTTTGAAAGAATAAACAAGATAGACAAATTGCTGGCAAGACTTAGAAGGGGAGAAAAAGGCAAAATACTCAAATAAATGAGATCAGAAATGAAACGGGAGAGGTTACAACAACCTCAAGAAATCCAAGATATCATGAGTGCTTATCATAAAAAACTGTATTAAGTTAAGCTAGAGAACTAAAAGAAATGGACAGATTTCTGGAAAAATATCATATCCCAAAGTGAATGAGGAAGAAGTAAAAATCCTAAACAGACCAATCACAAGAAAGGAAATTGAAACAATAATTAAGAAACTCCTGGGGGGGGGGGCAGAGATTTAGCACAGCAGTAGTGCATTTGCCTTGCACTAGGCTGCCCTAGAACCAACCTCAGTTCAATCCCTGGCATCCCATATGGTCCCCCAAAGTCAGGGATGATCTCTGAGCGAATAGCCAGGAGTAACTCTTTTTTTTTTAATATAAATCTTTATTTAAGCACCATGATTACAAGCATGTTTGTAGTTCAGTTTCAGTTATAAACAGAACACCACCCATCACCAGTGCAACATTCCCACCACCAATGCCTCCCTCCTACCCCACGCCTGCCTGTATTCGTGACAGACATTCTACTTCTCTCATTCTTTAACATTGTCACATTAGATGTTAGTGTAGTTATTTCCCTAACAAACTTCACCACTCTTTGTGGTAAGCTTCAAATTGTGAGCCGGTTCTTCCAGCCCTACTAGTACTTAATTCTATTGTCTCTGGACCTTATTACAGTACTGTCTTTAATTTTTCTTAAAACTCATAGATGAGTGAGACTATTCTGTGTCTATCTTTCTCCTTCTGACTTATTTCACTTAACATAATAAGATTCTATGTACATACATGTATAGGAAAATCCCATGATTCAGCTCTCCTGATGACTGCATAATATTCCATTGTGTATATATACCACAGTTTCTTTCGCCATTCATCTGTTGAAGGGCATCTTGGTTGTTTCCAGTGTCTGGCTACTGTAAATAGTGCTGCAATGAATATCAGCGTAAAGAAGGGATTTTTGAATTATATTTTTGTGTTCCTAGGGTATATCCCTAGGAGTGGTATAGCTGGATCCTATGAAAGTTCAATTCCCAGTGTTTTGAGTAATATCCATATTGTTTTCCATAATGGCTGGACTAAATGGCATTCTCACCAGCAGTCAATAAGAGTTCCTTTCTCTCCACATCCTCACCAGCACTGACTGTTCTTGTTCTTTGTTATGTGTGCCAGTCTCTGTGGTGTGAGATAGTACCTCATTATAGTTTTGACTTGCATCTCCCTGATGATTAGTGGCGTGGAGCATTTTTTTCTTGTGTCTTTTGGTCATCTGTATTTCTTCTTCGAAGAAGTGTCTGTTCATTCTGCCCATTTTTTGATGGGGTTATATTTTTTTTCTTAAGTTCTATCAGTACCTTGCATATCTTAGATATCAGCCCCTTCTCCGATGGGTAGAGGGTGAATAGGTTTTCCCTATATGGCTTTTGTATCTTAGGCACTATTTCCTTTGAAGTGCAGAAGCTTCTCAGATTAACATATTCCCATCTGTTTGTCTCTGCTTCCACTTGTTTGGAGAGTGCTGCTTCCTCCTTGAAGATGCCTTAAGTCTCAATGTCATGGAGAGTTTTACCTATGTGTTGTTCTATATACCTTATGGTTTCAGATCTGATATCAAGGTCTTTAATCCATTTAGATTTTACCTTCATACATGGTGTTAGCTGGGGTCTGAGTTTGCTTTTTTGCAAGTGACTAACCAGTAATGCCAACACCATTTGTAGAAGAGGCGTTCCTTGCTCCATTTTGGATTTCTTGTGTTTTTATCAAAGATTAGTTGATTGTATGCCTGGGGAATATTCTCTGAATACTCAATTCTATTCCACTGATCTGAGGATCAGTCTTTATTCCAATACCATGCTGTTTTGTATTGCTATTGCTTTGAAATAGTTTACTATTGCGGAAAGTAATGCCTCCCATATTCCTTTTCCCAAAGATTGCTTTAGCTATTCATAGATGTTTATTGTTCCAAATGAATTTCAGGAGTATTTGATCTACTTTTTTGAAAAATGGCATTGGTATCTTTAGAGAGATTGCATTAAATCTGTACAATGCCTTGGGGAGTATTGCTATTTTAATTATATTAATCATGCCAATCTCTGAGCAGGGCATGTGTCTCCATTTCCTTGTGTCCTCTCTTATTTCTTGAAGTAGGCTTTTGTAGTTTTTTTGTATAAGTCCTTCACCTCTTTAGTTAAGTTGACCCCAAGATATTTGAGTTTGTGGGGCACTAATGTGAATGGGACTGTTTTAATGTCTATTTCTTCTCTATCATTATTAGTGTATAAGAAGGCCATTGACTTTTGCATGTTAATTTTGTAGCCTGCCCCTTTGCTATATGAAGCTATGGTTTCTAGAAGCTTTTTGGAAATCTTTTAGGGTTTTCTAAATATATTAGCAAGTCATCTACAAACAATGAGAGCTTGCCTTCTTCCTTACCTATCCAGATGCCCTTAATATCTTTTTCTTGCCTAATTTCTATGGCAAGTACTTCCAGTACTATGTTGAATAGGAGTGGTGAGAGAGGGCAGCCTTGTCTTGTACCAGATTTTAGGAGAAAGGCTTTTAGTTTATCTCCATTAATAATAATATATAGTATAGGCTTGTGGTAGATGGCCTTGATTATATTGAGAAAAGTTCCTTTCATTCCCATCCCGATAAGGGTTTTTATCAAGAAGAGTATTTGACCTTATCGAATGCTTTTTCTGCATCTATTGATATGATCATATGATTTTTGTTTTTCTTTTTGTTGATAAGGTGTATTATGTTGATTGACTTATGGATGTTAAACCATTCTTGCATTCCTGGGATGAAACCTACTTGGTCATGGTGAATGACCTTCTTGATGATGCACTGAATTCTATTTGCCAGAATTTTGTTGAGAATCTTTGCCTCTGTGTTCACCAGGGATATTAGTCTGTAAGTTTGTTTTTTGGCAGCATCTCTGTCTGGTTTTGGTATCAAGGTGATATTAGTTTCATAGAAACTATTTGAAAGTGTTCCCGTTTCTTCAATTTTATGAAAGAGTCTGAAAAGGATTGGTAATTTTCCTCTTGAAAGGTTTTTAAGAATTCATTAGTGAATCCATCTGGGCCTGGGGTTTTGTTTTGGGAAAGATTTTTGATCACCATTTTAATTTCCTCAATAGAGATGGGGCTGTTCAGATATGCTACCTCGTCCTTATTTAACCTTGGGAGATTGTAAGAGTCAAAGAATTTGTCCACTTCTGCCAAGTTCTCATGTTTCATGGGATAGAGTTTCTTAAAGTACTCTCTGATTGAATCTCTGAAATATCTGTAGTAATTTCTGCCTTTTCATTTCTAATCCAGTTTATCAAGTTTCTCGCTCACGATTTCTTTTTGAGTTTTGCCAGAGGCTTATCAATCTTGGTTTGTTGGTTGGTTGTTTTTTTTTTTTTTTTTGGGGGGGGGGTCACATCCGGCAGTGCTCAGTGGTTACTCCTGGCTCTATGCTCAGAAATAACTCATGGCAGGCTTGGGGGAACCATATGGGTTGCCAGGATTTGAACCACCATCCTTCTGCATTCAAGACAAATGCCTTACTTTCATGCTCTCTCCGGCCCCATCAATCTTGTTTATTTATTTTTTTTGAAGAACCAACTTTTGCTTTTGTTGATCTTTCGAATTGTTTTCTGAATTTCCAGTTCATTGATTTTTGCTCTAAGCTTTGCTATTTCCTTCTGCCTACCTATTTTTGGTTCCGTTTGTTGATCATTATCTAATTCTATAAGCTGTGCCATTAAACTATTCATCTAGGCCTCATCTTTCTTTCTGATGTGTGCTTGCAAAGCTATAAATTTTCCTCTCAGTACTGCTTTTGCTGTGTCCCATAAATTCTGATAATTTGTGTCTTTATTGTCATTTGTTTCCAAGAATGTTTTGATATCCTCTTTAATTTAATCTCTGACCCATTGGATTGAGGCTTTCAGTTTGTCTACTGTGTTTTTTAGATTTGTTATTTCAGTTTGGAGTTTTCTGATTTCTATCTTCATATCCTCTTGATTTTTATTAATGTTCTGTTCAATTCGATCTATGCTTTCTTGAAGTTATGTGAACATTGTCCATATTTCTTCTCTAAACTCCATATCTGAGCGACTAACTAGGTGGTTGGCTGTTTGAGGGTTATCACAGTTACCATCTTAATTTTCTATGCCTGGTATTGACCTGAGTTGTTTCCCCATTGTCATGCTTGTACTGTGGATTTTTCTACGTATGTGGTGGTATTCATCAGCTAGGTGGAGTGCTCCTCTGGCCCCACCCTTTGTGAGTGGACAACTCACCTCAGGAGGTGAGCCCTCAGGGAAGGATGCTGGAGAGGATCAAAGTACCCAGGCCAAAGCAAGCAGAGAGAAAACCCAAGATGTCTGCTGTGCTTCAGAGAAACAGCAGAGTCTGGTAGTTCTATAGTCTCTGGGCAGGGAAGACTCACCTCAGGAAAAGGAGAACCATCAGGGAAGAATGCTGGAGAGGATCAAGGTTCCCAGACCAAAGCAAGCAGAAAGAAGGCCCAAGATGTCTGCCATGCTTCAAAGACACAGCAGAGCCAGCTAGTTCCAGAGTCTCTGGGCAGAGAAAACTCAGAAGTAACTCTTAAGTGTCACCAGGTGTGGGCCCCCCAAAAGACCAAAACCAAAACAACAACAAAAAAAGAAAGAAAGAAAGAAAAGAAACTCCCCAGGACCAGACAAATTTACAGATGAATTTTATCAAACATTCAAAGAATGATCCTTTGTCTCTTCCAAAATATCAAAAAGATGGTAATCCTCCCAAATAACTTCTATGAAGCTAACATCACACTCATTCCCAAAGCTGAAAAAGATACCACCAAGAAAAAAAAGTTACAGGCCAATCTAATGAATATGGATGCAAAAATACTTAACAATGGGCCGGAGAGATAGCACAGTGGTAGGGCATTTGCCTTGCACGTAGCCAATCCAGGACAGACAGGCGGTAGTTCAAATCCTGGCATCCTATATGGATCCCCAAGCCTGCCACGAGCAATTTCTGAGTGCAGAGCCAGGAGTATCCCCTGAGCACTGCCAGGTGTAACACAAAAAAACTTAACAAAATCTTAGCAAACCAAATCCAACAAGACATCAAAAAGATTGTGCATCATGATCAAGTGGGTTTTATCCCAGGGATGCAAAGATAGCTCAATATACACAAATCAATTAATGTAATATACCACATCAGTAAAAGGAAGGATAAATAATACAAATATAAAGAATAAATCATATAAATCAATGCAGAGAAAGCATTTGACAAGATACAACACCCATTCATGATGAAACCCTTAAGCAAAATAGGTGTAAAAGGAACTTTCCTCAAGATAATAACAGCTGTCTATAAAAAGCCCACAGTCAACTAGAAAAAGTCAATGAGAAAAATATCAGAGTCTATCCCATTTAAAATAGTGCTCAGAATTTCAAGTACCTAGGAATCAACCTAACAAGAGAAGTGAGATACTAGATCAAGAAAACTTCAAAATACTTCAGAAAAAAATTGAAGAAGACCTAAGAAAATGGAAGAACATACAAAGCTCATGGATTGGAAGAATAAATATCAAATTGACCATCTTACCTAAACTATTATATAGACTGAAATGCAATACCAATTAAAATTCAAGCAACATTCTTCAAGGACTTAGAACAATCAATTAGAAAGTTCATGTAGAACCATAAAATAAGCCTAGCATGGCCAAATCAATATTGAAAAACAAGAAACTAGGAGGTATCTCTTTACCTAATTTGAAGCTCTACTACAAAGCCAAGTGACTAAAATTGCATGGTATTGAAGCAAAGACAGATTTTCAGACCAATGTCTCAGAATAGAATGTGAGAGACAAACCCTCAAGTACATGGACAAATAATCTTTGACAAAGGAGCCAAGAATTTGAAATGGAACAAAGACAGTCTCTTCAACAAATAGTGTTGGAACAATTGGATACCCATGTGTAAGAAAATGAAGATTGATTCATATCTCATACCTTCCACAAAAGTCAATTCAAAGTGGATTAAAAGACCTTCTGATTAGACCCAAATCCATAAAGTTCACTGAAGGAAACATTGGCAGAACTCTTCAAGACTTAGACCTCAAAGAAGTCTTTGGTGATAGGATGTTAATGGCAAGAGCTGTAGCACCTAACCTAAATAAATGAGATTACATTAAACTAAAATTTTCTTTTCTTTAAATAATAATTTTTATTGTGACCAAAAGTGAATAACGAATCTTTTACAGTAATATTTAAGGTACATAGTGACAATGAATCAGGGCCATACCCACCACCAGGGTTGTCCTCCCTCCAACCCATTTTCCCAGCATGTGCCCCATATCTCCCTCCTTTGGCCCCCAGAGTGCTACTGTAACTGTTCCCCTCTGTGTATAGCTTGTTGTAGATAGGAAATCGATTCTGTTGTTAACTTTAAGTTTGGTGTTTAAGTCTGATAATTTTTTAAGTCCACTCAATGTTCATACGGCTGTTTGGTTCTGGTACCATTCATTTTATTTTCCCCCTCAATCCATGAGGCAGAACAAGATTATTCAAGTTGTGTGGCTCTGCTGGAATAAGAAAAAAAATGTTTAAAAAAGAAAAGAGAAAGAAAAGAAAGGACAGTAACTACCAAAAAAAATAAAAAGCACCCAGCAGCAAAATATCACCAAATTATAACCATAAGAGTGAAAAAGACATAAATAAAAAAGAGAAAGAAAAAAAGGCAAAAGAAGGAATGCTGTGTGGCAAGGTTCCCCCCACACACACCCCTTTTTTTTTTCATAGGCACAGTAAGTATTGGGGAAGTAAGAAAAGGAATTCCCTTGGCCTAAGAAATTCAGGGTTTCACCACCCTTGAAGCATACTGTCATGGGAACAACTACTGACTCCGTACATGCTCATTACCAAAACCTAAGGTCTTTTCTGTGGTGCCAGGAAACTTTCTGTTCTGTTGTGCATGATGAAATCAGGCCTCTGTAGCTAGAGACATTGGTATTTGCCTAGGTCATAGGACAAGATCTAGGATAGTCTTTACGGTTCTATCATTGTTGTAATCAGTCTTCTGTAATAAGTGGTCTTGATTTTTGCTCGGATCCTAGAGGCTGAAACCTAGTAGAGAGTCTTCATTATGGTTCCAGAGGTTCTGCTCAGTCTCAGTTGTCAAAGTCGGACCTCTGTAATTAGAGATCTTGATTTTGTACAAGTCCTAAGCTAAAGCCTAGGGTAGCGTTTTTCTTATTGGTCCCAGGATAATTTCTGCCCAGTCATGGTTGTCAAAGTCAGTCTTCTGTAGTTAGTGCTCTTGGTATTTTTTACAGATCAAAGGACAACATGTCTTCTGATTTCATCTTACCATTAGGTGATGTGATAGGACAACCTGCTCTTAGATAAAATTGTTGTTGTTTCCTCGTTGTCGAGATGTCATATCAGAACTGGTGCAATTTGGTGCCAGAGTGGTGTTAGAAATTTCCCAGGGGAGTTTGGTTCCTCGTGTTTTTTGCAGGAAACTATATCAGTCCTACAACTGAAATCTGGGGTTTGGGGTTGGACAAACACTGTCCAATCTCATGGAGACTGAGTTGTGTCCAAATGACACATATTCAGGGTAGGAAGTGCCCCTGTATTATAAAAAGTATGAATTTTTATCCCTAGAAGATAAGATCTTGTTTCTGTGCATAAAGGTTCCCCTTTTTTACTGTGCCTATACAAAAGCGTATGGTGTCATATTATATTGCTGGTGCATTTGGGGGTAAGAATGACAGGCTACACAATCTCTGTGCTCTGGTTTTTGACTTGAGATTTTATCCCAGGCAAGACTTTTTCTTCTCAGTTTATGTACCAAGCAGAACCAAAACCGATAAGGTTAAAGAAAATATGTATATATAGATATATAATACACATATATACATATTTTACATATGTATATATACATATATATAAAATAGAAGAAATAAGTAAAACTTGCTTAAATGAATTTAAAAAATTAAAAAATAAACTGATGGAGAAGGCTACCTTTATATTTGGGAATAAACACCCCAAGATGCATTATAATAGATATTAAACATACAAAGGCAATATAGGCATCCCAATTAAGTCTTTTGAAATATTCTTGTGGGGGGTGAAATTCAAGGCACTTTTTCATCAGACTGTGATCTTGAGTTTGAGACATGATTTGCAGCATTACGGGATCAGGTAGTGTCCTTGAGCTGGGGATTTTTCTGAAGCTGAATCTGGTACCATGCAACAGTCCACATTTTGAGGGGTTGAGAAAGCCCACATAGGATGAGTCAGCAGGTGTGTTGGTTGTAGGTTCTTACTGGGGCACGAGATGTGGGGCTGAGAGGATGTCTTTTCGTTTTGGGATCTGGGTGGTGGTTTGTTGGACAGGAGGTTGGTTTTGGTGAATAATGATTTAAGAACTGAGGGTAAGGAGAGTTAAATAAGGAGGGATAACAGATGAGGATTGAGAGATGAGAAGATAGAAGGGTTTGTGAAGTGGGGGGAGGGGTAATATAAAAGAGAGGCTATATACACTATAGACATGGATTGTTTACTGTTTATGTTTGGCAATCAGAGAGAAGAGCACTGTATAGAAACTCAGGCCCACAAATAGATATACTTTAGAGATCTATTCCAGTATTATCCTCCAGGTCTCGGGCATTCCATTTCCTTTCCTAGGAACAATCTAAAATTAGGAGCATTTTGGAATCATGATTAACAAAGTACAGTGCGCCCATGTGCTTTTGGAAATGAGGACTAATGAAAAAGGACCCCCCTTGCAAGGGGTCCCTTGCACAGTTCTGTTATGGCCACAGAACGTCCTGTCAGCTAGCTCCCCAGCTAAGAGACTCCCACAGTTACCAGTTGCAAGAGGAACAGTGAAATCCTGGTATCTGGGGTCTGCTGAGTAAACTAAAAAATTCTGTATAGCAAAAGAAATATGGGCTAAAATTAGAAGCTAAGTGAATAAGTGAATGGGAGGAAATTTTTGCACTTACTACATCAGATAAATGTTTGGTGTCTAAGATATGCAAAGTACTCACAAAGGTTTACTCCACAAACCTTAAAAACCCCATCGAAAATACAGAAAGGAAATGAACAGACTCTTCTCTATGGAAGACCAACAGAGGCCCATTAGACACATGAAAAAATGTTCATCATCACTTATCATTTGGGAAATCCTAATCAACACCAATAAAATATCATTTCATACAAGTGAAGATGGCAAATATCAAAACTACTGAGAACAACTTCTGTTGGCAGGGATATGGTGAGAAAACTCTCATCCACTGCTCGTGAGAATGCTGCTTAGTCCAGCGTTTTTCAACCACTGTGCCTCAGCACACTAGTGTGCCGTGAGATACTGACTGGTGTGCTGTGGGAAAATTCCAATTTCATCTGTAACATGCGACTTCAGCATAATTGGTCTACTTGTGAGCCGAAGCGCATGTTACTGATTATAAAAACATGAAGACAGAGAGAGACCGAGAGCTGTTGACGAAGAGCTACATGTGTGTCTTTCTTCGATTCTTGTCAATATCAGCTTTGTGTTCAACCAAAAAGGCCCACTAAGTAAACAGAAATATGAACAATTATATAATACTTTTATTATAAAATAATTTCTTTGTGTTTATTTGTTTCCTATTCAAAAGAATTACTTTATATATAGTCAATATCAGCACAGAGTTAAATTTTTTTTTAACATTTTCTAATCACCATTAGAAAGGTTTGCCTCTTGATATTTTTTTTTTCATGAAAAAAGTGTGCCTTTGCACAAAAAGGTTGAAAAAACACTGGCAGAGCCAGAGAGATAGCATAGAGGTAAGGCGTTTGCCTTTCATGCAGAAGGTCGGTGGTTCAAATCCCGGCATCCCATATGGTCCCTTGAGCCTGCCAGGAGCGATTTCTGAGCATAGAGCCAGGAGTAACCCCTGAGCGCTGCAGGGTGTGACTCAAAAACAAAAACAAAAACAAAACAAAAAAAAAAAGAAAGAAAGAAGGAAGGAAGGGAGGGAGGGAGGGAAAGAGGGAGGGGTTGCTCTCCACAACCCCTTTCATCACAACTCCCTTCACTGTAAACTGTTGCTCACTACCAGATTTGGCTTATGAGAGACCTTGAGCTTGAGGACATTTCCTGATCCGTGACTACTATGAGTTGTTTTTTTTGTCTTCACAAGACCACATCGCAGGCTGAAGCTGTGCTCCGGATTTTATCCACCCCACCTCACCCCTCCTTGTCAAAAGATTTAAAGGCAATTTGTATGTTTCCTTCATATATTTCTTTAGAGGTATTTCCTTAATAGGTATAATGAATATTGTATATTTCCTCATGTAGATGTAGTTTCCCCCCAAGCCTTTTTTGGATTTGTTTAGTAAGAAATTCTAGTAGATAAGTTTCTCTTGGGTTCTGAGTTCGAAGTTAGTGGTTCTGAGTTAGAACCACGTTATAGGGATTGTTTTGCTTGTTATGTTTACCTCCATAATGCATCAGTAGAATCATGTGGCATTATTCCTTTTTGTATAGCCACATTAAAATGAAGGAAATCTTACTTATAGAAAGAAGTTCTTATCTAATAGAGATAGGAACTAATAAATTTTATACTGCAGGGGGGCCTTTCACCCTGAACATTTTTCATAGTAAAGTGACTTAGACTTCAGTCGATCGGACATCAGCCATTCACCCATGAACCTTAGATTCCATCTTTGGAATGGGCAAGGTTTTCTGCACCAGCACTAGGAATTAAACCTCAGCTGGGGAAGGCCCTAATGCTGCCCTGGCACTGACTTGCTCCAGAATGGTTTAATATGATACTCTGGTTACTTGGAAATATCAAGTTGCTTTCAGGGCAGGTTTCCATGCATCACCACCTAACAGTGAGATGAAACCAGAAGATACTCCATGACATCCTGACTTCGACATAGGATTTGTGCAAAATCTAAGATCTCTAATTACTGAAGCCTGACTGCAACAATTGTGATTGAGAACTGCAAGATATCTTCGCCGTTATCTTGGCTGGGTATTTGTGAATCCAAGAACAGTCCCCAGAATGAGAAATTACTTTCCATTCCCTTGTCCCCTTTCGGGGGAAGACCTTGGTAATATTTATCCGCAGCAAGTAATAATCCACACAGACAAGAACGATAGGGTTTAAAAGATTGGGCAAGGAGAGCCAGAGAATCCTCCTGCAGCCAGCAGCTTTTCACAGAAGGACCCCTCACTCCTGTCCCTCAAGCTATTTATTGCCAACTCCACAGCGCCCCACCTGGAAGGGTTAGGTGGGGCAAAAGTCACAGAACAATCCTAAGGAAACACTTTTATATACAATTCCAAGAATCATCTTATGGAAACTTTTTCATATGCTACAGAGAACTTTTCCTGGAACCATGAAGACTTTGGGGTTAGACAATTTAGTATGCCCAGAGCCTGTAGTTGGTTTTATGGCAGGATGTTTCATTGGTAGGAACACCCTGTTTTTAGACCAAAGGTTTTTCCTTTCTATTTTCCCCAACTTTTGCTGTGCCAATGCAAAAAACTGCAATCCCCTTTTTATCTTTTAGATAGGGGCTCCAACCTTTTTCGAAAAACCTTGGGACACAGATTACTTTGTTTTACCTCATATTTCTGCATTTTTCTATAAAACTAAGAAGGAAAAAAATAAAAGGATGGGGGTGGGACCAAGTGGTCTCAGGTCTATTGGTGGAGAAAAAAGGTAAGAACTAAATATGTAAGCCAAAGGCAACAACAATAGAATCAAAAGACCTAACTTATAACAATCTAAACTTAAAATGGGTCTGTTATATTGGCAGACTATGGAGCAAAGGATGGCAGTACAGTATGCACACTGGAAACATTGGTGGAGGGAGGTTGACAATGATTGTGGGAAATGTCCTGACTCATTGTATATCTGAAATCCTACTCTGAAGGACTTTAAAAATCACAATGGTTTCAACAAAATAAAACTTAAAATAAGAAATAATAGAGATTGAAATGCATAAAATTTTATTTTTCCTTACTGCAAACTGTCTGGATAACTAATATCCTATTATTTTTCAAGTTTTAAAAAGAGAAACAGTGGGGGGGGGGCAAAGTGATAGCACAGCAGATAGACATTTGCCTTGCAAGTGGCCAATCCGTGATTGACCAGGGTTTGACCCCCAGCATTCCATATGCTCCCCAAAGCTGGCCAGGAGTGATTTCTGAGTGCAGAGCCAGGAGTAACCTCTGAGCACTGTCAGGTTTGGCCCAAATCGCCCAAAATTTTTTAAAAAATAAAATAGGAAAAAATAAAACCAACAAATGGAAAGCCAGGTTCAACTAAGGATATAGGTTCATAGTAGAGCTTATGCTTCACATGTATGAATTCAATTCTAAGTAAACAAAATACAAAACCAAACTCATGAATTCTAATGGCTGCTTATTCCTCCATAAATAAAAAGATAATGATTATCTCCTGTGTTCACATGGTTGCTGTGGAGTGCAGATCCACTAAGACCGAACCTATGTACATTACTCTCATCAACACATTTTTGAGCCTGCTTTCTGTTTCATAAAGACCTATTTGTTTTGCTCTGTCTTTCCAGTATTATTTTTCTATCCTCCTATGTCTCAGTCTCATATAGATTTATACAACTGGGACCTCAAAACCTTTCTGACATTTCTTTAGGGCCTCTAGCAGCATGACTCTGAGAGAAACAAAGATGATAATGAAAGGCCTGTTCTAGAAAGACCACCAGCATAGCTTAAAAACCAAGTTCTTTGTGTTTTCCAGATGGCCAAGAGACACAAAATATGTCATCCATTTTAACAATAATGCTAGGGACAACAGCCAAAAGCAGCAGCTAGAAGATAAAAGTTCCAGTCATGTTCTCCCTGAAGAATGAGTATCCAGGTTTACATAATTCCCATTGCACTGTGCCCACAGGGTACTAGGCAATACCTGGCTCCTCCGTATTGTGTATTGTTGAAACCCAATCAGAAGCACAAGTAATATTTTAAAAATGAGAAGCTTTTGCAATCAAACTAGCATAGGGGGCAGGAGAGATAACATGGGGGAAGGGCATTTGCCTTGCATGCAGGACAGTGGATCGAATCCCAGCATCCCATATGGTTCCCCAAGCCTGCCAGGAGTGATTCTGAGCATAGAGCCAGGAGTAACCCCTAGTGCTGCCAGGTGTGACCCAAAAACCAAAAAAAAAAAAAAGGAAAAAGAAAAAGCAGTTGGAATACAGAGAACAGATGTGAAATAACTTAAGAATAGAGACAAAAACTAAAGGCTATTAGCATGAGAATAGGGGATGGTGTGGTATGCAGGACACTTGCCTTGAAATCAGTCAACCTGGATTTAATGCCCAGCACCCCACATGGTCTTCTGCACCAAAAAGAAGTGATCATTGAGCACAAAGCCAGACAGGAGTAACAGTTGGATGTGGCCCCAAAATAAAATAAAACAAAACCACAAAAATAGAAGGAAAAATAAAGAGAAAGAAAACAGTAACAGTCTCTAACTCTAATAAGGCACTTGGCAAAGCTGTGTTCAAACCAGGCCAGCTCCACAGGCTCGCTCTTTTTTTGAACAAGATGTAAATCAAGCTGTGAAAGATTATAACTACACCAAACCACACAGGAGAAAGCTGGTCATCTCAGGAGGACATAATGAGCCAAACCCCCACCCTGACAAAGTTACACTTGCTGTCTCCATCACACAGAATCACCATTTCCCCAATGGCCTGCCTCATCACTGACCCTCTATGATTCTCTATGGGGATACCAATCTGACCACACCTCAGGTATGCCAGGTTGGGGGCTGATATCACTATCACCAGGGCTTTTGGGATATAGTGTACTCCCCACCCAACCCTTACCTCCCACCTGTATCTTCCTTCTTCCAAGAGAACTGGCAGCTGAGTTCATGTCTCTAAAAGTCACAGTAACGGTAATAGTGCTTTGAATTTCTGGACAACTCTGAAACTGTTATCCCTAAAAGAATACCCCAATTTAATAGAATGAACAGCTCACAAGAGCTTACTAAACCTTCTGCCACTGTATTATGATTTCATTGGAGATAACAATAATTTTCAAAGATGTGCTTGCTACTATACTGTTTCTTTCATTCTGTCTTTTTTGTCTTCTCTTCCATTTTAGTTTATATTTTTTCCATTTTAACTCTTTGCTTTCACTTCTGTAAACAAATATAAACAAATGTATTATGCTCAACTGTCAACTACTGATGCATTTTCTTTAAATAAGTAGAAATTGTAAAAAACTTAAAAAGGTCCTTATGACAATCAAAATTTAATATATCCTTTTGAATGAATGTTTTTAAAGTCCTTGGAGTAGATACTCAAAATTGAAATTTCTGGATTATATGGCAGCTGAATTCTAAGTTTTCTGAGTATTATCCATACCATTTTCCTCAGGGGTAGAACTAGACAACCTTCCCAAGAGCAGGGATGAGAGTTCCTTTTCACCACATTCCTGCCCACAGAGAGTATACACCATATAAGTAAAAGGAAATATAAAAATAAGGTGAGCAATCAATGCAAAGAAAATATCTGACAAGATTTAATAACCATTCATGATTAAAACCCTCATTATAAAAGAGTGGAAGGAAACTTCCTCAAGATAGTAACAACTATCTAGTGAAAGCACATAGGGTGTGTGTGTGTGTGTGTGTGCAGCAAAGAAAATATCTGACAAGATTTAATAACCATTCATGATTAAAATCCTCATTATAAAAGAGTGAAGAAAATTTCCTCAAGATACTAACAACTAGTTAGTGAAAGCACATAGGGTGTGTGTGTGTGTGTGTGTGTGTGTGTGCAGCAAAGAAAATATCTGACAAGATTTAATAACCATTCATGATTAAAATCCTCATTATAAAAGAGTGGAAGGAAACTTCCTCAAGATAGTAACAACTATCTAGTGAAAGCACATAGGGTGTGTGTGTGTGTGTGTGTGTGTGTGTGTGTGTGTGTGTAAGGAAACTTCCTCAAGATAGTAACAACTATTTAGTGAAAGCACATAGGGTGTGTGTGTGTGTGTGTGTATGTGACTCCTGATAGGCTTGTGGGACCAAAGCACATAGGGTGTGTGTGTGTGTGTGTGTGTGTGTCTGTGTGTGTCTGTGTGTGTGTGCTTGTGGGACCAAAGCACATAGGGTGTGTGTGTGTGTGTGTGTGTGTGTGTGTGTGTGTGTGTGTGTGTGTGTGTGTGTGTGTGACTCCTGACAGGCTTGTGGGACCATAACAGGATGCAGAGGATTTAGCCCAGATCAGCCACATAAAGACAAATGCCCGACCCACTGTGCTATCGCTCCTGCCCCATCCAACATTATTTTTAAATGTGAACAATTGAAAGAATTCCCACTGAGGTCAGGCAAGGATGGTCACTGCCTCCACTTTTCATATGTACCATTCTTACTGGTTTAAAATTATGTCTCAATGTTGTTTTGATTTGGATTTTTCTAAAGGTAAGTGATGCTAAGCCTACTGGCCATTCACTTGTTTTCCTCTAAGAATTGTCTATTCATTTCTTCTCCTCACTTTCGATAGAGTATTTGAACTTGTTTTTGTTAATCTTTGTGAGTACTATACATTTCCTGGATCAGTTAGCTGTCTTTTATATCAGCCTATCTTTCTTTTGTCATGCAGAAACTATGAAATTTAATTTAGTCCCCCCTTCTTTATTTTTTTACCTTTGCCAGAGGTAACAGATCAATCAAAAATCAAACATTTTTCATTTTTTGATGTCCAAACGTTGGAGTACTCTGCTTTTCTTTTCTTCAATGTACTTGATAACTTGGAGGATGAGGTAGGCCTTTTTTCTGTCTGAACGATAGCAGTGGTGGTGCTGGGTTTTCTGGTGGTAGGATGGGTGAAGAGAAGCTTGGCCCAATATCATTTCACAAGGAAATGAGATTTTATTTGATTTCATTCCATCTCTCCATCTACCATTCTCTACTTTACCTTTGATAAAGATAGTAGCTCTATAATTTAAATATGGGGTATTTTGTTTGTTTTTTTATGAAAGAGGAATCCCACTTTCAGAAATATTAAAGTAATGACATATCTGTTCAAAATTTTCCTTCCATTTGTTCTTTTGTAATTGAATCTTCTCTTCTGTAATGGAACCTCCCTTTTAGTACATTCTAAGATGAGAATATGTTTTAAATGTTTGTTTACAGGTTCTACAGATGGAGGTGCATTGCTGATGATGCTTGGTGCTGAGGTAAGGGGAGTTTAGGGCCACAACTAGTTGAAAGGGGACCATGTACCATAAAGAGAGGGAATCATATGTCTAGCTCCTTGAATACATATTCTAAAACAGGAGAAAGGTATAAATACTTTTTCTTCCACAGTTCTTTTTATTGAGACAACACGTTCTATGACAGCTTCCATATATATTTATATTTGCAATGCACTACAGTATTCCTACCACCAGAGTATCAAACTTCCATCATGGTCCTAAGGGTCCTTCTCCGCTCCTGCCCTGCCCTTTTTCAGCTTCAGTTCACTGTTCTATTGGCATTATTTTTAAAGAACTAAAATTTAAGTAAACAAGACTGGCAGTTTGAACTTTGGCACCAAATAAAGACTCAAATAATTCCAAAAATATATTTTTGTTTCAGTCATAATTTTTTAATTGGTAAATATATACAAGCCTTTTCCATGAGGAGTACTGTATTTTCAGGCATATAAGATGATTTTTTAACCCATAAAAAACTTCTTAAAAGTTGAGGGTCATCTATACGCCGGAATGTGGCATGCTAAAACTTACTACAGCTTCAGGGACGAGTGGCCCGCCCCCCTCTTACTGTGGAATCCCATCCAGCTGCCAGGCATCATCACTCAGTCCTCTGCTTGTCCTGATTAATCTTTCAGGGCACACAGAGGAGCTGAGTTACCAAGCGCCGCATCCCATCCAGCTGCTGAGTGTCATCACTGGTATTGGCTTTCCGGTGCTCAGTCCTCTGCTTGTCCTGATTCATCTTTCAGGACACACACACACCAAGGACCACATCTCATCCATTCACCGGGTATGTGGCTTTCTGGTGCTTAGTCCTCTGCTCAGCTTTTTTTTTTTTTGGTTTTGGTTTTTGGGTCACACCTGGTGACGCTCAAGGGTTACTCCTGGCTATGTGTTCAAAAATTGCTCCTAGTGTGGGGGACCATATGGGATGCCTAGGGATCAAACCGCGGGCCATCCTAGGCTAGCGCAGGCAAGGCAGATGCCTTACCGCTTGCGCCACTGCTCTGGCCCCTCTGAGACACAAAGGAGGCACTCTGTCTCCCTCTAGCTATCCTATTAATCCCTAGCCAGCTGCTCTTGGAAGATGCCCTTCTCCCTGCTCTCAATGTAGATCACAATTAAAAAATCGCAGTCTCTCACTACAAATGACAAATATAAAAATGATTGTTGGCACTCCAAAGTCTAGCTTTATTAAACATATACTGTTAACCTTTGAGGGTTCTACTCTTTTTCTCTTATGTTTTTTAATTTCCATTAGGTGTGTGTTAAAAGAGAGTTATATAATGTGAATATAGTCCAAACCCTATATTTTAACAGGAGAAGTAGGGAGTCGTCTTATATGCCCAATTATCTTATATGTCGGAAAATAGGGTACATTTCTAAAGGTCTCAGAATTAAACTCTAGTTTTTCTACAGGTTTTAGTTTTTTATTATATTCTTTACTGGGGGTGGGGCACAGAGCATTTTTCTTTGGGAAAAAAAAAGCATAAGGTATTATCATATAAATGATCTGCCTTCCATCATGGTTTTTAATATGTCTGTTAATCCCAAGTTACTGACTTAGAAAATTTGTTGTAGTTCACATTTTACTGTGAATAAACAGAGAATACTATGTCCAATCATAGTATCATGCCACACAATTTCCAGTTTCTAATTTTCCAACAAAATGTAACTTGCACAGAAAAGGCCTTTGTGCACTAACAGAAATTGAGGCTAGAAAACAAATATAGCACTCTGATATAGTAAACAAGGAGGCTAGCACTTGTCCACTATCCATAATGTCAAGCATCTGCACAGATCTTAGAAGGCTTACACTGCTTGATTTCAATACATGTCTGTGTTTGTTACCATAGGGGAAACATCTCTATGGCAGGAACAATTATCTTTCATACAACATAAAAAAGGATAATAAATGCAAGCTAAGAGTATATATTTTAAATCATGGTTATAAAACAAAATTCTTATTTATAAATAATAAAAGACTTCTTTCCACCAGAGAAGAATGAATTGTTCTTTCTTAACAACAAATTTTTATATAAAATAAGCATGCTCCAGGACTGACTATGAAATCAATCCCTTTGGCTGTTTTAAACATTTTTTTGTGAAAGTTCCTCTATTTCCAACTGTTTATCCATAAGCCCCCCTTCCCACCATAACTCTTTCAAAGTTAACTAAATTATATTTGCCAATTCAAAAGACCAGTAATCCTAGCTCTGGAAATTATAATTAAGCTCTTTGCCCTTCTCCTTATTCAGAAATATTTTTTCCTTTTTTTTTCTTTTCCTTTGGATTTTGGGCCACACCTGGTGATGCACAAGGGTCCATCCAGGTCAGCCACATGCAAGGAAAATATTCTACCTCTGTGCCATAGCTCCAGCCCCTTGGAAGTAAGCATTTCTATCACTTCTCTCACTCTATCTTTCTATCATTCTATCATTTTATCTTCTATTCACTTCTATCATCTGTTTTTCTACCCTGCATTTTCAGCCTCTGAAAATAGGGGCCTTACTGGACTACACCCAATACTGCTGGGGACTATTCCTGGCACTATGTCAGAAGTGACTTCTAGCAATATTTAAGAAACAATGATGTGGTACCAGGGGTGGAAATGGGTTAGCTACATTAAAAAGCCAACCACCTTACTTCCTGTGCTCACTTCCTGTTCTCTCTCTCTCTCTCTCTTTCTCTCTCTCTCTTTCTCTCTCTCTCTTTCTCTCTCTCATTCTCTCTTTCTCTTTCTCTCTCACTCTCTGAACCACCTATATTTCATAGAAGTTCCTTTATATAAAAAATAAAAACACTATTTTCCAAGGAAGATACAGAGAACACATAGTTTGTCACTAGGTTTTTAAAGTATAACATTATACACTAATATAAAAATTTTAGTGCTTTAATAGATTTCCCATCTCTAAAATTAACGTGAAAATGTTTTCAATACTCTTTCTGTCTATAAATTTTTGTATTGTATACAATGATGTTCATGTTTCTGCCTTCCACAAATAAATTCAATCTCACACATGCTCTCTCACATTATGTAAGACTGGTCTTGGCCTTTCTCATTTGGTGATGCAACTTAAAAGTTAAAAAAAAAAACAATAAAAATTACATACAAAAATAAAATTAAAGAAAATAAGGAAAATTCATTATCATCATAATCAAATTAACATCTAAAATGCATATAGATGACATGGTACTGATAAGTCAAAATATAATCTTTTTTTTTTTTTTTTTGGTTTTTTGGGCCACACCCGGCGGTGCTCAGGGGTTACTCCTGGTTCTCTGCTCAGAAATAGCTCCTGGCAGGCATGGGGGACCATATGGGACACCAGGATTCGAACCAACCACCTTTGGTCCTGGATCGGCTGCTTGCAAGGCAAACACCGCTGTGCTATCTCTCCGGGCCCAAAATATAATCTTAAAAAAGGCAAAAATCACTCTTGGAAAATGAAAATAGAAACAATTAATTTAATTTAGCAAACACAGTTAAAAAATAAAAAAATAATAAAATCACAAAACTTTCTTTATGAGTTACAGTGGGTTCAATCCCTGGCATATCATATGCACCTCCCAAGCCTTCCAGGAGTGATACCTGAGTATAGAATCAGTAGTAAGCCCTAAATAGAGTGTGATAACACCCCCCCCCAAAAAAAAAAAACAATAAGAACAACAGTAGTAGGGTGCTTGTCTTGCAACTCAGCTAATCAGGTTCAACCCCTGCCACCACATTCATTCCCTGAGCACCACCAGTCATTATCCCTAACAGAAATGAGCCCTGAAATCACCAGAAGTGACCTACACTCCCCCCAAAAAAACAATACAAGTTGAAAGTCTAATAGTAGATTTCTATGAACTCTGGACCCCCAATAAAAACCCGCAATGCTGGAATATAGTATTAACATTACTATGAATGGAAGAGGGGAATCGGAAGAGGCAACTTCATCAGAAAGAAAATTCAAATGAGGCAGCACTGACTATAAAAGTCCTTTTATAGTTATATTCAGGGGTAGTTTACCATTCCTCTGACTACCTCAAAACAATGAAAGTAAGACAACTGGAAAATACAATGTCAATTTATAAATGTTTCAGACCAGTGAGAACAACACAATGCCATGCTTCATTTAGCAGATTTTCAGTTAAATATGCCTATACAGGTCCATAAAAACAATAATAATAAACTTACTATAAACTTTGTCACCATAAACTACCACAGTGTAAATGTTATCAACTGTGTAAGAAAAGGGGTCAATGATACTTCTTTTTTCAAATTACCATAACTACAGTCATGTTAACTTAGAAAAATAAATCCTGAGTTAATGTCTACCTTTGGAAATTACTTTCATGCATTCTTCTTCCAAAGCACAACTACCAGCTTAGCCTGCACAGGAATAACTTCAGAAAAAGACAAAGAAATTTAGTATATGACTAAGGATACTGGCAGGGTCAGATAGCCCAAAGATTTGTTTATAATGAATATCAAGAATTCACCAGTGGGGGCCGGGCGGTGGCGCTAAAGGTAAGGTGCGCCTGCCTTGCCTGCGCTAGCCTTGGACGGACCGCGGTTCGATCCCCCGGTGTCCCATATGGTCCCCCAAGCCAGGAGCAACTTCTGAGCGCATAGCCAGGAGTAACCCCTGAGTGTTACTGGGTGTGGCCCAAAAACCAAAAAAAAAAAAAAAAAAAGAATTCACCAGTGATAGATGTCTGGAAATGACTCCTTCTGAGCAAGAGTCCAAGTTTAATCCAAAGAAAGACACAGAGCCCAATGACAAAGCACACAAATATAAACATAGGAACAAATCAGAAGGGTCATTTTTACAACCAGGAAATAGGCCCATGAGGGAAAAGAAGCATGAGGAGAAGGGGAGAAATCTGCAAACCATCCTGGATGAGTTCTGCCCAGTCCCAGTCCTAGAAAACAAATGCAGACAGCAGCAGCAGTGTCCTCATTCTCTTTGTGGCTCAGAAGAGTCATTTTCACACTCAGTTCAGGGCTCCAGAAAAGAACACAGTTATTCTGCTTTGCTCTGTGCTTGGCCACACATTTCTTCCAGTCAATGAGTCACACAATACATAATAAAAATTAACAGACTGCAAGACAGAAAAGTACCATAGAACCCCACCACACTTAATGAGCAAAGGTAGTAGTTATGAAGATACAATCAGCTAGATACTCTCTCTGAAAAGGACTTTAGGGAAAAAAATGTTGAGGATGTTCAGACCAATAAATCAATGAATCCATGGAATGAAGAGTAAATAAGACTCAAGAATATGAGAGCAGAAATAACATTAACACCTGGACATAAAAAACAGCTCACTATGAACAATCAATAGGTTAGAAAGGAAATAAAAAAGAAAACCAAAAGATTCTTGGAAATAAATGAGAAAGAGGATACAAATGATCTGAATTTGTCTATCAGTCAGCAAAAGCAATATTAATAAGAGAATTTATAGGAAAGAATAAATGGCTCATAAACAACATGACAAGTGTACTCAGCTTAAGATATTAGAAAATGACCAATAAAATGTGCAGAAAAAATAAGCAAGAGAAAGAACTAATAAGACTTACAGCAAAATTAACTGGAAACCAAAAAAAGAAATCCAAAAGAACAATGAAAGCAAGAGGGATTCTTTGAAAAATAAAATAGATTAACCATTAGCAAGACTCACAAAGATAAAGAGAACCCCAATAAACCTTATCAGAAATAAAAGGGGGTATTAAAACAGACACTATAGAAATTAAGTGGGTCATCAAAGATTACTGTACGAATATGCCACAAAATGAGAAAAACTTGAAGAATTGATAAATTCTTGGACTACTGAACCAAGATGATAAGCAATACCTAAACAAAGCTATCACTATCAAGGAAATTGAAATAGAAATCAGAAGTCTTCCCCAAAACAAAAACTCAGGTGAGGAGCCGAAGCGATAGCACAGTGGGTAGAGCATTTGCCTTGCATGCAGCTGACACAGATTAGATCCCCAGTATTCCATATGGTCTCCCAAACCCCAAGTCAGCAAGGAGTAATTTCTGAGCAAAGAACCAGGAGTAACCCCTGAGTGCTGTTGAGTGTGACCTAAAAACAAACAAAAATTCAGGTGTATTCACTATTAAGTTCTTCCAAACCTTAAAGAAGAACAGCTAAACATTCTTTTTGGGCTCTTTCAGGAGATTGCAAAAACACTTCATTTCTATAAAGCTTGCATCACCATAATACAAAAAGCAGAGAAACACCACAAAGAGAGAAAAAGTGAGAATTTCAGGCCAATATCCTTGAGGAACACAGATGCAAAGATACTCAAAACAGCAAACAGAATCCAAAAATTCATCAAAAAGATCATACACAATTCACCAAGTAGGATTCATTCCCAAAATGCAGAATAGTTTAACATACACAAATCATCCAATATAAAATATAATTATCAGTTTAAAAAAAAGGTTTGGTTTGGTTTGGTTTTTTATGTGGGGAGAGCGCGAACGAAGTCCCCCACTACCACAAATTATGCAGTTTCCCACATTTGGGGAAATCGCACAGGGGTCAGCACATCCGGAGTGCAATGGATAAGCCTCGCCCTGGGAAACCACCTTCGTGATCATGGTATCTCTCCTGCCAAGTATCTAAAAAAAATGTTTTAAAATACAATAACAACAAATGCAGAGAAAATATTTCACAATACTGAGCACCCATTGATGATTAAAAAAACTCTCAAAAAGATGGGAACTCAAGAAACTTT
This sequence comes from Suncus etruscus, assembly GCF_024139225.1. Classification (NCBI taxonomy): domain Eukaryota; kingdom Metazoa; phylum Chordata; class Mammalia; order Eulipotyphla; family Soricidae; genus Suncus; species Suncus etruscus. Next base: position 32,901,591 of record NC_064864.1, on the reverse strand, counting down.
CCTCAACATAATAAAAAGTCATTTACCACAGGCTAACAGCAAACATTATACTCCATAGGGAAAAATGAAAAGTCTTTCCTCTAAGATCTGGCACTAGAAAATGTTGTCCACTCTCACCACTTCTATTCAATATAGTACTGGAAGTACTTGCCATAGCAATTAGACAGAAAAAAAGATATCATGGGCATCCAGAGAGAAAAGGAAGAAGTCGAACTCTCACTATTTGTAATGACATGATACTTAGAAAACTCTAAAGACTTTACAAAAACAAAAGCATCTAGAAACAATAAATTTATATAATAAAGTAGCAGGCTACAAAATTACTATGCAAAAATTTATGGCTTTTTTATATACAAATAATGGAAAAGAAAGATATTAAAATAAAATCTCATTCACAGCTGTGCTTATGAAAAATCAAATACCTTGTAATCAACATAACTAAAAAGGTGAAAGATCTGCACAAATAAAACTACAAAACAAATAAAACTACAAAAAATGGGAGGACATAAAAAAAAAAATTGGAACACATGTCCTGTTCATAGATTGGGAGGATTGGCATCTTCAAAATGTAAATGCATCCCAAGTATTGTACAAATTTAAAGTAATCCCTAATATCCATGCCATTTTTTTCCAAAGAAATAGATTAAACACTCCTGAATTCATAGGAACAATAAACCTCCAAGAAAAGCTAAAGATGATTCAGGACTAACCCTGAACACTGCCAAGTGTGGAACAAAAACAAAAAAAGCTAAAGCAATCCTTGGGTAAAAGAAGGTCTGAGATATCATTTTCCTTAACTTCAAACTGTACTGTAAAGCAGCAGAAAATTAAAATAGCATGGTACTGGAATAAAGACAGATGCCCATATCAATTGCTGAAAGCACAAAATAGACTGTTAATCACAAATACTATATCAATTGTAAATTTCCTGACAGTTTTAATGTGATTATAAACAAATGTTGTATTAGAAAATAACGCAACCTAAACTTAAAGACAAACTACATTTATATATACATTGAAAAACTGAATTAAAAAAAGACAAACACCATGCCTGAATATGGTCACATCCATAGACTCTATTTTCAAAAGAGATTAAACCAAGCCATGAAAAATTATGGGTACAATGGTCATGCAGCTGAAAGCTGGCAATCTTAGGAGAGGGCAGGTCAAATACCTGCCCTGCCAAATCCATGTAGGCTCCAACCATCACACATAATCAGCACTTCGTCAATAGCCTGGTTTCACCTCTCTTCTACAGCTCTCTGCAGAGAAACCAATATTTGCGCTGATATCACAAGGACTTTTGTTGGAGTGATGCAGGCACCCCCACTCCATCCCCCCACACACACACACACACGCACACCTTACATACTTCCAGAAGCTCTGACAGCTGAAAACATGTCCCACAAAAATTACAGTATCAGCAATAGGACTTGGAATTCCTGCAGTTGTGCAACTACAATTTTGTTTAATACTGTCATCCCTGTAAGAACACACCAATCTAGACGCCCAAATGTATCTAAAACCACCTAATAATGTTCAGAAACTAAAGTAACAGAGTGATAAACAAGCAACAAGAGCTTACTAAACCTTCTGACAATGTGTTAATGATTGCGCTGCAAGAAACAATACTTTTCGTAAATTTTCTTATTGCTGTATTCTTTTTTTATTTCTTCCTTTTTTGTTTTCATTTTTTATAATAAATTTCCCCCCCCCACTTACCTGGAAATAAATGTATTATGATCAATTATGTGATACACTGTCTATAAATACATTGTCTATAAATAAAACAACTTATCAAACATTAAAATAACACAGCTGGTGAATCTTAGTAAAGGCTAAGTGGTAATTTTTTGTAATCTTACACTTTTTCTTGAAACTTGAAATAGTATCACACTTTAAAAGTGCATACACATTAATAAAGAAAATCATAATTGGAAAAAATTTTTGATAAATAAAACCAAAAATTTACTTCTCTGATATTAATAATAAATTATAAAATATTTAATTTTAAAACACGGGCTATTCATGTCACATAAATATCTTTAATGTCTGTGATGCCTGTGTTTTAAAATTAGTTTAGATAAAATTCAAAAATAAAAAATAAATGATATAAAGGCATGGGTGGAGACTCTAAAAATAAAACACTCAAAAACAGCCAACTTTTAAAGAAACAAACAAATTTAAAACAGTAAGGATAACAATAAGATGCTTTTTTCATGTTAGATCTTTAAAAGTACAACCAATATTGGCAAGGATGCCCTCAACAAGAATAGAGACTCAACAACCAGCTAGTAGAAGTGTTCACTAAAACCCTAGGTAATGTAGTTAAATAATATGAACCAAGAGCCTTAAAAGTATATACTCCAGAAGTGGAATGATAGCACAGGAGGTTCGGTGTTTGCCTTGCAAACAGCTAACCTGGGTTCAATCTCCAGTACCCCATATAGTTCCCCCAAGCCTGCCAGGAGTAATTTCTAAGTGCAGAGCCAGGAATAATCCCTGAGCACTGCCGGGTGTAGATTCCCCCAAATTATCATATACAGTTATATACACATTCCATAATATGTATATAGCATACATATTATATATAAACTACTCTTCAAACTATATTGAAGAGTAGTTTATATATATGTATGCTATATACATATACATTCATATATACATATATATACACTCCATATATATATGTATATATATATACACTCAATAATCCTAGTTAATAACATAATCCTAGGGGAATCCTAATTGCAATTAAAATGTGTTCCCAGATACATTCAAAATAGGGTACTGAAAAGTAGTAATTTTTAAGTAATTACTAAAAAAATGATTCCATTAAGATGTGACTCTAAGGGGCCGGGCGGTGGCGCTGGAGCTAAGGTGCCTGCCTTGCCTGCGCACGGACCGCGGTTCGATCCCCCGGCGTCCCATATGGTCCCCCAAGAAGCCAGGAGCAACTTCTGAGCGCATAGCCAGGAGTAACCCCTGAGCGTCACAGGGTGTGGCCCAAAAACCAAAAAAAAAAAAAAAAAAAAAAAAGATGTGACTCTAAAATGCATTATGTAATCATAATTGCAAGTGATTTAAAGAGAAATGCTATGTGATAAATCCTAAGAGAATAAAACTGAGCATTTGGTGAAGCAACAAAAGCAGGGCTGCACTGGAGTTCTTTGGTCACACTTCTTGTCAGCTAGAAGTATACTAGTTTGTAGTTGGGGATAAGGCTCTGCTGTGGCCCACCTCCATCCCCAAGCTAATCTAGTTTCTCGAGGAGTTTTCAAAGGAGAGAAGGCTTTCTGCTCCTTCCTCTAAGACAAAAAGTCTAAACAGCTTGAAGTTGGGGAAATAAGTATCACCCTCACTCCCAGTCTCCAGTCAGAGAATAAAACTAAAGCATGCTTTTTCATAAAGATCTCCCAAAATCCACTCAAAAAATAATTAGACATAAACAAAGAGTATGAATACCTGCCTCAGGCTCAAGTTCATCTAAGAGATTTTTCCTTCCTATACATGGATGTACACGGAATCTATTATGCTGAGTGAAATAAGTCAGAGAGAGAGAGAAAAACGCAGAATGGTCTCACTCATCTATGGGTTTTAAGAAAAATGAAAGACACCCTTGTAATAATAATTTTCAGACACAAAAGAGAAAAGAGCTGGAAGTTCCAGCTCACCTCAGGAAGCTCACCACAAAGAGTGATGAGTTTAGTTAGGGAAATAACTACATTTTGAACTGTCCTAATAATGAGAATGTATGAGGAAAATGGAGAGCCTGTCTAGAGTACAGGCGGGGGTCGGGTGGGGCGAAGGGAGACTTGGGACATTGGTGATGGGAATGTTGCACTGGTGATGGGTGGTGTTCTTTACATGACTGAAACCCAAACACAATCATGTATGTAATTAAGGTGTTTAAATAAATTTAAAAAAAAAAGAGATTTTTCCTTGCACCATCCCCAATTGCATTAACATGTATTGCTTCCTATTTAATTTGTCCTGCCTTTTTTATATAAATATAAAGAAATTAACAATAGCTACTAAAAGTCACTCCAAATAGGAAATCTAAACCGAACATATATGTTCACCAACAGTTCTTCTTTCAAAAAAAAAAAAAAAAGTAAAGAAAAGACATCCCTGAAGCTTAATTTCAAAAGCCTTGGCTACCAAAAGGCAGACAAAATGAAAATGGTACATACCTGATTGATCTGTCTCGTGTGCTAGAACCACCACTGTCACTGTTAGCTCCCTTTTTCATCAAAGAACATTTGTTTCTAAAGTCTAATCATTAGCTGCCACCAAAAATACATCCAGCTGTGAGTTGTAGTTCTCAGCTACTACACCCATGCCACACCTGACAGTAGCTCTACCCTATTCCCCACTGATTCCACATTCAAGTTGGCAACTTTCCACCCAATTAGATGAGCAGAACACAAGAGAGAGGAGGTGGTGAACAAGAGTGGTAATATGGAAAACCAGACAGGGATAGACTGATGACAGTGAAGACAGACAGCAAACCAACTAACAGGAGTTCTCAGTTAATGGTTCACAATTTGGGTAATTTTGTCATCCAGGGGACTTACAGCACTATCTTGTGAAGAATCTTGGTTTGGTTTCTGTCATTGGAGGGTTGCTACTGGCAACTAGTGAGAGGAGGTCAGGAATGCTGCTAAATGTCTTACAATGAACAGTCCAAACACAATAAAAAAATGGTCTAAAACCAAATGTCAATAGTGCTAAGGTTGAGAAGCCAACCATAAACAAATTTACCTACTTGTAGAATCAAGTTTAATTCCAATTTAGCTGGTACAGAATAGCCAGTGGGACAAAGGGGACCTGAAGTAGTTCAGAAATGTCATTTAAACCTCCTCCCACCCTGAACAAGGTAACAGAACAGTTTCTTTTTGTGAACAAAATTTTACCTTAGAAACTGAGAACAAAAGTAATATAATTTAACTGTGTTTCTTTTGGCTTGGTTTTTTGAAATGTTGGGGGTTGAACCACAGGCATCAAACGAGGCAAGGCTCCACTAACTGAACTATATCCTTGACCAAAGAGTAATATAATTTAATAAATATTAGAACAACTCCATTCCTCAAGGACTTGCTGCTCCCCTCCCCCATCACCGTTCGTCAACGACTACTTCCTAGCAGAAACTGCGAGGAGATAATATTATCAAAATTGCCCAGACTAGTAAACATCTTCAGGGAAGCTGGCAATGCATCCGCATAGTTGATGATCAATTCATATCTCAAGAGAACCTACACAGTCAGATTCAGTGTCCAGTTTAAGCCTAGCTTAAAAGAAAAGTGGCAAGCACTCAAAGGGAAGAAAATAATCATGCTGCTTTTTCCAGGTGAATGTTCACAAAATTGAGTATATTTAAAAGGAGTAGTAACATTTTCAAAACTTAGAAAGTCTGAATTTATAAAATTACAAATAAAAGATAAATTAGCTAAAAATATCAAAATTAAAATTTAATTTATTTAAAAAGTGCCTATCATAGAGGCAGACCGATTAGTTGGAAGGAAATGGAACATTGGTGGAGAGAAGTAAACACCATTGAATGTATTGGTGTTGGAACATTTTATGCCCGAAATCCAATCATGAATAACTTTGTAATCTACCATAACTAAGTAAAATTTTTTGTAAAAGAGCCGGAGTGATCATACAGTAGTAGTAGGGCATTTGCCTGGTGTGTGGCTGACCCAGGACAGAACCGGATTCGATCCCCAGCATTCCCTATGGTTCCCCAAGCCTGCCAGGAGCGATTTCTGAGCACAGAGCCAGGAGTAACCTGAGTGCTGCCACCAAAGCAAAAACAAACAAAAAAAGAAAGAAAAAGAAAACAAAAACCTGATCTTTATTCAGTTTAAAGATTAAAACATAGGAAGAATAAAGGGACAGACACTTTGATAAAGAAGAAATACAAATGGCCAAAAGGCACATGAAAAAATGTTCCACATCACTAATCATCAGAGAGATGCAAATCAAAACAACTATGAGGTACCACCTCACACCACAGAGATTGGCACACAACACAAAGAATGAGAACAAGCAGTGCAGGCGGGGATGCGGTGAGACAGGAACTCTTATCCACTGCTGGTGGGAATGCCGACTAGTTCAACCTTTCTGGAGAGCGATATGGAGATTCCTCCAAAAACTGGAAATTGAGCTCCCATATGATCCAGCTATACCACTCCTAGGAATATACCCTAGGAACACAAAAATACAATACAAAAACCCCTTCCTTACACCTATATTTATTGCAGCACTATTTACATAGTAAGACTCTGGAAAAAAAAACAAGATGCCCTTCAACAGATGAATGGCTAAAGAAACTGTGGTACATATACACAATGGAATATTATGCAGCCGTCAGGAGAGATGAAGTCATGAAATTTTCCTATACATGGATGTACATGGAATCTATTATGCTGAGTGAAATAAGTCAGAGAGAGAGAGAGAAAGACAGAAAATGGTCTCACTCATCTATGGGTTTTAAGAAAAATGAAAGACATTTCTCAACAATTTTCAGAGACAAAGAAAGGAGGGCTGGACGTTACAGCCAACCTCATGAATCTCACCACAAAGAGTGATGAGTTTAGTTAGAGAAATAACTACATTGCAAACTATCCTAACAATGAGAATATATGAGGGAAATAGAAAGTCTGTCTAAAAGTACAGGTAGAAGTGGGGAGGGGAGGAGGGATATATGGGTCATTGGTGATAGGAATGTTACACTGGTGATGAGGGGCTGTCATCTTATATGACTGAAACCCAACCACAATCATGTTTGTAAACCAAAGTGTTTAAATAAAAATATTAAAAAAAGATTAAAATAAATTATGTTTAAAAGTCACTATGATGCTAATGTAGTAGTATCATCCTACACCATCTCTGGTGAGGGCTAAAAAAGCTTTAACTTAACTGTAAAATATCATTTGACAGAGTGACTAGAGGGGGAGGGTGGGGTGCACCCTCTGCTTAGGTCTTAACTTCTTGCTCCATTTTACCCTGCCAGTGCTCATTGGCAGTACCAAGGATCAAACCAGGGAGAGTTGTGTTATCATATTATAACCACCTGTGATATCTCTCTAGCCTGAGAACTGCTATTTTTTCAAGTTTTATAAAAGTATAGAAACATTTTCCATTTCAATAAAAATTTTTAATTGTCACAATTTATATATGAAAAACCTGACTTAACATCTCCACGAAATGATAAAGAAACCTATGACTCAAGGTCAGAGTGAACACATCAAAGCTGGTTTTAGAATCAATATCCTTAACCACTATAGTAACTGGGCATATCCTAACTGGGCATTATCACAGCTGAATTAACTTCAGTAACTCTTTAAAATGTTAGAGTTTGGGGCAAAGAGCACATCAGTAGGGTATTTGCCTTGCATGCAGCTGATCCTGGATGGACGGTGGTTTGAATTCCAGCATCCCATATGGTCCCCTATACCTGCCAGGAGTGATTTCTGAGCGCAGAGCCAGGAGTAACCCAAGTGTCGCTGGCTGTGACCCAAAAACCAAAAAAAAAAAAAAAAAAGTTAACGAGTTTGCTATCATATAATAGTGAACTTTCCTGTGTGGCAAGAGGTATGTACTCAGAAGCAGAACACCTCTGAACACATGCATGAAGCCCCTGGTTTCATTCCTAACATCAGCCCACACTGCTGAGTGTGCTGCCTTGTATTGCAACTGTGGTTTCTGGCAACACAATCAATGGACAACCTCTAATATGCCACAGCCAAATATATGCAAACACCCTAACAGCGTATAACCCCCGCAAGAATCATAGTCAAGTTGTGTGAGAACAACACCCAAAACTATGTGAACCCCCACACCAAGTCACTGCAACAAGCAACAAAGGTAAATGCTCACCTCCACTATAAGGGAAATACAAATAAAAACTACAATGAGATATTACCTCACATCTGTAATAATAGCCTATACGACAAAGATCATAAACAACAAGTGTTGGCAAAACTGTGGAGAAAAGAAACATTATTGTACTTTGTTGAGGGGAGTGTAAACTAGTCCAGTCTATATGTAAGTTTTATATGCTAAAAATCCAGTAATTTTACTCCAGGTATTATCAGAAGAATATAAAAATGCTTACTTAAAAAAATGCATGCACTTCTATGTTCACTGCAACACTATTTGCAGTCACCAGTCACCCAAGTGCTTGAGGACAGAGTATTGGATAAACATGGTGTGGCACATGTACATGATAGAATAGTAACTGTCTATTATAAAAGCCTGCCATTTGTAACTAAAGGGAGTGAGTTGAAATGTGTACTAATGAATGATACTCATCCTAAAAAGAAAAATAATGAATAATGTCATTCAGATGGGAACATTCAAAATAAAATAAAAATAAAGTAAGAGAACAAAGCCAACCAGGGATAATTTGATTAACAAAACATTAATCAGAAGGGATTGAGAATAGGACACACAAAAAATGGGATTGAGATAGGACACACAAAAGATGGAGGGAGTGAGAAGGGAAACCATCTAATGATGGTGGAAAGATTCCAACATTTTTGTGGAAATTTTGAAGTGGTGAATAAAGTAATCCTAAAATAAATGCACTAATATCAATCAAAGTTACTTTAAAAAATAATGGCATCAACATCTATATGCTGGAAAAGATAAAAAAGATATTCACTTTGGCAATTTCCTAAAAAACTGAATATGTTAGTATCATACAACCTAACAATTGAACTCTGTATCATTTACCTAGGGCAATAGGATAAGTAGGGCAAAGTCACATAAAACCTGTACATACAGGAGCCAGGAACAGCTCAGCAGTAGAAAGCCTGTCTTGCAAGCAGGAGGCCCAAAGGTTGATCTCTAGCACCTCATATGTAAATAATGATCCAAAATCACTGCAGTTTGTTATGGTAAGCACCCCAACAAAGTATGTAACTGCTAACGAGCACCACAATTAAAAGTGAGGAAAGATGTCTACACACAAATTTTTGTACAACTTTAGTCATCTGTCTTTCAGTTAAACAAATTATAGTACACTCATACTACAGAATCATACACAACAAAATAAAGAGGATAAGAAATAAACCTGGATATGCAACCATCAGGAGCACGTTTTTTTTAATAAAAACAAGCTGATGATACCTGATTCCAGTAATATACTTGAACAAACTTTAGAAATGGAGAATATATTAGTAGGTTGTCAAAGGTTAATAAGGCAGAGGGAGAAGAGGCAGAGGGAGAGGTTAAGAGGCAGAGAAAGAAGAGAGCATATTTATAAAAGAAAACAGGGACCAGAGCAATAAATAGTACAATAGTTAAGCCACTTGCCTTGCATGCAGGTTTGCTCCTCAGCATCCCACAAGGTCCCCTGAGCAATGTCAAGAGGAAGACAGAGTCAGACAGACAGAGACAGGAAAACATAAAGCAAAAATAAGCAAGCAAAAATGGATTCTTATCAGATAATACTCTGCCCCTAGATTACTCAACACTGGTAACAATATTCTATGCTTTAAAAAATATTAACTTTGGGGGAAATTGGGTAAATGTTAAAAAACATCTTTCTGCATTATTTTACAACTACTGATGAACCCATATTTATCTTAAAATGGAACATTTAATTTTTAATAGTTATAAATGATAATGCCTTAAATGAGCAAAGAAAAATGATGGCCACGCAAAGATTTCAACATATTTTTAAGACATAAAATATGGGAATAGTTATTCATTAAGCAAGGCAGAAAAGCGACATCATAAAGCAAATGGAAAACTGGTGTGCTGATAGGACAACAATGGGGCCTTGGATTAACAGTGTGGCAATCTTTTGTCTAAAAAATAAAGATAAGGTCTACAAATGAAATAAATGGTTTCTTAGCCATCTAGCCAATCAGAGATGGGGAGCTGTCATAATATAAATTGTACAACTAGCATTTGCTTAGTCATCTCTCTGTAGGTATTTAGGTACTTCACATAAAAAAAGTAAATGATGCTCCAACTAAGCAATGAAAATAACTTATTCTGGTTTTGATTATGTTGGTTATTGGCACTTTAAAATTACTAGACGCAAATAGATGTAAAGTCTACTGAAGACTGGACTGACAGAAAAACAATACCAGATTTAGAATGCCTCTTCCAGAACAAGACAATCTCTGTTAATTCAACTTTCTACATATAGGCCATTTAATCCAGAGATCATACTCCCAACATCTACTGTAAATGTAGGATATGACCAAGTGCATAATAGAAAAGAAAATCTCCTAGGATGATCCTTGGTTACATGAAGGAGGGGGGGGGCTGTAAGTTTCTCCTCCAGGAACAAAATCAGTATCTAATCATAAAACAGCCCTTCCCTTCCAAGAAGAAGACCCTTCCTTTATAAGATCTATATCCAAAAAAAGTACAGAATCCCTGAAAGAGTGATGCCATGCTTCACCTTTAAAATGGGATCATTTACTATTTGGCATGACAAAAAAATTAGTTCAGAGTTGCTATTCATGGTATTACCATGAACAGCACAGTGCTTTTAAAATGTTCATATGCATACAAATCACTTTGTTTTGACGGAGTAGATTTGTGACAAAGCATGAGATCATATCTAACAAGCACCAAGATGATGCCAATTTGGTTGGTAGAGGAATACACTTCGAAGAGCAAGAGGCAAAATTACCAAAACTAGAGGTAGAGGAAGAACAGGTGATTATCTGGAGAAACTGAAAAATCCAGAGAAAATGAAACCCAGCTGGAAGTAACCTCATATCAAAAGAAATCAAAAGATTCAGTCTTCATTTCTCTAAAATAAAAGTTTTCAGGTTACAAATGTAGCACTTTAAACTGAATTTAAGTTTACATTAATCAAAAAGCAGAATTATGGAACATTCTAAGATAAAATGCTTCCCCAAAGTACTGATATTGACAGCGTGATATGATAGACCACCTGGTAAAAATTAAGAATTGTATATGAAAAATTATATAGGAGACAAAACTAAAGAGCTTGCCTTGCACATGGCTGACCTGGGTTCTTATCTCTGGAACAGATGGTTTCCTCAATCCCAACTAGGAATGACATCTGAGTGCAGAACTAGGAGTAAGTCCCGAGTACAGACAGGTATGGCAGAAAAAATAAAGTATACAGGTATAAAATTAGTAATTTAACTTTTATTTCTAAAAATACATAAGAAAGGAAATGCAGTTGCTAGGAAACTAGTTTTAACTGGTTAGAGCACATGTCTAGCACACACAAGGCCCTAGCAATCAATCTCTAGCACTATATGATTCTCCAACACCACCAGTTCTAAGTCATGATAGCCCTAAGCACAACCAAGAGGCCTGAACATCAAACATTAGACCTACACCATACAAAAAATTGTATGCTCATAGAAAGTCATGCCTGTGAGCACCAGAAAACATGTACAGATTGTTCATATTACCACCCTACTATTAAGGAAAATTACTGTTAACTCAATCATTCCTCAAGAATATAAAGGTCAAATTATAGAATATATTGTATAAATGTCAATGAATATGCAATTCAGCAATTCATTACTGAACTAGTTATATAAAAATATAGATGAACATACATGAATCTCTACATGGGATTAAATATCATAATCTGACAAAGGATTAGTATCTAAAACATTTAAATAATTTATAAAAATCATCAACAGCAAACAAACATTAAAAATGAGGCAAAGAGCTGACCGGAGATCTCTCCAAAGGCAGATACCTGACAAGTGCATTCAAAAGTATCACAATAACCAAGGAAATGAAAATCAAAATGACAAATGAGAATATTACCTCACACTAGTAAAAATGGCCAGTTGCTAGAAAAAATGAAATTAAAAACAAACCTGAAGCCAAAGTGATAGAATGGCTGGCTTGACCTGTGTTGGACCCCTGAAGCCCCATTTAGTTCCCTGAGCCTATCAGGAATAATTTCTGAGCTCAGAGCCAGAAGTAACCCCAACTGTTACTGGATATGACCCAGAAACAAACAAACAAAATCTCATATACTTCTCATTTAGCATGAAGAATTCTCCAAAATTTTAAGTTAGAATACCAGTAAGTCTATTCCTAGATATCAATCCCAAGAACACAGAAACACTCATTTGAAAATTATTTGATAGTTATACCTATCTATTTTTATAAAGCACTATAGGTGGAACCCGGAAAATACTAGAATAGGTGAATGAAAAAATAAACACAAAGGAATACTACTTGGCTATAAAACGAAAGCTTATAGTTTGCTACAACTTGAAAGCAACTGGAGGTAGGGGTCATATTAAGTAGAGTAAGTCAAACGAAAGATAAATATCAGATAATCTCACTGATAGGTGGAAAATTTAAAATAAAAAAGGCAATGGCTAATGAAACAAGCCCTTAGACTCTCAACAGAACAAGTTAGCTGAGAGGGTGAGCTGTAGCCAGGGGAGAGGAAAGACAAGTAAAAACTTAGGGGCAATGGTAGAGGAATATTGGCACTTTGGGGGTAGGTATAATAATACTTTTATGGTACAGTAAAACTGTATATCTAAAGTAAAAATATTATGCTATTAAATCATTATCTAAATAAAACTGTAAAAGTATCTACAAAATTATTCTAGTATTAAGTTCAGCAGCACACAGGTAAAAAAACAACAAGAGTCACTAGAAAAGGAAATAATAAAAAGCAAATTTTAGGGTACTAAGTATATCTGTGAGAAGGTAAGAAGATACAGGGAGAGGGTACAACCAAGGGATATATTAAAACTGATAATGTTACCAAAGTAGTCCTACATTCTCTGATCCTTGTAATGAACTGTACCAATTGGGCAAGTATTTCTAGGAGTGATTTCTTCTACTAGCACAAAATGCTGATATTTTTCTTTCTGAAAGCCTGCCTGATATACAAGTCTCAGTCTTCTCAGCATCACTATTAGTGACCCCACCAAGCTGGAAATAGCAAGTAAACATTGATGGTGTGGCACCAACAACCTCATCCTCTAAAACTTGAGCTGTAAGTATAATCTGACTGTGGCAAATACTAGTTTAGAAGATAAGAAATAATAATTATAGGGGTCAGAGGACTAGAACAATCGCACAATGAATAGTGTGTTTGCCTTGGATAGGGTACTTGCCTTGCACACCATCCAACCCTTGGACCCCCAGCATCCTACTTGGTCTCTTGAGCTGACAGAAGTATTTTCTGAGCACTGACCCCTGAGTACCACCATTGTGGCCCAAAATCCAAAAACGAAAAGGACATTATAGGGACCAGAGCAGTCATAATGTCAAACTTTTTGAGCATTACTGATGTAGGTTCCATGGTTTCATATATGTAGCTTTTCATCATTTTCTAAAATTGATCAGAGAAACAAAAGTTCTAAATATAAGCATACTCTAAGCACATTATTAAAAACGTATTAACTGTTTCAAAAAATTCAAAGTGGAAAAAAAATTCAAAGTGGATAAGATGCTTGCTTGCCTTGCATACAGCCAAATGGGTTCGATATAGGGTACCCCATATGATCTCGTGCCCACCAGGATTGATACCTGAGTGTAAAGCCAGGAGTAAGCCTTGGTGTGGGCCAAGAAAAAGACAAAAAAGAAAAGAAATAAAACACCTCCTCTTAACTAAGATGGAGGGATGGTTGCAGTATCAGTTTCCTAGCTCATAACAGAAATTGACAGCAAAAAGGCAAAATAAATGACAGGTTGTCTTCATTTCCTCTCAGTCCATTCGAATGTCCCCACCACCATCCAGAAGCACCACAAGGTGCAAGGAGTTTCCTTTTTTATTATCAAACTTGCTGAGAATCAGTAAATCTCTTTGAACTCTAGTTTCTAAAAACAAATTAGAAAAACCCTACATTTTTCTTAACTTACAAAAAATTCCTCTGCCTATTCTGGGAGGGTCAATCAATATACCATTCCCTCACATTGCTTGATGGTCAGCCATCATACAAGAGGGCACATTTTCTTCTAAAATCAGTTCCCTGAAAATATGAAATTGTCTTCCTTCAGTGTCTCACAATTTAGAATATGGTCACCTTTTAAAAAAAAAAACTCTGATTAGCTTAGTTCCATTTTTCATATTTTTCAGAGGAAATCATCTTAATCCTTTCAGAGCTCATAAAACCTAGGGGGAAGGGAAACTCTTATTTGTGTCTGAGCAACTAAATTATGTGAACAGACTAAATAACAACAATAGAATACATTAACTTCTCCGGGGTACAGGACGCAAGAAAAGATGACAAGGGATAGTTCTTTATCAGAATACCCCTGATCTTTCCCTCTGTATTATGAGATATATTTCCTTCTGCAGTATGAGGCATTGTCTCTCTAGCCGCATGACATCCAGTAGAACAATCAAGCAAAAAACAAGAGAATACAACAAAGGGGCTTCCAGATCAAACGAACAACTACATCAAAAACATCCACAACTCTGAAATGGAGCTTCTAAACCTGGAAGGGAGGACTCTGAAGAGTTGGAGGATGAGAGTTTTTGGTTTTTTTTTTCCTCTAACACCTTGATTTTCAAAAGAAGAAAGGCTCAGCTGGAATAGAAAGGGCGGTGGGAGTGCAGGAAGCAGCATAAAAAAATTTCAGAATGACCTTCTCCAATTCGTTTTTTAAGGGACGTGGGCCAGGTGAACATGCAAGAATCCAAGTCGTGTGGCTTCGATTCATGTTATTAAGGGTAAAAAAAAAAATGCAATAAAAAAGAGAGAATATGCATATGCAATAAAAATAAGAATATGCATCTGCTTTCTTTCAGGCTGCTTCCAAGAAGAGGATGTCCCTGGAGATGGATGCCACACGTCGAAGGAGAAGAAGGTGCTCGCACCATCCCTCCTCCAGACTTTCATCCGACACTCAGGGCAAGGGCCAGGCACCAACTCACCCCGGCGACAGGGCCTCAGCGCCTGAGCAGCTGCTGTCGCTGGCCGGGCCTCAGAGGCAGCCTCGCTCTCCTGGGGAGCAGCAGGACCCCCACGATCCGGGCGGGCTCGCTTTCGCCTTGCAGCCCCGAAACCCGGCAAGCAAAGCGCAGGGCCCAGATCGCTGCCCAGGGCCCACCTGTCGCGGGACGCACCGCCAGCAGCCGCAGCCACACCCCCGCCGGGCCGGGGCCCGGGGCGCGGCCGCTGCTTTCACGCGACCACAGGCAGCCAGTGGGAGACGCGAGGGGGCACGGCCGTCCCACGACTTTACCTCAAGTGGGCTCCGAGCTAGCGGCTGGGCCGCCCCGGCCTGGCCCGAGCATGCCGAAGAGGCGGACGCTGCAGGTCCACAGCTGGTCCGCCACCACCACTACTCGGCCCAGAAGACTGACTGGCCGGTCACATGACGCGCGCGTCACGTGGTTGCCCCGAGGGTGGGCGGAGCTGTTGCTAGGCGACCCGGCGGGCCGCCGCTGGCGGAGGCGGGGCTTCGGGAGGCGGGTGGAAGCTGTGGTAGGGCTAAGTGGGTCACGCGCCTGCGTGCTTCTCCCACCCACCCTGGCTTTGTCCTGTAGTGATCCCCCGGCCCGAGAGGGGCCCGGAGAGAGAGCGTGGTCGTAGGGCGTTTGTCTTGCGTGCAGAAGGATGATGGTTCGAATCCCGGCATCCCATATGGTTTCCCCGAGCCTGCCAGGAGAGATTTCTGAGCTTTGAGCCAGGAGTAACCCCCCAAAATCCAAAAATAAATAAAGAAAAGAAATGGGAAATTAATTCCGTGGACATCCTGAGGTTCCATAAGGAAAAGGAATCCACATTCCAGATCCACAGCTTGCAAATGGAAGGAAAGAGAGAGGAAACCATGGTTCTTTCTTTCTGGTCCCTATGTTTCTTTTCTGAAATGGTTATGCCCACACCTTCTTTCTACGCCAGCCTCCTATCATATTAAGAGTAATCAAGATCTGGTCCAATAAAACTTTATGATGACAGCTACTACATTGTTTTCAGTTACTGTGTTTGTTGTTGTTTTTACCAAATTTGATTTTCTTAGATCAAGTTTGGTAGAAGTGAAGCTTAAGCCATTACCATTTTCTTCAAGTATCATTTAAGACTCATAATGTCATTTTAAAAAAACGATTCCTTTATATTATGTCATCGTAAATTCATGAGAGAATTATGAGGATGACCTACAAAAAAATCCAGAATTGTTTTTGTTCTTTAGGTATGACCTATTGGACAATAGATTCTTTCAGGTTATTCTGATTCTTCTAAGCAATTCTGGTTACTTTGCAGACATAACTAAGAGGAAACTGACAGGGTCAAAAGAGTAGGCTCAAAATATTCTACAATTCAGCACAAGGCTAGAGTCAAGAATACAGCTCCATGGTAGTGTACACTTCACAGCATCCTACCATTCCCCCAACCCCCACATACACAGGCACCCTATTTTCTACAGTAAACCTAAAACGCCATCATTACAAAAAGCCCAAAATACAATTAATATTTTTTGGAGGAAGCTACCTCTAGCAATGCTCAAGAGTTACTCCGACTCTGTACTCAAAAATTACTCCTGGCATGGTTCAGGGCCATTTGGGTAGCCTGGGATTGAACCTGGGACAGTCGTGTGCAAAACAAATGTCCTACCAGCTGGACTATCACTCCAGCCCTACAAAGAAGAATCCCCACCAAAGAAGAATTTTTATATATCCACACCAGATTAATTTTTTCTGATACTTCAAGGAGATGTTCCATAAAGAACAGAGATTAGAGAGAGAAAAGCGAGTTGTCTGCCCTAAAGCAAGGCAGGGCTGAGGGGTGGAAGTGGGTGTGTATGTGTGGGGGGAGAATACGAGACATCAGTGACTGGAAGGGTACATTAGAGAAGGAAGGTGTATATTGTATGACTGAACCCCAACAATGAACAATTTTGTAATCATGGTGCTTAAAATAAAGCAATTTAAAAAAGAACAAATACGAATAGTATCTTTCAGTGATACATCCTATGCTTAGACCAGAATCAGAAACACTCCCAAATAGTTTTTTGAGAATCTAAAGTCACCCTGATAACAAAAACAGATAGAGAAGCCACAAAAAAAAAGGAACTAATTTTCTTGATGATACAGATGCAAAGATCTCCAACAGCATACTGACAAAGTGGATCCAAAAGAACATCGAGAAGGCATACACCATAACCAAGTGGGATTCATCCCAGAAACGGCAGTGATAGTTTAACATACACCAGTGAATAAATATAATACACCTTATAACAAAAGGAAAATAAAAATTAAGTGTATCAATAGATGTATCAATAGATGCAGAGAAAGCATTTGACAAGGTCCAACACCAGGTTATGATTAAAAACTCTCAAAAAGCTGGTTATTGATCATTTGAAACAATAAATGCCCAAGATTAGCTAAACAATCCTTAGAAAAATAAAAACTAGAAGCATCACTTTTTTCAATTTTATACTATAAAGAAATAGTTATTAAAACTATATGGTATTGGAATAAAGACAGACCCTTAAATCAATGGAATAGACTTGAATATTTAGAAACCCCAAACATATAATCAATTAATCTTTGATAAAGGGGCTATTATTGTTATTGTTATTAAATAATTCTTATTGAGACCAAATACAGGTATTTTCCAATAACCAAATGCTAAAATAACCTTATGATTTTAACCCCATTTCTCACTATTGTGACATTATAGCCTTTTTATTTACTTGTATACATCTTCTCTAGGAGGTTGTGCTCCACTCTTTAAAGGGCTTGGATAAACTATGATCGAGGCTTCATGGTTTGGTTCTGGAACCCTGTGTAGTTGCTGGCTAATGAAACTCCTTAAAAATTTTAAACATTTTCTAGGAAAACTTTTTTGAGTCTAGGCAGTTAACCACTCTGAGCCTCTTCGTCCCTTTAAAGAAAAAAATTATCTGTTGAATAGTACTGAATAAAATACCATTGGCATGGGAGGGAGAAGGTGAGAGAGAAACTGTTGACATCGGTGGCGGGAAATATACACTGGTGAAGGTTGTTGTTGTACATTGTATGACTGTGACTTAATCATGAACAACTTTATCTGTGGAAAGAAAACTGTATTATGAACAACCTAGTAACCATAGTGTTTAAGTTTAAAAAATAAAACTCAGTAATACTTTACTTCAAAAACTAAACTAGCATAGCACTTTGAAGAGTAAAATTCAATATTATATTCAATAAATAATAATCATATACTGAGTAGAAGATATCAGAGTCCTTAGGTAAAGGAATTTGACAAATTAAAAACATCCAAGTCATTGTGACCTGGACTGCATTGAAACTAGCATTACCGAGGAATCTAGGCTCAGTGAGAAAAAGTCTTTGAAGTTAGAATGGACTAGGATGCACTAAAAATAGATTGTTTGCAGACAACCAACTGTTAACTCCAAAGGCAATGCTAGTCTTGTAGCAGCAGAGTAATTAGAATGCTTCTTAGGTGAGAGTGGGAATTTAGGCCTGAGGCATATGACCAGCCGTAGTCAAATTGACTTTCCAAGGAAGATATAAATGAGGATCTAACTTTTCTAGTTTTATTATCAGAATTTGTCTGTAAACAACAAGATGTATATGAAATACCTAAAGCTATACAACTCTATAATGGCTTCTTTTTTTTTTTTTTTTTTTTTTTTTTTGGTTTTTGGGCCACACCGTTTGACGCTCAGGGGTTACTCCTGGCTATGCGCTCAGAAATCACCCCTAGCTTGGGGGGACCATATGGGACGCCGGGGGATCGAACCGCGGTCTGTTCCTTGGCTAGCGCTTGTAAGGCAGACACCTTACCTCTAGCGCCACCTTCCCGGCCCTATAATGGCTTCTTAAACTGTGGATCATAACCCCATTTGGGACTGCAAATCTGAACTTGAGATCATTTTTTTTATAAATTTTATTGAGGCCAATGTGAATTATAAGTCTTTCACAGTTAAATTTAAGGTATATAGTGTCAGTGAATTAGGGCAATTTCCATTTCCATACCTCCACCCTTGGCATCCTCGACTGCTAGTACTGTAACAGGTACTTTTCCATAATAGCTTGTTGTAGTTTGGATCTCTTGATTCTATTGTCATAGACTTTTGGTTGGTATTTAGGTCTGATCTTTTTTATTTCTACTCAATGTTTGTGAGACTTCTTGCCTCTGGTACCAGCCACTTTTTTTTCTCAATTTATGAGACAGAACAACATGAATCATATTCTATGGTTCAAAAAAAAATAAAAAAAGAAAGTGGGGAGGAGCTTCTGCTTAGAAGCTATAATTTATAAATTTAAATTTTGTTGTTGTTGTTGTTGTTTTTGGGCCACACCGGCATTGCTCAGGGGTTACTCCTGGCTGTCTGCTTAGAAATAGCTCCTGGCAGGCATGGGGGACCATATGGGACACCGGGATTCGAACCAACCACCTTTGGTCCTGGATCGGCTGCTTGCAAGGCAAACGCCACTGTGCTATCTCTCCGGGCCCTATAAATTTAAATTTAAAAAAAGAAGAAAAAGAAAAGAAAAGAAAGGAAGGAGCTGGTGTGGCAAGGTTTTTGTTTTGTTTAGCATTTTTTTTGCATTGGCACAGTAAGTATTGGGGAAATTAGAAACGAAATTTCCATGGCCTGATACAGGTGTCTCCAATGTTGAAGCATACTGTTATTAGATAAACTACAGGCTCCAGATATATTTTTTTCGAACCCCCATGTCATTTTATCAGTTGTGCTTATCAAAATCAGCCTTCTATAATTAGAGAACTTGGTATTTGCACAGATTCTAGAACAAAGTCTAGGATAAAGTCTTTATGGTTCCAGAAGTTCTACTCACAGAACTCACAGTTGTTGTAGTCAGTCTTCTGTAATTAGTGATCTTGGTTTTTGCATAGATCAAAGGGTGGAATGTCCTCTGATTTCATCTCACAGTTAGATGATGAGGTAGGGCAACCTGCCCTTAGATCAAGTTGTTGCTGTTTCCTCAATGTCAGGATGTTATATAAACCTTCCCTGGCACAAATTAGTGCCAGAGCAGTATTAGGGACTCCCACGAGGAGAGTTTGATTCCTAATGCTGTTGCAGGGAACTGTGCCTGTTCTAAGGTTGGAATCCAGGGTTTGGGGTTAGACAGTTTTGGTCTGGTCGCATGAGGTCTAAGTCAATTCATCATGACAAATGTTCAGAGTCGAAAGTGACCCTGTATTATAAAAGTTATGGGTTCTTATCCCTAGTAAATAAGAGCTTTCTATACAAAATATTTCCGTTTTAGTGTGCCTATGCAAAAAGGAAAGATGCCATATTATATTATTGGTACATTTGGGGGTAAAAATGGGAGGCTATACAATATCTGTGTCTGAGATGTGTACAATCTCTGAGCTTTTTTTTTTATTATTATTCTTTGGTCCACACCCAGTGATGCTCAGAAGTTACTCCTGGCTGTGTGCTCAGAAATCACTACAGGCTTGGGGGACCATACGGGATGCCAGGGATCGAACCAAGGTCCTTCCTGGATGAGCTGCGTGCAAGGCAAACACCCTATCACTGGGCAATAGCTCCACTTCCTTACCTGAGCTTTTATTCCAAGAAAGGCTTTTCTACTAGAATTTTGTACTAAGCAGAATTAAAACAAGCAGGAAAAAAAAGGGATGGAAGAGGCTCCTTTACACTTAGAGATAAACACACTAAGGCGTATAACTATTAAGGAATTAACATAAAAAGAAAATATAGATATACCCATTAAGTCTTTTGAGATAGTTTTGGGGAGGTGTGATTCAGGGCACAGTTTCATCCCACACTGTGGTCTCGAGTCTGATAAATGGTTTATAGCAGTAAGGGATCAGGTAGTGTCCTTAAGCTAGGGGTCTTTCTGAGGGGAAGAGTGCAAAAAGGGGCCACATAGAATGAGTCAGCAGGAGTGGTGGTTGCAGCTTCTTGCCAGGACAGGAGATGTAGGACTGAGAAGGTGTTCTTTCTATTTGGGAGCTGGGTGGCACTTTTGGGGGCTAGGGATTAGTCTCGGTTTCTAATGAGTTAAGAACTGAGAGTAGGGCCCGGAGAGATAGTACAGCAGCGTTTGCCTTGCAAGCAGCCGATCCAGGACCAAAGGTGGTTGGTTCGAATCCCGGTGTCCCATATGGTCCCCCGTGCCTGCCAGGAGCTATTTCTGAGCAGACAGCCAGGAGTAACCCCTGAGCACTGCTGGGTGTGGCCCAAAAACCTTAAAAAAAAAAAAAAAAAGAACTGAGAGTAAAGAGGGTTAAATAGGGAGAGATAAAGAATCAGAATGGGGGGGGTGAGAAGATAGGAGTTCTGACAGGGGGGTGGATGATAAGTAATAAGTAATAAATAAGAGGGGCTATATACAATATAGGTATGGATTGTTCATAATATAAATTAGGCAAACATAGTGGAGTCCCCTACATACAACCTCATGCTCAAGTACAGACAGACATTAAAGATCTAGTCATAGGTTGTAGTTGGAGACCTGTACCCTATGGGATAAGCTGGAGCGCTTAAATAATTGAACTAGTTTTTCTCTCTGCAAATATTAGCTGGGTGTGACTCCCCATAAGTGCTAGCCACCCCAATTTAGAGGTCCCTAACTTTTTTGAGTGTAATTGAGATACAGGGGAGAAAAAACCAAAACAACAAAATAAAAAAAAAAAGCTTTTAAAATCTGTGTGTAAACAGTTCCTCACCTCTCACCCCCTCAGCAGCATAAGCCTGTCACAAGCCCATTTCCCTGTGCAAGGATAAGCTGGCCATGACTCCTCCATAAGCACTCATCACCCCAATTTTGCAGACCCTAACTATTTTGAGTGTAATTGAGAACAGAAGGAAAAATCAGCTTTTAAAATATAACTGCGTGAAAATGATCCTTCTCCCCAACCCCCAGCAGCCCTGACAACTGATCAGGAGTTCTCAGAGGAATCTACATATATGCTCTCTGGCAATAAATAGTCCACTGCTCCACAAACTTCACTGACACTTCAGGCTATATCAGACAGTCCTAGTATCCAGAACAGGCCCAAATTCTTTCTTCCTTAGAAAATATATAGTCCGGAGCCAGTGAGGTGGTGCTAGAGGTAAGGTGTCTGCCTTGCATGCGCTAGCCAAGGAAGGACCACGGTTTGATCCCCCAGTGTCCCATATGGTCCCTCCCAAGCCAGGGGCAATTTCTGAGCACTTAGCCAGGAGTAACCCCCGAGCATCAAATGGGTGTGGCCGAAAAAAACAAAGAAAAGAAAAAAAAAAAAAGAAAAGATATAGTCCAAGTAAAGCTGCTCTCTGCTGTTATCCAGACAGGGCAGACATCTTAGATCTTCTCTGATGTCCTGCGGCCTGGGATTTTGATCCTTTCCACCATTCTTCCCTAAGGACTCATCATCTTCAGAAGTGAGCTGTCCACCCCACAAAGGGTGGAGTCAGAGGAGCGCAGCTGCTCTACTTCACTTCATGACTGCACGCATCTTCTAGCCAATGAGAAATAAGCCACAAGACATAGAAAAATCCACAATACAAGTGTGATAATGGGAAAACAACGCAGGCAAACACTAGGCATAGATAATGAAGATGGCAACTCTGATAACCTGAAAACGGCCAACCACCTAGTTTCTCAGAAATGGAGTTTAGAGAAGAAATATGGAAAATATTCATAGAACTCAAAGAAAGCATAGATCAAGATGAATGGAACACAAATAAGAATCAAGAGACTATGAAGATAGAAATCAGAAAACTCCAAACTGAAATAACAGGTCTAAAAAACTCAGTAGACAAATTGAAAACCTCAATAAAAAATCTCTCCAATGGGGTAACAGCAGCTGAGGATAGAATCAATGAGCTGAAAGATGAGATGCATAACAACTCCATACAGCAAAAAAGATTGAAAAAAAAGCCTTACTGCAAATGATCAGACAGTGGAAAAAATTACTCAAAGAATGTGAAAATAGAAGTCTTTGATAAGTTCAAAAGAAACAACTTAAAATTCATTGGAATCCCAGAGACCCAAGAAGAAAATTCATATGAAAGAATCAACAGTCAAGGACATAATTACAGAGAAACCCCTAGAACTAAAGACTACATGCAATCGAATACCCATCAGACAAGGACTAATATTGAAAATATACAAGGTATGACAGAATTTAAGAAAAAAACATATAGCCCCATTAAAAATCGGGGAGAAATGAACAGACACTTCCTCAAAGAAGAAATACAAATGGGCAAAAGTCACATGAAAAAATGCTCCATATCACTAATCATCAGGGAGATACAAATCAAAACAACAATGAGGTACTATCATTATCATAGGCCTTTGAAGTGACAGGTTGATTGAACACCTGTTTAATATAAACAGCTAGTACCATTGTAGAAGGTTTCTTTGTGGTATAAAAGAGAGTGAAGACGGGCCCGGAGAGATAGCACAGCGGCATTTGCCTTGCAAGCAGCCGATCCAGGACCAAAGGTGGTTGGTTCGAATCCCGGTGTCCCATATGGTCCCCCGTGCCTGCCAGGAGCTATTTCTGAGCAGACAGCCAGGAGTAACCCCTGAGCACAGCCGGGTGTGGCCCAAAAACCAAAAAAAAAAAAAAAAAAAAAGAGAGAGAGTAAAGACTTTGTGTTTCTCCTCTTCCACTTGATTTGATTGCTTCTCCTTGCTATACCCAGGCACCTATGGTGTTCAGAGTATCCACCATTAGACCATAGTGTTTCTTCATGGAGTTACTCTAAATACCACATATAAGTAATATCATCTTGTGTTTATTGTTCTGGTTTATTTCATTTAAACAATATTTTCTAGTTGCAATCAAGTTGCTGCAAATTGCATGTTTGTAATCATTTCTTACTGCAATATAGTATTCTACTATATAGATGTACCACATTTTCATGACCCACTCATCTGTTGTTGGACATCTAAGTTGATTTCAAGTCTTGGCTCTTGTACTGAGTGCTACAATGAAGACTGGTGTGCATACATACTTTTAGATGTCTTTTTATCCTGGGGATAGATACCCAAGAGTAGGATTTCTGGGTCATATGGCAAATCAATTTTAATTTACTGAGAACCCTTTATACTGTTTTCCATAGGGGTTGGACCACACAATATTCCCACCAGCAGTGCATAAGAGTTCTTTTCTTACCACATCCCCACCAACAGAGATTGGTCCCATTATTTTTGATATGTGCCATCCTCATTGGTGTAAGATGGTACCTCATTGTTGCCTTGAGTTGGATTTCTCTAATGATAATTTATGTTGAGCATGTTTTCAAGTGTCTATTGGCCATCTGTTGGTCTTCCTCAGAAGTGTCATCTCTTCTCCACATTTTTCTTTTTTTCTTTTCTTTTTTAGGTTTTGTGGAGCTAATCTTTCTGAGTGCTTTTTTTTTAAATTATTTTTATAAGTCCTTCACTGTAATATTTTAGGTACATAGTGACATTAAATCAGGGGCATTTCCACCACCAATGCTGTCCTCCCTCCATACCTGTTCCCAGCATGCATCCCATATCCCCCTCTTTACCCCCCCACCGGGCTGCCAGTATAAGTGGTCCCCTCTGTGTCTAGCTTGTAGATTGAGTATTGATTCTGTTGTCATTGGCTTTGGATTTGGTGTTTAAGTCTTACTGTTTTTTGTTTCTACTTAATGTTCATATGAATGTTTGGTCTTAGTATCTTCCATTATTTCTCCCCCAATTTGTG
The DNA here is from genome assembly GCF_024139225.1 of Suncus etruscus. Lineage (NCBI taxonomy): Eukaryota > Metazoa > Chordata > Mammalia > Eulipotyphla > Soricidae > Suncus > Suncus etruscus. The sequence goes on along the minus strand of NC_064864.1, from coordinate 32,876,983 downwards.
AGTTGGAACAAGATTGTTCAAGTTATGAGGTTCTGTTAGAAAGAAAAAAATAAACAACAACAACAACAACAACCTGAAAAGCACCACAGCAATGAAGACAACAACCACACAATAACCATATTCCTAAAACTAAAATAAAACAAAGAAAAAAAAAGAAAAATAATAAGAAAAAAGCAGGAAAGAAAAGAAGAATAAAAAGAAAAAACAACAACAATACAAAAAAATTAGTCTGAGATTTTTTTTTTTGCATAGGCACAGTAAAACTTGGGGAAATTAGAAAGGGAATTCCCTTGGCCTAATAGATACAAGGTTTCTCCATCCGTGAAGTATACTGTCATGTGAATAACTACAGGTTCTGAACATGTTCTTTTACTCTCCCCTAGGCCCTTTAGTGGTGGCTAGAAACTTTCCACTCAGTAGTGGATGATAAAATCAGGTCTCTGTTGTTAGAACTCTTGGTTATATCCTAGATATAAACTATTTATCTGAGTGTTGAGTGCAAATATTTTCCCATTTGGATAGCTGTCTCCTAGTTTTAACCAGTGTTTCTTTAGCCATACAGAAACTTTTTTCTTTGAAATAGTCCCATTTATTTAAGTTTGATTCTATAGCTCTCACCATTAGCACTCTATCAGACATTTTTAAATATAATTCTTAAGAGTGTTCTATGTTTTCCTCAATGAACTTTATAATTTTCGGTCTGATTTCAAGGTCTTTAATCCATTTTGAGGTTATTTTTGTGTAAGGTGTGAAGTATGGATCAAACTTTAATTCTAACAAGTGGTTATCCAATTGTTCCAAAACCATTTGTTGAAGAGACTGTCTTTGTTCCATTTCAAATTCTTAGCTCCTTTGTCAAATATTAGTTGGCCATACATTTTGGAGTATGCCACTGGATATTCTATTCTGGCCCATTGGTCTGTAACTCTGTCTTTGTTCCAGTACCATGCTGTTTTTGATCACTATGGTTTTATAGTAAAGCTTCAGGTTAGGTAAAGAGGCTGAATGAAAACAGGCTGGATCTCAGTGACATCTGGTTCCCAACATTTTTGTGATAAATCGGGAGTCTGAACCACAGATGTGATTCCCTGACTTCCTGCTCCCCACAAGAAAATACAGGGCAGCCAGGCTGAGTTTTCCACACAGAAACTCAAGCCATCGGAGCCCAAAAGTACTCTACTCAACAGCCCAGGAAGAGATATGAGCCAGGCATGTGGAGTGTCTGCTCATTCCTCCCTAAGAGTCACATGAGAGCTCCAGCTCACACAGTCAGCTGTGTGATGACATGAGCAGGTACTGAGAGTTCAGGGAACAGGGCAGGGATTGGTGTACACCCCCACCTCCAAGTCTCCCCCCCCTTTCAAAAGTATGCCTTCAAGATATAATTGTATCACTTCTCTACTAATTTCTCTCTTTTTTTTTTTTTTTTTTTTTTTTTTTTTGGTTTTTCGGGCCACACCCATTAGATGCTCAGGGGTTACTTCCTGGCTATGCACTCAGAAATTGCCCCTGGCTTGGGGGGACCATATGGGACGCCGGGGGATCGAACCGTGGTCCTTTCCTTGGCTAGCGCTTGCAAGGCAGACACCTTACCTCTAGCGCCACCTCGCCGACCCCACTAATTTCTCTCTTGAGTGTATTTTTTATTTTATTTTTTGGTTTTTGGGCCACACTCAGTGATGCTCAGAGGTTATGCCTGGCTATGCCCTCAGAAATCGCTCTCAGCTTGGGAGACCATATGGGATGTAAGGGATCGAATGGAGGTTTATCCTGGATCAGCCATGTGAAAGGCAACTAGCCCCTTAAGTATGTTTTTCTACTAGGTGATCTGAATGCACCTTTTTTCATTTAACATTCAATCCCTTATAAAGTATAATAACTTTCCAATGTATTCCACCTTGAATGGAAAAATATAGCCACTTGGGTCTCTAAAATTTGCCTCCTGGTCCTCTCACAGATCCCACTTGGATCAGGCTGGAGTTCAAAAGTCTAGTTGGATTGTCTTCCAGATATTTACCAGGAGTTATCATCAGCCTCAACTAAAGTTCTATGAAGCAAGCATCTTCCCAAAACCTAGATAAAAGCACATCTGAGAAAAACCTTTATACTTTGAAGAAAACCTTTATCCTGGTAGCAATTTTTGTTGGGTATAGTTATATATTAATTAACTCTTTTTAACTAATTATAAAATTATTATAATAACCAAATGTACACATAATAAAACTAAATTCATTTTAATTGCTCCTGGTTATAGTACTCTACATATAAGAAAAATAAACCAAGCTGTAAGATTGTTTCGAATGTAGCAATTTTTGAAAAAGTACAAATTTGGAATCTGTATGTAAATGCAACAAGTAGGACATCTACTTTAAAACTACTATTCAAAAAGTAGCATTTGAAAAGATATAAACTATGATTAGCATGATGTGTTTTATAGAATGGACATATAGCTTACTGCCAAATTGGAAATAATTGAGTTATGACTATATTGGAAAATCAAATGTTCTTTTTTATAAAAAGTAGCTCAAGATTTATAAAAGGAATTTTCTAGTAAACTCAATAACCTTTCACACATGAGAAAAAAAATCCCCATTAACCCCACCCACACAGATTTAAGTCGAGCCATTATATGACTCATTTCTAAAAACATGGAACTGGCTAGATAGCCAATTTTAATTTATTAAAGTGCATTTTTAAGGCTTGTTAATAAAAATTGCAATATCAAATACAAATTACTTAATAGACATACATAACAAGATAAATGATTATAAAGGTTTTTAAAACCATTTTTAAATTTTATGATATATCGAATAATAAAGATGTCAAACACAGTAGCATTTTCATTGTACAACACAATGCTTTTGTTATATGGAACTCTTTAGGAGTCAAACAAAAATAATGCTGTCTAAATATTTCTCTGTAACTGTAATACATTCCTTTGGCAGAACAGTTAGATGCAGAGCAAGAAGAGTTAGATTTTCGGAAGTTTGGGTGCATTAACCACAGGATTTGCCTCCTGTAAGTATCTCCTCCCTGCACTTTTGTAATCATAGGTGCAGCCGTGAGTTTCTGCATAGCGATGAGATGCACAGAAGTTGTTTCCACATCTAGAGCACAATAAAAAGTTTATGTGAATAATGATATTCTACAAGAAGCTTATCTTTTTGAGAGACCAGAGCTCAATGGTTCTCTTTAACATTTTCCATACTAATTTTTCCCTTCCACTGAATAAGTATCAGCATCCCCAAGATAATACGTTTCCATCTATTACAATCTATTACGAAATATAGAAGGATATAGATCAATAACCCTTAAGAAGCATTAAAATTACAAAAGCTAAAAATACGCCTACTATTTAAATTATACCTAATAAAACTTGGGGAAGATTTGTGTTTCTGGGAATTTCAATCCTGTAAAAAAATTAAATAATATAAAACCTAACTATTAGTGCTGAAGAGATAGTACAGCAGTTAAGGCACTTGTCTTACACATAGCTGACTTTTGAATCCTGATATCCCATATGATCCTCCAAGCCCTCCAGGAGCAATTCATGAATACAAATCCAAGAGTAACCCCTTAGCACTGAGTTTGGTGTGCTCCCCACAAAAATCCTAACTATGCCCCAAAAATGGTTTTAAATTGTATGTCAAAAAATTGGCTAGACTTGTAACTTCAGCAGCAAAGCCTGCACCTTGCATGTGTGAGTCCTTAGATTTGATCCCTGGCATTGATATACATTGCATGCATGCATACATACATACAAAGAGCTATCTCTATATAAACATAATATATTCTATAAAGCAGAAGCTAGGGGCTGGATATATAGCTGAAAGAATTATAATGCATGCCTCCACTGAAGCTAACACCCTTTCCCTACAGCACCACTGGTTGTGGTCCCTGGTGGCTCCCAGCTTGTGGGTTGAGCATTCAACTACCTGATCTAGTTGGCTGAGGCCCCTAATCCTCTTGAGCATTGCTTGGGAGGCCCTTCTCCATCAAAAACAGTAATTATTTTCAACATTTGCTCTTAACCTAAATAAACGCAAACACCATATCTGATGGATGAAAGAACTAATTTGGGTGGGAAAATGTTTTGTAAGTGTATTTTTAATTATAAACTTATAAACTTATCTTTAAGAAATATAAATGCGGGGCCCAGAGAGAGCACAGCGGCGTATGCCTTGCAAGCAGCCGATCCAGGACCAAAGGTGGTTGGTTCGAATCCCAGTGTCCCATATGGTCCCCCGTACCTGCCAGTAGCTATTTCTGAGCAGACAGCCAGGAGTAACCCCTGAGCACCGCTGGGTGTGGCCCAAAAACCAAAAACCAAAAGAAAAAAAAAAAAAGAAAGAAATATAAATGCAATATATAATTATAAAAATATATAGTATAGTATCTGAAGTGATAGCACAGTGGGTAGGGTGCTTTCTTGTGCACAGCTGACCGAGGTTCTATCCCCCGCATTCCATATGGTCCCCAAGTTCACCAGGAGTACAGAGCCAGGAGTAACCCCTGAGCACCTCTGAGTGTGGCCTCCTGCCCCAAAGATATATATGGTACATTCACTTTAGATTTAGTCCCCTTTTTACATTTAAAATGGAATCCTTTTTGTTTGTTTATTTTGTTTTTGTTTTGGGGCCACACCCACCAGTGCTCAGTGGTTACTTTTGGCTCTGAGCTCAGAAATTACTCCTGACAGGCTTAGTTACCATACAGGATTGCTGGGGTTCGAACTGGGGTCGGCTGTGTGCAAGGTAGACGCCCTACCCACTGTACTATGACTCCATATCAAAATAAATTTTTTTTTTTTTGGTTTTTGGGCCACACCCGTTTGACGCTCAGGGGTTACTCCTGGCTATGTGCTCAGAAATCGCCCCTGGCTTGGGGGGGGACCATATGGGACACCGGGGGATCGAACCGCGGTCCTTCCTTGGCTAGCGCTTGCAAGGCAGACACCTTATCTCCAGCGCCACCTACCCGGCCCCATCAAAATAAAATTTTGAATGAGGGGTTGTTCTAAGCTATCTTGAATGAGGGATTCTTCCTAGTTATACTGAAACAAAAAACAACTATATATATATATGTATATATATATATATGTATATATATATATCATAATAAAGAAAATAGAACTATCATCTCCCATTGGTTTAAATAACTTAATTTAAGGAGTAGAGGAAGATTTCATGACTTTGAATTAGTAAATTTTTGTGTTTGTTTTTGGGTCACACCCGGCAGCGCTCAGGGGTTACTTCTGGCTCTATGCTCAGAAAATCGCCCCTGGCAGGCACGGGGGATCATATGGGATCCCAGGATTCGAACCACCATCCTTCTGCATGAAAAGCAAATGCCTTACCTCCATGCTATCTCTCTGGCCCCGATTTCATGACTTTGAAAACGCTTAAGTTATCTACTTGCTCTTTATTTCATTTAGGAATAAAATGAGGGACACTATTTGGCCATCATCTTAATGATGCTATGAAATGATTTAAGGACATTTTATAATGTGCATTCCACAAGATGGAAAGCCACAAAGAAAGTCTCTTAGCATTTCCAGCTGGTCAACCTACCTGCATTCGTAGCTGGTAGCTAGTCCAGTTTTCTTTCCACAGTGAAAACAATGCCTTGTTTTCTTTTTTGTCTGAATAGGGGCTTTCACAGGTGGTAGATGATGGGCACATTCTCCTATTTAGAGAAAGAGTGCCTTAATTAGTAGTATTACTTAATTAGTATCATTTTATTTTAAGATAACATATATTTTTCAGGATTACACACAACAAAATTCTGATCTTCATTAACACTATCAGATTGATCGATTCCATCTACCTGTCCTTCAACTCCCTCAACCCTACTATCCCCTTGTTAAACATGTTTCCACAGTTTACTTTTGTTGTGTCTTAGTTGGTTCTTTATATTCCGTGTATGAGCAAAGCCATCATTATTTGTCTTTCACCTTCTGACTTATTTCACATAGCAGTCACCTCATATTATATTCATGTGGTCTCAAAAAAAGGAATGATCACATTTAATAGCTGAGTAGTATTATTTTGAATCTATTAAATTATTTTAAAATATATAATATAACTAATAATGAGTTATATTTCATGATTTTTTTATACCATCATCTGTCTTGACTACTGTAAATAATGCTGCTATAGGGGTTACAGTATATTTTGAATTAGTGTTTAATAGTCTGTGAATAAATTATAGGAGTCATTCTGGATCATACACTTCTATTTTTAGTTTTAAAAAAATACCATGGGGCCGAAGAGATTGCATGGAGGTACAATGTTTGCCTTGCATGCAGAAGGATGGTGGTTCGAATTCCGAAATCCCATATGTTCTCCCGAGCCTGCCAGGAATGATTTCTGAGCATAGAGCCAGTAGTAACCCCTGAGTGCTGCCAGGTGTGACCCAAATGCCCCCCAAAATTAAGGAAAATACCATATCATTTTAATAGAAGCTGCATCACTTTACATTTTCCCCCACAATAACATGAGAGTTGCTTTTTTTTTTTTTTTTTGGGCCACACCCGGTAACGCTCAGGGGTTACTCCTGGCTATGCGCTCAGAAGTCGCTCCTGGCTTGGGGGACCATATGGGACGCCGGGGGATCGAACCGCGGTCCGTCCAAGGCTAGCGCAGGCAAGGCAGGCACCTTACCTCTTTGCGCCACCGCCCGGCAAGAGTTGCTTTTTTTATTCACATCTTTAGCAACACATTTCTGATTAAGCCACTTTTAAGAGTCATAAAGATACATCTCATTGTAGTTTTTATGTGTTAGTAAGCCTAAAATATTAAATGTTATTAATATTAAATATTTACTAAGTTAATATTACATATTTAATATTTCATATTTTAATATTTTACATTATAAAATAATTTAAAAATAGGTTTGGGGTGGAAGTAATATTTGGTGGGTAAGTAGTTTGCCTTGCATGAAATTGACCTGTGTTCAATTCCCAACATCCCATATGGTCCCCAGAGACTGCCAAGATTAATTTCTGAGGACAGAGCCAGGAGTAACCCCTAAGCACAGTAGGGTGTGGCCCCAATTTTTTTTAAATTAAAGTTTAAATTGAAAAGTAAAATTATCACTATAATCTAGTAAACTGGAAATTGGAAAGTAAAACTGACACAATATATGTAGAAAAGCCTAAAGTCTTCACCCAAAAGCTAATAGAAGTAATGAAGTTTCAAGATACAAAGTAAATATGCAAAAATTCTGCTACATATGTACACACAAACATAAATTAGATAAAAGAGAAAATGCAAAACCAATTTTACACATTATTACATAAAAAATAATAAAATACCTGGAAGTAAAACTCACAACAGAGATTAAAAAATCCAAATACCATAAATAATGACTAAAAAATAAAGAAAATATACACCATAATTATGGATTGGAAGAATATTATTGGTATAGTGCATAACTTTAATGGTAGAGCACATGTGTCAGTGAGCAGAATGGGTTTGATTCCCATTACCACATACCCTTAGTGGCCTATGTATTGCTGGGTGAGGTCCAGGTGCCATCCCTTAGATAATAATCCCCACAACAATAGTGTTGTTGTTGTTTTTAATACACAGGTTAAAATGTTAAAATGTTAAAATGGCCAGATTCTTAAAGCAATATTCAATGTAATCCCTATCAAAAAATTCAATGTCGGGGGGTGGGGGGGGTAGAGAGACAGCATAAAGATAGAGAATGGTGGTTCAAATCCCGGCATCCCATATGGTCCCCGAGCCTGCCAGTAGCGATTTCTGAGCATAGAGCCAGAAGTCACCGCTGAGCAATGCTGGGTGTGATCCCAAAACCAAAAAATAAATTGAGTGTCAGGCTGGAGCAATAGCACAGCAGTAGGGCATTTGCTTTGCACGCAGCTGACCCAGGACAGAAGGTGTTTCAAATTCAGCATCCCATATGGTCCCCAGCCAGGAGCGATTTCTGAGAGATTTCTGAGCCAGATACCACCGGGTGTGGCCCCAAAAAACAAACCAAAAAATTTCAATGTCATTTTTCAAGAAAACAGAACAATTATAAAATGTGTATTGAACCCCCAACAGTCTAGGCAATCCTGAGCAAAAAGAAAAGGCATCTTGTTGACCTTTAGATATACTACAAAGGCACTATAATCAAACAGTATGGTACTGAAATAAAAACAAAACTACATAAAATTTAAAAGCTTTTGCACAAAGAAAAACCCAAAAGTTAAATGTGAAATATTTACCATAACACAATCTTGTCACCACAAATTTATGGTGTCTGATGACTGAACTTCCAGTTTGTTTTTGAAATTGCCTGAGGTTTCATTCAAAGTACAAGTTCTTCCATTGACCCACACACTCAGCCCTTTGTGATTATTTTTAAAGATACACCACTGTGCCGAGTGCAGCAATAAATAACTATGTGTGTACAACCTTTCAGATGAGTGTTTTTCTGTCTGGGGATAGATACCCAAACCCCCCAAAAAAGCAGGATTGCTGGGTCCTACGGCAGATTGATTCTGAAGAGAACTATAAAAGAAATGTTGAGGAAATGTTCAAGATCTCAAAGAAACCATGGAATGAATCAAACAAAATGCAAATGAGAATAAGAAGGCTATGAGTAGAAATGAGAAAACTTCAAACAGAAATAGCAGGATTAAAAAACTTGGTAGGCAAAATGAAAAACTCACTGGAAGGCCTCACCAAGCAAAGTAACAGTTGTTGAGGACAGAATCAGTGTGTTGGAAGATGAGCTACATAACACTATATACAACAGCACAAATTGAGTTTTTAATAGAATATGGGAAAAATCCTCAAAACAAGTGAGCAGATAACAGTAGACCTTCAGAATAAATTCAACACAAACAAGATAAGAATCATTGGGGTTTCAAAGAGAAAGGTATAAAACACCTATAAAGAATCAACACTCAGAGATATCATTGCTGAGTCCCCAGAGCTGAAGAGTACATAAACACACACCTTGGATGCCCAAAGAGCACCACCTAAAATAGACCCAAATAAAAGCGCCCCAAGGTACATCCCAGAGCAAGGTTAAAAACATAGAATACTGAAAGCAGCAAGATCAAAGAAAAAAATTATATACAAAAGAAACGTATTTAAGGGTTTTTTTGGGGGGAGTCCACACCTGGTGACACTCGGGAGTTACTCCTGGCTATGGGCTCAGAAATTGCTCTTGGCTTAGGGGACCATATAATGTGCCAAGGGATTGAACCGTGGTCCATCCTAGGTTAGCGTCTGCAAGGCAAACACCCTAACAGTTGCACCATCACTCCAGCCCCAGTCTCTAAGTTTTATGGCATATTTATCACAAGCAATTCTTCAGACCCAAAAGCAGTGGTGAGATATAGTGGAAAAAAATAAAGGGGCCAGTGATAGCACAGTGGTAGGGCATTTTTCTTGTACACCACCTACCTGGACAGACCTAGGTTTGATTTCTGGCTTCCTGTATGGTCCCCCAAGCCTGCTAAGAGTAAAATTCTGGGTGCAGAGCCAGGAGTAACCCCTGATCATCATCATGTGTGGCCCAAAAACCAAAAAAAAATAAAAGTTCAATGAAATGAATGTCTCACCAAAAATATGTCACCCATGCAGACTTGAAGGATACACAGTTTTACAAATACACAATATCTCAGGAACTTTACAGACTAAAAAGCAACTTTAAAGGATTTTAAGGATATCATATAAGGTAATACAAAGTCATAAAAAAACACATACAAAAGATGACAGAAAATTCATAACAAAAATCTTTCTCAATATCAAAGAACTAAATGCACCAATTAAGAGACATTGAGTGGTAAAATAGATAAGAAAATTAAATCCAATTTAATTTTGCTGTCTGCAAGAAACACATTTGAATAGTCAGAGCAAACACTGAATCAAAGTCAAAGATTGAAAGACAAGCAAATTAACTCCCTTAAAAAGGCTGAGAAAGCCATACTAATATCAACCGACATAGACTTCAGGCTTAAAATGGTTATAACAGAGGGTCATAGCCTAACAATCAAGGAAATATACATCAGGAAGAAATCACATACCTAAACATATATGCACCCAATGAAGGGCCAGCACAAGACTTAAAACAACTGCTCATGTACATGAAGACATCAATAACAACACAGAACTAGTTGGGAGACTTCAGGACTGCTCTGTCACCTCAACAGATCAACTAGGATAAAAATCAACATGAGGGGCCAGAGAGATAGCATGGAGGTAAGGCATTTGCCTTTCATGCAGGAGGTCATCGGTTCGAATCCCAGCGCCCCATATGGTCCCCTGTGCCTACCAGGAGCAATTTCTGAGACTGGAGACAGGAATAACCCCTGAGCACTGCCGGGTGTGACCCAAAAACCAAAAAAAAAAAAAAAAAATTCCACATGAATATACTAGCTATGAAAGAATAAATGAGAGGGTTAGTAGATATTGACATATGTATATGTGTATATATACACATAGAAATATATCAATATAAAAGTTTTCATCCCCAGAAAGCTGAATACATATTCTTCCCTAACGCACATGGGACAATCCCCAAGACAGACCACATGCTGGGCCACAAAACACATCCATAAAATCAAGAGGATAGAAATTGTAATAATTATCTTCTCAGACTATTATACACTGAAAATGGAAGTGAATTACAAACAGAAATGGAGATATAACTTTAGCACCTGAAAATTAAACAGGTTACTACTCAACAACCAGTGGGTCAGAGGGAAAATAAAAAGATTCATGGAAAAATTTCAAAAGGAGACACAAATTATCAGTTTTTGTGGGATATAACAAGACTGGGAATAAGAGTTTAAAGCAGGAAAGAAGGAAATGATAAAACTTAGAGCAAAATTAATGAACTGGACATGCAAAAGGCAATGAAAAGATCAATAAAAGTATGAGTTGGTTATATATTTTAAAAAAACAAGATTAATTAATCATTAACAAAACTCAAGAGGAGAAAAAGAACCTTAATAAACTGAAGCAAAAATTAAAGGAGGGATATCACTAGAGATACAACAGAAATTTAAAGAGTAATCAGAGAATATTTTGAAAACTTTATGCCACAAAACAAGAGTACCTAGAAGAAAAGAATGAATTTTTGGAATCCTATAACCTCCTCAGGTTAAAAAAAAATTATCAAAAAAAAAAAAAAAAGATGCTCTGAAATACCTGAACAGACCTATCTCTATTGACGAATCAAAACAGTAATCAAAAAACTTCTCAAAACTAAAAGCAAAGGTCCAGATGGATTCACTAGTGAATTCTTTCAAACCTTTTAAGAGGACCCAATAACAATTCTTTTAAGGGTTTTCCAGGGAATTGAAGAAATAAAAATACTCACAAAGTGTTTCTATGAAGCTAACATAACCTGATACCATAAGACAAAGACATTGGGGAGGGAGGGAGGGAGGGAGAGAGAGAGAGAGAGAGAGAGAGAGAGAGAGAGAGAGAGAGAGAGAGAGAATTAGAGGCCAATATTGTTGATGAGCACATATGCAGAGATCTTCAACAAAACACTAGCAAACAGAATTTAACAAATTACCAAGAAGGTTAGAGACCATGGCCAAGTAGGATTCATCCCAGAAAGGCAAGGATGGTAAAATATAAGTCAGTCATTATAATACACCAGGTCAATAAAAAATATATAATATAAATCATATAAACATAACAATAGATGCAGAGAAAACATTTCAAAGGACCCAGCACACAATCTTAATTTTAAAAAACTCTCAGGAAAGAAACTGAAAGAACTTTCCTCTATATAGTAAAAGTCATTTACAAGCCAGCACAAACATAATACTAAAGGGGGGAACTATGTTTCCTCTATGATCTGGCACAGACAAGGTTGTCCACTCATGCCACTTCCATTCAATATAATACTGAAAGTAATTTCCATAGCAATTAGTCTAGAAAAAGATATCAAGGGCATCCAGAGAGGAGCAGATGACTTATACTATAATTAAAAAATCCTGGACTCTACCAAAAGTCTTTAAGAAACAATAGATTTGTGTAGTAAAATGGCAGGTTACAAAATTAATGTGTAAAAATGCATGGCTTGGGGCCGGGTAGGTGGCGCTGGAGGTAAGGTGTCTGCCTTGCAAGTGCTAGCCAAGGAAGGACCGCGGTTAGATCCCCCGGCGTCCCATATGGTCCCCGCAAGCCAGGGGCGATTTCTGGGCACATGGCCAGGAGTAACCCCTGAGCGTCAAATGGGTGTGGCCCAAAAACCAAAAAAAAAAAAAAAAAAAGCATGGCTTTTCAATATACAAATAATTAAAAGAAAACAAAAATAAATGTTCAAAAAACAATCTGATTCACAATTGTGCCTCAGAAAATCAAGTACCTTAGAATCAACTGAAGATGTAAAAGACCTAGACAAAGAAAACAATAAAACTGCTTCAAGAAAGAAAAGAGAACTCAAGGAAATGGGGACATATACCCTGCTCATGGAATGGGAGGATTAACATCATTAAAATGTCAACACTTGGGGCCGGAGAGGTAAGGTGTCTGCCTTGCAAGCGCTAGCCAAGGAAGAACCATGGTTCGATCCCGTGTCCCATATGGTTCCCACACACACAAGCCAGGGGCAATTTCTGAACACTTAGCCAGGAGTAGCCCCTGAGCATCAAACGGGTGTGGCCCAAAAAGAACTAAAAAAAATGTCAACACTTCCTAACACATTGTACTGATTTCATACAATCACTATAGAAATATCCAAACTGTTTTTCAAAGAAATAGATCAAATGCTTCTGAAATTCATATGGAACAAAATCCTTCATATATAGCTAAAGCAATCTCTTGGTGGGGGGGAGGGAGGAAGATAAGAGGAATCACTTAGTCCAACTTCAAACTGTACTATATAACAGTAGATATTAAAACAGTATTGTATTGGAACAAAGACAGAGCAAAGACAGAGCCTCCTATCCATGAAATAACTTGAATATACTGAGACTGACCCTTAGGTATGTGATCAATTAATCTTTGATAAAGGAGCAAAAAATATATATGAAGTGAAACATGTAAAGCCTCTTTAACAAGTGGTGTTGGGAAAACTGTTCAACTATATGCAAAATAGTGAACTTAAACATCTCTTTAAAGTCGTGCACAAAGTCCCACTTCCTCCTGCAAAGACATATTAAACAAAGGGGAAATTGTACGTATAAAAACAAGCTCTTATCTACTAGGTATAAGAACTCATACTTGTTTACAACACAGGGACATCTCCCACCCTGAATGTATGTCATGTGGAAACAACCTGGGCTCCAGGGAACTAGACACTGACCGTTCAGCCTTAACTCCTGGATCCCAGACACAAAAATGACAGAATTCATAACAGCTCCAGGAACCAAATCCCCTCCAGGGCATTTACAATGCTGCTCTGACACCAACATGTGCCAGTTCTAAATTGATAACCTGACAATGAGGAAATGGGAACAACTTGATCTAAGAGCAAGTTGTCCTTCCTCATCATCTATCGATAAGACAAAATCAGAAGACATGTCACTCATTGACCTGTGCAAAAGATAAGATCGTTATATACAGACGACTGGTTGTTGCAACCAAGACTGGACAGAACACATCCAGGGACCAACAACAACAACAACAACAACAACAACAGCAACAAAAAGCTCTAGCCTAGTTTTTGGTCTACGATCTGTTCAACAAACAAGAGCTCCAATTCCAGAAGTCTGACTGAGACAACCGCAACTGAACGGATCTTCTGGAAACATAACGAAAGACTTTATCCCAGGCTCCATTCTAGGAGCAACATAACGACCAAGAACACCAACTACAGAAGATGGATTAAAACGACACTGAAGAAGCATAACTGCTAGAACCACAAAGCTCCACTTCATAAGCTCCACTCCCTGAGCTGCACAGCCACCAAGATCTCTAGAAACAGAGATCTGATTTTACCATCCAAGACAAAGCAGAAGTCTTCCACACACCATGAAAGCAACAAGGGAGAGGAAATGATCATGCAAGGTGTCTAGAGTTAATACCATGACAGTATACTTCAGGGGTGGAGAAACCCTGTATCTCCTAGGTCAAGGGAATTCCCTCTACAATATCCCCAATAGTTACTGTGCCTATGCAGGGGGAAAAAGAAAAGGAAAAAAAAAAGCACAAAACAATCATTTTTCCACATGTTTATTTATCGATTGATCAATTTTTTTGATGTCTTTATTCTGGTGTGGAGATTAAGGTTGTGTCTCAAATATTATTTTTGTTTTTTGTTTTGTTTTTTGTGGTTTTTGAGTCACACCCAGCAGTGCTCAGAAGTTATTCAGGCTCAGAAATTGCTCCTGGCAGGCACAGGGGACCATATGGGGCGCCGGGATTCGAACCGATGACCTCCTGCATGAAAGGCAAATGCCTTACCTCCATTATATCTCTCCAGCCCCTCAAATATTATTTTATCTTATTTTGTCTTGTCTTTCTCTTTCTTTTTGCACTCGAGCATGATTTGATTTCAGAACTGAGACTAATGTGTGGTGCCTGTCTTTATTGCTGTAGTGCTCACTGGTTATTTAATTCGATATTTCTTTCTGTATTGTCGTGGTGTTTCAATTACCTTTTTCACATCCTCTCTCAAACTGAGGTTGGAAGCCTCTAGAGGGACTCCGCCTATTTTCAACATATTTGACTTTTGACTTCTTTTTTATTTTTTTCCTCTTATTTTGTACCCCAATCTATTGCTTTTCTTTCCTTCAAACAAAACCACTTACCTCGATTTATTTAGCTCTGCCTCTTAAATAGAGGGGGAAACAAGGGAGGGTTCCAGGACCAAACAGATATGTGATCACTAATAGTAAGCCAGACAAAGAGGGGTTCACCTACTCTAGCAGCCTGGGGAGTGATGGTGGGGTATATGGGTTGTAGAAAGGGAACTGGAATGGGGGGGAGTACATATTTGGTGATGGGTATTCCCCTGATTCAATGTTAATATGTACCTAAAATACTACTGTGAAAGATATGTAAGCCATCGTGGGAAAAAAATTGTGTTTTTAATCACAAACTTTCTTTGACTTACATATATTATTATTATATCAATTTTATTATATGTTATGTTATGTTACTATATTATGTTATGTTAGCTTACCTCATTATGTTAATCAATTTTGTCTCTTGAATAAATTCTTACAATAAAAAAAAGTCATTCATAAAGTCAAATCAAAATTTATTAAAGACCTTCATATCAGACCTGAAAAGATAAGGTAAGTATTTCAGGAAAGCATAGGCAGAATACTCCATGACATTAAAGCTAAAAGCATCTTCAAAGATGAAACACCAATGGCCGAGCAAATGTAAGGAAAGATAAACCAATGGACTATTTAAAAGCTTTTGCACATCTAAGGAAATAAAAACTAACATATAAAGACTACCACAGAATGGAAGAAACTATTCTAGTGCCTTATAGGATATATAAGGCACTGGTAGATCTCAGCAAGAAAGCATATCTAACCCTATTCAAAAATAAGAAAAAGTGAACAGATATTTCCTTCTAAAAAGAAATACAGTGCCCTTTCCTGTGTCCTTTTAAGGTTGACTCAGTGCTTTAAGATGCTAAAACAGAAAGGTAGAATAAGTCTCCATTAAACCTAGAGAGGAGATTGTAAAACTACTCTCTGGATCCTGTCTGGGGTTAAAGCCAAATAAAAGGATAAAAAAAAAGAATGAAAGAAAGGTGGCCAAAAGGCAATTAAAAATGTTCCACAACATTAATATATCAAAAAATGTAAATTGAAACAACAATTAGATATTATCTCACACCACAGAGACTGGCACACATCACAAAAAACAACCTGTGCTTGCACGGACACAAGGAAAAAGACTCTCTCGTTTACTGCTGGTGGAAATGTAGAGTATTCCAGCCTATCTTGTAAAACAATATGGATATTCCTCAAAAAACTAGAAATTGAGCAATACCACTTGAATATGATCCAGCAATACCACCCCTATCCCTAGGAGCCCCAAAGCTCCAGGCAGAAAAATCCTCTGCTCTTCTATGTTCATCGCAGCACTATTTACAATAGTCAGAATCTGTAAACACCACCAAGTGTCCGAGAAGAGATGAGTGGCTAAAGAAACTTGATCTTACATTTAGAACAAAGGACATAAAACAGTGTCTTTTGCAGAAACATTATAGATTAAAGTACTACACATAATACAAGTAAGAAGAGAGCCAGAATTAGAAAGCCACCCAAGTGTCTGAGAACAGATTACTGGCTAAAGAAACTGTGGTATATCTACACGATGGAATAATATGCAGCTGTTTGGAAAAAAAATAAAGTCATAAAATTTGTTTAAACATGGACGGATATGGAGCAATTATGGAGTATTATGCTGAGTAAAATGAGTCAGAGAGACATACATATAATAATTATACTCATTTGTGAGATACAAAGATGATAATATGATTTCTAAAGACTACTGAGATGAGGTCAAGGAAAACCAAATAGCAAGGGAGTGTGGTTAGGGCAAAGAAGAGACACTATGAAAATGACAGTTGGAAATTATTACTATGGACAAATACTGGGTGCTAAAAGGAGATAAAGTGATATTCACAATACCCCTTCAGTAACAATATTGCAAACTACTGTGTCTAAGCAGAAAAAATGGGAGAGAGACAAAAAGAGAGAAAGGGAGAGAAGAAATTGTCTACCCCAGAGACAGTAAGGGGGGAAGGAAATTGGGGACATTGGTGATGGGAAATATGCACTGGTGAAGGTTTTGCATATTGTATGACTGAAATTCAATCATGAACAACTTTGTATCTGTAGAAAAAAGGCCCAACTTTATCATGGCTACCTTGTAACAATATTGTTTAGATAAAGTAATTTTTAAAGTAAAATAAAGAATAAAAACAAAAACAAATTTAAAAAATTCAGCTGTAGCTTACCTACTCTTTTCCCTGTTGCTGTATTATTTCCATTCATTCCAGTACCACGGGCAGACTACAATTAAAACACAAAGCATCCAAGAGGTAAATTAATGTAGAATAGAAGGAAAAATCACCAAACAGAAAATATTCACATTTTATCATGAAAATACTGTCATAATTTATTTAATCTAATTTTATTAACTTAAAATCTAATTATCTTATCCAACATGATACTTTATTTTTAAGAGAATAAATTAGATTACTCAAATTAATTTGTTTCAGAAAATATATAACAAAATATTCTACATTTGCAAATATGCTAATTTATATGAAATTATTTTCATTAGTTCTCTAGAGCCAAAAATTATTTTAAATGTCAAAATATTTTCTACATTCAATGAGTATTTTAAAAAACTTATAAAAATAATTCACTGATAGAACTCATTTAAAAAGATGCCCCCAAAAGCTATAGATACAATGATTCAATATAAAGATGATAAAGAGTATATAATTTTTTTACATTTATTTTTAATGGTGATCAAACTCGGGATCTCATACATCTGAGACAAATCTCTACCACTATGTTATATTCCTGAATACTATAATAGACCATATTGAAAGACAAATACTTACTAGAAAAAAATCTGTAGATTCTAATGGGGGAGAAGTCTTCCTACAATTTTCTTCCTGAAAATGTGGAAGGTTTGTGGGCAATGCAATTCGAGAGGTCCGAAGCCTTCCTACACCATGTGAGCTCTGTAAATTGTCTCTGCTTGAACTCCGGGCCAGCGAAGCAAGAAAACCTATATTATTTATACAACCAACGGGCTCTTTGGAAGCTTTGTTAGCCATTTCTGTGATATCTCGAGCCTCTACCTTAGAAATAATATCAGGTCTTTTCCCAGGTGAGTCAACTTTAACAGCTCGTAAACGAGTAGTCCTAGAGAGAGAAGAATCAGTTACATTTCTAATATCCAATGATCGAAGCAAGTTTTGTGAAGCAGAAGATTGGATGTTCCCAGAATCAAAACATTTGGGTTGTCTCTGTGATTTCACCAGAGAATTATGTAGAGACATTGATGTAGCACAGTGAAGAGGTGACAAGCGTCTATTTTTGTGAGGACTTAATTCTCGGTGGTTAAGAACTGTAGTCTCTACTGATTCACCATTCAGCACTCTTGCAACATTTTTAAATTGCTGCTCTGTCGTTTTCAACCCATTATCACCATTACTGAGTAAGAACTCTGGATTTACCTTCTGTGTACTTTCTAAGTCATTGATCTGTTCATTTGGGATTCCTTCTGCAAATGGTAAAAGTGAGTCTTGAGCTGTATGTTTTTCTGAACTTGGAAATAAAACAGTGTCATTTTCAGTACTAGACGACAAATTTCCTGGGAGGTGTTTTATCTTCCTTGGCAAGGATGACCCAAAATGAAGAATAGAATCTGAAAGCTTCTTATCATTTTCAAACTTCACGGGAGGCAACTGGGATGGTAGTTTTATACTACTATTGGAATGAGACAGTCTGTTACTTTTAAAGTTATCATCTTCATTGAGAAAATCACTAGTAATAGATGATACAGGTTTATCAGCAGCAGGCACACTTGAAACTACATTCCTGGATGTTTCGGGGAGATATGTATTCCCAGAAGATAAATAAGATTGCCCAATATGAGGAAGAACCCTTAACAATCTGTGGCGAGCAGTTGAAGTGGAACTACTAGAAGGTCGAGAAGCTATAGGTGGACGAGGTTTTACCTTGACAGTTTTCTTAGGCTAAAAAAAAAGCAATAGATATATAATTCCTTTGCAATAGTAACTATATCTCCTCATTAACAAAAACTAATGAAGAAAATGTTATTTACTATAATAGAGGCATTTTAATTACATCAAATTAAACTGTTTTTTAAAAATTAAAATTTTAATTTTATGATGAAAAAGATTTTGCTACCTTCCTTCATTGAGTTAATTTTCTAATAATTAATGAAAAATTATCTTATTTTCTTCACTATTGATAGTGATGAGTGTGCTAGAAGAAAAATTAGTGATTATATTATACATCACATTGCTGGTTTTCTTCAGCTCAAAATTGTTCTTAGTAAAATGAATAAGTATATATTGTTAAGAGATACTGCTAAAAGAGAGTTAACAGTAATAAACAGCTATCTTTAAAGGGCTCATTTCCAGGCCGACCCCTGGATAGATTCTGGAAACTTGTATTTTATAAGGTTACCATCATTCTGACAGGAGGTCAATGACACCAATTGTTTTTGCAAGTGGCTGTACAGATGATATGGCTTATGCTTCATGCTGTTTTTCCTCTGGGAGTCTGGAATTTTAGTATATGGCAGGAAAAAATGCTTAAAAGAACATGATCTAATGAAACTGTTGGCAGTGTCTAACAATTTTCCATAATGAATAACATTGCACATATGCTGACACAACTAACTGCTAGAGAAAGTAAGCACAGCCTATGATAATACACTGAGGTACCTAAACAATTTGTGCCTCTTTTCGTCTTCACTTCACTCCAAATGCCTCTGCCCTGCTTATTTTTCTTTTCTTTTCTTTTCTTTTGGGGCCACATCAGGCTATGCTTCTTGTTACTCCTGGAGGGGTTGGGGGGGGGGTCATAGGATGCAAGGAATTAAACCACTTGGGCTAACTGCAAGGAAAGAGCACTACTTGATGAACTATCATTCCAGTCTCTGCCCTTTGCTGATCTTGCTTTTGTATCCTTTTAGTGTAATAAGTCTTAGCCACAAATATATTAGAACTTGTCTAGAAAATTATCAAAACCAGGGATAGCTCAGAAGTTACCAATATTCATAAAGTTTAATATGTAAGAGTATCTTAATCTAAATAATTTCACTAATACTTCTGCATTAACAAAATAATTCAAGATTTTTGAGTTACAGAAGAAAATTTTATCAGAAATCTTAGCTCTTAAAGATATGAACTTACTTTCACCATCAAAATGGGATAAAATAGTTGATAACATACTAATACTCTGAATCTAGAAATTTAAGAAAAGCTGGATAATTCAGTAGGTACTAACTGAATAGTTTCTACTTATTCAATATATAAAGGAGCTAAGAGTTCCAAGGAACCTTGAAAAGATCAGCTGGCTGGCACAGAAAGAAAGTACAGGTGGATAAGCACATGACCAACCCAAAATGTGATACCTGGCCCAGAATATGCTCCTCAAACACCAGCAGAAATGATTCCTAAGCAGTCACAAGTAAGTTCTGAATACAGCCAAGGGTGATCAGCCCACATATATTCTGGCTTCTATAGATCTTTTTATCTTATGGACATTTTGTAATCCTTTTCATCAACAATATTCAAATATTCTTTTAAAATGAGGCGGAGCTGCATGCAGATAAGGCTCAAGTGATAGAGTACAATATTAGAATGTGCATGCCCTGAGTTCAGTCCCTAGTATCGCACCCAGTACTGTTAGACCCAAGCACGACAGGGAGCAGCCCCTATTATTTTTTTAAATGAAGTCAGGAATAGCCCAGCTTGAATCCTCTATGGCTCTTTGCAGAGACTTCAATCTGACCAAAACTCCAGGTATACCAGTATTAGATTGATATATTGATATTACCAGGACTTTTTTTTTTTTTGGTTTTTGGATCACACTCAGCAGCGCTCAGGGGTACTCCTGGCTCTGTGCTCAGAAATCACTCCTCACAGGCTCAGGGGACCATGTGGGATGGACTTTTTTTTTGCAGTGAGTACAAGCACCCTTTTCTGACTTTCTAAAACCTCTGGAAGCCCTCCAAAACCACCTACACAAATATAGTCTTCATGCCTACATTTTTTTTGTTTGTTTTTGGGGGGCCACACCTGGCAATGCTCAGAGGTTACTCCTGGCTCTTCACTCAGAAATCGTCCCTGGCTTGGGGGACCATATGGGATGCTGGAGATGAAACCCATGTCCGTCCTGGGTTAGATGCATGCAAGGCAAATGCCCTACCGCTGTGCTAACACTCCAGCCCCAATCATGTCTACATTTTATCACCTCCATAAACTCACTCTGTTCTCAAAAGGGATGTAAAGCAGTAAGTGAAAAACTATGGGTATATTGGTAATGCAGATGAAAGCTGGCAAGCTCAGGAAGAGAGAGCAAGCCCTGCCCTGTCAATGTCATGTCTGCTGCACTTGTCATCCACAATTACTGCTTTGCCAATGGCCTTACTTTAGCACTCCTTTGCAGCTCTCTTCAAAAATACCAATCTGACCAAGATTCCAAGTATGCTGGTATTTGAGCTGATAAAACCAGGACTTTTGTTGGAGCGTTAGCACCCTCCTCACACCTTCTTGTACTTTCAGAAGCCCTAGCAACCAAAAAGACACCCCACAAAAACCTCAGTATCAGCAATAGTGCTAGGAATTACTGGACAGTGTGGCCACATTCAAGGCTGAGCTACAGCTCTGTTTTCGTTTAATGCTGTCATCGCTGCATCCCTGCGGGAACACACCAATCTAAATGTCAATAAATATCTGAAGCCACCTATCATTAAGAAACAAAAGAAATATCAGAATGATCAACTAGAAATAGAAGCTTACTAAATCTTCTGAACTCATTATAAGATGCAAACATTTTCACAAGTTTTCTTGTTGCTGTATTTCTTCTTTTTTCTCTATTTCTTTTCTTTTCTTTCTTTCTTTTTTTTTTGGGGGGGGGGGGGCACACCTGGCAGTGCTCAGGGGTTACTCCTGGCTGTCTGCTCAGAAATAGCTCCTGGCAGGCACAGGGGACCATATGGGACACCGGGATTTGAACCAACCACCTTTGGTCCTGGATCGGCTGCTTGCAAGGCAAACGGCCGCTGTGCTATCTCTCTAGGCCCCCTTTTTTTCTTTTTAATAATTTTGTTCCCACTTACCTGGAAACAAATGTATTAGGATAAACTATATTAACAATGTGATGCATGGTCTACAAATTAAGATTAAAAATAAAATTCAGGGGGCCGGGCGGTGGCGCTAAAGGTAAAGTGCCTGCCTTGCCTGCGCTAACCTTGGACGGACCGCGGTTCGATCCCCCAGTGTCCCATATGGTCCCCCAAGCCAGGAGCAACTTCTGAGCACATAGCCAGGAGTAACCCCTGAGCGTTACCGGGTGTGGCCCAAAAACCAAAAAAAAAAAATAAAATAAAATAAAATTCAGGCAGGATAAATAGTACAGCAAATAAGGCAATTGCCTTACACATGACCATCCCAAGTTCTATTCCTGGAATCCCAAAAAGAAACATGCACAACAAAATAATGAGAGAAATTGAGTCAATTATACAACAGAATATTAAGAATGGACCATAAAAAGACTGTGTTGTACAAAAGTAACTAAGACCATAAAAGAATATTCTGGTTCATTTTGTCTAATATTAAAATTAATTAGTGGCAATATATTATAAAATGCTAGTTATTTTTAAGAGTATAGGAAAGTAGGTATTTACATATTATATTATATGCCATATGCTAGATTATAGGGAAATCTAAAAAGGAAATTAGTTGTACCCAAACTGTATCTTAATTTTGAAATTAACCATAATGTATATTACTAATTATACACTTATTTATATTAATATATTACAGTATTGAAAAATCAAACATGTATCAATATAATAAAAATCAAATAGAATGACAAAAGATAAATATTGAGGTGTGATAGTACAGTGAGTAAATTGTTTGCCTTACTGAGGCCAACCCAGGTTCAAATTCAATTCCTGGAATCCTGTATCATACCCCAGTAGTTCCTGAGTGCAGAAATTAGCACTTGAGCAAAGCCATGTGTAACCCCCAATTTTTTAATAATAAATCTACAAATTACAAATATTTCCCAGAAAATCAATACGAATAAATACAGAACTCATTAGAAACTGGATAAAGTATTTGAAAGTATTCTTAATATAAGATATCCAAATATCCAGAAAATATATGAAAGTTACTCAACTTCATTAAAGAAATTTGAATTAAAACTCCAAGGTGGGGGCACAGAGATAGTATAGTTAGTAGCATTTTGCCTTGCATGTGGCCAACCCAGGTTCTATCTCCAGAACACCATATGGTCCTCTGGCCCTACCAGGAATAATTACTTAGTGCAGAGATCAGAAACTCCTGAGCATCATCAAGTGTGGTCCCCAAATCCAAAATTAAATTAAATAAATAAAAACCAAGAGGACAAAATACTAGTGCAGTGAGTAAGGCATCTGCCTTTCATCTGGCACACCCGGATTCCATTCCAAGCACCCCCACCTTTCCGCACTAACCCATCATGAGTGATCCCTGTGTGAAGAGTCAGTTCAAATAATCCCTGAGCTCCTCCAGTGTGGCCCAGAAACAACCAACAAATAAATGACAAGCTTACGCTACTGAATGATAAACAGAATAGGAAAAAAGAGAACTAATTCAAATACTAATTAGAATGCATGAAAATTGTAAATCTCATTACTAGGCTGTACGCAATTTGTTCGATTATATGGAATCACATTAGAAAACTGTCAAGGAGTAAAACTAAGCATAGGCATATACTTTATCAACATTCAGACAAAGGAATTATCTATAAAAAGTTAATATTAAAAGCATGTAACATGGGGCCGGAGAGATAGCATGGAGGTAAGGCATTTGCCTTTCATGCAGAAGGACGGTGGTTCGAATCACAGCATCCCATATGGTCCCCTGTGCCTGCCAGGGGTGATTTCTGAGCATAGAGCCAGGAGTAACCCCTAAGTGCTGCAGGGTGTGACCCAAAAAACAAAACAAACAAAAAAAAAAGAGCATGTAACATAATAATTATAAGATTAATAACAAATTATTTTATCCTTCTTAGTTCAAGAACTGTAACTTTTTAAATTAAAAATAACTTCAAATATAATTACACTTGGGTGCTTGCTTGCTTTAAAAGTCATTTCAGAGACCCTCAGGCAACTCCTAAATTTGAACAAAAAACTAAACTTCAGACTACACATGCATACCCTGGGCATGGCTTCCCAAGTAGACCAAAGTTTACAAACCCCAAGATAAACTCCCCTAATAAACTTCCCTGGCAGTAGGGAAGACTGAATGTAACTTAGGGAAAAAGCACCTTGAGGGACCAGAGTTACAGAATAGCAGATAGTGTTTTGCCTTACATGCAACTGACCCTGTTCAATCCCAGACATACCTACCATATGGTCCCCTAAGCTTCTCAGAAATAATTTCTGAGCCAGAGCCAAGAGTAAACTCAGTGCCACTGGGTTTTACCAAAAGAAAAAAAAAAGCATCTTGAGGCTACAAAAACTACAAAAACTCCATATCATGAAGTTTATAATTCTGTAGATCCAACCAGAGAGGGTTACTTCTTGATAATCAAGGAGTATATACATCATAAAGAAATCACATTCCTAAATATACATGCAACTAATGAGGGTCCAGTACAGCACTTAAAAATGCTAATCAACATGAAGAAGGCATCAATAGCAATAGTAGCTGGAGACTTCAGCATTGCTCTGGATCGATCAGCTTCTGGATAATCAACCAGGCAAAATCTCAACATATACTGGCTTTGAAGGAAGAAATGGAAGAGTGGTGCTTAATAGGTAAATCTATAGGGGTTTTTATCCCCCACAAAAGTTGAATACTCATTCTTCTCCAGTGTGCATAGCACATTCTCCAAGACAGACCACATGCTGGTCACAAAATTTACCTTCCTAAAATCAACAGGATAGTAATTGTATCAACTATCTTTCAGATATTGATGTACTGAAAATAGAAGTGACTTACAAACCAAAAGAAGAAATAACTTTGACTCTTGGAAATTAAACAGCTCACTACTGTACAACCAGTGGGTCAGAGAGGAACTCAAACAATTACTAGAAACAAACATGAATGAGGACATGGACTAACAGGACTATGTCACACAGCAAAAACAGTATTGAGAGGAACATTTATAGCTTTGCAAACATTCATCAGGAATTAAAAGAAGAGCCTATATAAAAAATGATATAGTGTAAGAAATTGGGAAATCATCAAAAAAATGAACAGGGGCCGGAAAGTTAGCATGGAGGTAAGGCGTTTGCCTTTCATGCAGGAGGTCATCAATTCGAATCCCCCGTGCCTGCCAGGAACAATTTCTGAGCCTGGAGCCAGGAATAATCCCTGAGCACTGCCGGGTGTGACCCAAAAACCACAAAAAAAAAAAAAAAATGAACAAAAAGCAGGCAGGATAAAAAAAAAAAATCTTAAGAGCAGATATTAATGAACTGGAATTCCCCCCAAAATACAAAGAAAACAAGAGTTGAAAACAAGAGTTGGTTCTTGGAAAAAGCAAACAAGATTGATAAAGCATTAGCAAGACTCACAAAAAAAGAAAACCCTAATAAAACTATATCAGAAATAAAAGGGGAGGGGCCAGATATAGCATAGAGGTAGAGCATTTGCCTTGCATGCAGAAGGATGGTGTTTCGAATCTCAGCTTCCCATATGGTCCCCGAGCCTGCCAAGAGCGATTTGTGAGCATAGAGCCAGGAGTAGCCCCTGAGTGCTGCTGGTGTGACCCCCCCCACACCAAAAAATGAAAGGGGAGTTGTCACAACAGTTATCATGAAAATTCAAAAGATAATTAAATATTACTTTGAGAATATGCCATAAAATGAGAAAATCTAAAAGAAATGAATAAATTCTTAAACACCTATAGTCTCCCAAAACTGAAAAAAATATAATTTGGAATACCTAAACAGACCTATCACTTTCCAAGAAATTGAATGGTAATCAAAAACTTCCCCAAGACAAAAGCCTGGGCCCAAATGGATTCATTAGTAAATTCTTTCAGACCATCAAAGAGTTCTTTATGTCAATCCTTTTTAAGCTCTTCCAGGAAATTTAAAAATCTGAAAGACTCCCAAACAGTTTCAATACAGCTAGCATCACCCTGATACCAGAAGCAGATAGACACACTACAAAAATAGAGAATAGACCAACACCCTTGATGAACACAGATGAAGGATCTTCAACAAAATACTAGTAAATAGAAGAATCCAACAACTCACCAAGATATTCATACACCATGATGAAGTAGGATTCATCCCAGGAATGCAAGGATGGTTTAACATATGCAAGTCAATCAGTGTGATATCAAAAATAAAATAATCATAATATTATATCAATGCAGAGAAAGCATTTGACAAGACCCAGACATGACTCATGATAAAGACTCACAACAAAATAGAAACTGAAGGAACTTTCCTCAATATAGTCACAGCCGTTTACCACAAGCCCACAGCAAACATACTCAATGGCAAAAAAACTAAAAGTCTTTCCCCTAAGATCTGGCACAAGACAAGGTTGTTCACTCTTGCTACTTCTATTCAATATAGTACTGTAAGTACTTGCCATAGCAATTAAGCAAGAAAAATATATCAAAGGCATCCATATAGGAAGTGAAGAATTCTAGTTCTCACTACCTGCAGATAATATGCTCTATTTAGAAAATCCTAGACTCTACAAAAATCTTTTAGAAATCATGGATTTGCATTTAAAGAGAAAGCCTACAAAATCAATATTCAAGTATATGGCTTTTTTTTTATCTACATACAAGTGGTGCTGTGAAACCTGGTCAGTTCATGAAAGAAACTAAACTAAAACTTCCTGACACCACACACAAAGGTCAAATCAATGTGGATTAAAGATCTTGATATCAGACCTGAAACATGAGGTACCTAGAGGAAAACATAGGCAGAACTCTTTATGACACTGAAGTTAAAATTTCTTTCAAAATAAAACACCACTGACCAAACAAGTAGAAGCAAAGATAAACAAATGGGACTGCATTAAAATAAGAAGTTTCTGATATTCAAAGGAAATGAGAACCTAGATACAAAGACAGCCCACAAAGTGGGATTAAACAATTCACTCTATATCCATCTCATATGATATAATAAGGTACTAGTATAGACCTTGAAGGAAAAAATCTAATCCCATCAAAAATGGGAGAAGTGGGGCTAGAGTGATAGCCCAATAAATAGGACATTTATGTGCCTTGCATTTGGCCAACCTGGGTTTGATCCCCAATATCTCATCCGATATGGTCCCCGAACCCACCAGGAGCAACTTCTGAGTGCAGGGCCTATAGTATCTCCTCAGCAACATTGGAAGTGGTCCAAAATAACAACAACAAAAATAAGTGAAGAAATAGGCAAAATTTACTCAAAGGAAAAGCATACATTGACAAAGGCACACAAAAAAGTGCTCCACATCATTAATCATCAGAAAGATGCAAATCAAAACAACAATGCAGTATCTCACACTACAGACTGTCATACATAAAGAACAACAAGTGCTGCTGAGGATGTGAAGAAAAGGGGACTCTCATTTACAGCTGGTGGAAATGTAGACTGGTCCAGCCTTTTTTTTTTTTTTAAGTTGAGCTCTCATAATTTCAGTAATACTGCTCCAGTATTCCCTAGGAAATATACCCTATAGACCCAAAAATGCAATACAGAAAATGTATCTGCATTCTTTTTTTTTTTTTTTTTTGGTTTTTGGGCCACACCCGTTTGACGCTCAGGGGTTACTCCTGGCTATGTGCTCAGAAATCGCCCCTGGCTTGGGGGGACCATATGGGACGCCGGGGGATCGAACCGCGGTCCTTCCTTGGCTAGAGCTTGCAAGGCAGACACCTTACCTCCAGCGCCACCTACCCAGCCCCTGTATCTGCATTCTTATGTTCATTGTAGCACTACTCACATAGTCAGAATCTGGAAAAAATAAAATCAAGTGTCCAAGAACATACAAGTGAATAAACTATAGTATATCTGTACAATGAATACTATGCAGATGTTAGAAAAAAAGGAAATCATGAAATTTGTTTGTACACAGATGAGTATGGAGAGTCTTATACTGAGCAAAATGAGTTAGAGGAATAGGGATAGACAGACTGATCAAATTTGGGTGATATAAAAAATAGTATGGTAGTAATAGACAAAGGCAATAGAAATGAAGACTGGGCCATGCTAGGAAGGTTGCCACAAAAAGCAGAGGAGTGCAGTTAGGGAAGAGAAGGAACCACTGTGAAAATGATAGTTGGAAACGACTACTCTGGACCTCAACTGGGTGTCATTATTTTTAATATATGAATGCAGCAAAAAACTTGAAATAATATTTTATAAATAAAATTTTCCTACAGTTACCAACAAAACTCAGTGTTCTGAGCCCTGTGAGGATAAACTAGAAAAAGGCTTGACCAACTGCTGATACTTCACCTTTTTGCTCAGATTCATGTTCTCCATTTTGTTCTTCAGCAGCTTCATCTTATTCATAGTAATTGAATTTTCAATGATTTGATGCCCAGAAGGAGAGTGCTCAGTTTCTTCATCCTCATCAGTATACAAATTATACACTGAACCACCACTGCAAAGAAAATGGTAACTACTATAGAAAGGTGCTTTATATCAGCACAAGGGCTAAAAGGACTGTATTTACAATTGAACTGCAGATGCTACTAGAAAGTTAATAGAATACATTTGACAATGTAGATGCTAGGAAAAATGCATTTTTAAAATATATTTAAAAATACAGAAAATAAATAGAAATAAATTTAATAATTTAACATTATTGAAATCATAGTACAATTGAACTTCTTTTCCTTTCTTTTTTGTTTGTTTGTTTGTTTGTTTGGAGGGCCACATCCGGTGACGCTCAGAAATCGCTCCTGGCTTGGGAGACCATATGGGATGCCAGGGGCTAGAACCGTGGTCCATCCTAGGTCAGCGTGTGCAAGGAAAACACCCTACCTCTTGCACTACCGCTCCAGCCCCCACAGCTGAACTTTTCTAAAGTCAGTATATCTAAAAGCAGATCTTTTGGTACTTGCTTGATCATTCTCACAGAAGGAAAATTCAGTTCCACAGGAAGGCTCTGATTAGATTTTATCAGTCATGCAGATAATTTGTAATTTAAAACACAAGCTGATGAAATACTTATTAATCAAAATGAAAAAGAAATTGACAAAGATATTTTTTTCTTAAGATTCTCGGGGGCTGGATAGAAAGTACAGCAGATTGGGCATTTTCCTTGCATGTGGCTTACCTGGGGTTAATCCTTGGCATCCTGAAAAGGTCCCTGAGTACTGACAGGACTAATGCCTGAGTGGAGAGACAGGAATAATCTCTGAGCACATTTAGATGTGCCCCCCCCCCAAAAAAGGAAAGATTCTCACTAGAAGTGGATTCAGGTAGTGTTATGAGAACAGTTTCGGGGCCCGGAGAGATAGCACAGTGGTGTTTGCCTTGCAAGCAGCCGATTCAGAACCAAAGGTGGTTGGTTCAAATCCTGGTGTCCCATATGGTCCCCCGTGCCTGCCAGGAGCTATTTCTGAGCAGATAGCCAGGAGTAACCCCTGAGCACTGCCGGGTGTGGCCCAAAAACCAAAAAAAAAAAAAAAAAGAAGAGAACAGTTTCTGTTGTTAAATAACAAATAATGTTATAAGTTTTTCTGTGTAAGACATAAAATTACCTAAAATAACACATATTCTAATGTGAAAAGAAATCCTAACCAAGTCATGACATAATTAAACATAAGAAATATTTCATCTGCTCTTCAATCACCATGACAATTATTCATATTGTAAAATGATTATTATTTTGGCTAAATAATATAATAGCATTTATCACAGTATCTTGAATATGTACATGTGCATATATGTGTATATATGTATATATGCATTTATATATAAATGCATTATATATATAAAATTAAGAGTGGACTGTGAGACCAGAGAGAGTACAGTAGGTAGGACATTTGCCTTGCATGAGGCTAACCCAGGTTCAAACCCCAGCAACCCATATGGTCCCTCAATTATGTCATGAGTAATTCCTGAGTGCAGAGCCAGGAGTAACCCCTGAGCACCACCATGTGTGGTCCAAAAACAAAAACAAAACAAAAACAAATTGTATTTTTAACTAGAATCAGTAGACATCAGAGTTTTCACAAAGTGATAAATATTTATGTTTGTTTTTTTGGGCCATACCCAGTGATGCTCAGGGGTTACTCCTGGCTATGCACTCAGAAATTGCTCCTGGCTTGGGGGACCATATGAGATGCCATGGGAAATGAACCACAGTCCGTCCTAGGTCAGACACATGCAAGGCAAATGCCCTACTGCTGTGCCACTGCTCCAGCCCCATAAAGTGACAAATATTTTTATAAAAAATCTTTTTCCATAAATAAATTTTATATACTACTTTATGTATCAATCCTATAAAGAACAATTTCAAATTATATACCTGTAAAATTATATACCTGTATATATATCTGTATATACCTTTATTATATACATGTAAATCATATAAAGATTTTTCTTCTCTGAGACATACAAATGAGAAACTATTTACCTTAGAGATTCAGATAATGGTGTTAATGTGCCATCTCCTCTATGTACTACACGAAAGAAATTCAATTGATCTCCTTCTCGGTATACCAAAAATGTGACTTGTTTATTGCAAGAGGTCTTCTCACAGACCTCATCTCGATTGGAATCCATATATTCAGCCATTTCCCTAAGTGGTTCTTCCATAGGAACTACAAATAAAAAATTTGATAAAAAAAAAAACTTTCCATTTATATTGTTTTATGTGTCTTGGGACAGTGGCAGAATTTAATATGCTAAATTTTAATATTGCTGATAAATTACATATACTTATATTCTTCAAGTAAGTTTTTGATTTTTTATAGTTAATATTGCATTCCCTGTGCTATATTAACATTTAATAAAATGCATTATTAAATTATTATGTACAAAAACAGAGTTTAACTGAATACCTCAAATTTCTCCTGTACTACTGGAGTTTATATATAATTTATTCATTCTATAATATTTACTTATGACTATTTTCATTTTAAACTTTTGGCTTCTAATATAACTAACAATAATTAAAAAGTAGTATAAATACTATTTTATAATATAAAATAAATGCACAATTAAAATGTATATCATAGAACATCAGGTACTATGTTCATTAATCAAAGCACATGGACTGGTATCACTCCAAATCCCTCAATACTTGGAGATTCCAATGGTCCAGAGTTGTCCTCGGGTATAAATCATACTATAAGCAACAATACAATTTGCAGACATTCCTATGTGGAAATGGGCCTCAAGATTGCTGCTTCTGGGTGCATTTTCGAAAAACATCTGAATTTCTGAATCAAATTAATGATTATGTCGGAGGGAGGTCATTTCCAAAAATATTAACTTGTTTGAACTTTCTTTACTTTTACTTCGAAAAAAGTATTCAGAAACTTTCTTTTCTAATAAAAGCAATAATTTACCAAACTCAATAATTTTCAGTCAAGTAGAAGTTATTTACCAACAGAATTATATTATATAAAGTTATAAATATTAGTCTAAAAGAAAAAATAAAAATTAAGGACATCCCATTTTCTATATTAAATATTAAGATACTTTATATTTAAAATATACAATTTAGTTTATTTTATAAAAATATAGATGTGTTGATTAGCTCATGGGTACAAAATCTGAATACGAAGGCATTTTTATTACAACTTGCCTCTTTTTTTATGTTATTGTTAAACTTTCCATATTATATTTCTAAGAAATAAAAATTATGCTACCACCAATGCCAGTCATATTAATGTGCCTTCCTAAAGATGGTACAGGAATCGCACATAAATGTATACATTCAAATCTTATTAAAACAGAAAGTTAAAACTGCAGGATTATTTAGTGTAGTCAGCATTTGTTTTGCATGCAGGGGCCCAGATTCTGTTCCCTGTACCGTAGGGTTACAGCACTGCTAGTAGACCCTAAGCATCCCTAAGTGTGGCCTCAAAACCAAAACAACCCCCCCACAAAACAGAAAATTTGTTTCAATTTCCTCAGAAATAAAATATAAATAGCTTAGAATAAATAATTCAAAAAAGAAAAGCTTTTTTCCCTATGCTGTTTTGATGCTTTTTCAAAATCAACTGCAGATGCAAGGAATATAGTTTAGTGGTAAAGTAACATCCCACAGGTATGAGGTACAGGTTCAATATATCAATTTCAAAAGCTAAATAAAGGGTGATGAGGGGGAGGGAGAAAAGAGAACGAGAGAGTGAGTGAGCAAGAGAGAGGAAGAGAGAGAGGAGAGAGAGAGAGAGAGAGAGAGAGAGAAGAGAAGAGAGAGAGAGAGAGAGAGAGAGAGAGAGAGAGAGAGAGAGAGAGAGAGAGAGAGAGAGAGAGAGAGAGAGAGAGAGAGAAAACACAGAGGAGTTAAGGCACTTAGCTTGCATTCTATTTATCCCAGTTCAAATTCCTGGCACATTCTGGGGTCATTCTTGGGTAGAGCACTTCTGGGTTCATTCTTGGGTAGAGAGCTAGGAATAGGAATTTGGGGCCTTGTATGACCCCAAAATAAATTTTTCTTTAATAACGTGAAAGCTAGAGGGGCAGTGCAATAGTACAGTGGGTAAGATGCTTGCTTTACATACAGCTCACTCAGGTTCAATTCCAAGCATCCTATATGGATCCCAGGCCTTCCAGAAATAATTTCTGAATGTAGAGCCATGATATCACTGAATGTGGCCCAGAACTTTTTAAAAAAAAATAAAACAAAGTGAAAGCTAAATATTAGGATTGGAAATTTGCCTCAAATGGCAGAGCATATGCCTTGCATTAGAGAGGCTCCAGGTTCAATTCCTGATACTACACAGAAATCCCCAGCACCACTGGTTGTGACCCTTCTTCCCCTCCCTTGTACCAGCAGGTATGAACCCATCTGCATAAAAACCCCACAAAAGAATGATAATATCGTTAGCATTTACATGATAAAGATATTTTGTCAGCCATAATTTTTAAGACTAAAAAGATTCAAAGTGATTTCTCAAATAAAATATACAGAAGTTTTTTCAAAGATATAGGCAAATTTTAAAAGGGATTCAATAAAGGCAAAATTATTATTTTTGGTTGTGCTAGGAATTAACCCCGTTATCTCACATACCAGGCAAGTACTCTTCCCAGACCCAAATTATGAAACTTTAAAGTTAAAAATATGAAAAATACAAGTTTAGTTATTAAGTCTTCAAATACCTTAATCAGTACTTATGAAACACTTGCTCAGTAAAATATGGGAAAATGTTCAAATAGCAATATTTGAACAAGCTATAAATACCTATATTCATATATATCAATACATATACAAAAGTGTGTGTATACATATGTATAGCACCTTAAATTCCACCTATAACTATTATAATCCTGAAACTATAGAATAGGTACCCCAATTAAATACCCCAATTTAAAAACAGTACTATATACAAGAAACAACTTTCAAAAATATATATCATATAAGGTTGGGATGTATAAAGTGGAAAGAGGACCCTCTGTTCAATTATCACTGGCAATATATATGCACATGTGTCTTAACTAAAAATATAATAAAATTCATATAACATAAGTTTATATCTTACTAAAAACAGTTCATGAAACACTTAGGTTCCTATATTACATTCAAATTCAGAAAAATAAAAATCATTTAACATGTCACAAGTCAATTAACATAAGGCTCCTAGTATTAGTTGTGCTAGTTTACCATCTCTAACGCTATTATATTTGTTTTTCCTAACCTATCTAAACACACTACAACAGTTACAAACCTCACAAAACTTGAGAGGAAAAAAATCCCCTTGAAGTGCAGGTTATAATGATCCAATTTTAAAAGCAAATATATGGAGCATAAGGCTGGAATGATAACACAGTGGTAGGGCGTTCGCCTTGCAAGCAGCTGACCTGGGACCGACCCGGGTTCGATCCCTGGTATCCCATATGGTCCCCCGAGCCTGCCAGGAACAATTTCTGAGTTCAGAGCCAGAAGTAACCCCTGAGCACCGCTGCTGTGGCCAAAAAAAAAGGCAGAGATAAAATTTGACAGTGGAAGAAGGCAGCAATGGAAGCATTCTTAACCTTCAGGGGTTTGGGGGTCAGTTAGAATCAAACAAATATGAAGACCTTCCCAAGCACAAAGCCTACAAATCAGGACTTTGCTGTGCAGTCAAAGGATACCTTTAGTTGAAGATTCACTTGACATAACTAAGTAGTGGAACAATGTGAATATTCCTAACATTTTCTATGCTTTTGTTGATCAAACTGGTCTACATCTTCTCCTAGGGTTTTTTTTTTTTTTTTACAATCTTACTGATCCCTTGAACTTCCATAGTTGTGAAATTTGTAGAATCACCACCGTTTTCTGCAGGTCTGCCAGGCTGCAATGACTGAGGTAAGTTGAAAGTCCACCCGCTGTTCAGCTGCAGAGGCCCAAGACTGCCAGGCCCTGGTGCTGCAAGCCTTGCAAGGGCCCGGTCTGCCAGGTGGGGCCAAGAGCCTACCTACTACCACCCACCCGGGAATGAGAGAGAGAGAGAAGAGAGATGTAGAAACCAAATATACTTGTTATTCCTCCTGGAGTCTGAGACCTGCTGCTGCCACCCAGGGGTTTCAAAAAGAGGTTTCAGGTGGCTGCGGGAGGCCAGGATTCAAGGAAGAAAAGGAGAGGAATAGATAACAAAGCAGGCAGCATTGTATCTCCAATGCTTTCTCTCTGGCCCCCTGCAAGCCAGCAGGCGCTGCTCTGGTCATTCTATCCTGTCCCTCCATAACGTCCAAGTTGGTGTCCCTTGGTGGGCTCTTGGCCCCATCAGGCAGCTGGACCCCACAGGCCCCTGCGACCCTTGCAGCACCAGGCCCTGGAAGCCTTGGGCCTCTGCAGCCTTGCAACAGGTGAGCTGCAGGGGGTCTTGAAACTTTTGCAGTAACCTGCAGCAGCCTGGCAACCGTGCAGATTACCACATAAATTTCTACTCACAATCACTATAGCATAACTATAGTTATGCTCCCACAGCATTTATAACTACTACTTAAGAATGTTATTTAAATTTTTTGTTTGTTTTATTTTGGGGTCACACCCAGCAGCGCTCAGGGGTTACTCCTGGCTCTAAGCTCAGAAATCACTCCTGACAGACTCGGGGGACCATATGGGATGCCAGGATTTGAACCGCCATCCTTCTGCATGCAAGGCAAATGCCATTACCTCCATGCTATTTCTCCGGCCCCTAAACATTTTAATGTAAATAGTAATTTACAAGGTTGTTCACAATAGAAATGTCATTTTAAAATATATTGTGGAACTAGTGCTTTTTCCCTTATTATACTGGGAGCATTTCACTGAATATATATTTGGTGAAATAATAGATGTTTAGTAAATAAATAAGAAGAATCCCAGAGACCATGCACAGGACCATTAAATGCACAGGACACAATATACCACAAACCAAGCTAACAAACTTCTTAAAAATTAGTTCCAAATAGTACAGTGTGTAAGGCACTTGGTCTTGCACACAGCCAACCTGGGATTGATCCCTGGCATCCCAGATGGTCCCCCAAGCACTGCCAGGAGTGATTCCTGAGTGCAGAACCAGGAGGAACTCCTGAACACCAAAAATAAATAAAAAATAAGGCTTAGAGTTGAAGATTTTGAATACAAGAAGGAACATGGTCCAGGATACAGTGTAGCTGTTAAGCCTGTAGGTTAGATCTCTAGCACAAAATTTCAGGGGTCCTCAAACTTTTTAAACAGGGGGCCAGTTCACTGTCCTTCAGACTGTTGGAGGGCCAGATTATAGTAAAAACAAAAATTATGAACAAATTTCTATGCACACTGCATATATCTTATTTAGAAGGGAAGAAACAAAATGGGGATAAATAGAATATGTGGCCTGCAGGCTGTAGTTTGAGGACCGTGGCACCAAATGGTTCCCCAAGCAATGCTAGATGTAGCCTTGGAGGCCCCTGATTGACACCCTAAGCTAGAGTGGCCCAGGAATCCTTGGCATTATAAAGCTTGAGCAGCATTGCATCCTTATGTCTTTGCATTAAACTACTGATCTTGTTATTAATCACTAATGGGGGTCCCTGAACTTCTCAAGCAGTGCTTGGGAGAGCCAAAAAACAAAATAAATAAAATAATTAAAGGTTTTAAGTTTTCAACATTTTTAAAAATTTAACAAGACAGTATGAACCTAAGTAACATACCATCTCGTTCCTCTTCCCTATACTGGAGTTATTTTTTCATTTATTAGTGTTTGTTTTTTTGAGCCACACTCTGAAGTGCTTAGTGGTCATTCATTACTGTGCTCCAGGATGCTAGAGATCAAACTCAGGTCAGCCACAGCAAGACAAACACTTGCTGTGCTATCTATCACTCCAGCCCCATTAGTTTTATTTTTAAGTCTTTCTAATTAAACAGGAATCCTGATATTTTGTATAATATGAGTTCCTGCTTCTCTGTATTTAGGTTTTGTAGAACAATACCTAGAGAGATACATATGGTCCTTTTAAGACTTAAAATCAGAAAATATTATTGAAACTTGAAGCTATTAGGGATTTGAGCAATAGTGAAGTAGGTAAGGTGCTTGCCTTGCACATGGCCTATCAGGGTTCAATCTTGAGCATCCCATATTGTTCCCCTAGTGCCACCAGGAATAATTCCTGAGTGGAGACAGGAGCATCTCTGAGCTTCACCAGGTATAGCCCCAGAACAAATCAAACAAAAAACTCCCAGACCCCTTGAATCCATGATAACTGGCTTGAAGATTTCTATTACCAAATTGCTTTGACAACTTTAATATATGCCTACCTCTTCTAGTATTTATAGGTCCACCACGCATGGCCAACACCAGCTTCAAGGTACAACCTTCTGAAATGCTATGAATAATTAACACAAAAATCAATCAATGGAGTCAGTGATATATAAATTCACAATTATGTACTTGTTTATCAGGATTTGAATATATTTTAAAATACAGAACTATTCATAACTGTAAAATACTGTTTACTTTTACAAATACTGCAAAGATAAAGATTTTGTGACACTAGTGAAGGAATTTATATAGATTATAGAACAGTGTATGTCTGAAACTCAATCATGAATAACTTTGTAACTCTGTAGTTCATGGTGAGTCAATACATTTTTAAAGGCTCCATAAATCTTAAATATGACAAAGTTTCTAGAAATAAGATCTCTTATCCTGTATTGAGCCTCCTCTTTTGTACAAAGGAAAAAGAAACACTAAAAATGAGGACTGTTCAAAACATAATGTACTATGGAAAAATCTATTTAGTAAAGAAAATATAAAAATTAAAATATCTACAATGTTTCTTGATTTTAAGTGATGTATCAATTTTTCCACACTGCACCTGTCCCTTCCATATATAAGAATGAAAAATACCCCACCACCACCTTCTCATCCTCCTGGAAAACCTGGCAGCCAAAATCATGCCCCTGCAAACAGTCTCCTTGTCTGCATTTGGCCAACCCCACAAACTCAACTCTATTATCAAAAGAAATGTAAACCAAGCCAATGAAACATCATGGGTACCCTGGCCACACAACTGAAAACAACAATATCCGGAGGAGAGAAAACACCAAGTCCCCACACTGCTGAAGCCACACCAGCTGCACCCACCACCCACAATCACCACTTTGCCAGCAGCCCAGCTTCACCTCTCAACCACAGAACTCTGGAAATATGTCCAGTCAACCAAAACTCCAGGTATGTCAGTATTTGTCTGACATTTCTAGGGCTTTATAGAAGTGAGTGCGGACAATCCCCTTGCTTTCTCATACTCCTAGAAGTGGCAACTGAAACCACATGCTCAAAGATCTTGGAATTCCTGGACCAAACAACTGCAATTGGCATACAACTACTCCAAAAATTTTTAATACTGTCATCTCCATAGGAACTTACCAATTTAGAAATCAAAATGAATTCAGTTACCTAATATTCAGAAAGAAATAAAAACAAATAACAGAAAATCAACTAGCAATAAATCACTTAGAAAACCTTTTGACAATGACCAATAACTTCAATGTGAGATACACTAATTTTAGCAAATTTTCTTATAACTAACTTTAAAAATTATTTATTTTCCACTTCCATCTATACAAGCAAATCGAATATAATATGTTGTGCCTGCCAAGGGGGTTAGGTTTGGAAATGAGTAGGAATCATTGGAATCAATTTTACATTGGTAGTGGATTTGGTTTGGGAACAAATAAGCAATTATGTAATACACGGTTTTTAAATAAAATGGATTGGTTTTGGAATAAATGTATTATGTGCAACTATGTAATACATGGTTTTTAAATAATTAAAAATAATGTAGAAATACTGGAGCTGGAGCAGTAGTGCAAGCGAGAAGGCATCTGCCTGAGCTAGCCTAGGACAGACGGACAACCGCAGTTCAATCCCCCAGTGTTCCATATGGTCTCCCAAGACAGGAGAGATTTCTGAGCACATAGCCAGGAGTAACCCCTGAGTGTCACCAGGCTTGGCCCAAAAACCAAAAATAAAAAAAAAGAAAAATATGTGAAAAAGGAAGAAATAAAAAAAGATCAGATAGTATATATTTAACTACTAGTATACAAAATATCACTTAGAAACATGCAAACATAATGCAAAATGAGAGTCTTGGTGAATAGCAATAATCTATTTCAATACTATTGTAAAAATGTAAAGAAAACTAATGTAGTCAGGTAGGTCAATAGTACAGTAGTAGGACATTTGTCTTGCGTGTAACCAACCTGGGTTTGATCCCTGGCATCCCAGATGTCCCCTGATCCTACCAGAGTTATTCCTGAGTGAGGAACTAGGAGTAAACCCTTAACATCACCAAGTGTAGCCCCCAAAATAAAAACAAAACAAAAATAAGGATGAGGTAAAAGGATTTTGCATAGAGAGAAGGTAAAATAAATCAGAAGACATGTCAAGAGAGGTTACAGAACCAGAACTTCTCAAAGTTCAGAAAAATACACTGAAATCTAGGTACAGATATTTTCAGAAAAGGTATGATCTAAAAGCACTGGTAATATAATCATAATATAAAGTGCCTATAAAATAAGAAATCATGAAATACTCACTTGTAATCATTCAAGCAATATTCATCTTCAAGTTCCAAGTTATTCCAAATTAAGTGCTGCTGGCAGATGGGAATACCTTCAGGAAGGTTATAAAATCAAGTTAAAAACATATTAGAGGAAAGAGTGACAGTACAGCAAAAAGGATGAGTGTCATTCATGTGGTTGAGCTGGGTTCTATCGCTGGCATACTATATGGTCCTCTAAACATCACCAGAAGTGATTCCTGAGTGCAGTGCTATAATTAGCCCTGAGCATTGCTGTATGCCTCCCACTAAAAACCATAAAACAATTTTCAAAACTAAAGAACTAAGATTACTAATAAAAAGATTTCTATATGGGGCCAGAGAGGTGACACTAGAGGTAAGGTGTCTGCCTTGCAAGCGCTAGCCTAGGACGGACTGTGATTCGATCCCCCGGCGTCCCATATGGTCCAATCAAGACAGGGGCAATTTCTGAGTGCATAGCCAGGAGTAACCCCTGAGCATCAAACGGGTGTGCCTCCCCCCAAAAAAAGATTTCTATAGGACCAAAGCAATAGTACAATGGGCAGGGCATTTGCCTTGCATGCAGTCAACCTGGGTTCAATACTTGAATCCCATATGGTCCCCTGAGCAATGCTAGGAGTGATTCCTTAGATTCCTTAGGTCAATGCTAACCCCTGAGCACTGCTTTGTGGCCAAAAATCAAAAACAAAGCTACAAAAGAAACCCATGAAATGTTATGTAATATACTTTTGAAAAAATGTAATGCTATGTTCTAAAAAGTAAAAAGACTAGTACCTTCTAATTTTTGAATTTTTGCTTTCACAGAAATAACAGCTTCAAAAGGTGAAACTCTCAGTTCAAAGCATGTTCCAGTCAATGTTTCAATGAAGAGCTCCATAGTATCATAAAAAGGAAGTTTGTAGCAAAATGGTCCTACATTTTCTTCATTAAAGAATGGAGGCTCCTTTTTATTATCCATCACTTTGACTTTTCTAAATCCTCTGGAATATGTTGTAGCCAACTGTATTCCTGTTTTAGCCAAATAAGCTTTGAACATTGGCAATACGTATTGTTGTTCATGTTTTGAGTTTTGTACCTAAAATACAAAAAAAAAAAAAAAACACCAAACAAACAATCTTTTAAACAAGTATATCTGAAAGTCTCACTCCTCCAGGAAGATGTTCTTTATGGAACCTCAACCACACTCAGGGATAACTCCTGTCTCTGTATTCAGGAATCACTCAATATGGGATACCAGGGATTGAACCTGGTTGACCATATGCAAGGTAAACACCCTATATGCTCTACTATGATTCTGGCACCTCCATAAATATTTTCCAAACAATTTCTGGTCTGTAACATCTAGGTGGTCCCAGAATTCATTTGTTAACTGTGTCTAATTCTTTTCAGATTTATGTCTGAAAACAATGCTTCAATTAAACTAGGAGTATTTATTAACAAATGTATTTTCAATACTGTTCTACATATTATCAGAACAGCAGTTATTTACATGTTATTAATGATATTTAAATTAAAAATTCAATACATATGTTCTTCCAAGATTTTAATAAAAAATCCAAATGAATAGCACTGGGGTTAAAGCTTTAGTCTTGAATGTGGCCAACTTGGTTTGATCACTGGCACCAAATATGGTTTCAGAGTAGAGAGCCTAGAGTAGCCCCTATGCACAGTCAATTGTGGCCCAAACCTCCACACCCAAAACAGAGAAAAGGCACAGTCATATTTGAACATGTAAAATATGCTTTCTAATCTATACAAAGAAGGGCTGGAGCAATAGTACAATGGTACTTGCTTTGCATGTAGTTACTTTGCATGTACCTGGATTGGACCCTCAGTACCATATATGTGTCCACTGAACCTGCGAGGAGTTATCCCTGCACACATAGCCCCATGTAAGACTGAGCATTGTTGGATGTGACCCCACAAAAATTAAAATAGAAAAATTAACCACAAAGTATATTTTTATAGAAGTTATTTTTTTGGGGGGGAGAGAAGTTTGTGGCTACTCTTAGCAGTGCTCGGGGGTCACGATAAGCAGTGCTTGAGTATAAGTCATATCAGGGATTAAACCAGGATCTGCTGTATGAAAGGCAAGCATCCTAACTCCTCTACTAGCTTTCCAAGGACAATATACATTTTAATCACACTGAATAAGAGTGATCATATTAACAAACTTCTTTTTTTGTTTGTTTTTTGGGCCACACCCGATGACACTCATGGGTTACTCCTAGCTATGCACTCAGAAATTGCTCCTGGCTTGGGGGAAGACTATATGAGATGCCAGGGATTGAACTGAGGTCTGTCCTGGGTCAGCTGCATGCAAGGCAAATGCCCTATAGCTTTGCTATCTCTCCAGCCCCAGTAGGACTAATCAATAGACTGCTAGATATCAAAAAGATACTTATCAGTATTGTACTGAAATGAAATGAAATTAGTATTGTTGACATTAATTTTATATATACAATAGCTAATAAAACTGAGAAACAGATACATCAAGATAAAACTAAAACAGAAATACTAAGATAAAGTGTATGTGTATAATTATAAAAACAGGAAAAATCAAATCATTAAATTTCTATTAACCAATGAAAACTGTGAAGGTGAATCTTGAACTTAAACTTGAAAGACAGGTGAAATGAATTCCTAGTAAGATAAATTAATCTTTTTATTTCCTTAATGAATACTTTTACACATACTTGACAAAAGTTAGCAAAACAATGTGAATAGTTTTAGTTCTTTCAAAATAGCTCTTCCAGCTACTCTGAATGTGATCAAGAATTTGGTTTAGGGGCTAGATAGATAGTATAGTGGGTAAGGAACTTGTCTTGCATGCAACTGATCTAGGTTTGATCCCCAAATTCTCACATGGTTATAGAGTACTGCCTTAAACCTCTCCTCACAAAAATGTTAAACTAAAAGTAACAAAATCACAGCTTTCAAAGTTATTTTTAATGCAATGTCAATTCCTATAAATAAAAAAAAATCTTTGGGCCCAGAGAGATAGCATAGTGGCGATTGCCTTGCAAGCAGCCGATCCAGGACCAAAGGTGGTTGGTTCGAATCCCCGTGTCCCATATGGTCCCCCCATGCCTGCCAGGAGCTATTTCTGAGCAGACAGCCAAGAGTAACCCCTGAGCATCGCCAGGTGTGGCCCAAACCCCCCCCCCCAAAAAAAATCTTCATTTTCTTGGGGCCAGGTTGATAGCTCATAGGGTAGGTCTGCATCAAAAAGACCCAGGTTGAATCCCTGGCATCCCAGACAATCCCCCACACCTCGCATGAGTAACTTCTGAGCACAGTGCCACGCTTGAGTACTACTGTGTGTGGCCTCCAGACAAACAAAAAGAAAAATAATATTTTGTAAATTTCAAACAAGGAAAGCAATGGAACAGAAAAATAAATACCTTTTTCATATAAAAATAATCAAATTGAACTTTGGACAGCTTATGTTAAAGCATATTACC
The DNA here is from genome assembly GCF_024139225.1 of Suncus etruscus. Taxonomy (NCBI): domain Eukaryota; kingdom Metazoa; phylum Chordata; class Mammalia; order Eulipotyphla; family Soricidae; genus Suncus; species Suncus etruscus. The sequence continues at coordinate 32,834,673 of NC_064864.1, read as the reverse complement.
TTGAATTTAAGATGCTAACTTTAAAAATAATCAAAAGGAGATATGCCTGGGACTGGGGGGGGGGCTTTACCTTGCATATAGAATCCCGTACAGTTCCCCAACACTGAGCCAGGAGTAACCTTGAGAACTGCCTGATGTATTCCCCCCACCCAATGCCCCCAAATGGCAAAATTTTCATGCTAACTGTGCTCTCTGGAACATTTTAAATTGCACATCTGATGAGTCTGAGGGTTCTTTTTTCTTTTTCCATGAGAGAAGGTGAACATGTGAATGAGAATAGATGAAGCAATACTGAGTATTCAACATATGCCAATGATATAACTTGAAAAAAATGTGATATTCCAAAGCATTTTAATTTGTGTCTAAATAGAGTACTAAAGCATAGTGTTCTTTAGTCCAGAAACCTATACAGAAGAATAATTGACATGTTGTGCCAACAATGGGTTATAGTAATTCATACCTCTATCAGGAGTCATTTGGCCTTGGCAACAATGGCCAATGCATAGAAAGAGGGAAGCAATGGTTTCCTATCTGATTGCATCTCAGCTGGGCTGACACAACACTTGTTTTATCCACCTTTTATAATTAACAACTGACTAAAAAAATCACAACACACTGGAAGAAGATATTCTGAGTGTCCTTAACACAATCATAGAGGACACGGATAAATAGAGGCTATAAAGAGTTTCAAAATCCATCCGTAAATCCATCCATCAGGCATTGCTTTCATCTCTGAAAAAGTTCTTAAAAGATGGTAATAATAGCCTCCAAAGCTGAAAGGGACAAGTAAGATAGGCCAGGCAGTCGTGATGCTGCACAAGTACGCATAATTTCTATACAGAATTTAAATTTAATACAAAAATATATCCTGTGTGGGGCCAGAGAGATAGCATAGAGGTAGGGCGTTTGCCTTGCATGCAGAAGGATGGTGGTTCAAAGCCCGATACCCCATACAGTCTCCCTAAGCCTGCCAGGAGCGATTTTGTAGAACCAGGAGTAACCCCTGAGTGCTGCCAGGTGTGACCCAAAATAATAAATGTGTGTGTGTGTGTATATACATATATATATATGTATATGTATATATATATATATATATACTGCCTTAAGAATGGATTTAGGAATGTATTTTGAAACTCTTTATAGCCTCTATTTATCTGTGTCCTCTATGATTGTGTTAAGGACGCTCAGAGTATCTTCTTCCAGTGTGTCGTGGTTTTTTTTTTTTTTTTACAAGTTAATTATAAAAGCTAGGTTAAAACAAGTGTTTCAGTCCAGCTGAGATGCAACCAGATAGGAAACAGAACCTATTTGCTTCCCTCTCTCTCTGCATCGATCATTGTTACCAAGATCAAATGATTCATTATAGAGGTATGAATTATTATAACCCATTGTTGGCATAACGTGTCTTCCGTATAGGTTTCTAAACTAAAGAACACTGCTTTAATACTCCATTTAAACACAAATCAAAATATATATCTCAATTTATGTATATTATATATTGTTAGATAGATAGATAGATAGATAGATAGATAGATAGATAGATAGATAGATAGATAGATATAGATATGCTGTGCACAATTTTTCAAATGTCACCCTCAGCTGGAAAGAAGCTGAGCCACCCGGGAACCGTTATCTTGAAAGCTTTGTCCCCAACAGAAAAGGATGGCTTTTACTGAGCAATTTTTACTAAGATGTGAAACATGGCCCAAAGTCTGTTTGCTTATTTGGTGCTTCTTATGCAAGCTCGAGAACCACAACCACTAGACATGCACCGGGCCTGGGGTCCCTTTTCCTGCAGGCCCGGGAAGGCGGAGGCCGAGTCACCTGCGCAGCCCATGCTCTGGAGCGCGGGGATCGGCTCGGCGCCTCCAACAGCCGCTCGGACGCCGCAACCCGTCGGCGGGGCCGGACCCCCCGGGAGGCCGTTTCCTCGGCGAGGGCGACACAGCCCCGAGGGAGCTCTGGGCCGGAGCCAGCCAGGGGCGGGACCGGTCGCACAGCTGCTGCTAGCGGGGCCCGGCACTCCGGCGCTTCCTTCTTCGGCTCGCGCAGCCCCGCTCAGCGACCTGCAGCCCCGGCAACCCTCCCCATCGGCTTGATCGCTCGCTCGCTCGCTCGCTCTCACCGGTTTCTCCCTCAGCTCGTCTCCAGGAAGCGAAGCCCTGCGCGAGCAAAGCGGCGGCCGGCTCCGACCAGCGACGCTTCAGGGCCGTCCGCCCCGCCCCTTTGTGACACCGCTACCAATCGTTCGCCCGCGTTCAGGGCGCTGTCCAATCAGCGGCGGTGGGCGGGGCCTAATAGCAGGTCGCGGGCGGTTGCTAGGCAACCTGGACTCTCAGAGGGTTTGGTGCTCAATTAGGAAAAACCCGGATATGGTCCCTGCATTACTATAACCCTGGATCCTTAGGAGAGGAAAGGAGAGCTAGGTGAAGACCCAAATTCACAGCCGGCCGGGAACCAGTGGGGCTTGCCTTTGAAAGAAGCAAAAGACAGAGCTTGCCGGAGACCCCCAACTATGGGTCCTCCAAGTGTAGGCCTATGGGGCTATGGAGGAATCCAATATGGATGTCCTCCAGCTGATGGGCTTGCATTATGGGGGCACATTGGTGGTTTCTGGGTCAGTAGGCCCAAAACAACCTCATTCTTGCAATTCATGACTTCTCAATGCTTTGGGCTTCAATTACTTGCCCCATCTAAAATATGGGGGCATGATTAGTAGAAGACAGGAGTGCAAAAAAACTTGGATCTTATGCATTCCTTATACAACTTATGCAGGCCAAGTATTGGAGTCTTTGATGTTCAATAGGTGAGGGAAAATAGTACAGGGATTAAGGGGCTTGCCTTGCATGCCCATTTCATCCCTGGCACAGCATATGGTCAGTCATCTTGCTCCCTCTCCACAGCCCTAGAAGTTATCACTGTGCTGGGAGTCTGAAAAGAATCCAGAGCACAACTGGGTGTGCTCTTCCCCCAAATAATAAAAAGGAAAGCCTTGGGGGTTGGAGCCTTAGTTCAGTGAAGAGGGCACTTGCCTTGTACGGGCGGCTGACCCGGGTTCCATTCCTGGGTCCCTATAAGGTCCTTCGAGTCCACTAAGAGTGATCCCTGAGGATTAGTGAAGTAGCAGAAGCGAGGGAACCCGTGGTCTAATGGGCTGGAGTGATAGCACAGAGGTAGGGCATATGCCTTGCATGTGGCCTAGCCGGTTCGATCCCCATCATCCCATATGGTCCCCTGAGCCTGCCAGAAGTAATCTCTGAGCACTGTTGCCAGGAGTAACCCCTGAGCGCTGCTGGGTATGACCAAGAAAAAAACAAAAGGCCTGAATTCAAATATTCATAAAGCTATCATGTTGGGTAATCCTAGTCACACACCCTGCCCCACCACTTTAAAAAAAAATCTCCTAATTCCAACTTGCTGAATTCGAATATATGTAACTGGTTTCAAAACAGTTAAGCTATTAAACCTCAATAGGCCCCCACTGGTCGCCCCCCCCCCAGTTGCCTCCCCAACCCTGTGGTTCTAAATCTATCCCTACTGGTCTATTTCCCTAAGTAAATTACTCAATAGGCAATGAAGAGTCCTTTCTTCACCCTCACCTTTAACCTTATAAATCATAAGAACTTATCAAAAGGGAACCTTAACACCTATTCTCAGCTCCACCCATTCTTATTCTCCTAAAACCTTTCCCCCAATCCCAGTATGTACAATTCAACAACGTATTGGCAATACACTGAGTTTGAGTCACTGGTTCCTTAAACTCTTCATATTTATTACAAAATGTATCTCCTGAGAACAGAAACATGCTAAGTTTTAAATAGACCTTAAAGGATAGTGCCTGTGATGGACCAGTAAATCTTATTGACTGAAAAACTTGTTCCTCAACCTGCCTCTCTATTTGTCATAAGGAGGAAAACATGGGTTTTGGAGTAATATGAATTTTAAAACATGGGTTCCCACACTGGAAGTTCTGCTACCTGGACCAAACCAGTAGTTATCACTTATCCTGAAGTGCTAGATGGCTAACAAGGTTCTTTGCATGCTCTCTCCTATGTCAATCCTAAAATGTTGATACTAAATTTCTGACAAGATGGAACAGAAGAAAACAAAAGTAAAATAATTCACCTATATTCAAATAACTCAAGTATGAGAACTAGATGTTAGCCTCATCTATAAAACCTTGGGTGTAGAAACTTACCATAACCTTAGTTAGCACAAATTTCCCTTCTTTGAAACATTTCAAACAGCAATTTCTAGCTCTATTTTCTCCTGAATGCCCTAGAATCAATCAGAAAAATGTGGTGAGCTCTGTTAAGAAAATAACTAACAACTAACATGACAATGTTAAAGAATGAAAGTAAAATGCCTGTTGCAAATACAGACGGGTGGGGGTGAAGGGGGGCAATGGTGGTGGGAATGTTACACTGGTGATGGGGGGTGTTCTGTTCATAACTGAAACCCAACTACAGACATGCTTATAATTATGGTGCTTAAATAAAGATTTATATTTTTAAAAAAAAAAGAAACATCACTGTGAAACAATATTGCTTTATATCATTAAATATGATTAAAACCAGTGAAGAAAAACACAGTATATTCAGTAAGAGGAAGGTTAGAAGATTACTTGTTTATTATCATTTCATTAAGACAATAAGCATAATAACATTAATTCAAGGATGCAGCCAAAAGTTAAGGTGAGATAGCTCATGCTCTACTGGCCTCCAAAGGCATTCAAGGGATCATCAAATATATTGGACACTTTTTGTTCCGTTTGCGCTTCGGGTGCTGCCTGTGAAGATTGACCTTTTGCTTTGGTTGTCTTAGACTGGACCCCAGGAGAGAAGAAGATATCATCTTAAAAAAAGAGAGAAAGAGATGCTTTAAAGACAAGAAAACAGATGTTATGTTGCAATACCCAGCCTTGCTCAGGATTACTCATAACTCAACACTCAGGAATAACCCCTGGTGGCGCATATAGAAGGCTAGGGATTCAAACCTGAATGATTGCAAGCAAAGCAAGGAAGTGCTCTACCTACCATGCTCTCTGCCCAACTCCAGAAATGGGTGCTTTTAAAGAAATATTTATACAAACCACTGGCAACTAAAGTCTGGTAGGACAACGAAAAGTCTCTGGTCCTCGCACTGCTAATTAAATTTTTATGACAGCAAATACCGTATTTGCCGGCATATAAAACGACTGAGCGTATAAGACAACCTCCTAATTTTGCAGTTAAAACATAGGTTTAGGCCTATATTCGCTGCATAAGACAGAACATTCCTATGCTGCAACTGTATGTACCACAGTGAGCCAATCACAACAAGCAAAGGTTCAAAGGTCATACTGTAATAGATTTCCTCTCTTACTCTGGTCAATCTGAGCAGGCTTTTGACAGTGTAGATTCGGGTCCAGACATTGTCTAATTTGCATGCATAAAAAGCCTGCTTGGATTGGCTGAGTTAGAGAGGCAGTCCGAGCAGCCTTGTAGTGATTGGTGCAGGATCGAGTTGGAAAATTCGTTTGTGGCAATATTCTGACAATTTTCGTTTAGCGGCATATTGAAACATTTTTTTGGGATATACTCGGCATATAAGACGACCCCCGATTTTTGGTTGACTTTTTTTGTTTCAAAAGTCATCTTATACGCCGGAAAATACGGTAGTTAGATTCTACTTTAGCACAATTTTCTTAGTAATAAGGTGAACATTTCACCTTAGAGAAAAAGAAATACAGGATACAGGGATCTTCACTTTAGTCTGACTTTACGAAGTTATTTCTACTAATTTCTAAAACTTACTTGTTTTTCAAAGGAAAGGGCAATAAATAAAGATAAATCCAAATAACCTTACTTAGAAGCAATGATTTGGTGCCAACATTTGTGTTGCATTATGTTTTTTTTTTTGCATTATGTTTTAAAATTTACCCTACATAGTAATATTACCAAGTCCATCCCAAAAAGATTTTAGCATATGCATACAGTTATCAAACACAACAGCTAAAATTTATAAAAGTTAATAATTTAAATAGCTCTCACTGGCTACCTTGTTAAACACAAAGTATTGGCACACAATCATTAACAATAAAATCTATGCATTAACATGAAAAAATTTATGATTATTAATTCTGCACTAAGATGGGAAGAAATTTAAATATTAAAAGAACAGCAGAGAAGCTGGTACAGAGTGTAGTGCAGTTGCCTTGCATGTAGCTGACCCAAGTTTGATGCCCAGCACCCCGTATGGTCCCGAGCCCACCAGGAAAAAACCTGAACACCAATAGGTATGGCCCAAAAACAAGCAAAAGAACACCAGAACAAAACATTCAAATTTTAGAAATAAATATATTATTGCATATACCAACATTAAATAACCATGTCTAAAAAAATACATCAAATCTGAATAATGGCTACATCTAGGGGTTCTTTTTTATATTTTACATTTTCCAAATAATGTCAATCTGTCATAATAAGCACATAATTGGGTGAAGTGGGAGGCAGTAATAAAAGAAAGTGTCTTCTATCTCTTGTGCCAGGGAGCAGGTAGAAACAAAGCATGTGACTTACTCAGTGAATATAGAATGTGCCTCTACAGCACCTGATTTCCCCAGTTAAGCCTAAAGGATAGGTAGATGAGGGAGAGTGGGGAGCAAGTTTAGCCTTAGTCCTAGTCCAACACAAACCCTGCATTTGTGACTTCTGACATGTACATTAGTAAAACAGTTGTTCTATCATGGAGGGAAAATACTAATATTGACGAGCCTTCATGAGAAGCAAAGTTTGATTATGTAAACCTATTCTCTTCCTATTCTGCTCCTCTATTCTCCACAAATGTCTGAAAACCACTAGAGTTAGAGTTAAGACTCAACCATATCATCACAACCCAATATGCCCAGGCATGCATCTTAGTCAGTTACCTTATCCTACTGGATAGTTTCAACATAGTTACTGGATAGTTTCACATTCTAGTCAAAATGATGAAAAACACAAATATAGAATACTGAAAGCAGCAAGATCAAAAAGGGAAAGAACATAAAAGATGCAAACTTAATATTTACAGCAGATTTATCATAAGCAATGCTACAGCCTGAAGGTAGCAGTAGAATAGAGTGAAAAACTAAACAAAATAAAAGCTTCACCAGAATACTTCACCCAGCCAAACTTTCATTCAGGTTTGAAGGAAGAATACAGTTTCATAAAAGCAGTTCAGAAACTTTATAGACTCAAAATAAACCTTAAAAAAAAAAAGATGGCAAAATGCCATGACAATCATTTTTCTCAACTTCAATGGACTAAATATACCAAATAAAATAGAGGCAAAATGGATCAGAAAACTGAACCCAATGTTTTACTGCCTCCAATGAACACAACTAAATGCTCAGAGAAAACAGTCTCAAAGTCAAAGTTTGGAGGACAATCCTTCAAGCAAACAACTCCTGTAAAATGCTGCATAGTCAAACTAGTACTAATATCAGACAACACAGACTTTAGGCTTAAAAAAATTGTAAAAAAAAAAAAAGAGACGGTCATTTCTAAATAATCAAGGGATGTGTACATCGGGAAGAAATCAGACTCCTAAACATATAAGCAACAAGTAAGAGGGCAACAATATAGTAAAAACACCTGCTAATTGACATGAAGACAGACATCAATAGCAGCACAATATTAGTGGGAGACTTCAACACCATATTGTAACCCTTCATAGATCAACCAGGATAAAACACAATAAGGATATACTGGTTTTGTAGAAAGTAATGGCTTAGTAGACTGGAAACAAACAAACAAAAAAAGTCCAAAAGATCAATGAAAGCAAGATTCTTTGAAAAAATAAACAAGATCAATAAACCATTAGCAATACTAATAGAGAGAGAAACTTAATAAACTGATTCAGAAAGGAAAAGGGGGAGTTACTACAAATAGTACAAAAATTCAGAGAGTAATCAGAAATTACTTTCACAAAACAAGAGAACCTGGAATAAATGGATAAATTCTTGGACTCCTATAACTTCCAACTGAACCAAGATGATCTGGTATCTCTATACAGATCTATCACTATCGAGGATATTCAAATGGTAATCAAAAGGCTTCTCAAAAATAAAAACCCAGGGCCAGATGACTTAACTAATGAATTCTTTCAAACCTTTAAAGAGCATCTACTGCCAATCCTTTCAAGCTCTTTCAGGAAATTGAAGAAGCAGAATCATTCCCAAAGAGTTCCTAAGAAGCTAACATCACCCGGATACCAAAAGCAGTTGTAACAACTAGCAAGCCACATGTAAAAAAAAAAAAAATCAAACTCAGGGGCCGGAGAGGTGGCGCTAGAGGTAAGGTGTCTGCCTTGCAAGCGCTAGTCAAGGAAGGACCGCAGTTCGATCCCCCGGCGTCCCATATGGTGCCCCCCAATCCAGGGGCGATTTCTGAGCGCTTAGCCAGGAGTGACCCCTGAGAATCAAACAGGTGTGGCCCAAAAAAACAAAAAACAACAAAAAAAAATCAAACTCAAACCTCTTTACACCATGCATGTAGGTTAAATTCTAATGTATAAAGGGTCCTGATATCAGACCTGAAACCATAAGAAACACAGAGGAAAACCTAGGCATAACAATCCATAACACTGAAGTTAAAGGGATCTTCAAAGATGAAACATCACTGTCCAAAGATAGTGGAAACAAAGATAAACAAGTGCCACTACATACATTGAGAGGCTTCTACACTTCAGAAGAAACTGACTTGGATCCAAAGACTACACATGGAACTGGAGAAACTATTCAGCCATTATCCATCAGATAATATCAATGATATACAAAGCACTGATAGAATTTAGCAGAAAATATAATCTAACCGCATCCAAAAAGTGGAGTAAATAAATGAACAGACATTTCCTCAAAGAAGAAAAACAGATGGCCAAAAAGCACCTGATTAGTGCTCCACATCATTTATCATTAGATAGTTGCAAATAAAAACAAGGCAAACACCCGATCTGCTGTACTTCATAGCACTATTTACAATAGCCAAACTCAGTAAACAACCCAAGTGCTGGAGAACAAATGTGTGGCTAAGAAACAACTTAATGGAATACTACATAGCTGTTAGGAAAAATGAAGTTATGAAATTTGCTTACACATGGATGTATATGGAGATTATATGCTGAGTGAAACCAGTCAGAGATAGAGGAACAGACATAGAATACTCACATTTATTTGTGGGATATAAGAAAAATAAAAGATAGTATGATAGTAATATCCAGAGACAAGAGATGTGGGCCAGGAGGAACAATACATGGCACAAGGCTTGCTACAAAGAGTAGTGAATGATTATTAAAAAATATCCTAATTCACTGTCACTATGTACCTTAAATATAACTGTAAAAGACTTGTAATTCACATTGGTCTCAAAATTATTTTTAAAAACGAGTAGAGTAGTAAATGGCCATGAATAGGTCCACTATGATAATAACAATTGAAACTGATCATTCTGAACAAGAAATGGATGCTAAAAGGGACTGTAGTGTTAGGCATGGTACTCCTTCATTAGCAATAGTGAAACAGTGATATAAAAGGAGAAAGATTTCCTGCCCCAGAGGTAAGTGGAAGAGGGTGGGTGGGAGGGTAATTGGGGGCATTGATGGCAGGAAATGTGCACTGCTGAACGTTGGTGCACAACCCCCCCACCACACACACACACAATTCCCAGGAAAGAGTCAAGCAAAGGTTGTAGGAGAAATAGTGATGACCATGTCATTTGAGAAAATCAATCTTACCCATATCATCATCAAATATAGACTTGGGCTCCACCTTCTTTTTGGACTTTTCTTTTGGTTTTACAGTTAAGTCGGCAAAGATATCAATGTTATCATCAAATATGTTGGATTCAAATTTCCTTTCCTTCTCTTTTGTTCTTTGTGAGGGTTTAACTGCTTCTGTGGCAAATATATCATCCTTAAAAAAGTCAAAGATAAGCAAAATCAATTGTGAATTTTAAAAATTAAAAAAAAATGTAGAAATTCTCAGCACTAGGGTGCTTTTAAAATTACTTCGAGCACTACTAGGATAGATCCTTCACATTCTTCTAGGCCGGCTCAGATTCTACTATAAGAGAGAAGTTTTCTGACATTTCCTAACTGAAGGAGCACCTCCTGCCCCTCCCAATTACCCAAACTATTTTTTGTTTTTGGCCCACACCTGTTGATGCTCAGGGGTTACTCCTGGCTATGTGCTCAGAAATCGCTCCTGGCTTGGGGGACCATATGGGACGCTGGGGATCGAACCCCAGTCTGTCCTAGGCTAGCACGGGCAAGGCAAACACCTTACCCCTTGCGCCACTGCTCCAGCCCCCAAAACTAATTATTTTATGGCACTTAAAGCATCTCAAAATATGGTAAAGGAGGTAAAGTGCTTGTCTTGCACACATCTGATCCAAGTTTATCCTCATATGGTTCCTGGAGAATGCCAGGAGTAAGCCATGAGTACTAGAGAATATGCCAATCCCTGCCACCCCGCCCCTCCAAACCACATCAAAATATGTATCTTGATTCCTTGTACTTCTGATAATCTAACCCAAGAGATCTAGGGAGCAGAGCTCTGGTTATACCTTATTGTGTTTCTAATTACCCAGATACTGCAGAAACATGCATACTAAACATAAGTACAGAAGGCCTTAATGCCTGTGCAAAATGAACAGGAGCTAAAGCTTAGGAGTAGTTTCCCTTAAGAAAAGGTTAAACATTGAGATATATGGAGATAGCTATATATATGTCAACATGATATGCCAAGGAATCTGACTATAACAATATTCTGATGTAAATTAAGCCTGTACCAGCATATATGACTACATACTGCTTTTATGAAACAAATTTTGAAACTACTTCTAAGTTTCAGAGTTATTAGTAAGAGCACCTAATTTTAAGTACTGAGGATAAAAAATAATTGTCTGCAAAACAAATCTAATAGCTTCCATAGCCCTACTGAGCCAAAATGTTGTATTACCTCAAAAATATCTTGAGTTTTGGAGATAACATCTTGCTGACTACAGGATTTTGATACAGTCTTCGTGCTTTTCTGCTCTATAAAGAGATCGTCCTCATCTGCCAGGAAAGGGAAGGAAATAGTTTTCTTTGCTGGCTTTGGTTTAACAGACTGAAAGAGATCTTCATCGCTGCTTGTCTCACTTAGAGCAGAAAACATGGGGCTCTTTTCTTTAAGTCTCCCAGGAGGATTGACTGGATTATCTGCAGCCTTCATATTCACTTTTGTTCTCCCAGTGGACTGAGAGTCAGTGTTCGTGGAAAAGATATCACCAGAATCAAATAAGTCATCTTTAAGAGGCTGTCCCTGTGATTTCACAAAGGGTTTTCTGTCCACTCCAAACACCTGATCACCAGTCCAAGCTGGAGTGGCAGTTGCCAAGGCATCCTCAGAACTATTCTCTCCATCAGCTGTCCTAAGTTGCGGCTGACAGGCATTTGGTAAAAGGGAATCATCAGATAACTGTGCCCTAGAGACACTCATGTACTCAGCTTCACTGGATTCCTGGGCAGCCAACCGCCGAGCTGCACGGGTCTGTGGTCTGCGCTTCCCTCTCACCTTGACACGATTCTGGAAAGTTGAAAAAACACATGGTAGGGAAGTGGGTAGCTCAGAGATGGAGTGCTATTATTATAAGACAATGGATTCCATGCTATCCCCTCACACACAAACCCCCCCCCACAAATTATAAAACAAGTAATATACATGCAATTTGATGAGTTAATAAGTCCTAACACTTACATAGTAAAGAAATGATATTTTTAAAGATGTCAAACGATATTTAATAGTTTCTATTTTAATCACACCCACAATACAAAAACAAAGCAATTGTTAATCCTTTAGTGATCCCCACTCTAGTCTTCTGAGAGACAATGTTCAAGTACAAACCCTGTCCATATAATGCCCTCAGTTTTTCTTTCCTAATTTTTTGGGGGGTATTTGGACCACGCATGATGGTACTCAAGTGTTATTCCTGATTCTAAATGAAAAAACTGCTCCTGGCAGGTTTGGGGGACCATTGGAATGCTGGGGAATGAGTCCAGGTCACTAGTGCAAGAAAAATGCAATACCCACTATACAATCACTCTGGACCTCTGCCCTTAAATTTTTGTTGTTATTGTCAGAAATTTTAATATGCGTTTTCTGCTACAATACACTAGTATTACTGTAAGATCAAAAATTAATTCCTGGGGCTGATCAGGTGGTGCTAGAGGTAAAGTGTCTGCCTTGCAAGCGTAGCCAAGGAAGGACCGTGGTTTGATCCCCCTGCGTCCCATATGGTCTCCCCAGGAGCAATTTCTGAGCGCTTAGCCAGGAGTAACCCCTGAGCATAAAACGGGTGTGGCCCAAAAAACCAAAATAAAAAAAAAATTAATTCCTTACACAAATTATGTGGATTAAGAAAAAACTAATAGAAAGTTTTTAGTATTAGAAACAAAAAAGCAAGTAATTATGTAAAAGGAAATTAATACATAATATATGAAGAAATATATATCTGACAAATATATATCAATATACAATATAAAAAGAAGCACATATTTTATAATAAAGGGCATGCCAATATTAAAATGTACATTGAAAATATTATTTATAAATACATTCACATTATTTTTTATTTATGTTTTTACTTTATTTAAATACCATGAATACAAAGTTGGTCATAATACAGTTGGTTTTCGTTGGGTTTTTTTTTTTTTTTTTTGAGTTATAGAGTTGTTCATGATGAAAACCTTGACATCAGAACTGGAACCCTAAGGTACATAGAAGAACACGTAGGTAAAACACTCCATGACATTGAAACTAAAGGCATCTTCAAGTAGAAAATACCACTGTCCAAACAAGTGGAAGCAAAGATAAACAAATGGAACTTCATTAAACTGAGAAACTTCTGCACCTCAAAGGAAATAGTGACTAGGATACAAAGGCCTCCCACATAAAGGGAGAGACTATTAATACCCAATACCCATCAGAAAAGGGGCTAACATCTAAGGTATATAAGGTACTGACATAACTTAACAAGAAAAAAAAATCTAAGCCCATCAAAATGTGGGGAGAAGAAATGAACAGACACTCTCAAAGAATAAATACAAATGGCCAAAAGGCACATGAAAAAAATGTTCCACATCACTAATTATCAAGGAGATGCAACAATGAGGTACCATTTCATGCCAAAGAGACTGGCACACATCACAGAAAAACAAAAACAATCAGTGCTGGCAGGGAAGTGGAGAGAAAATAACTCTCATTCACTGCTGGTGGGAATACCGTATAGTCCAGCCATTATGGAAAACAATATGGAGATTTCTCAAAAAACTAGAAATTGAGCTTCCATATGATCCAGCTATATCATTCCTAAGGATATACCCTAGGAACACAAAAACACAACACAAAACTGCCTTCTACACATCAATATTCATTGCAGTGCTGTTTACAATAGCCAGAACAACAGATGAGTGGGTAAAGAAACTGTGGTACATATATACAATGGAATATTATGCAGCCTCCAGAAAAAATTAAGTCATGAAATTTTCCTATACATGGATGGACATGGAAACAATTATGCTGGGCTAAATAAGTCTGAGGGAGAAAGATAGGCACAGAATAGTCTCACTAATCCGTGGGATTTAAGAAAAATAAAAGATAGTATGTTAATAATACCCAGAAACAACAGAGGGCTAGAAGGACTGGCCCACGATATGAAGCTTACCACTAAGAGTGTTGAGTGCAATTAGAAAAGTAACTACATTAATAACTAGCATGACAATGGTAGTGAGTGAGACAAATAGAATGCCTGTCTTGAAGCCAAGTAGGAGTGGGGGAAGAGAAAGACAATGGCTATTGGTAATGGGAATATAAAAAAAAAAAAAGCACAAAGTTGTTCATGATTGAGTTTATCATACAATATTAAAAAACTGTCCCCAGAGCATACTTCCCACCACCAATGTACTTAGCTTCCCTCTCACACTCCCTACTACCGCCACTGGGGCAGACATTTTGTTTCTCTCTCACTATATACTCCTTCTAATCTAGACAATGTGGTTTGCAATACTGTTAAGAAAGGAGTACAGTTCTTATCCAGAATCATCATTACCAATTGTCATTGTGATCCCTTCTCTGCCCTAACTACACTCTCCATTATTTCTGGCAAGCTTCCCACAATGAACAGGTTCTCCAGGCCCTCATCTCTATTGTCATTGAATATTATTACAATATTATCATTTTGTTTCTCATATCCTACAAATGAATGAGATTATTATGTCTATCCCTCTCCCTCCTACTCATTTCATTAGTCACAATGTGGTGTTCCATACTGATTGATTTGTACAAATAAAACTATCCTTGCTTCTCTAAAATAATCCTATCAGGTCATGGTGTATGATCTTCTTTGATGAACTGTTAGATTCTATTTAACAGCTAGTATTTTGTTGAGGATCTTTACATCTGTTCATCAGGGATATCAGCACTCTTTCTTTATGGTATGTCTGCTTTTGGTATCAAGATGATGTTAGTTTCATAGAAACTGTTTGGGAATGTTTGTATTTATTCAGTTTCCAGAAGGAGCCCAATAAGGATTGGTTTTAGATTTGAAAGAATTCAGTGGTGAATACATCTGGGCCTTTGTGGTTTTAGTATGGATATTTCTGAAAATTTTAGCTTTTTGATTACCATTTTAATTTCCTAAATCATGATAGATCTGTTCAGTTATCCCAAATCATTTTTGTTCGACTTTAGGAGGTTATGGAATCCAAGAATTTATTCATTTCTTCTAGGTTCTTTTGTTTTGTGGCAAAGAGATTTTCAAAGAAATCTATGATTACACTGAAATACTATAGTATTTGTAGTGACATCTTCCCTTTCATTTCAAATTTGGTTTCCTAAATCTCTTTCTTTGTGAGCCTTGCAATCTTTGTGTGACTATATACAAAACAATTTATCGACCATGTTTATTTTTTCAAAAAACGAACTTTTACTTTCACTGGCCTTTTAAATTGTTTTTGGGTGTCCAGTTTATTAGTTTCTGCTCTAAATTTTATTATCCTTCTGCCTGCCTGCTTTCAGCTGATTTTATTGGTCCTTATCCAATGTCTTAAGCTGTGTCTCTATGGTATTTATATAGGCCCTTCCTGATGAATGTTGGGAAAGCTATAGATTTTATTAATACTGTTTCTGCTGAGGCCAGATAGTATGAAGGTAGGATGTTTGTCCTGCATGCAGAAAGACAGCTGTTCAAATCCTGGCATCCTATATGATCTCCCAAGCCTGCCAGGAGCGATTTCTGAGTGTAGAGCCAGAAGTAACCCTTGAGCGCTGCCGGGTGTGACCCAAAAACAAAACAAAACAAAACAAAACCAAAAAAAAAAAACTACTGCTTTTGCTGTTTCTCACATACTCTGATAATTTATATCTTCTTTCTCATTTGTTCCTAGAAATCTTTTTTCCCTCTCCAACCCACCAGAGGAGCAGTTTAATCTCCAAGTATTAAAGTCATTCCTCCATGTCTCTTATAATTCACTTTTATTTTCAGTGCATCCTAGTCTTTGATAATATTTGATTCAATTTCTATCCTCTTGATTTTATGAAGTATGTTTTATGATACAGCACGTGATCTTGGAGAATGTCCCATGTGAACTGGAGAAAAATATATACAGATTTTGTAGGATGAAAAGCCCTCTACATAGATAGATAGATAGATAGATAGATAGATAGATAGATAGATAGATAGATAGATAGATTATATAAATTACACATATATATATAATCTATGTACATATATACACTAAGCCATTATGTTCCATTTCTTCTTTGAAAGCCAGTATATACTTGTTGAAATTTAGCCCGATTTATCTATCTAGAGTTGACAGAGCAATGTTGAAGACTCCAACTATTATTGCATTGTAACTGATCTTTCTTTAAATTTAGTAGTTGTTTTTAAGTATAATGTTGACTCCTCATTGGATGCATACATATTTAGGAGTGTGATTTCTTCCTGATGTACATATCCCTTGATTATTAAGAAATGATTTCTATCTCTTAGAACAATTTTAAATCTAATGTCTAAGTAGTCTGATATTACTAGGGCCACCCCAGCCATTTTAAGGGAGTTGTTTGTTTGAAAGACTGTCTTCCAACCTTTGACTTTGAGTCTGCATTTGCTGTTATTATTCCAATGTATTTTTTTGCAGGCACCAATATGTTGGATTCAGTTTTCTGATCCATTTTGCCACACTGTCTCTTTTTTTTGTTTTGTTTTGTTTTTGGTTTTGGTTTTTGGGCCACACCCAGCGTTGCTCAGGCGTTACTCCTGGCTGTCTGCTCAGAAATAGCTCCTGGCAGGCACGGGGGACGATATGGGACACTGGGATTCGAACCAACCACCTTAGGTCCTGGATTGGCTGCTTTCAAGGCAAACAATGCTGTGCTATCTCTCCGGGCCCACCACACTGTCTCTTAACTGGTGTATTATTTCATTGGTGTTGAGAGATTATTGTCATGGGATTTTGTGCCATCTTTGTAAATGTTTGGTGTGTTTGTTAGTTTTATCTTGCTTAAAGTAGACCCATCTGTTCATCTTTTAAGGCTGCTTTTAAGTCTGTAAAATTTCTGAACTGTTGTTTATTCATGAAGCTGTGTATCCTTTCTTCAAACCTTAATGAAAGACTAGCTGGGTAAAATATTCTTGGCTATATATCCAATTCATTGAATTTTTTCACTATATGCCTCTACTCTTTCAGGCTTGCATGTTGCTTATGATAAATCTGCTGTAAATCTTAAGGTTGCTTTTTTTGTATATATTTTCCTTTTTGATCTCGCTGCTTTTAGTATTCTATCTCTATCCATGGTTTTCATCACTGTGACTGGGATGTCTTTGTGGTACTTTCACTTGGGTCTCTTTTAGGTGGTACATTTTGGGCATTCAGGGTGTGGGTGTATGCACTCTTCAGCTCCAGGATCTTTTCAGTAATGATATCTTTGATTGTTGCTTCTTTGTGGGCATATTCTTCCTGGATCTCTTGGATCCCAATGATTCTTGTATTGCTTCTGTTGAAATTATCCCAGAGTTTTACTGTCTGTTCACTTATTTTGAGGATTTTTTTCCATCTTCTGTTCATTTATTTTAAGGTTCTTTTCCAACCTCTCTGTTTTATTAAGGTGTTATGCAGTTCATTTTCCAGCTCACTAATTTTGCCCTCAGTAAGCCATTACTCTGCCTGTGAGGCATACCAGTGAGTTTGTCATAGAGCTTACCAAGTTTTTCAGTTCTATCACCTATTTGAAGTTTTCTCTTTTTTTTTTTTTTTGGTTTTTGGGTCACACCCAGTAGCGCTCAGGCGTTATTCCTGGCTCTACACTCAGAAATCGCTCCTGGCAGGCTCAGGGGACCATATAAGATGCTGGGATCATCCTTCTGCATGCAAGGCAAACACCTTACCTCCATGCTAACTCTCCGGCCCAAGTTTTCTCATATCCTCGAATCTTATTGGCTGTCCGTTCAATGGTTTGAGTTCTTTGAACATCCTCAACATTCATTTCCTCTCTACAGTCTTTATCAGAGAGGCTATACAGGTAGCTGGTACTAGCTGGATCCTCAGAATTACCTCCTTTATTCACTAATTGTGAATAAATTGTCTTCTCATTGTGAACTTTGCTGTATAGAAGAGTTCCTTATATTTTGGGTTGGTGCTCATTGACTAGAAGAAATGTGCAGTATCCTCCCACCATTAGTTTTATTTATGCCAAGCTTTCTTTTTATGGCACTCAGGTCCTGTGACCATCATGTGTTTACCTCGAACTTGACCTCCTTTCAGGATGCCTTAGTCCCACCACTGCTGGTTTTTCTTGCAGCCTAGCTTTTTCTTTTCACAGGCTCTCATCCCATATCACCCACTTTGTCGAGCTCTTTTTGTGCCCTGGTCCAGTCACCGCAGGTTTTCTTCGAGGCTGACCTCTTTCTGTTCTATGCTCCCTCGCTGTCTGCCCTCAATTTTAATACAAATCTATTTCAAATTAAAAAAGACTTGGGAAATTTTGGTGATGATTTCAAAAAAAAAAAAAAGCTAGTTAAAAATAAGTCTTAAGTAGCACAGAAATGTAAGACAACAAAAAAAGGAAACCTACCTATGGTGTGTCTTCTTCAAGTAAAAAAACAATAATTTAAATCAAGTAAACAAACAATAATTTAAATCTTAACTATTTCACATACAAAATATGGATTAGAAATCAAAAACCTTACCGTAAATGTAACAATAGTTATTCGAAAAAAAAAGTTCAAAATGCACATATAGTTTTCAAACAGTACTCTCTACTTGGGCAAACTACTTGACTGTGTTTGCCAATCTAAAAGAAATTCATGGAGCCGGCAAGGTGGCGCTAGAGGTAAGGTGTCTGCCTTGCAAGCACTAGCCAAGGAAGGACCGCAGTTCGATCCCCTGGCATCCCATATGGTCCCCCCAAGCCAGGGGCAATTTCTGAGCGTTTAGCCAGGAGTAATCCCTGAGCATCAAATGGGTGTGGCCCAAAAAACCAAAAAAAAAAAAAAAAAAGAGATTCATAAATATGGGGGCCGGAGAGATAGCATGGTGGTAAGGCCATTCATGCAGAAGGTTGGTGGTTCAAATCCCGGCATCCAATATGGTCCCCCGAGACTGCTAGGAGTGATTTCTGAGCATAGAGCCAGGAGTAACCCCTGAGCGCTGCCGGGTGTGACCCCCCCCAAAAAAAAGGAAATTCATAAATAATCTTAAGAATTCATAGCCAAGGGGGCCGGGCGGTGGCGCTAAAGGTAAGGTGCCTGCCTTGCCTACGCTAGCCTCGGACGGACTGCGGTTCGATCCCCCGGCGTCCCATATGGTCCCCCCAAGCCAGGAGCGACTTCTGAGCACATAGCCAGGAGTAACCCCTGAGCGTTACTGGGTGTGGCCCAAAAACCAAAAAAAAAAAAAAAAAAAAAAAAAGAATTCATAGCCACCAGCAACCCACCCCCCAAAAGGAGTTTTTATGGTAGTGGTCTAAATCACAAAGATAAGAAGCAAGAAGTGGTGTTGGCAAAGGCTGTGAACAAAAAACAATCCTTGTTGGCTGTTGGTGGGAAGACTGTTATAAATACACAATGGAATACTGTTCATATTCAGTTATACAAAACAAGAACACTTGATACGTACATCAGTGTGGATTTGTAATGGTGAATAAGCTAGAGAAAGATAAATACAAAAGGTCTTGATTGTATATGTAAAAAAACAAAGCAAGGGAATAGACAAAAGCAATCTGTAGGTTTGATCAGAATACCTAGACTGGCAGAGCAGACGCGAGTAAGGGGAGTAAGAGTGGAAGGCCCAAGAGATATGGGAGATTTTAGAATTTTAATTATGAGAAAGAATTCCTGAAACAAATACAATAATAGAAATCAATGTTACCACAATTTTAAAAAAAAATAGGGGTTTGAGGTACATGGAGAGATAATACAGCAAATATGTCACTTGCCTACCATACAGTCAATCTGGTTTAATTCCTGGCTCACTACTGGTAGTGAGCAGTCAAGAATGATCCCTCAGCACCAAAGGCCCAAAACAAAAACTAACTTTTTTCAAAAGTGTGGGGAGGAAACTTCATTTTATAAGAAAAACACAGTTGAGAACATAAACATATGTGCATGGGCTTACTAAATTCTGCTGGTTACTCAGAGATCAGGTATATTCTTGAAAAGGAAGACTAGCTAGGACCAAAAAAAATCATCTAGCATAAGAGAAAAATCTTCTAAAGTTTATATTTGCATAGTCTATGGAGCAAGATGAAGGGACCATACTCGGGAGTTATTCCAGGGGATTCTAAATCTTGAGCCCTGAAGAACAAAGAGGAAAAACAGCACAAACACAGTAAGTTTGAACAGGACTGATGAAGAAAAAATTCCTAAGGGAGGAAGCAGAGTGAAGTACGGCAGTAGCAGATCAGACAGAGTATGTGTTCAGGGAACACTGTCCAGTGAGATTGGGAGTTTAGCTGATGTTGAAAATTGGGTAGGGAACTGAAGACTTTAAAGTTAGCAGAGACTATAAAGGATCTCAAATGTTCTGCTCCCAACAGTGAGGAACAAATAGAGAAACACTATTTTCTTTGTGTTTAAACAACCAACCCTTGGTCACAATGAGGAGAACCTAAACATGGTGAGATTTCATTGTAGCTAGTACGTAGAAGTAAAAGTAACTAATACACGCAGTAGAAACATGGGTTAAGAACCAGGGAAGTCCAGCAGAGTCAGAAAAAATGAAAAAAGGGTGAGGATCCTTAAAATAGCCAGCCAGAAAGAAAAATGGTTTCATTACCTTGTTTGCATTGTGCAAGGTATCTGCCTGAGCTGGAAGATCAAAACTCACACCGTCCTCCCTATTATCAGGAACAGTGGACATACGTTCCAGACTGTGAATTCTTCCAGGTTCAGATGAAGGGAAACCCAATTCTGGCAAAACAGGCTTCACTCCAGACATCTGAGGGGTTGCGCCAGGCAGCAAGGCTTCAGGGTCAATTGCTAAATTTGCCTAAAGAAGAAAAATAAAACTCAACCACTATGTTTTCTCAAACCTGGAAGCCTATTGCTATTACTGTTACACATGAGTGATTCAGATGTTAGAACTGCATACAAGAAGCAACAATAGCAGATGGGGAAAAAATAAGAAAATGTTGGGTAGAAGCTGGCAAGTAAAAACAAGTTTATAGATATCAAAAGCAGGCAATAAAGATTGTAGAGGTATTAGATAATTACTTGTATTTTCAAGATCCGGGAGGTCGGCTCTTTAGTTTTAAATGAAGTGGGATCTGGTGAGTCCTGTGAAAAATCACACCCAGTTAAAACTCCACTGGATAAATACAAAGAGAAAATATTTTTTTGGATCATAACATATACCCATAAACAAAACTTTGGTGAAGTAGAACTGTTTCATTCTCAAATTCTATATGGTAAAGACATTCAAATCTCTCCTGGACCTCAAAACAATCTACTTATACACTTCTTATATGTCTCCTTATCTGTTATCCAAGTGGAAATATATACATAGAACAAAAGAAAATAGATTGCAAGCAATATACTTAGTTATAGTATATCACAGCACGAAAACCTGACCATTTGGCAAAACAACAAGATGTTTCTCCAGAGCAAATATCATGGATCATATAAGAATTCACCAAAAGCAGAGTGCTTGAAGTGAAAGCTGGCACCTGGGATGAGTCACTGAAGATATGCTAGGCCTAGAATCTGATTTTCATAAATGAGAAAAGAAGAATCCTCATTCAGTGACATCCAGGAACTACTGTGAACTACTGTAAGACAGAACCAGAACTTGGTCTCCAGACTGGTATGTTCTCAGAAAAAAAACCATGAATATGAGACCTAAATGTTGCAGAAAAGATAATAGAGAAAGAAAAATAAATTATATGCTTTTTCATAATAAACTCTAATGTCACTGTACTATTTCAAGACAATCCAGAAGAAGAAATGAAGGTACAAGAGGAAAAATTATTCCTCATACTACCGTATTTAATTTTATCTTGAATCAAATATACAAAGTATAGATTCATGGTGGTGTGTGGAAGGATCAGATACACAGAGCCTTAAATTTTCAATAATAGGAGCCTGAGAGATAGCATGGAGGTAGGGCATTTGCCTTGCATGCAGAAGGTTGGTGGTTCGAATCCCAGCATCTCATATGGTCTCCCAAACCTGACAAGAGCGATTTGTAAGCGTAGAACCAGGAGTAACCCCTGAGCTCTGCTGGGTGTGACCCAAAAAACAAAACAAAACAAAACAAAACAAAACAAATGTTTTCAGTAAAATGAAAAGATCCTGGATACTATTTGCTTCTCAAATTAAGAGAACTCCAAAATAAACATAGGTATCCATGACAGTTAATCTGTACTTACACATGGAAGAGAGCTGAAAACCCTTAAACATATCAGTTCTAACCTGAGGTGTTTCCAGTTTCCATACGCTTTTTTCTTTGATACCCTGATTTCGTTCAAGATGTTCTTGATTCTTTAAAGATGGAACATGGTTATCTTTTTTCACTATCTTCTTCTTCTCCTGTATCTTAAAGAAAAGTTACAAACAAACCTGACTTTCAAGTCTTAAAGTCATTTCTCAAATAAGGATTTCCCTAACTTTAACATGTCATTTTAGAAATAGCTTTTTAGAACTGCAAAGCTTGTCTGGAGTACAGGTGGGGGTGGGGTGGGATGGAGGGAGATTTGGGACATTGGTGGTGGGAATGTTGCACTGGTGAAGGGGGTGTTCTTTACATGACTGAAACCTAATCACAATCATATATGTAATCAAGATGTTTAAATAAATGAAAAACATGAAAAAAAAAAAGAAATAGCTTTTTAGAGACTGAATTTTCTATTTTTTCTTAGGGGTTCTATAATAATAAGATGGCACAAATAAAATCTAATGGAGCCAGGAGAGGGAAATCACATACTGAAGTATTTAAGTTTTATAACTGAAAGGCAAAATATTTATTTCCATTTTGGGGGTCACACTCAGCAATGCTCAAAAACTATTCCTTGCTCTGTACTTAGGTATCTATCCTGGCAGTGGTCAGGAAAATGAAGAGGGTGCTAGGGATCAAATCTGGGTTCCAGATGTTAAGCAAACATCTTACTCACTGTACTATCACTTTGGCCCCTCAAAGGCATACTATTTAATCTTCATGCTATATAAACTGCTCTTTTAATTAAATAACTAAAAAATCAATTTGTAACAAAATAAGAAAACCCATATTGATTGATGTTTTTATGTGAGGATCATAAGATAGAAATAATCACCTCCATCAGCATGTGATTAGCTGCTCGTTTACTAATAAGAACCACAAGTCTGTGTCGTTTTCTTAATTTTATAACTCAGTTTCCCATAATGAACAATACTGCCCCAGAAGGAGGAGGAAGAGGATGAAAAGCAATACTGGGAAGTGAAGGCTTAGAAGAAGCAGCCTCAGTGAAACAGGAAAGGAGGCAGGAGGATTTTCTGTTTGATCACACAAGGAAAGTAATTTCAGGGGGAGTAACAAGCATGTTGTCTGGAAAAAGTGGTGGTAAGGTAAGCCAAGTAAGTTAGGAAACCACGCCAAGTAACTCTGGGAACCTCTGGTATTAGTGGACACTAATTTTCCTTTCCCACACACCCCAGAATTGAAAACAGAAGACAGGTACCGAAGACTGGGACTTAGTAGAGCTGAAAAGATCGTCGTCATCATCATCATCATCATTATCATCCCCAAACAGGCTCCCAACATTTGGTGCTAATAACTGAAACAGACAAAAAAATATCAAAGTCAATTCCAAAGCAAAAACATTTACTGAGTAAGATGAACTGCTAAAATAATATCTAATACTAATTATAAGGGTACTAAACTGAGAACCATTTGGAACTGACCTTGGTTTTCTTGGTGCCAGCGAAAAGGTCAACATCTGGGTCATTGTCCTTCTGGAGTTTGTGACTAAAAAGCAGCTCTTCATCTTGAAAGACACCTGTGCTCTTAGGACGGGTATCAGGATCAGGACTCTGGGAAAAAATAGGAAGTCTAAATGTGTTTATACGTCTAAGGATTTACCTCGAGGAGATCATACTATAGCTGCAAAGATGAGAAATCAAACATCCTCTGGAGCTTCTACTTATAAAGGCTGAAGACTAGACACTTTTCACACATCATAATAGTATGAATTCACCCCAAATTGGTAGAGACTAGGTCTATAGGTACATACACAGATAACATACACAAAAACAATCCAGCTGTTTTGTACTGAAACATTTTGGAGGTTAAAATATGAAATTAAACAAGTTCTACCTCATTCCCAAAGGGAAAACACAGTTAATACTAAAACTACATAAAGCTGTCATGGATTGTATCTAACTTATTATAAGTTTTAAACCTGGCACTAGGGTGCCAGTTAAATTTCCAGTATGTCTCTCCACTTGCTATCTCTGTTACCTTCAGACTCCACGAGCTCATTACATTTGAATCAAATCTCACATTTGAAAATATTGACATTACTTGGTTGGGACTATAATGGCTTCACACTTAACGTTTTAAAATTCAACCCAATTTCTTCTAGCATTACATCTTAAATTAGAACCAAAAAAACCCCCAAACATTTCAAAACATGTCACATTCAAAGTTATTACTACTACTAGATGATAAATTATTTCATCTTGCAAAGGGGAAAACTCAAATTTAAAAAAAAAAACAGTACAAAGTCAACATAGCATGAAGTTCAAATACACACTAAAAGACTGAAATACCAAAAATTATTCATATCCACAGTGTATAGCTCTTATAAACATGGCTGTACTGATATTGCTACCAAAAATTCATAATTTTTTGTAGAAATCAATATGGACTAGATCCTCAATTTGGAAAGCACTAGCAATCCTGAAACCAAACCTATTTCTGATCTCAGTTGAGATGTTACTTAAAATACGTTGCTCAGTAATGTTTATTATATCCTCAATTGTGCAAACATCTCCGAAAACTAGGTTTGGATGACTTCTCATCCCACACAGAAACTAATCTATTAGCAGTCTCCCCATTCCCATCTAGTCTAACACTCTCCCACAGTTATAAACAACCACTGACCTCTATGGATTTTTCTATTGAGGACATTTCAAAGATATGGAATCAGATCTTTTCTCTTTTGTCAATGGTTTCTCTTAGCATGTTTTCAAGAATCATCCATGTTGTACTTTGTACTACATATTCCTTTTCTTATAAAATAATATTCCTTGAATGTGTTTACTGCATTGAACTTAGCTTTCATCAAAGGATGAATATTGAGTTGTTTCCATTATTTTTTGCTAAATAAATAATGCTGTTGGGAATATTACCCCCAAATTTCCATGTAAATATGTTTTCACTTTTCTTAGATAAATATTTAAGTAAAAGTGCTAGGTCCTGTGATAACTTACTTATAACAATGATAGAGGATTACCAAATTTTTCTGAGTGGCTATACCATTTTATATTCTCAGCAGAAATGAACAATGATTCCAGTTTTTCTATCTTCTTACCAATACAAGGCTATTTAAAAAGTTAATAAATGGTGGTTAGATGGTGAAGAAGCCAAAATCCTTATTTCTATAGCACCTCACTAACGCCATAAATGAGATTCTTTGATTCTTCTAGAGATTTGGACCTTTATTCCTTTCTGCTCACCTTTCCTGCTTCTTTCTTTAAAGGTTGGATGTGGTGTAGATTATCTGTTTTATCCTCTTCCTCATCAAATAAGCTAAGAACAGTTTTTGTTCTAGTTTTGGTTCCTCTGTCCAAAGGAGATGATGAAGAAAATAAATCAGAATTGACTGGTTCCTGACTAGAACTGTTAAAAAGTTTTTCCTGGAAATGAAGAAAAATATAAAAGATGAATATCTAGAAATAAACATTTTTATCACATGACCTCCCAAACTCCATCTTTACATGCTTCAGAGCATGGCAGTAGCACTACTACTTCTAGGAAATAAAACACTAAGGCTTTTTTAATATCCTCTAAAAGCCTGTTCTTTTCTTGTTTTATTTTGTAAATCTCTAGAGCTATTCCCAGTGACTTTGGGGGCCACTCCCAGCAATGCCTGATGAGCCATCTGGTTTGATACCCAGAACCTAGGTTTTCCATCATGAGCTTGAGATGAACTTCGGGTTGCCTTTTCTTTTAAGGATGGGTACTCAGGGTTTACTCCTGGTTCTATGCTCAGAAATTACTCCTAGTAGTCTCAGCAGACCATGTTGGATGCCAAGGAATGAATTCAAGTCTGCCACGTGCAAGGCAAACAGATTACTGCTGTGCTATTGCTCCAGCCCTTGAGATAATTTTTAATGGCTATCCAAATGGAGAATACAAATAATTCATCACCAAAGATAATTTTTCTAATCAGTTTAAAGTTATGGGTTCCTCCTTCTTACTAAGAAATATGTTTTACATATTCACCATAACCAGGAACTACATTCTAAGTTATAGCAATAATAAACAAGCCAATCACTGGAGATAGATCTTTTATATTCTAGTAGTTAATATATAATATAATATAATATAATATAATATAATATAATATAATATAATATAATATAATATAATATAATATAATATAATTAATATAATTAATATAATATAATATAATATATAATGTAATAAGTACAAACAAGGGGGCAGAAAGTTAGCAGAGCAGGTAGGGTACTCACTCAACTTACATGCGGTTGACCCAGGTTTACTCCCCAGTATCTCATATAGTCCCCCAAATACTGCCAGGAATTATTCCTGAGTGCAGATACCGGAGTAGCCCCATAGTAACTCTAGTTGGCAGGGTGTGGTTCCTCCACCCAAAATAATTTTAAAACTACCAAGGAGATACTCAATTGTCAAAATCAGAATAAATCACAAGAGACGTGTTTTTTTTTTATCATCCAATTAAGAGAATCTCAAATTCTCTCAAATTCTGGGTTAGAATTTCTTTATAAAACCTATTCTATGAGCCAATAAGAAAAAAAACAATCTACCCCAAAATGTGCCACTGACTGTGAGCTGTATCATGATTTCAAACTGGTTAAACTGGAAACACATACGGCTTCGAAGACAGCTGTAATTTAATTTTTTTTTTGATCGGCAAAGCAAAGCTTTTTACAGAAACTTATTTAGAAAGATGTGAGGGGAGAGAACAGGAGTACATATTTGAAAAAGAACACAGGCTTCTCCAGTGTAGAAATAAGCAAGTGAGATATGTGTTCAAGAGAGAACACAGGCTTGGAGAGGACAAGTGAAAAAGCAGACTTGTAGAAGGAAAAAATTAAAAGTGAATATTTGTGAAATAACACAATGGAGAAAGGCAATATGTATGTAAAGCTGATATACAATGACTGCGCAATAGGTAAAACACACATCACTACAGTACATGCACATGTGCCTAAGAGAGACTCTGTAAGTCAAGCAGAAGGTTTCCCTAAAGATATATTTAGATATTTTCTTTTTTAAACTTTAGTGTCATAAAATTTTTCAACAAATGAAACATATATGTTTGGTGGCAGATCAAGGTAAATGTTATACCTCTGAGTGTTTCACAAGAACATTCAGAAGAAAAGAAGCGTCAGAACATTGGGGGTTGAAGAAATAGCATACAGGTAAGGTGTTTGTCTTGCAAGCAGTTGATTCAGATTCAATTGCTAGTACTTCAAATGGCCTCCTGAGCCCTGCCAGGAGTGATCCCTGAACACAGAGCCAGAGTAAAGTCTGAACATTGTGTGACCCACAAAACAAATAGAACACACAAAGGAAAAGAAAGTTCACCTTTCCTGACTCGTCAGCCATGGGAGTTCTGCCCAGTTCTGATGAGTCTTTAATACTCAAAACTTTCTTAGTCACAGGCTTCACTCCCTTGTGTACTTCCTTCTCCTCATCACTAAACAATGAAGTTGGTTCCTCAGGAATAATTGCCTTTTTCTACCAAGACAGTAAATAACATCCTCAAGTTAAAAAAAAAAGTGTGCTGACTTATAATAGATAGAATATGTACAGAACAAATCAAAACCACAGTCCTCTGTAAGGAATGACAGGACATGCCAAAGATGTGCTACAAGAAAGAAAAAGCAATGAACACAACTGCCTCAACTTGAGGACTCAGCACTTGAATTTTTGCCACTGTCTATGTATTTATTTCTATATAAATAGAAATTGTCTATATACAACTCAAGTTGTCTATATTCAACTCAAGATTACAATTTGTGTAATCTTTTACTCTGCCACTCAGACATCTGCTAGTTTTCCTGTCTCTCTCCTTATACAGTTCTGTTTTAGAGTTTCATCCCATGTGTCTTGCTGAAATAAAATACCCACATAAGTCATCTCCTACCCCAAACTTCCAGTCTGCATTAAACAAATGCTATGGCCAACACCTGCTGTCTTGTAAACCTTAATCCATCTGCACCTGATCATTTCTCACTATCCCTTGGTTTTTTTTGTTTTGAGATCACACGAGCAGTGCTCAGACCTTACTCCCTTCTCTTTGCTCAAGGATTACTCCTGGAAAGATTTGGGGGAACATATGGTTTACTGGGAAATAAACCTCAGTTGGCAGCATGCAAAGCAAGCTCTCTATCTTAATACTTCTTAAACTTAGTGTAAGCTTTCATACTTCTATGTCTTGCCTCTGTCTACATAAGTAAATCCTCATTTTCAAGCAAGGTTTAGCTAGTAGTAATAAGTAAAGGTATTTCTGTTCTTGGGGTCAGAGCAGTAATAGATAAAATGTTTAACATGTGGCCAACCAGAATTTAATCCCCAGTGCCCTGTGATATCTGAGTGAGGAGCCAGTCGTTAAATCTTGAGCACCAAAGGGTGTGGCCCAAATCCCTGCCCCCAAAAAGATATTTCTGTTCTCTTTAATAAGTTTGATTTGTTTTACTGATATAAATATTAGTTATATCTCTATCCCTTTCTTCTTTCAGCTATGCATTAAAAGCCACCATACAGCTGTTTGTGAACTTGGAAGGTTTACAATTTATATCCACAAGTACTCATGGTGCTTATACCAAGTAGGAAGTAGTGCGGAACAATGTCGGAAGCATTTGACCTCATCTCTCATCTGTTTTCCTAATTAGGTTGCAGAGTACTGGTAATATCAATGACAGAATAAAGTCAAATTTGAATAAGGAAGACTTTTTGTTGTTGTTTTTGTTTTGGGGCCACACTTGGTGATGCTCAGGGGTTACTCCTGGCTATGTGCTCAGAAATCGCTCCTGGCTTGGGGGACCATATTGGACACTGGGGATCGAACCACAGTCGGTCTTAGGTCAGCCTCATACAAGGCACATACCCTACTGATGCGCCCCTACTCAGGCCCCTGGATATGGAAGACTTTTAATTAGGATTTCATTTGAACGTCAAACAACAACATGCAAAATGTTTCAAAAGAAATAAGGCATTTTTTAATTTTTTAATAAATTCATATAATTATGATCTTTTAACCAAGGAAAATGACATTCAAACTAGTTTTTTTAAAAACTCCTTAAAGATAAGCTGATTTCATTTGCATGATAAAATTTTTGACAGTTTTACAATGTTATACGTTTTTTTTTTTTTTTTTTTTTTTGGTTTTTGAGTCACACCCGACAGCACTCAGGGTTTACTCCTGGCTCTATGCTCAGAAATCACTCCTGGGGCCCGGAGAGATAGCACAGCAGCGTTTGCCTTGCAAATAGCCGATCCAGGACCAAAGGTGGTTGGTTCAAATCCTGGTGTCCCATGTGGTCCCCCGTGCCTGCCAGGAGCTATTTCTGAACAGACAACCCCTGAGCAATGCCAGGTGTGGCCCAAAAAAAGAAAAGAAAAGAAAAGAAAAGAAATCGCTCCTGGCAGGCTGGGAGATCATATGGGATGCCGGGATTAGTACCATCGACCTTCTGCATGCAAGGCAAATGCCTTACCTCCATGCTATCTCTCCGGCACCAATGTTATACTTTTTAAAGTATATGCTGTAAGGCTGAAAAGGGTGGGATAGTGTGGCAACAGTTCAAAGTGCTACAGTGCATGACTGACACAGGGACCCTGGGTTCGATTCCCAGCATCACATAAGTCAGAGTAAGAGCGATAGCACAGTGGTAGGGTATTTGCCTTGCATGGCTGACCCAGGACGGAAGCGGGTTCAAGCCCCGGCATCCCATGAGTATAGTCAAGTGTAGACAAAACCAAAATAATATATTTCTTAAAATACCGTCTTTGCAGGAGGAACCGGTGTGGGAAGAGAGTCAAACAGAGAGCTTCCACTATCAGCGTCATCTTCAAAGAGGAGAGATGCTCTCTGGGACTTCTTTTGGCTATGCAAAACAAATGATGAAAGGAAAATGTATTTTTAAAATTGAAGATTCACTCTAAGTCACATCTAGCATCAAAATGTTCAACTCTGTGAACTTACATAGCTAAAAGCAAACAAGAAAAACCTTTGAAGTTGGCACAATTAATATTTAGTCATCAATATTAATTTAATTTTCAGCCTTATGTGAAGAATCCAGAGCCCTCCTCATATTCCAAACTGGTATAGATGCTACCCGTTGACTTGACTAAGAAAGACAACACTCAAACTTTCTCAAAGGGAGAATTCCTTGTCTCCATTTTCTGTGGCAAAGGAAGAGCCAGGAAGAAAAGGTGCTCATTTCTGAAGTTTGCAGTCAGAAAATGACAGGGCCGGGAACTACTACGCTTCTTCCTTTCACACTTAACCACACCTTTAAGGACACCTTATTGTCTTTCTGTGCTTATTTTCGACCCTACAAGCATCTCACCCTATCCCCTGTCTCTCAAAACTTCAGAAATCAGAGTCCCTTTTCACATTTTATTATCTACCCATCTTTTACCCTCCTGTTGGGTAAGCATATCCAAAATCTCACTCAACTTAATTCGCCTCACTTCATTTCTCTAACTTCTCTTTAACTGCATCCTCACCTACAAATGGTGGCCAATAAAAATCTGCCAGAAAAAACACCAATCAATCCCTTTTAAGATACAGAAATATGCAAGCTCATAAAACTATCAGAGAGTAGTAATGACTATGGGGAATCCTGAATATACAGGGTTCTAACTATTAATGGGTCAGGGATTACTGCTGGCTCTGTGCTTAGGAATCACATCTGGCCAGAGTGGAGCTCAGAGATCTATATGGGGTGCTGTGGCTCAAACCCTGGATGGAAATTTGTAAGGCAAGTAACTTAGATGCTATATAATTGAACTGCACCCCCTGTTTTTTTTTGTTGTTGGTATGCATTTCATTTAATCCTATCAACAATCCTATAAAAGAAGTGCAATAATTATTTTTATTAACATGTCAGGAAACTTAAACCCACAGAGGTTAGATAAATTGAACAGGTTATTGAGAAAACTGGGAATGTCAAAAGCGAGTATCAGGGGGCCGGGCGGTGGCGCTAAAGGTAAGGTGCCTGCCTTGCCTGCGCTAGCCTTGGACGGACCGCGGTTCGATCCCCCGGTGTCCCATATGGTCCCCCAAGCCAGGAGCAACTTCTGAGCACATAGCCAGGAGTAACCCCTGAGCGTTACCGGGTGTGGCCCAAAAACCAAAAAAAAAAAAAAAAAAAAAAAAAAAAAAGCGAGTATCAGGTATTAGAGGAGGGGTTCTAGAGTCCATGCCTTTAAGCAAAAGCCCAAGATACATCGAGGGGTAAAATAACAGATTCTAAAGGTAGAAAAGGTAACATCTGAAGAGATGAAAATATTCAGAAATAGAAAATTTACATAGTAAAAAAATAAAGCTTAACTACAATGTACAGAATTACCAATTCTATAGAATTTATTTGTACATCTATTAAATAGTGTCTTTATGATATCACCATTAGACAAGTTTCTAAGTAATCATATAAATTTCTAAGTAATCATATGTAAGTATTCTAAGTAATTATATCATAAATAAGTTTCTAAGTAATCATATTTTTGCAGAGAGAAAAAATATATTAGTATGAAGATTATTCTAAATTCATAGTTAATCTGGTAGCATGCTCCACCATGCTGCCTCCACATATTGTTCTGGCTTTAGTCCAAGTACTAATGCACAGAACCAGCAAAATCTGTGATATAGCACAACACTGCAGAGAATAATCTCACAGGAGTCTTCAAAACTAAGCACACTAAAGCAAACTATTTACTAAACAAACTAAACTGAATAAAACTAAGTAACTATCTACCTAAATGACAAATAAGCTCAACCAAACTATATTTTTAGGGTATCTCAAAGACAAAGAAAAAAACAAAGATAATAAACTTCACTTCTATTTCTTTTTTTTTTTTTTAATGTTGTATTCATATTTATTAAATAGTTTCTCTGGTTCCAATAGCTTCATTGGGAAATGGAAATACATAGATAGATACATACTAAATAAACAAATTTATAATAAAGTTACTGAATCTCAGCTTTTTGACCTCTCAATTACAAAGAAAAATATGTGCAAGATTGATAGGTAGAGAACTTTCTAGATGACAAGGAAAACGGGGTTTCTATCAAGAAATGTTTCTATTTAAGCATTCTGGACAAGAAATAAAAAGACTTTAGAACAAAGTTTTTGGAATATTTAAAGCTCCAGTTTGTTATATTATCTTCCTTAATTCTAAATAAATAAAACTAACTTTATATATTTATCCCAATTTGTTTAAGTATTAGGACCCACAAAATTTAGATCTGCCATAGTAAAAAAGATATTGCTCTAAAATAATACTTCATGAGACATGAGTTTAAAAAAAAAAGACAAGACAGAATAAGCTCTACAAGGTGAACAAGACAAGAGATGACTTGCCTAGAAGAAACAACAGGGACAAGCAGCAATATCAGCTGGAGAAAATAATTTAAAGTTAAAGACATATATACATGTAAACTACTAGAGAAAGGTATTATAGGTTATAGGAACAGAATATATAAATGAGATGGCAATATTATAGCTGTTTCACGTATAATTAAAAATCTGGAATGTCATGATTTAACTTATACACTTTGGGAGTTGGTTCTAGGGATTACAATAAAACCCTTACACCTGTGAGACAGTACTCTATCACTTTGTTTAATTCCTTTGGTGATTTAATTGACTATTATGGCTTATCATAGGATACATACATTCAAGGAAAAAGAGTATTCATTCTTGAGAAGTGAGCAAGCCTAAAGTCTCTCACAAAATTTATTGCAAATGAAAACACAATTTAACTCTTATTACAAAAGATTTAGTAATACACAAATAAAAACTAATGATTTATGATTAAAATATGTATGTAGTAGCTACATATGTGGCTGCATGACAACTCCAATTATTTTTCATTACTGTCATCCTTGTTAGGAACACACCAATTTAGACATCAATGTGGATTTGAAACCAAAATTTGAAGTTCACTATTTGATTTAAAGTACACAAACAAAATTAATGCCAGAAAGATCAACTAGCATTGAATAGCTTAGCAAACCTTCTGACAATAACTTAATGACTTCATTGCAAGATACAATAATTATCACAAATGTTCTTATTGTTGTAGTTTTCTTTCAAAAATAATCTTATTACCGCTTGCTGGGTGCCCTCCATTGAAAATTCCTGGCAAAAGGTATCCTTGTAGAGCTATTCCCTCCTCTATCAATTGTCTCCCCCTACCCTCTGCCCAGCAAATGTTCCAGGGTTTCTCCTTGAGGCTGAAAGCCACCACTGCGCCAGAGATGGGAAAGGATAGCACAAAGAGGGCTACCATTATACCAACCCTTTCACCCATAATAAGGACTCTTAATTGGGATTGCCTCCAGGATGTCCCTCTTCCCTCTTTTGGTCCAATATAAGTATTGTTGGTAGGGAAAAAAACTGTCTCTGGTCATCAGCCTGGGGTGCTTTCTTGAGCAGTCATGAGTTGGGGGGAGTGCTCTTGATCCCCAAATGCACTAGGAGGAGGAAGTTGACCCTTGCTGGTCATAAAGGTCAGCACAACCTTTGTAAACAAGTAAAATATATTATTTCATACATGACAAGGGAGTAGGGTTGGGAAGAGGTATAAATCTGGGGACAGAGATTTGCCTGGATGGAGGTCAGAAAAGAGATAGCTGGAAGAAGCAAGACGCAGGGCAAGCTAACAAGACCATGCTTAAATAGGTTTATGATACAGGCCACACATGTTGGCCAGGGATGAATAAAGCTGATATTTCCCGAAGCCTGTTGACTTAGGCTTTCCAGAGGAGGAGGAGATCAAAATGACCAAGTTCAAGGGCATCAGCTCTTCACACCAAATGTGCTGTCCCAGTTGGAGAGAGAAGAAAAGCATTGGGTGCTAAAGACAGCCACCTGCAGTGACAACAACTTAGGCCACACCTAGCAGTGGTCAGGGGTTACTTCTAGCTCTTTGGTTATGAATTACTCTTGGCAGGGCTAGGGAGACTAGGTTGGCTGATGCAAGGCAAATGCCCAACCCACTGTACTACTGCTCCGGACATCCTAAGAGCACTTTTAAGAAAACAAGACTCTGAATGCATTGGAGTCTCTTCAGGAAGTTGGATCAAAGCCCTGCCACCTAGAGAGCTTTCTTGCTCACCAATCTGGCAACAGGTGACAAAGGGTTGACCAGATGTCAGGATTCCACAGTAAAAGTTGACATAGCCACCTCTCAGTTAGAAAAACAAGGCAGTGCCCTCTCAAAAAATGAGAGTTGTGGCAAACGCTTCTATCCAAATATACATCTTCAGTTGCACCACAGGATTCACAGTGAAGATGAACCCTCTGAAGGGGAGGAAGATCTGGTTCTCAGCGTTCCTCTTCAAAAGAACCAAATGTCCCTGGTAGGCCAGAAGCCCTACAGATGTGAAAAATGTTCCAAAACCTTCCATTGACTCTCAAGTCTTCAAGCCCACCAGAGAATCCACAGCAGAGAGAACTCAAGCAGGCATAACACGCTGTGTAAGGGTTTCTCTCAGGAGATCCCATTTTCTCACCAACGCGTCACACCCAGAGAGAACCCACACTTATCTGAAGAACAGGGGAGGGATGTACAGGAAAGCTCACATGGCCATGAGCTAGAGAATTCCCACAAGAGTGAGATATGTGGGCTAGTCTTCAGTCAAGGTGAGTCACTGCGAACTCATCAACGGCTCCACAGATGGACCAGACCTTACTGCTGCAGTGAGTGTGGGAAAGGCTTCAGCTGGCTCTCCCGGCTCCAGGCGCACCAGCGGATCCATACTGGGGAAAAGCCCTACAAGTGCGAGGTAAGTGGCAAGGGCTTTAGTTATAGCTCCCACTTCAATATTCACTGCTGTATCCACACTGGGGAGAAGCCTTACAAATGCGTGGAGTGTGGGAAAGGCTTCAGTGTGGGTTCCCACCTACAGACCCACCAGACGAGCCACACAGGCGAGAAGCCATACAAATGTGATGAAAGCGGCAAAGGCTTCTGCCGTGCTTCCAACATTCTGGACCACCAGCGAGGCCACACTGGTGAGAAGCCCTATCAGTGTGAGGCATGCGGGAAGGGCTTCATTCGGAGTTCAGATTTTAACATTCATTTCCGTGTGCACACGGGAGAGAAGCCGTATCAATGTGACGAGTGCGGGAAGGGCTTCAGCCAGGCCTTCAATCTGCTGGCTCACCAGAGGGACCACACGGGAGAGAAACCCTACAAGTGTGGCTCCTATGGGAAGGGCTTCAGTCGGAGTTATATCTGAATGTGCACTGCCGGATCCACACTGGAGAGAAGTCCTATAAACGTGAGGAGTGTGGCAAGGCCTTCAGCCAGTTTTCTAGTCTTCAGGTGCATCAGAGAGTCCACACAGGTGAGAAGCCCTACTGCTGTGCGGGGTGTGACAAGGGCTTCAGCGTGAGGTCCCAGCTCCAGACCCACCAGAGGTGTCACATGGGTGAGAAGCCGTACCAGTGTGAGGAGTGTGGGAAGGGCTTCTGCTGGTCCTCCAACTTTCTGGCTCACCGTGGCGGGCACATAGGTGAGAAACCCTACCGCTGTGAGGTGTGCAGCAAGCGCTCTGGCAGAGGTCCTACCTCCAGGCCACCAGAGAGTGCATATGGGGGAGAAGCCATACAAGTGCGAGGAGTACGGCAAGGTCTTTACCTGGAGTTCGTACCTACAGGCCCATCAGCGAGTCCACACAGGGGAAAAGCCCTATAAGTGTGAGGAGTGTGGGAAAGGCTTCACTTGAAGCTCGAGTCTTGTCACTCATCAGCGTGTCCATGCTGATAATGAGAGCGGTAAATATTTGGCCTCATTAGGGAATTCCTGTTGGAGGGAAACTCAGTAAGTTGCTCTTTATTCCTCAGAAAGAGTTCCAAAAGTGACCAATTCTCAGGCCTGTCATTGTTTTCTTTATAAACTATATCAGAACTTGGTTTGATCAGAGGGCATTATTCAGATCTGGCTTTGGGTCCACACAGCAGGAAAGTCTCATGAAGAATGGAGACATCAGGACTCGGTTTAGAAATGTGATACATGACAGATTCAGCACAAAGGAGACCAGTCTACAGAGAAAAATGTAAAGAGCAAGACCCCAGAATATCTTCCACAGAAGCTGGAGGGATAGTGCAGCAGTAGGGCATTTGTCTTGCACGCAGCTGACCCAGGATAGACTTGGTTCAATCCCTGGTGTCCCTCATGGTCCCCCAAGCCAGGAGCGACTTCTGAGTGCATAGCCAGGAGTAACTCCTGAGTGTTACCAAAGAAAAAAAAATCTTCCACAAGAACATATTCAGTGAATAGGGACAGTTTTGACTCACTCTCCTCTGCCCTTTCGCTGCCAACACCTTGTTGATGTTCCAGATACTGTTCAGTGCATGAAAGAGTGGGCCATCCTGTGACATTGCACTTTGAAGAGTAATTCAACAAGATTTGGAAGATGTGTAAATTAAACACAAGTTCATTTTCCCTAACCCTGCAGGGCCTGTAAACTAGTTCTCTCCTCTTGCAGGGGGAAGCTCATGAGAGGGTCCAGAGAACATTCTGCCTGGCTCTGACCAGCACTTTGAATGCTAACAGTGCCTTTTCAGATGTCATTTGCATACACAGGAGCCTGCATCAACTCATGTTTGTGTACAGCATCATGAATTTTGACAAGTGTGAGCATTTGGCATACTCGCTGAGATCAATGTACACAAGGTTTCTGTTAAACTACAGGGTTTCCTCATCACATTTCCTTTCAATCTCACCTTGACTGGCAACAAGTACATTTCTGTTCCCTGGAGTAGTTTTGTCTGCTCTTGAGTTTCAAATGAGCTCTCTCTGTACTCCTGTGATTTAATTAATTAATGTGCACTAAAAAAAAAATCTGGGGACAATGGTGGAGAGACTTTTACAATGATGGTGGGATTGGTGTTGGACCATGAGTGGCAGAAACAAATGTATTATGAGCAACTACATAATACATGAACTTTAAATAAAGTAAAACTAATTTAAGAAAAGTAATAGAAGCAGGGCCAGAGTGATAGCTCAGTGGTAGGGCATTTGCCTTGCACACAACTGTTCCAGGATTGACCTTGATTCGATCCCCGGCATCCCATAACCAAGCCAGGAAAAATTTCTGAGTGCATAGCCAGGAGTAACCCCTGAGCATCACCGTTTATGGCCCAAACCCCCTCCCCGCCAAAAGAGAAAAGTAACAGAAGCAACTACGTAAGGATCCATAGGCAAAACATTCCCTAATATGTATAGAAAATAACATGTAAATGAAGAAAGTCAAAGACTTATCTTATTTGTCTCTATTAGATAACAAATGGTCAGCAGAGCATACCATCTCCAGGAACTGACTTTTTTCCCTGTTATACTTTTCCCTGTTATCAAGAAATATTGATTAAAAGATTTTATAAGGAATTTCTCACCTATCTTTAGCAATAGCAAACAGATCATCTTCATCATTACTCTCAAAGGAGTTAGCTTTTTTCACCTCCTTTGCCTCCTGGGCTTTGGTGATGGCAGGGTCTTTAAGTTCTCCTTTAGACCTGTTGGCAGAGGCTGAGTTGGTCTGTGAATCAGTAATAGTCCACTGGTCCTAAAAACATAATATTTATGTTAAAATACAATGGCAATTAAGGAATCAAAGACTAAAATAAAATCTACTTTAGTAAAACCAAGTTGTATTTAAATCAATTAATAATCTCAAATTAGCTCACTCCTGAAAAAAGCTTCTGCCTAAGCCTTTCCTTTCTTTTAAACTGAAATCTAGACAGCTGGGTTCTTTTCAACTGATGAGACTTCTCATACTTTTGTCCTCTACTTTATGGCCTTACAATACTTCTCCATTCTCAGGTTCTAAGTTAGAGAAAAAGAAACTTGATTTCTTTAAGAGGATCAAAAATAATTGCTTGAGGTAAGGGTATGAGAAAGATAATGATTAGTAAAAATAAAATATCAAAAGTTTCTGTACTGACTAAAGAAACACAGGCTAAAATTAGAAGATGGCTAACTGAAGAGGAGAAAGTTTTGCACTCAACGTATCAGATAAAGATTTGATATCTAGATGTACACAGTATTCACAAAGGTTAATTCCACAAAACCTAAAAAATGAAGAGAGAAAATGAACAGACACTTCTCTGAGAAAGACCAACAGATGGCCAACAGGCACATGAAAAAATGCTTATCATTACTTATCAATAGGGAAATCCAAATCAAGACAACAATGAGATATAATCTTGCACCAGCGAGGATGGCACATATCAAAAATACTGGGAACACTCTCAGTGGGCGGGGATGTGGTGAAAAAGGAACTCTCATCACTGCTAGTGGGAATGCTGCCTGGTCCAAACACTATGAAAAACAGTATGAAAGGGTCTTTGTAAAATCAAAATTGAGCTGCCATATGACCCAGCAATCCTTCTTTTATATATCTATCCCCAGGACAGAAAAACATTCACCCAAAAGGATGTATACACACCACTATTCATGGTAACAATCAGTGTAATAGCTAAGACTTGAAATCAAACTAGATTCACAACATATGAGTGAATCATAAAGATGTGGTACATATATACAATGAAATACTATAAGGAATGATGCCATCATGCAATTTGCAGTGACATTGATGGAACTGGAAGATTATTATATTAAACTAAGTAAACCAGAAGAAGAATAAATACAAAATGATATCACTTATATGTGGTATTTAGAATAACTACATGAAGAAACACAATAGTATAAATGGTAGTCGTCTTGAACATCATTGACTCCAGAGCATAGCAAGAAGGAGAGAAACACAAATATAAAAGTATAGGGGAGAGGCCAAGCGGGCTCAGGTTCATTGGTAGTATTAAAAAAGGACAGAACTAAATATCCAAACAAAAGCAACAATGAAATCAAAAGATCCAAACTTTAACAATCTAAACTTAAAATGGACCTGTTATATTTATCAGGTTGGGGGGTTGGGGAATGAGATAGACCTGGAGTGAACTGGAAGTGGAAGACTGACACTGGTAGTAGGACTGGCTATGGTTCATTGTATGTCTGAAACCCAACTATGAAGGACTTTATAAATCACAATGGTTTCAATAAAATTAAGATTAAAAAAAATATATCAATGAGTTGGAGGTCAGACTTTGCATATATGAGACCCAAGCCAAGCAATGCAAGGCCTCTTCAACATTACCAGGAGTAGACCCTGAATACTGCTGAGTATGGAGACCCACCAAAAAAATGACAAAAATAATTTTTCAAATTTGTTATTAAAATAAAAAACTTTCCTAGTGTAGAGTATGTAATTCAGTAGTCAAGTGCCTATTTCATATGAGAAAACACAGGTTCAATCCCTGAAATCACCCGTACCCCCAAATTAATTATTTAAAAACTGATTAAAGAGCACTCAATACTGAATAAAAACAGTAAACAATATTCTAACTTGAGAAAAATCTCCATGTATGCTTTGGCATAAAAGTATAAAACTTGGGCCCGGAGAGATAGCACAGTGGCGTTTGCCTTGCAAGCAGCCGATCCAGGACCAAAGGTGGTTGGTTCAAATCCTGGTGTCCCATATGGTCCTCCGTGCCTGCCAGGAGCTATTTCTGAGCAGACAGCCAGGAGTGACCCCTGAGCACTGCCAAGTGTGGCCCAAAAACAAACAAAAAAAAACAAAAACAAAAACAAAAGAATAAAACTCATGCACTGTTCATATAAATAAAATCCAAAAAGCTTTTACTCAGAAGTCTAAATCTACCTTTAGAAAACAATGAAACACATTCCAACTAACTATGTTCACCACTTCACATCACTGATCTCAAATACTTGCGATCAAATGATCTGAAGCATGTAAAGCCCTGTACAGCAAAGAGAGACTCACAAATGAATAGCCTTTATAAAACAGGATGATAATACAGCTGTAATACAGTATAATACAGGTACCATTCCAGACTTTCTGAATCAGAACCTCTACTTGTTGACAGGGTACCCACTTGACTACCATACATACATT
This sequence comes from Suncus etruscus, assembly GCF_024139225.1. Taxonomy (NCBI): domain Eukaryota; kingdom Metazoa; phylum Chordata; class Mammalia; order Eulipotyphla; family Soricidae; genus Suncus; species Suncus etruscus. Next base: position 32,794,718 of record NC_064864.1, on the reverse strand, counting down.
ATGGACTAGAAAATATTTCTCCAGGAAAACAACACTCCATAATGATGACAGAATAGAATCCCAGTACGTTTTTGAGAATTCCAAGAGGAAGTCATATCTTAAACAAATTAGTTTAGAATCATTAGCATATCAATATTCTTTACTATTTCCTAAGTGAGTCAATGGATAATCAAGATAAGAAAATTACTATCCTTGGACCCTAATTTTTATCTTTACACCAAGTTTACTGTTTTTCCTAGCTTTTTTTGTTTGTTTTATTTTTATTTTCCCTAAGCCACTATAATGGCTCAAAGCCTACAGAAATAACTACTTACAAAGGTAAAATAATTTTTAAATTTTAAATGCTTTCAAATTTTACATAGCATCCAGTGGTCCTCAAACTATGGCCCATGGGCCACATATTGTATTTGTATCTGTTTTGTTTCTTCATTGCAAAATAAGATATATGCAGTGTGCATAAGAATTCGTTCATAAGTTTTGTTTTTACTATAGTCAGACCCTCCAATGGTCTGAGGGACAGTGAACTGGCCCCCTGTTTAAAAAGTTTGAAGACCCCTGGATATACCATATAAACCATAGTACACAGCATACATTATGCTAAGTTATCTTTCTTCAAGAAAAAAAAGAAATAGTCTACCCAAATACGTCTTTCATGATTGAACTTTGATATAAAGGAGGCAGAAAATAAAATACTTAGGATATTCATTATTCTTAAAGGTCATCATACAATCTCTTCCCCTTGTATAGGAGAAATTTTCCACCCACCTCCTCATCACTACTGAACAATAAAGCAGATGTTTTCTTTTGGAGGACCTCAGAGGGCTTTGTTTTCTCTTTGCTCTGAGGTGGTAGAAATGATGCCTGCTTCTTAGCAGCTGTAGTCCCAAAAAGATTATCCTAAGAAAACAAATGACAGAAGAGCAAGACATCTTTCACAAATATGAAACAAAAGCAGCAAACATTCTTTCAAATCAAACTGTTAAAAGAGAATAAGGTGCAGACTATTTGCTGTCTTGGGTAGGTAGATGGAGGACAAAGGAAGCTAACAAACACCACTTCTGATGTGTAAACACCAGACAAATAGTCTAAAATCTCTAACTGTATTCTCAATACACACACCAAAAACACAAAGTATGAAAAAATGGGGGAAAGGCAGATACAGTAATGTGAGTACAAGATACAGAAGCAGTATGAAATGTGGCTCCTGCTAGTGTGCCTTCAGGTTGGCCTTGTATGATCATCAGGGAGGTCTACAGACTGCAACTGCCAACAGAAGTGTTATAACAACCTGTGGCAATTAGTAACTTGCACTTTCCTATGAATTAGATATAAGGGCAGTGGATAAAAGGAAACAGGAGCTTTCTTCACTCTCTTATAGCCATTATAGAGAAAGGAGTCATCTATTTTTCCAGTTAACATTAAAGAAGCAATGCAAAATTAGGAAATGAACTCCTTCTAAATGTATTCCTAAATAAAATTAATGGCCCACTAAATGAATTCTTAAAGGTTCAAAGTATTTATAAATTTTGTATACCTTAAAAACTCCAAAAGTTACATGACTGAAACCCAAACACAATCATGTATGTAATAAAGTTGTTTAAATAAAAAAAAAAAGAAAACTCCAAAAGTTATCCATTAAGATATTTTTACAAAGACAATGGAATAAAATAATCAGAAACCTAGAGTCTAAATGCAGCCCAAAAAGAAAACTTTTTTTAAAAGTAAAATAAATACTTTATTTGGAGGTATTAAAGAGAAGGGAAGGAATAAAGAAAGAGTAATTTCATATAATCCCCCAAGTCTACCAGGAGTAATTTCTGAGCAAAGAATAAGGAATAATGTTTGAGCACCACTGGGTAATGACCCAAAAACCCAAAGCAAATAAAAAGAAAAAAACTATCACAATACATGAGATTCTCAAAAGTTAAGATATTTGCCCCAGAGCCTGGTGTGCTACCAGGGGATCAGGATTATGAGCATGATGATCTGATACCAAACCCCAATGAGATTTACTGCTTAAATTTAAGGTTTTGTTGGTCTTTCCTTTTATTTCTCTCCCTCATTTAACACTCTCAGATCAGAGTGGGAAGCAAGGCAGCTGAAGCATTTGTTCTTGTCCTCTTTATTCAGACTGTATGGGAGATGTTCTTGTATAACACTGGGTATAAAAATAACCCATAAAAGGGGCTGGAGAAAGAGCATGGAGGTAAGGTGTTTGCCTTGCGTGCAGAAGGTCGATGGTTCGAATCCCGGTATCCTATATGGTCCTCCAAGCCTGCCAGGAGCGATTTCTGAGCATAGAGCCAGGATTAACCCCTGAGCACTGCCGGGTGTGACCCAAAAACCAAAAACCAAAAAACTAAACTAAACTAAAATAAAATAAAATAACCCGTAAAGTACAAAATCTTCCATTAACAAACCATCTATACCAGAAGCCAGCTTCCAATCTATGTCCCACACAAAGAACTGGGTCAAGATTCCCATGCCAGAGACCAGAGCAATAGTAGAGCAAGATGGGCACTTGCTTGCACAAAGCCAACCTGGATACGATCCCTGGCATACCATATGGTTGCCAAGCTCATCAGGAGTGATCCCTGAGCACAGGACTAGGAGTAAGCCCTGAGCATTGGTGGGCATGGCCCAAAATCCAATCCCCCCACCCCCACACACACACACAAAAGGAATACCATATCCTGGCCATGTAAAGGAAGAATGTAAAGGGTTCTCTGAAACAAGGACTGAAGTATTTGTGCTATGGGAGCCTCAGGTATTTTCACCACCTCCCAATCTGCCTGTCCTTTTATAGGCACCTCCAGCTATAAAAGCTACATTTGCAGGCCCGGAGAGATAGCACAGCGGCGTTTGCCTTGCAAGCAGCCAATCCAGGACCAAAGGTGGTTGGTTCGAATCCCGGTGTCCCATATGGTCCCCCGTGCCTGCCAGGAGCTATTTCTGAGCAGACAGCCAGGAGTAACCCCTGAGCACTGCCAGGTGTGACCCAAAAACAAAAAGCTACATTTGCAATAGTTTTCTAATAATCACAAAGATGACTCTATGTATTGCAATGAATGCTTACCTCTTCATCTTCATCATCGAAAAGGGAGTCTAACACAGGCTGTTTGCTGGGCAAAACAGGAACATCTTTTAACTTACTCACAGGTTGAGAAAAGAACAAATCCTGTTGGATCAAGATTAGAGTTTCTGTTTAAATACATATTTTATATATATATATATATATATATATATATATATATATATATATATATATATATATATATATATATATATATAGTGCAAGTTCCATATAAACACTCAAAACTATGTAAGGCATAATGGCTGTTGTGCAGCTTTATTAGAAAAGAAACCTCGGCTGCCCTTAAGGAATGGACATTGTAAACTGTCCTAGTTGTGTTCAGCAGAAATATTTATGTGTGAAAAGAAAAAAACCTACATGTAGTTTAAGTGGCCTCATTGTAACTCAGAGGGTTTTTTATACTTTCACTTGAGTGATTCCAATGTTAAACAGTTAATTTCCATTTTCTGTCCAACAGTCAGAAATGAACTGAACTGAAAATAATCCCAAATTATGGGATCCACAAGTATTTTAGTCATTCCTTTCTCATTTTAGAAGATAACACTTTTTTACAAAAAAACATATAATTTAACTATAGAGTTTATAACTTAAATTTTATAATAAAATTTTACTATAAAAATGCTTGGAGGCCTCCAAATTAAAGACAAATATGATTTTACCATAAAATTTATAAAAACTATATCATTTATATTTTATATAATTTATATTTGTTATAAATATAAAAGGGTAAAACTTTATTAATTTTTGTGTGTTTTTTCACACACCCCCACTCAGGGGTTACTGCTGGCTCTATGCTCAGAAATCACTCCTGGAGGGCTGGAGTGGTGGTGCAGCAGTAGGCATTTGCCTTGCACGCAGCTGACCTAGGACAGACCACAGTTTGATCCCCCAGCGTCCCATATGGTCCCCAAGCCAGGAGCGATTTCTGAGCACATAGCCAGGAGTGGTCCCTGAGCATCACTGGGTTAGACTCAAAAACCAAAAACAAAACAAACAAACAAAAAAATCGGTCCAAGGTCATGTGTCCAACCTGGGTCATCCACATGCAAGGCAAATGTCCTATCATGTCCTATCACTGTGCTACCACTCCAGCTCCGAATTTTATACAGAACATTTTATTACTGTTTTGTCACTCCTGGTGGACCTCAGGAGAGCATGTGTGATGTCAGGTCAAACCTAGGCTGGCCACGTAAATGGGGATTGCCTAGAATACTCTTGGCCCAGAGTATAGTACAGAGATGGAAAGAAATAGAATGCAGGGGGAGAAAGAAAGATGTGAAATAATGGAGTGCAGGGAAGGAATTAACGGGATTCATATACACTGGTGGTATTAAAGAAGGACAAAACTAAATATCCAAAGTACATTGAAATCATGAGAACCAACTTTAAAAATGCTTGTTATTTTTTTAATAATATTTTATTTAAACACCTTGATTACAAACATTGTGTTTGGGTTTCAGTCATGTAAAGAACACCCCCCATCACCAGTGCAACACTCCCATCACCAATGTCCCAAAAAATGCCTGTTACGATGGTAGGCTGTAAAAGAGGGATATGGGAATTCTGGGAACATTGGTTCACACTGGTGATGGGATTGGTGCAGAAGCATTTTATGTCTAAAACTCAACTATAGGTAAAGTGTTTGCCTTGCATATACATATTCAAAAAAATCAAAAAGAAAAAAAAAGAAAAGGCCTCCCAATTCTTACCACAGGCTGTGTTCTTTACACTGACTGTAGAGGAGGTATAGTAAATGCACCCCATATACACCTCAACACAGACCCTTTGCCTGGTCTGTATTGTGAATTGGGGGTCAAAAACTAGTTAAATCTAGGTGCTATTTATTTGGACATGCTTTCCACTTTATTTATGTTTGAAGTTCTTCATTACACACTAGATAAGAATTAATACTTCCTTCCAGGTGCCACATTATCATGATACCCCAAATCAATACACCCCTATGTTTTAGCTTTCTTCCTGCTCACCTTTTGTTCTGTGCCTGCTTTATTTTCTTCCATCTGACTCACAGTAGCATCTGGCAAAGTTGTTGCTTTTTCACTGAATAGATCACCTTCTTCATCATCAAATATGTTGGCTGTGGATTTGACTTTGTCTTTAGAGAAATATTATAGCACAAAATTACACTAAAGTGAAAAACCCCACCACAAAATACAAAATTCCTTGAGGACTACAGAGGTACTACAACTGGGCTCAAGGCATTTGTTTAACATGTAGCCAACCCCAGTTTAATTACTAGCATCACATTGTGTTCCCCTGAATCCTAGGAATGATCCTGAGCATAGAGCCAAAAGTAAGGCCTGCGCATCACTGGGTATTTTCTACCCCAACCCTCAAAAGACAAATTCTTCCCTTCTAAAGAATACATAGGGAAGATATTGTTATTTCTTGTTTAATTATAAAGTACTAAGGGGACCAGACTACAATTTTTCAAAACACAAAAGCAGATCAAATGAAACATAGGATACATGGTCTGATGACTTGGCTTATGCATTTTTTCAGAAAAACACCTTCCTATTTTTAGAGGATCTTAAATTGACTTCTAAGATAATAAGAAAGATACAGCAAAAAAAGGTCAAATGATAATCAACTACTCCAGGAATCTGAGATTTGAGGATTGACTTCTACTTTAAAAAAAAAAATTCAGGGCCGGGCGCTGGCGCTGGAGGTAAGGTGCCTGCCTTGCCTGCGCTAGCCTAGGACGGACCGCGGTTCGATCCCCCGGCATCCCATATGGTCCCCTAAGAAGCCAGGAGCAACTTCTGAGCGCATAGCCAGGAGTAACCCCTGAGCGTCACAGGGTGTGGCCCAAAAACCAAAAAAAAAAAAAAAATTCAAACTAGGGGCTGGAGAGATATCACAGTGGTAGGGCGTTTGCCTTAGATGCAGAAGGACCGTGGTTTGAATGCTGGTATCCCACATGGTTCCCTCAGCCTGAGCACAGAGCCAGGAGTAACCCCTGAGTGCTGCCGGGTGTGACTCCCCAATATTAAAAAAATAATAACATAAAAAAATTAAACTCTACAGGAACTCAAAATAAAGAAGCATGTGCATGGCATGCACAGGCCCCTGGGTTCGTTTCTGAACACTACTGGATATAGAGCTTGAAGGCCCCAGCACTCTACCCAAATTTCAAACTCTACAGAAATACTAAATACTAAAATCTAACCCATAACTTCACTGGCCCACCCAAACAAGATGTCTACTGATAAGAGTTTTGGAAATGCACTAATACCCCAAAGTATATGATAATATATTGATTCTAGCTATTACCAAATAAGGCTACAACTGACGATATAACTCAATGTGTTTTAAAGTTTGTGTTCTCACTTAAAGTACCTATGGCTAATTTGTCGGCATAAATAAACCCCATTTTTATTTAACGTCCTCACCAAATTTCACTGAATGAAAGGATGTATTTTATCCTAGCGAGGACTATTTGGGTGTTTTCTAAACTTTCACTACAAAAGCACTGAACTAAAATGTGTTACTGCATGTATAACTAAAATGAGGACAGTAATACATTAGTGCCCCAGAAAGAACAACAACTGTCAAAGAAAGCAACACATTTCTTGTAATTCCAAGCAAGTTCTCAGAGATATGCACTAGTAGCCCTCACAAGGCACAAGGCACAAGAAACACTATTTCTTTTCAGCATCATTTCAATCAGTCTACATCTGCTTGTGTTACGGGAATAGTTGGCACACTCTGAAAGGGTTAAGCTATCGTTTTCTCCTTCACATTTTTTTCCACATCTGCCAAAGATAAAGGAGCTACATCCAAAGAATTCGCTTCTGAATACAGCCTGTTCTGGTCTCATGAGAAAAGTCCCTTCACTATAGCTGCTATAAACTATAGACCCTAGAGTTCTACCCTTCTTTTCTGGAAAAGCAACCAATAGCTCAAAGTCTCGCTAGTCCAAGTGCAATCTGTAGACCAACTACAATCTTGTCTAACCATGGAACTTGTTAGCAATGTAGTCTTAGACCCTATCACTCAAGCACTTCATCATCAGCAATTTGACAAAAGAGGCCTGGAATGGCATGTAAGTAATGATAAAGAACAAGAGACTGAAAAAAAAAAAACTGACTTCATGAATATGTTAGTCCTGGCATAAAATATGTATTCATTAAAATGAAACTTAAGTATCTAAGTGTTAAACTAAGCCAGCATCTAAGTTTTAAACTGAGAAGTATAGACTGGAGAGTGCCAAAATGACCCAGGGAATGAAATCTGCTATGCATGGGGGAAGTCAGGGTTACCTGCATTTTTTTTGGCACAGAGGCAAGAAGCTAGAAATTAAGTATCTTTTACATTAAAAAACAAAAAAAAAAAAAAAACAAGTGTAACTAGGGGCTGGGAAGATCATATAAGAGGGTATCGCACTTACCTAGCACCAGATCAACCTGAATTTGACCCCTGATACCATTTGTGGTCCCCAGAGCCCATCAGGAATGATACCAAAGTAAAAGAGCCCTGAGTACTTGGAGTAAGCCCTACAGTTTAGGTAGAGATGAGATAATGCTGAAAGAACATGCAAGGTGAAGAACAGGTGAGGCTATATATTTTTTCTAGGTTAACATATTTTCTCTGCCAACAAAAGAAGTTTAAACAGGTACTTGTCTTAGGAGGCTTGCTGGAGGAAGTTGCAAAGAAGTCATCGTTGTCGTCATCATCATTGTCATCTTCATCATCAAAGAGGCCAGCAGGTGCTGGGGGGTATAAGCCCTTCCTAGGTGTGGGTATCTTGGGCTTCTGGGGTTCCTTTGTTGCTGGAGCAGAAAGGTCACTGAAGATATCAGCATCACCTGTGAATAGCAAGGGGGACATTCACAGCTGTAAGCGTGGGTGTACAAAAACCAGGGCCATCCACAAAGGTCTTTTAGTTTCACAAAAACACATCAACAGGACTTGGTAACTAACTTCCATCCTTTGCTACTAGAGAATGTTTTGTGCAGAATACATAAACTTCCAAAGCTACATACGGGGTTCTAAGAGAATATAAGCAAACATCAGTCAGAAGAGCTTCCTGTAAGCTCTTTGATGCATATGAAGCTCCTCCTACTCTTCAAGAATAGAACTGAATTGCAGTTTTACAGTCTTTAAAATAACTACCTTAGGGACACCAAGGAAACAGCTCAAGGCTCAAGAGTACAGGTCTTGCATATATTAAGCCCTGGATTTTATCCCAGTACAAGATGGTTCCCCATTCATTGGCAGATGCAGTCCTGGTAGCCCCAGCAATGATGGACCCAAGCATCAGAGCATTACAGGCCCAAGCACTGAATCGTTCAACTCGATTGGCCAAGTGTTGCCAGAAGTGGCATGGGGTCTCCAACATTGCTTGAAGAACACTCCCTACTCCTACTCCAAACAAAAACTTATGATGCAATAAAATCTTTTTAATTAAAAACGTTATGATACCTAAAAATACAGAAACAGCTCCTGCTGGGATTTTCTTTCCAGGTTTGGAGGATGAAGATGCTAAAATGAGAAACAAAGAGGAATGTCAGCAAAGAAAATGACTCTCCTTATTCAAAGCACCTTCCTGAAAGTAAAACACATCAGAATTAGCACAAATAGGTGTAACATCATACAGGAAACCTTCTTAAAACTAATTTTTCCTAAAATTGTTTAAAAACTAAAGGGCATTGTCTACCCTATTGATGTCATATTTATTCCTCTGTACCAATAAACTGAGCTACAATTCCACAAAGAAGCACTCTTATTGGGCAAATGGGCAACGAAGGGACTGACTGAAGAGGGAAAAGAAAGTATAGAGCATGTATGAGGGACACAGGAAGAGAACAAGCAGGATTCTGAAAATTTGCCTATCCTTCCCAGTGTGGTGAGAATAAACTAGTAAAACCAAGGGGGCCACAGCAATAGTACAGTGGAGGGCAATCATCTTGCATGCAGTCAACCTGGATTTGAATCTGGCATACCATACAGTCCCCCAATCCTGCCAGGAGTGATATCTAAGCACAGAAAGCCAGGAGTAAGCCCTGAGCACCATGGGATGTGTCAAAGAAAACTACATAAATAATAAAGAACAGCAACACAAAAACAAAAAACAGCAAAAAAAAAAAAAATGAGACATCAGTAAAGTAAATAATAGGGAGAAATTAAGCAAGACATTCCTCTCCAAGGTGGATATCAGGAATTGCAAGGCAATCAAGTTAGCCATAATCATAGAGATTGGGAAACTGATGACTGGGGAAACTGAGCCACTTAGCATGACCACTTAATTCCCACAGATGTGCTCACAGATGTAATGGGATAACATTTATAAGGTGTTCCGAATTTAAAAAAAAAATCCAAAGAGGGCTGCAGAGACGGTCTAGACATGGTCAAGCACCATCCCAACCCATCAGGAGTGATACTGAAGTGAGGAGATAATAGTAAGCCCTAAGCACGCTAATTGTGGTCCAAAAAACAAAAAATAAAGAACTTCATAGGTGAATCTGACACATGGTAGATTTAAGAGCAAATTTTAAAAGTGTTTTTTTGGAATTAAACTTAAGTTTTATTCAGCACAACTATAGAGTAATTTTATTGTCTGACAATCTTATACTGTCATAAAAAGGGCAAAATAGTGATGTGAAGTTACAGATGAAACTTTTGTGTTTTTCTAATACAAAAATTAGTAAAATGAATTGCTTTTAAATAGGCCAAAGTAAACACCACAGAAATAAAATGTGGAAACAATATGAGGGATTCATCTTCAATGGGAAATAAAATAGTTTTGGAAATCTGAGTCAGCTCCAACTCATGTTTACCTTCATTAACAGATGCTCGAACTTCTGACTCCAATGGGGCTTCCTTGAAGAGGTCGCTCTGGTAGTAATACAAAATAGGATTTAAAAAAAGAAAACTAAAAGCAGAAGGAAACGGGATCAGAGTGATAGCACAGCAATAGAGTGATTGCCTTGCAGGTGGCCAATCCAGGAACAATCTCCAGCATCCCATATAGTTCTATAAACTGAGCACAGAGCCAGTAGTAACCTCAGCATTGCCGGTGTGGCCCAAGACTTTAAAAAAAAATTTTTTTTTTAAATCAGAGGAAAATATAGCTACGTTTGAAGCATTGCAGAAAAGAAATTTATCAAGTTGAAAACTATATATTTACTGTTCTGTCAGAAATTTAGCTTCTGAGAGTAAAGACTGGCAAAATCAGACTGAAATAATTTAATGTACTTGTGTCCAAGAATTAAATACAGGGATCAGAGAGGTGGTGAAAGCGGTAAGGCGACTGCCTTGCGTGCGCTAGCCTAGGACAAACCGTGGTTCGATCCCCTGGCATCCCATATAGTCCCCCAAGCCAGGTGCTATTTCTGAGCGCATAGCCAGGGGTAACCACTGAACATTATCAGGTCTGCCCCTCCCCCAAAAAAGAATTAAATAAAGTATGAAAAATTACAATTTCTTTTTGTCTATCCAGTTTTCTTGATTAAATTAGATCTTTACTAATAATACTATATATCCTCTTTCGACCCCCAAAAAAAGAAAATTTTTATAATTTTGAACTAAAAAAGAAAAGATAACCAGAACTTAAATTTTAGTTCAAAATATCAAAGCAGATGCAAATTTCAACTAAGGAGCTATTTTATCCTGCTAAAGAAAGTCTCTTTCTTTTCTGTGACCATACAAAGCTTGATCAATTACTAAACTCACCTCTTCATCGTCATCATCAAAAAGGCCCTTCCCTCCACTGAACAGGCCACCTTTAGAACCAAATGGTGAGAAATCTTCATCAGTCAGCTTGGGAGGTGCAAACAAGTTATCATCTTCATCTAGTAAAGAGAAAACAATATTGTGCAGGAAAAATTTACAGTGAGGTTGGTTTGGGGGCTGTACTTTCAGCTATGTTGATGAATGCTGGTGAGTGGTGAGTGCTAGGGTTGAACCTAAACCTCCTGCATGCACTAAGCCTATTGAGCAAACTTGCCAGCCCTAAGGATGAATCTAGAACAGAAAATGAAAGTGGCTTACTTTATAAGGCCAGAGCAAGAGAATAGCAAGTACATTTGCATTGTACATGCCCAACCTGGGTTCAATCTCTAGCAATATATATGGTTTCATGAGCACTAGAGCCAAGAGTAAGCCCTGAGCACAGACAGGTACAGCCCACCCACCCACCCACCCCAAAAAAAAAAACCTCAAAAAGTGTTTTACATTAACTCCAAATTTGGAATAAAGCTAACAAAATGTAACAAAGCTTTTGAGGGCTGAAAACCTTTGGCCTGCTCTCAAGACAAATCTCATTTGTCAGTGTATGAAAGTGACACTTTATGAATTACATGATATCCAAGAAGAACTGATTGAGAAAATGGACCTACCATCTGAGGGAGTTCTCCTCTCTTTCTCTTTTGATATCTTTTGAGGTTTTGCTTCTCCTGAGGACAAAATTTGAAATACAGAAATACATTTAATAGACTCCAGTCTATTAAATCCTCTATTAGCTTCATGACTCCTTAGCTAAGAGCAAGAAGTATCAGTTCCTTATGTCTCAGTTCTATCCAAGCATTGCACACAGTTCCTTCTATGGGCCTTTCTTTTTGTTTGTTTGTTTGTTTGTTTTGGAGCCATGCCCATCAATGCTCAGGGGTTTCTCCAAGCTCTGCACTCAGTAATTACTCCTTGTAGACCTCGGGACATCAGTGATCAAACTCAGGTCAGCCACATATATGCAAGTCAAACCTCCTGTCTGCTGTGTGTTATTACTCCAGCCCTGTCCATGGGCCTCCTTCTAAGGCAGAAAGCTTCAGCTTACATTCCACGGCCATGTACACATGAGAACTGCAGTCTATCAAAGAATTGTTCTAACTTCGTTAATACTACTAAATCTCTGAAATATAATATGTTCCTATTTATTTGGTCAAAATACGGGACAAATGCTAAGTAAGAAATTCTTAAATTGAGGTTCATAGAACCTTGGAGTAACAATTCCTGTATAGGTCACGTAAAACACTCTACTGATTGGCACATGAGCTTTTTTCTTCTGAGTCCAATGTTATCATGAATCTATAAACCAAACAGGAATAAGATCTACAATGTTATTCCATGCCTTCATAATTAAATAAGGAAATTCATCCTCAGTGAAGCCCAGCACAATATCTTTACCCTCCCTGCCACCCAGTTAACTCACTTGAGGGTGTAGCTTTTTTCTCTTCATGGTTCAGAGTATCTCCTCTTATACGAGCTGCCAGTTCATCAGCAAATGATGTAGATTTATTTATTTTCTGAAGACAGAAAAGACAGAAAGAATATTTTTTTGTTTTGTTTTTGTTTGGGGGACAAAACTGGTTATATACCAAGTAAAGTCCTGGCTCTGCACTCAGGAATCACTCCTGGTAAGCTTGGGACCATATGGGTTACCAGGAATCAAACCCAAGTCAGCTACATGCAAGGGAGCCCTATCTTCTGCACTACTGCAATGGTCCAGAAAGCACAATTTTTTAGAACATAAAACTAGTAGAATTTACTATGAGTAACCTAAAATACAAAGTAAATAATGGCAAAGAAACAAATGACAAAATAATTTACTAAATCAAACATATGAACTAATAAAGATGACAGGAGAAACAGGATAGTGTTTCTTCAAAGGAAAATGTATTTTTTTTTACTAACCTTGATTTTTACACTATGTGACCTAGATAAGAAAACTATCCTGAATTCAATATAAACAGAGCATTAGTAGAACCTAACAGAAACTTCCTCAAAAACAAAAAATACAGATGGCCAAAAGGCACGTGAAAAAAACGTTCCACATGACTAATCATAAGGGATATGTAAATCAAAACACTTGTGTTATCATCTCACATGACAGAGACTGGCACACATAAAGAACAAGATAACCAGTGCTGGTGCAAATGTAGGGGACAAGGATCTCCTTTTTCTTTCTTTTTTTTTTTTTACAGCCCCCCGCCCAGGACCTCTTATTCATTGCTGATAGGAATGTCCACTGGTCTTACAGTTTTGGAAAAGAGTCTGGACATTCCTCAAAACTCTAGAAATAGAGTTTCCATTTTGATCCAGCAATATAGCTCCTGGGAATATACCCTAGGGGCCCAAAAACAATGCAGAAAAGGCATCTGTGCTCCTATATTCATTGTAGCACTAGTCACAATAACCAGAATCTAAAAACAACCCGGGGCCGGGCGGTGGCGCTAAAGGTAAGGTGTCTGCCTTACCTGCGCTAGCCTAGGACGGACCGCGGTTCGATCCCCCGGCGTCCCATATGGTCCCCCAAGCCAGGAGCGACTTCTGAGCGCATAGCCAGGAGTAACCCCTGAGCGTCACCGGGTGTGGCCCAAAAACCCAAAAAAAATAAAAAAATAAAAAAAATAAAATAAAAACAACCCAAGTGCCCAAGGGAAAAAAAAATGAGTGGATAAAGAAACTGGTATATTTACACAATGAAATACTATTCAACTGTTAGGAAAAATGAAGTCATGCTTATACATGAGACATGGAAAATATTGTATTGAGTGAAATGAGTCAGAAAAAGAAAGACAGAAATAGAATAACTGCATTCATTTGTAGGATATTTAAGAGAAGAAACATGATATGAGAATAATATCCAATGATAATAGATAAGGGCCAGGTGGCTTGGTCCATGATAGGAAGTTTGCCACAAAGAGAGGAGAGTACAGTTAGGGAGGGGAAGAGACCATTGTATCAATTACAGTTGAAAATGATCCCTCTGGACAAGAACTCTGAGCTGAAAGGAGATAAAGTGCTAATGCATAATACCCTTTCAGTAACAAGTATGCAAACCACAGTGCCGAAAAGGAAAAGGAGGGAAAGGAAAATGAAAAAAGTGCCTGCCATAGAGGGAACTGGGGAGGGAAATAAGGGGAGAGGGGAAGTGAGAGTGGTAGGAAACCTGGAACAGTGATAGTTGGAAATAAACACTGGTAAAAGGATGAACATTGGAACACGGCATTACTGAAACTCAACCATCAACAAGATTTTAACTCTGGGGCCAGAGTGATAGCGCAGCAGTAGGGCATTTGTCTTGCGATCAGCTGACTCAGGGTGGACCTGAGTTCAATCCCCAGAGTTCCATATGGTCCCCCAAGCAAGGAATAATTTCTGAGTGCATAGCCAGAAGTAATCCTGAACATCACCAGGTGTGGCCCAAAAGCAAAAAAAAAATTTTTAACTCTAATTATTACAGTGATTCAATTAAAAATAAATTAAAACAATAAACAAAAATAATTATCCTGAGGAGCTTGGGGGTGAAGGAGAAAGGAGAGGAGTCTGGGATCCTAAAACTTAAGATCAAAATATATTTTGGAAGATCTGATTTTTAAAACCCTAACAATTGTAGAGAAAAAGTGATATTTGTGAAACAGACTGGGAAATTCAACATTATGTCCAAGAGCACAAATGAAATGACAAATACAAAACTAAAAGTAAATGACTAGAAGTGACAAGTTTAAAAAAAGAGTCATAAATATAACTTCTAAACCTCTGTCAAGCAATAACAATTTGTCTTTCTTACAAGTCTGGCATTTTCCTCAAGGTCTTCAATATCTTCTTCCTTCTCAGAATCAGCAAAAATATCACAGCCATCATCATCCTCTTCATCATCACTCATTTGTACAATGTGCTAAGAGTACAAATCACCAGATTAGAACTCTTGTATTCACCAGGTTGAAAAAGATACTCAGACTTTAAGCTTCTCCTTTAAAATAGTAACCTTTCAAAAATAATGATGGTGACTAAAGAAGCAAAACTGATGCAGTAATACTACTAGAAAAAATAATACGATGGTTTTCAGTGAAAACTGTAACTGCAAGTGTAATTGTAAGTGCAATTTAATTGTAAGTGCAAGACTATGAAATACATTCACTATTTGAGTAAATCAAATAATAGTTCTATATAAATGCAGATATTATTGCTAGAAGGAATAAAGTCGTAACAATGAGAAGTATCCAAGAAAGAGCAACTGAAAGGAAGCTAACTAACAAAACCACATTGGAAATACACATTCTCATATCATTAGAACAGTTAACTCTGGAGACTAAGAAGATGACAAGGGGCCGGCGAGATAGCATGGAGGTAAGGTGTTTGTCTTTCATGCAGAAGGACGGTGGTTCGAATCCCGGCATCCCATATGGTCCCCCGTGCCTGCCAGGAGAGATTTCTGAGCATAGAGCCAGGAGTAACCCCTGAGCGCTGCCGGGTGTGACCCCACCCCCCCACCCCAAAAAAAAGAAGATGAAAAATGAAGGGCTCAAACTTAGCCTTACAATTTACTTCTAATTTTTACAAAGAAAGCCACTGGTATGTATAATTGTCGGGAGCTGGGCCACACCCAGCAGCGCTCAGGCGTTGGTTGCTCCTGGCTCTGTACTCAGTAATTACTCTTGGCTGGCTCAGAGGACCATATAGGATGCTGGGGATCAAACCTGGGTCAGCCACATGCAAGGCAAATGCTCTACTCACTGCACTATATATCCAGTCCCTGATATGAATAATTTAAAAAAATTATGTTTAGGAGAAGAGCCAAAAGTAACCCCTGAGCACCAAGTAACCTCTGAGTGCCACCGGGTGTGGCTCAAAAACCAAAAAATAAAAAAATAAAAATTATGTTTAAATCAGGGCCAGATATAATATTTATCTTATTTGTTACACAGATTATATTATAGAAAACAAAATATGATACACAGTAGCTATGTTTCTGAACCTAAAATATACTTGTTTTTTCCTATGCACCCATATTTAGAGTAGTTTCATGTAAAATTAGTCACAGAAAGTAATTAACAGTAATAAGTAATAAAATTTAAATGGATGTGTGGTCTCTCTCAAATGATTTCCTTGTTTGTACAAATTTCAGACCACAGTCTATCGAAAGAAATCAAACAACAGATGATGGTTGAAGGAGAGGATCTCCCGTACACATGAGAAAAGAATTTCTTTAGAAGCATAAATCATGCTATAACTGTGTAGTCTAGAAGACTTTTTTTTTTTTTTTTTTTTGGTTTTTGGGCCACACCCCGTGTTGCTCAGGCTTTACTCCTGGCTGTCTGCTCAGAAATAGCTCCTGGCAGGCACGGGGGACCATATGGGACACCAGGATTCGAACCAACCACCTTTGGTCCTGGATCGGCTGCTTGCAAGGCAAACGCCACTATGCTATCTCTCCAGGCCCAGTCTAGAAGACTTTTAACCATTTAATGCACCTTAATTTTACTGATATATTTTCTCAATTTTTAAAGAAGTGGTGGGGAATTCATGAACTGAAAAGGTATCATGCTTATCAATTTATCTCCTTTCAGCACCCAGTTCAGTTAAAGTTTTCTTTTGGAGGTTTCTTCCATGTAGAGAAAATTTGTTTTCTAATTTATTTGTTTTCTAGGAAAACAACAATAAATAATAAAGTAGAATCAACAAACATATATAGGGATAGAAAATGATTGTTCTGGACAAGAACTAGGTCCTAAAAGGAGGTAAAGTGATAATGCATAATACACTTTCAGTAAGTGTTACAACAACAGAAAATGGGAAGGAGGGAGGGAGGTAGAGGGAACAAGGTAAGGCTGGAGGGAGTGGGGGCAAAGGAGGGACAGTTGGGGGTTGGTGAAGATAAGTACACACTGGTGATGGGATGGGTGCTCCAACACTATAAATTAAAAATTAATCATGATTATTTTATTATTTTAATTATTGTTATATTATTTTAATTATTATTTTATTTTAATTATTTTTATTTTTATTATTAAAAATAATTTAATTATTAAATTTATTATTACTTGTATCCAGTGATTCAACACAGAATTTAAAAATTATATACATGGAGGCTCAAAAAATAGTACTCAGGTAGGATGCTTGCCTTGTAGGAGACCAACCCAGGTTTGATAAACGGCATCCCATATGGTCCCCAAAGCACTGCCAAGAATAACTCTTGAACATCATTGTGTGTGGTGTAGTCCCAAACAATATATATATTTATATGCTTATATATAAACTATGTGTATATATATGTATGTATATATGTGTGATTGTATATATATATCTAATATATATATGTATATATATACATCTAATACATCATATATATATATATATATACATACACACACACACACACATATATACTAAGGGCTGGTAGCCTAAAACTATGAAATACATGAAGATATAAGCACTTTCTCATAAGTCTTTCTGAACTAATTTTAGTATCTACTTATGCATTTATATTTAACACATATGTGTATTATGCTACAATTAAAATCTTGAAAGCCATCTCAGTATATGAACTTACCTGGTTTTGATCATCGTCACTATGATCGACAAAATCTTCATCTGACTCCTTTGGGGGAAAAATAAGGCTTTGTTGTTAATATAGACTTTACTCATATGGACAAAAATGATCTAAAGTCTAAGTCTTTGAGGCAAGTCAATACTTGGCCTCATTATAATGATTGCTAACCATCTAAAGTATCATCAGGTATAGCTGACTATATATATAAGTATATATATACTCACACATAATATACAGAGCTGACAATATTCCCAGTAGTTGTTTCAATTGAAAGTAAGTGCTATGACTTGTTTAAACATCTATATCAATTTTTAATATCTTCCTTCACTATCATAGCAAACCTTTGAATTTAAAGCAAAAATTTTGTCCTGGATGTAGTTGTTGGTAGCAAAAGGCATTCTTCACTTGGCCATAAATAAAAACATAAATGCCATATTTTTCATACCACAAGACACACATCCCTTCCCCCAAAAGTGCGTCTTACAGAGTGAATGCTGCCTGAAGTTGAAGCCTGAATGCAAGGGAGGAGAGCATCTAAAAACTATGTGTGTCTTATAGTAAGGTGCATATTATAGAGTAAAAAAATATGGTACATACATAATAAAATAAAAGCTGCATACTTAATTAAGGATACCTGCATTAATTAAATATTCCAGGGGCCGGTGAGATAGCATGAAGGCAAGGCGCTTGCCTTGCATGCAGAAGGTCAGTGGTTCGAATCCTGGCATCCCATATGGTCACCCGAGCCTGCCAGGAGTGACTTCTGAGCTTAGAGCCAGAAGTAACCCCTGAGTGCTGCCAGGTGTGACCCAAAAACCAACAACAACAACAAAAAAATTAAATATTTCAAGTCTGGACTCCACTCTCTCTCTCTATAGTGCCTCTAAGGAAGATAATCACTTCCACAGGTCCAAGAAGGGGA
Source organism: Suncus etruscus (assembly GCF_024139225.1). Taxonomy (NCBI): domain Eukaryota; kingdom Metazoa; phylum Chordata; class Mammalia; order Eulipotyphla; family Soricidae; genus Suncus; species Suncus etruscus. The sequence goes on along the minus strand of NC_064864.1, from coordinate 32,776,412 downwards.
CATCAGCTTCCAGTCACAAAATAATGAGTTCTTATCAATGGCTAAAAGCAAATTATCTAGCCAAAGGGGCCAGAGAGAGAGTACAGTGAAAAGGTACTTGCCATGTACATAGCCAGTCAGAGTTCAACCATATGCTTGATTCTCCAAATACTCCCATGAGTAATTCCTGAGTGTACAACTAATCTACAAAAGAATTAACACTGCTGAATCTTCCCACTTCGACTGGTCAAAGCTGTCTGGCACCTTCTTGAAATGTGGGGATGGATTGGGAAGTGGAGGATAAAGGGCTGATTCCCCTTTCTCCCTGAAGGCACAATAGGTTGCAGCCATACTCAACACCCTCCAACATAGAAATAGCCTAGATCCATATCTTAACCTCAGAAAAATGCCAAGCCACCATATTTTTTCAGATCTATATTTCATAGTACTGACAGCCCAATAGGAGCACAGAAAATCTGATGGGAGTTATATTAAAAGAGTCTAAACAAATGATATAAGGCAGCTCAACCAGGGGCCAGAGTAATAGCACAGCAGATAGGCAACTAGCAGGTAGTTATATGTGGACAACCCAGGCTCGATCCCCAGCATTCCATATGGTCCCACAAGCTTGCCAGGAGTAACTTCTGAGCACAGAGCCAAAGTAACTGGAGCCCTGCGGGTGTCACTCAAAACGAAAAAAACAAAAGAAGGCTCAACCAGCACAACCCAGCACAAAAGATCTATAAAAATGACTAAAACATTACAAAGACAGTGGGATATATTTTTATTTTATATTATTTTTATATTTATATTTATTTATATTTACAAGATTATATTTACAAGAGCAGTGGGATATATAAGTTATCAGAAATTGGCTCTTATTTTATCTAAGCTTAAACAATTCCTTTTGACTTTATTTTAACAAACATGAAATATAAATTTGTGCTTGCAAGGGGGTAAGCTGGGGTAGTGGGTGGGAAATCTGGGAACATTACAAGAGGGTTGGTAGCACTGGAAATGGGATATGAACTGGAAATATTTACTACAAGAAACAAATATATTATGAATAACTTGGTAAATCAAGGTATTATAATTTAAAAAATTTTGAAGAATTATTCAAAGGAAAAGAATCCACCCAAATACCTAAATTTCCTGTTCAAAATATATTTTGATGGTGGGAGAAAAGGCAACAGTACAAGAAATTCAAACAATATTACTTTTGTTTCTCCTAAAGACAAAAAAGAAATACAATTCAATGGGGGAAATTTCAGAATATGACTTCTAGAAGAAAAGATTTAGGAATAAGTCATTCATACAGAAATGTTATCTAATTGGTTTGCTAAAAACATGACCTGTGTTTTCTGCCTACCACTGCACAGATACACCAAATGACCCTTACCTCCTCATCATTTTCTTCTTCACTGTTTACAATACTACCATGGTCACTGCCCACAGAGCCTTTAATATAAAAGAGAAAAGGTTTTAAATTTCCATTTTTACAAATGTTTTCATAACTCCTTTCAAAATCACAAACTATCATACAATAACATGAGAAATGATAAAACCATGTGAATCCCTTAACCAGAATTAAAAGTGTCTTCACTATAGTGAGGAATAGAATTTCACAAGCCTAAAAAAAAAAAAAAAAAGCCCTGAACTATTCAAATACCGTATATGCTCGAGTATAAGTCAGGTTTTTCCAGCACAAGATTTGTGCCAAACTTGGCTTATACTCAGGTCATAAAGGTTGTTTAATTCATTTTGCATACTGATTCAAATGCACATAGTCTCCAGTCATCTTCTGTGGTCTGCTGGTGAGTGCAGCGCTTCAGCTCAGTCCACAAGTCGAGACTGAGCTGAAGAGGTAGGCAGCTGAACTGAACTGGATGCCACTGAACTATTTAACCCACAATATTCTGCATTTTGTATGAGACCAACAGCAGTGATGATATCTGCGAACTCAGTGATGATGACAATGTCTATGCTGATGCCCTCACATTAGATACAGCTGAAGCTCTGTTTGGACATACAGATGATGAGGAGGAGGAATCCAATTTTGAAGGATTTTAACTTTTGTGATTTAGCTTGATTATCTGTTAAACTACGGTTTTCTGCACTTTACTTAAAGTTTTAAAGTTATTGTTGCTAGTTTACAGTTTTTCTTTAAAAATAAATGTTGAAAAATATTTAACCTACAGATTCCTCAGTTACTGTAATTGTTTTGTGTATATATTTTTATTTTTAAAATTTACCAGTGGCTGCTGCATTTTCTACCTTGGCTTGATGACTTGATGAGTCATCAAGTTTCCCCAGTTTTTACGGTAAAATTTGGGGGGAGGGACTTATTCTTGGGCCAGCTTATACTTGAGAATATACAGTATGTCATAGTTGTAAAGTGGGGTGGTGGGAGGGGATTGAGAATTTGTATGTATTAGACTAAAATAAAACAAGAGATTTGACAACTAAATGTGGTCAGTGACCCTGAACTGGAATCCTAGACTAGAGCAAAACTGCCAACTCTTAAGGACATTACTGAAAAAAACTTAAATAGAAGATTAGTTAGCAACTAAGTATTAACTATTACTATTAACCAAGATTATCCAGTAAAATTTCCTAACTTTGAAAAGGACAACGCTATTATATATCCTTAGTACAAAACAGAGAAACAATCGGGTGAAATGACATAGTATATGCATAATGTAGCTCAAATCATTATAAAAAAGTTGTATATATAGAAAACAGTAAAATAAATGTGGTTAAATGTTAATTGGCAACTTGGGTAAAAAGGTTTGCATCCTTCAAGGCCATGCTCTACCTTGCACACATATTATCCAACTTATCTTTACTTGCTTGTTCTTTCAAGCATGCATTCTTTCTTAACATGAGTTCTTCTCCTTCTGCCCTGTTTAAATCTTTATAAATAAATTTTCATTCCATTAGATTAGGGAAAAATATATGGAAATTCTTTTTTATATAACTTTAACATTTTTAATTATTTTAAAATAAGTTTAAAAGAGGGAGGTCTTCTTTGTGCCTAAGAGCCATTTTCACCCCAGGTCAGTTACACTTAAGGAAAAGTGAAGCCATGAACTAGGGTCGGGTGTTCCACCTTTCCCAGCTGGGCTCCACACAGTCACAGTCCCAAGAGGCAGGCAGACAGAAAAGCAGCGAGATCCTCTGATTCAGAAGAGCTATTTTCAACACACATCAGTGCACTCTCTTCCCCCCCAAAAAAAAGAAGCACCAGGACAAGGGGAGGGTTCTTCCAGCCATCCTAGTTGGACTCTGCCCAGCCACATAGTCCCAAGAGACAGAAGCAGACAGGCAGACCAAGAGCAGGGTCCTCTTTGATTCAAAAGAGCCATTTCCGCCCAGGTTAGTGTACCAGCACAAAGTGCAGCATCTCGGCACTGCTTAATTCTTCTAGTCAAAGAGGCACAATCACAACACAAAAACACCACCATACTGCAAAGGTACAATGGAAAAGCAATGAAGAATATAACAAGGGTTAGCAAATGCAGATAGTAGTTCTGAAGATAAACCTACTATCAGCCACCTAAATAGTCTCTTGGATTAAGACTAAAAAGAGGAAATGTTAATGATGTGCAAGAACTAAAAGAAATCATGTGATGAACAACAAATTAGACGCCAGAAGATTATGAATAGAAATGAGAAAACTTAAAAAACAAGTGACAACTGAAATTTGGTAGGTGAAATGAAAAAGAGACTGGAGTGCTCATTAGAAAAGTAACAAGTGGTGAGGACAGAATCACTGAGTTGGAAGATGAGCTGCATAATACCTAGATAACAACAGAGATGAAAAAGTTTTAAAATAAATGAAAAGAAGATGGAAAAAATCACCAACATAAATTAACAGACACCAATATAACTTAAGGATAAAATCAACAGAAACAACATTAAAAGTCAATGGGGTTCCAGAGAGTCAGGAAGAAAAGCCCTAGGAAAAAATCAAAAGTCAAAGACATAATTTCTGAAAAGTTCTCCGAGAAGTGCTTACACTCACATCCTAGATGTCCACAGAGTACCAGTTAAAAGAAACCCAAATAAAAGCACCACAAGCTAAATCCTAGTCACAATGAGGAAAACGTTGATAGAGATCTAGGTGCTGAAAGGAAATAAAATATGAACTATACCCTTTAGTAACAATATTACTAATTGCTAAACAACAGTGTCAAATAATAAAAAGGAAGAGAGAGAAGAAAAATGTGTGCATAAGAAACAGGCAGTGGTGAAGCCAGGATGATAACAGAGTAGGGGCATTTGCCTTGCACACGGCTGACCCCCGACCCGAGTTTGATCCCCAGCAATCCGTATCGTGTCCTGAGCCTGCCAGGAGGGATTTCTGAATGTAGATCCATGAGTAACCCCTGAGCACTGCTGGGTGCAAACCAAGAACAAAAAAAGAGAGTGAGAGAAACAAGTAGGCAGTGGGAGAACAGGAGGGAAAATGGAAACATTGGTGGTTGTAAATGTGGGCAGATAAAGGGTATTGTCCACCGTTTGACTGAAACTCAACCATGAACAACTTTGCAACTCAGTGTATCTCTGTGTCGCAATGATTCAATTCAATAATTAAGAATTTAACAAGTTTAAGAAAAAAATAAAAGTAAAAAAATATATATTTGATACAAAATAGTACCTTCACTAGACAGCTCTCCAAGACCTACATCTTCCTGTTCCATGAATAGCTTGGACCCAATCAAATAAGGTAAAGGACGATCAATGTAAAGATCCTAAGAAAAAAGAGAATATATCAATATATCAATAAATATTTAGATGAAGAAAGCATTCCACTTACTATCAGATATTTCATCCATTCTTCCAAAAAAAGTAACATGATAAAAATTGGAGAATAAGGTACAGTCAGATTAAAAGTGCAACCAAAATAAATAAAGAAAAAGGTTAATGATAAAAGTAATAAAATCCTAGGAAGGGAAAAGTAATGCGTCACACCAAATTGCTCTTTTGAAATACTTAGTATTAATGGAAATGGCAAAGGATGTAGAGAGTTTAGCAGCAGAAACTAAACAAGGAAAGGGATGCAACTTCCTAGGAAAAGTTCAGAACATAGGAATAGGACAAAGTGAAAGAAATTCTGTTGAGCTTTGATACCACCTTTTTCTTTTTTGTTTTTGTGACACACCCGATGGTACTCGGGGTTCACTCCAGGTTCTATGCTCAGAAATTACTCCCAGTGAGCTTAGGGACCACATCCAATGCCAAGGATCATACATGGGTTGGCTTATGCAAGGCAATCGCTCTACTCCCTGTACTATTGCTCTGCCCTGCTTTAATGCATTCTTACTCTTATTTTTCCCCCTAAAAAGTAATATATTTTAGGCTTCCACAATATGCCAGCAACATCAGTTAGCACTAACTCTGCGCTCTTAGAGAAACAGAGGACTGTAAGAGACTGAACTCTATCTGCCTCTTTCCAACAAACTCATTCAACTTCCACTCACACACACACTAACTAAAAGCCAGGGAAATTTTTAGTCCTTATTTAAAAAAAAAAGTTAACATAAAACTATAGCAAAAAAAAAAAAGAAAAATAAGAAAACCTTAACTTTAGTTAAAACTATTTGCAGTGGCAGTGGAGGAAGTTTTAATGTAATTGATTTTCTGTGGTTGTTGGTTGTTCACTCCTCTCATGGTGATGAAAGCTGCACATTTTTTTCAAAGGAACCCAAATGCTGCTGTAGGTCTGGTTCTGCAGGCAGCAAGCCAAGCCAACCCAAGGATCTGGGAATCTTTACACTATTCCCAGATCTTAGTGGGACATACTTTTGAAGGATGTATAATTTTCAATCATAAGTGTGACAAACTGAGAAGCAGAAAGCTCATGTACTCAGTGAGAGTAGCATGTTTGTCGCCAAGAGACATTTCATTCTGAAGACATATGGTAGCACCCATTTGCTGAAAGAACTGGTTCCCCTATTGAAACCAGCAAGGGATTACAGTGGGCTTAACTCAATTCAAAACGTATTTTATTCTCATAAGAATTTCATGAAGCCTTCTTACTAAGGGTAATCATACTGGAATTTCTAGGAAGAAATAATTTCTTAATGCAATTTTCCCAAACAGAGCAGCTTATTGTCTGGGATATAGGAATTCTGACTTTTAATACTTAGTACTTAATACTTAGTACTTTGGATTTCCCAGAGAGTCGGGTAATCAGTGAACCAGATAAAACCCTGGAAATTCTGATGAGTTAGCTTGACCCAGCAGTTCTGGATTACGTAAAAGATGGTGTTACTGCAAAAAAAATGTCACTTGAGAGAGTAATGTGACCTGATAACAGGTTCTGTCATTGATAACATACCATTCAATTCTTGTGGGTATTTGATGAATGGAATGAAATCAGATGGAACTTATTGGACTATTCACATAATTCCAGAACCAGAATTTTCTTACGTTAGCTTTAAAACAAACTTGTTAGACCTTTTAAGATGACCTGATTAGGCAAGTGGTCAAAGTCTTCAATCCAGGAAAGTTTGTGACCACTGCTTGTAAATCAGAGTTCTAAATGTCAAACAGTGCTTTCTTTGCCCCTGAATATTCAAAGTTTTAAATGTCTTGATTGCCATAATGCTGTTTAATGACTACAATTGTTTTACCAGTTTCACTAGAAAGCAGCAACAGCAGAGTTAATTAAGAAAAATGAAGAAAAAAATGCAAAAAGAGAACACACATAGAAGGTGATGGCTGCTTTTTAGATGTTGATACCAGGGTCTATGCTTTCAATAACCACCACTTTGTAGCTGCAGAAAACCTAAATGTAATGATAGTGTAATCATTTTAAATTATATGCATTCTTATATCAAGGAGTTAGATATATTGCATGAATGCTCTCTTCTGTGTTTAGGTATCCTATGCCACTCTTGATGTGAAATTAAAGGGCATGTAGAGAAACCTTTTACTATATAAAACATTACAACAGTTGTGAAAACAATTCAATTTGGTTTATGGTAATATTTCTCCAGGTATCATCCAAAATCCCCCAAAGACAAGGCTAGTCCTAGTCCTCACTAGATATTGGCCTCAGCCTGTCTGGGACTGTTCTAGTGTGCTGCCAGGATTCTTGCATCCAATTACCTCCACTTTCTAAAACGTATTCTCTACTATTATTGAAGCCAGTTTCTACTTCGAAGTTTTAGCAACAGCAATTAAAAGTTTTCTTCTATGAGTCAAGTCCTCAAGAAAATGACAGCTGAGGCTAGAGCAATAACACAGCGATAGGGAGATTGCCTTGTACTCGGCTGACCCAGGACAGACCTGGGTTCAATCCCCAGCGAATATCCCGTATGATCCCCTGAGCCAGGAGCAATTTCTGAGTGCATAACCAGGAATAACCCCTGACCGTCACTGAGTGTGATCCAAAAAGAAAAACAAAAAAAAAAAAGAAGATAGCCTTCTATTGTGTATTACTTGTTGTAACATTGCTTCCTATATTTATATTTCTTTAATTGACTTCTTTTTACCCGCCACTTTCCTTTTTCCCTCCTCTACCCCAATAAAGCAATATATCATCATCAAATGTTATATTAACAATTCTATGTCCAATTAAAGCACCAAAACATAATAAATATGACAATGAACATTTTACCTAAATGTTCTTTTACCTTTGGCTCAAGGATCAATTCCACCCGCTCATTAACATCATCTTCTTCAGAATCTGAGTTTCCTGCTTTAATATCAAGTTGTTCAAATGCACTATCCAATACTTGTAAGCCAAAGTTCACAGCCTCTTGGACTTTTGGAATTAGATCTACTTCTTTCTGCTCCCGGGTCTTTTCCTATAAGTAAGTATATTCAGTCTCCGATATGGTTATACCACTACTCCATATGAGCCCCACAACACTCACAAAAAATAAAAGAGCAAAACAAATACACACGATAGACTCATGTCTCAAACTCACATTCATTCAAAAGGATGTATGCACACACCATTCATCACAGCACTCAGTAAAATAGCTAAGAGTTGGAATCAACCTAGATGTCCAACAATAGATCGTGAAGAGGTGGTACATATATACAATGAAACAGTATGTAGCACTAAGTAATGATGCAATCATGCAATTTGCTGCAACATGGATCAAAGTGAAGAGATGTTAAAAATGAGTCAGACAAAAAAGAATAAATACAGGATGATATCACTTATATGTAGTATTTAGAATAATTACATGAGGATATGTAATGATTTAAATGGTGGTTGCCTAAAACATTCTTGGCCAGAGAAGATGTTTGTATCTGTAACACATCTGGGGTGTGGGGAAAAAAATAGGAACTAGGGCCCGGAGAGATAGCACAGTGGTGTTTGCCTTGCAAGCAGCCGATCCAGGACCAAAGGTGGTTGGTTCTAATCCCGGTGTCCCATATGGTCCCCCGTGCCTGCCAGGAGCTATTTCTGAGCAGACAGCCAGGAGTAACCCCTGAGCACCGCCGGGTGTGGGCCAAAAAAAAACAAAAACAAAAACAAAAACAAAAAATTAGGAACTATTTGCTCCTTAGCACCTCAGTCCAATTTATGAGCCCTCTACCTTCCCCATCATTTTTCTTTCTTTTGCCTGATCATCTGTATCTTCCAATAATGTAGCCCTTAAACTATCAGGCACAAGCTGACAACTGATAGAATGCCCTGAACCTTAGCACACTGACTCTCAGTTATAGTGCACTTTAACTTTTAGTTAAAAGTTACCTTGCATGAACTCATCTTCATTTAAACTACAACTGGTGGGGGCCGGAGTGATAGCACAGCAGGTAGGGTGTTTGCATTATAAGTGGCCAAACAGGGACTGAATCAGGTGGTTCGATCCCTGAGCCTGCCAGGAGCAATTTCTGAGCACCACTGGGTATGGCCCAAAAAAAAAAAAAATTAAAAATTAAAATATAAACTACAACTGGTAAGCAGTCATGCAGTTCTGGCATGCTATGACCTGTCATCTCAGTCATAATTGTATTCTCTCAAGGACAATGGCTTCTTCTAGCCTACCAAAATAGCAATCTTACTAGTCAACAGAAGTTACTCTGTAGTTCATAACCTCCATAACCTCCTTCTTAGGCAAAGGCACCTAGAAAGGTCTCAAATGTGGGGAATCTTGGGTACTAGAATAAAGTTAATCAACATTTATCTCTCAAGGTCTCTTCAGATGGTAGAAATTTGAATCAAAGCAGTGACATAAAGGCAGACAAGCACAGACATGACAACTAAACGGAGCTTCCTGACCGCAGCCCAGTCTAAGGTCTAACAGGTAAAATGGCTTTTGCATTCTTAAGGAGAAAAAAAAAAGAAGAGAAAGACCTATATGGCCAGCAAAACCTAAAATACTAATTAACTGGTTTGTTTCAGAAAATCTCTGCCAAATGTTGGGGTCAGAGCAACAGTAAGTAGGACACATGCACTGAATGTGGCTGACCCACATTCAATCCTCACATTCAATACGATACCCTGAGCACCACCAGGAGAAAGCTTAAGAACTACCAGATGGGGTCCATAAACCTAAATAAAATACATAAAAGTCCCTGCAATTTTTGTTTTTTGTTTTGTTTTGTTTTGTTTTGGGGTCACACCCAGTGGCATTCAGGGGTTACTCCTGGCTCTGCGCTCAGAAGTCACTTCTGGCAGACTCAGGGGACCATATGGGATGCCAGGATTCGAACCAGGTGTCCGTCCTATATTGGCTGCATGTAAGGTAAATGCCTTACCGCTGTACTATTGCTCCATCCTCACCCCCCACAAATTTTTTTCAAAAAAGAACATCTCTTCCAATTTCTGCTCTATTCTAAAAATAATTCAGGAACTTTATTTCTTTATTAATCTATGTTTCTTTTGTTTTTTTCTGGGGTGATTCTTTGTGGTGCTCAGGGTTTACTCCTGGTAATGCAAGCACTTATTCACTGTACTATATCACTTCACCGCCAATGTATACACTTATTACACTAAATTTCAGAAATAAACTAGAGTCTAAATGTTGGACTATCAGCCTCCCATTCCCCCAGCATCTATCTCCCTGGTCACTAGTCCCCACCAATCCTATCAAAAATCTCAATATTGTTTCTAACCTATTTGTCAGACTGGACCACAACAGAAAAGTGACTTTATACAAATACCTGTTCTGCTTTTTCAGTCTCAACCTTGAGTACTGGTTCTTCCACTTCTTCATCATAGACACGCTAAGTAAGGAAGCAAATTCATCATGTCAAAATATCATTTGCAATAAATCACAGTAATTCGGTAACCATTCAATATAGAAAAAAACAAACAGGGAAAATTTTGTCAAATGAAAAACAACAAAATCAACTGACCAAAAATAATTTTAAAAAGTACTAATTATTGGGAAACATGAAAAAAAATAAAAGTTGAACACACTATTATTAACCAAAGAATCATAAAAGCAACATGTTACTAGTTTTCACATTTTTTGTTTACCCAATTATTTTGCTTAACATCCAAACAGTACTGAATGTGAGGCTAGTGATAGCATCAGATGGTGTGTTTTGAGGCACACCTGGCTCTCGACTCAATCACTTCTGAGGGGCCAGAGTGATACCACAAAGGGTAAGGAGTTTGCCTTGCACATGGCCGACCTGGGCTCAATCTCCGCATCACATATAGTCCCCAGAGCCCACCATGAGTAACCCCTAAGGCTTAGGAGAGTATAAGATATGTCAAGGATTGAACACAGGTCAGTCATGTGCAAGGCTATACTATGTACCTCCTGTACAGTAGCTCCCACTGCTACATATATGAGCAATACAAAATGGGGTGCCATATGTAAAATTGTTAAATATCTTTGTTATTGCCCCTCAAAGAACTTTTACCATATTGGGAAAGACAGGATAAGAAGTAAAGGTGGCATAATGGTGAAAAGGTACCAGTATTAGAGATTTCTCAGGAGACTATACTAAGATCTGGGTCTTTAAATATATATTCATTCATGCAAATATTCCCTACATCTCTAAATAGCAAACTTGTGTTGAAAGAAAAAATATTTAACAAAAGTTAAGGGGCCTGATATATAATAGGAGAGTTAGGCATATCAATAAATGCAATTGTGGAAAGTACTATAAAGAAAGCATGAACTAGGTCACTAATGCTACAGGGCAAACTTCCTAAATTAACAGATTAATGAAGTGATAAGAATTGTATTCCCTTCAGCTTTCTTTTGGGCTATTACTAAACATACTAATTTCTCCTGTCCTAGAAAGTACTGATTGTTCTTCTGCTTTAGTAATTCAGTAATGCAGTTTGTGACCTGATAGCTGGCCTCTGAGATTAATTACCAAAGCACAGAAACCTACTGGCTTTGAACATTTTCCCAATGAATTACAAGAACAAGCAAAAAAACAAAAAAAAAAAGTATCATTATTCAGCCAGAATAATATATATATGACTTCCAAAGTCAGAGTTTGAAAATATACATCAAAAGCCAGAGCATTTTCAAGTGAAGTTCCAGCATGCAGATTTTCTTCAGTCTTAATCATTAGCTATACTTTTTGTTTTGTTTTGTTTTGTTTTGTTTTGTTTTGAGGTCACACCTGGCAGCACTCAGGGGTTACTCCTGGCTCTACACTCAGAAATCGCTCCTGGCAGGCTCAAGACCATATGGGATGCCAGGATTCGAACCACCGTCCTTCTGCATGCAAGGCAAATGCCCTACCTTCATGCTATCTCTCTGGCCCAGCCATACTTTTAACACCTTATCCAGTGGTCCTCAAACTATGGCCCGCGGGCCACATATTGTATTTGTATTTTGTTCCTTCATTGCAAAATAAGATATAGACAGTGTGCATAAGAACTCGTTCATAAGTTTTGTTTTTACTATAGTCAGACCCTCCAATGATCTGAGGGATAGTGAATTGGCCCTCTGTTTAAAAAGTTTGAGGACCCCTGCTTATACCCACCAAAAATGGAAAGAACATTTAACATATGGACAATGTGGCCTTACAGGAGGTGATTTAGCAGTACTAACAAGCACATGCAGAAAGGAATTCTAGCTACAAACTAAATGTGAAGAGATATACAAAAAAAAAAAAAAGGGAAGCAGAGAGAAATAGAAAATAAAACTCAATAAGTAAAAAGAAGAATTTAATAAATAAAATACAAAACTAGATCCTGGGAATCAGGGAGATGGCTCAAAGTATAGCTCCAGACTCAATAATTCATACTGCACAGTTCACCAAGCATGGCTGGGAGCTACCGTAAACACTGGCCCAAGAACAGCCACTCTCCCCTCAGCACCACTGAATATAGCCTAAGAACAACCAAGAAAAACAAAAACAAAACAAGATTATAGAAAACTTAACTTCAATAAAACATGAATATTTTTTTAAAAAACTGAAAAAAGAGACCAGAAGATTGGGATTCAGAAAACTAAGTTTAGAATATCTCTACCCACTATCACAGCATTATTCAGAACCAATGCAATAACAATATGGTATGGATTCATCACGTACAAAAGACATCTGATTAATTCTCTAGTTCTTTAGCCAGTTTAGAGCCTCCATACTAATAGCAGAGAAAAATTAAGCACTTCATCCAACAAGAAGATACAGAATAAGACCAAGAATTGATTTTAAAAGAGAACAAAGGGGCCACAGAAATAGTACAAGGCTTAATGTGCTTGCCTTGCACACAACCATCCCCAGTTCAATTATATTATATTATAGTATTATAGATGGTCCGCTAAACAATGCTAGGAGTGGTCCATGAGCACAGAGCTCAGAGTAAACCTTAAGTTCCAATAAGTACGGCCCCAAAGAAATAAAATCTGGAAAGGGTAACAAATTCATTTTGATTAAAGAATGTTGAGGCAGGAAACACCTGTTAGTACATATGAGAATCCTGAAAATTGCTTATTCAATGAGAAATTTCAATGAGAAATTGCTTAGAACAGAGCAACCAGAAAATGAAAATTTATTCTATAGGAATACCTAACCTACTATAAATTATTATCTTTATAATTTATAACAAAACAAAAATCTGTTAATTTTTGTAATGTATGTGCAAGCAACACACAACTCCAGCCACTTCTGTTTATTTAGAAACAGTAATGACAGATAGTGAATATGCTCCAGAATGACATTTCTTAGATTTGATATTTATTACTGAGTATCTTCTGGCCAAAAAGCACATATTCTGCAAAGGAAACATGGGAGGGAAGGAATGTCTGCAATAGAGGCAGGCAGAGAGAGGAAGATGTGAGGTAAACTGGGGAGATTGTTAGTGAGGTATGTCAACTGGTACAGAGAATTGGTATGAACTGGACATTCCATGCCTGAAATTCATCATAAACAACTTTATAACCAACTCATGTTAAATCAATTAAATTTTTTATTTTAAAAATAATTTTTAAAAATTGATTCTGAGGGCCCAACGAGATAGCACAGCGGTGTTTGTCTTGCAAGCAGCCAATCCAGGACCAAAGGTGGTTGGTTCGAATCCCGGTGTCCCATATGGTCCCCCGTGCCTGCCAGGAGCTATTTCTGAGCAGACAGCCAGGAGTAACCCCTGAGCATCGCCGGGTGTGGCCCAAAAAACAACAACAAAAATAAAATGATTCTGAGGGACAGGCATAAAATAATCATATTCATTTGAGGAATATAAGAAAAATAAAACACAGTATAGCAATAATATCCAGAGGAAAAAAGAACTGAATGCTGTGAGGACCAGCTCACGAAATGAAGCTTGCTACAAAGAGCAGTGAGTGCAGCAAGAGCACTAATCACAATGACAACTACTATAACAATGATAGTGAATGAGAGAGGCAGAATACAGATCTCAGAGACAGGCAGGAAGTTGGAGTGGGGAAAGGAATTGGGGGTACATTGATGGTGGAAAGATTGCACTGGTGAAGGATCATGTACATTCTCTGACTGAAGCCCCAGTATAAAAATTTTGTAAACATGATGATTAAATAAAAATAAAATAAATCCTAAACCTACCATTACCTCAACCTAACCCTAAACCTAACCTTAACGCTATACCTTAGCCTACCCTAACCATAGCCTAACAATAACACTTACACTAACCCTAAACTAACCCTAACTCTAAAACTAACCCTAAACAAACATTAATTTTAACACTAACCCAAACCTAGTCCTAACCCTAATCCAAAAACCATAACCATAACCATAACCATAACCCCTCATCCCTAGCCCTAAAAAAAAAAAAAAAAAAGAAATATTATATGTCTAAAACTCAATTATTAAAAAAGATTCTGCTAACAAGGGCATTTTTTGTTTTGGGTTCACACCTAGAAATGCTTAGGGATTACTCCTGACTCTGTATTCAAGAATCACTCCTAGTGGTACTTAGGGAACCATATGGGATGTCAGGGATTGAACTGTAGCAGGGAAAAGCCCTAACTGCTGTACTTTTGTTCCAGTCCCTATTGACAATTTTCTAGTATATGATCTTTATTTACTGAGAACTCCCCACAAAAGGAACAGAATCCAAACTGGTATCAAGTGTACAAACATACTATATATGTAATGAACCTACATAACACTATCTGGTCTTAACAATCCTCAGTCTTGAGCTTCTGATCATTTTTTAACTTTCTATAACTGTGCATCTAAGAATCTCAGGACATGGCCCATTTTAATGACCTACTAATATTAGTGCTAAGAAAAGTTAGCCAGACTAGATTAGCTTTCTATTCCCTCTTGGTGATTTCCTTCACTCTTCTCTAGGCATCAGCCACAGTTGTGTCTTCTAATTCCAGAATTTTACGGAAGATAAATTTCCTTCTCTAAGAAAGGCTCTATGGATCTCTCAGATCTTAAAAATATCAGACACAGATTAAAAGCTCAGTAATATCTTTTAAATTTATATGCTAGATTTAACGACCATATCAAACACTAATTGGTAATATTCCCAGTAGTTATACACAAGCCTTTAAAATAACTTATAACCTGATGGGCACAGTCACTAACTGTAGCCATAGGTTGTGCCCAAAGGATCAAACCAGGTATAGAGTTTCTATAACACTTGTTCGGATTTACGCAATTCAATAAAACTAACTATTCTCAATATAAAAACAGAAAGACTACACCATCATTTCTCAACCCAGGGCCAAAAGCACCCTCACTCCCATGAGCCATCAAGATATTCTAAAGGGCCACAAATAAGAATCCCAAAAATAGGGTTGGGGTGCACTGAAAATGGCAGGAGATTAGAGGGCCTACAGGCAGGAGTGGGGGAAGAGATCACATGAAGAAAAAGTCAGAGGACACAGAAAACGGTTGAAACGTACTGGTCTAGACTATAAGAACATTTTATTGGACTTTTTATTTTTAATGATATCTTTATTTAAGCACCATAATTACAAACATGATTGTAGTTGGGTTTCACTCATAAATAAAACACCCCCCTTCACCAGTGCAACATTCCCCCCACCTTGACAAAACAGTTACTAATGAAAAACAGGACACTAATCCTAGAGTAAACCACTACTTTCATCAAACTTAGGAGTACACTTAAAAGATCACTAGTCACCATATCATGACTCTTGCTCCTTGTAAAGTATGAATTAGAATCCTTGTAATAATGTATGTCTTATAAATCAGAAATAACAAAGCAACTCACATTCTCAATGAATTGGGTATTAGACAGCATAAGGAAGTCATTGAAGACATTATGCAGGCGACAATCTGTGGCTTTAGTTTCCCGAATTAGTCCATCCACTTGTTTCTTGATTTCATGAGTCCTGGATATAGTCTGCTGTGAAAATTCCTGTAGAAACTGTAATAGCTATTTAAAAAAAAAAAGCATCAATATATTATCTATTTTATGTGTCAAAATAAAAAGCCAGAGGCCAGAGGGATAGCATAACAGGTAGGGCATTTGTCTTGCATGAAACCACCTGGGTTGGATCCCCAGAATCCCATGTGGTTCCCTGAGCCTACAGGGAGTAACCCTGAGCGTTGCTAGTGTGACCCAAAAACCAAAAATATAAAAGCCATTCCTCGTACACCTTAATGAGAAGAAACATATGAACTGGAACATTGTAACTGCCTCTGCTCCTGTCCTTTACTGGGAGAGAATTCCGGCCAGCAGCTTTCTCTCAACCAGGACAGAAGGCAGAAGGCAGCTACAAATAATTCGCGAGTGTTAAGCTCTTTTGTGAACACCTAAAAAATTAAGCTGCAGAAGTTAGTAAAACGCTCAGGGTGACATTGCCAGTCGAGAGGCTTTAATGAGGGGAGGTACATTGCTTCTAACAATCACTTAGTAACTACAAAAGTTTTGTTTCCCCGAGGGAAATTTAAAGTCCTGTTTGCCATCTATAAGGATCCCACACAAAAGTTAACAAAGCTTATCTGTATGTATTTGCATTTGCATATCCAAATCCTATTCAATCTTATTCAACCCCACCAGTTCTTTCTTATTTATGAATTTAAGGTATTTTTGATCAAATGGGATCCGTCTTGGGAATAAATTTAAGTTAAAAAGAAGTCCAGGGGTCAGAGAAAAAGCAGGTAAGGTGCTTGCCTTGTGCAGGCGCACGACCTGTGTTAGATCCCTGGCACTCCTAATAACCCCCCAAATATACCCACGACTGAGCCCTACAGGGGTAAGCCAGAGCACAGTGGGTATGGCCCCACCCCGAATTTAAACACACACACACACACACACACACAATCCTAGTCTTTTGGAATTTAGAATCTCACTCCTTTCAGATGCAAGCACACACACATACACACTCAATCATAGTCTTTAGGAATTTAGAACCTCAGTTCTAAGGGCTTAGGATGCGGCCTCTGAAGCCCCATCACTAAGCTGTTGCACCCATAGCTCACTCTCCTTTCAGGTGCAAACACACACACACACACACACACACACACACACACACACACACCAATCCTAGTCTTTTGGGATATAGAACCTCAGGTGCAAACACACACACACACACACACACACACACACACACCAATCCTAGTCTTTTGGGATATAGTACCTCAGTTCTAAGAGCTTAGGACTGAGCCTCTGGAGCCCCATCACCAAGCTGTGGCACCACACACACACACACACACACACACACACACACACACACACACCAATCCTAATCTTTTGGGATATAGAACCTCAGAGCCTCTGGAGCCCCATCACCAAGCTGTGGCACCACACACACACACACACACACACACACACACACCAATCCTAATCTTTTGGGATATAGAACCTCAGTTCTAAGAGCTTAGGACTGAGCCTCTGGAGCCCCATCACCAAGCTGTGGCACCCATAGCTCGCTCTCCTTTCAGGTGCAAAGCCAGGTGCCATAATTAACCTGGCCCCAAAGGATGGGAATGGGTGGGTGGGTGGGGTGCACTAGTAAACAGAAGCGGGCCTGTGAGAGCAAGTCAAGCAAGCGGTCAGGACCATGGGCAGCTAAGACAGGCGAACGTTCTTCCAGCCAAGGGGAGGCGCGGGGCGCAGAGCAAAGGGTCTGCAGGGGAGGGTCCCCCAGCTCTCGGGGCGTCCGCCTTCCCTTCCCTTCCTTCCCCTTCCCTTCCCGCCTCTCACGCCCGCGTCGGCCGCCAGCGACCAGCTCTGACTGCTCTTGCGGATCTCCTCCACCGACCAGGGCCGCTCCCACACGGGCTGGGACGCGGACGCCCGTTCCGGTTCCGCGCTCATCTGCAACGAGAAAGGGCGGCGGGAGGCTGAGCGGCGAGGCCCGGCGGCGGGTGGCGGCAGAGCCCGGCCCGGCCAGCGCGCCTCACCCTGACAGCCTCGCTGCGAGCCTGCTCCCAGGCTGGCCGACCCCCGGAAATCGAGGCCCCCGGACGCTCACTGCCACCAAGTGACCGGCTCTCACGTGACCGGCAGTCATGTGACCCCGTGGTCATGTGACGGGGTTTGGTGTTTTGCAGCAGAGTTTCAGCTGAAGTGGAGGGAGTTAGGGAATCGGGACAAGTGAGAACCCAAGGACGGATGCTGACGGAGCAGGGTCAGTCTGGTTCTTCTTCTTTTTTTTAATCTTTATTTAAACACCTTGATTACAAACATGATTGTGGTTGGGTTTCAATCATGTAAAGCACACACACCCCTTCACCAGTGCAACATTCCTATCAACAATCTCCCAAACCTCCCTCCTCCCCATCCCACCCTGGCCTGTATTCTAGATAGACTTGCTACTCCCCTCATTCATTCACATTAGTATGAAAGTTCTCAGTGTAGTTAGTTCTCTAACTGCAATCATCATTCTTCATGGTAAGAATCATGTAGTGAGCTGGAACTTCCAGCCCTCCTCTCTTTTGTCTCTGAAAATTATTGCAAGAATGTCTTTCATTTTTCTTAAAACCCATAGATGAGTGAGACTATTCTGCGTCTATCTCTCTCCCTCTGACTTATTTCACTCAGCATAATAGATTCCATGTAACATCCATGTATAGGAAAATTTCATGACTTCATCTCTTCCTGGCTGCTGTATAATATTCCATTGTGTGTATGTATGTATGTATGTATATATATATATATACATATATACAGCCTCATGACTAAGATTTCCGGGCCTTCTCATAGCTCACTGACAGGATGGCAGCATCTGGGGCAGGTAAGCCCGAAAGTACTAAGCCCGTTGCTGCAGGCCTTGGGGAGGGTTGGTTGGCTCTGACCAAAGTTGATACAGAAAAATTTGGATGCGTTTTTGGGTCCAAAAATAAACACGAATTTAAAGAGAAAGAGATCAAGGAGTTTATTTCTTTTTAAAAAGAGTATCCAAAGACATCAAGTATCTTGTACTCATCTTAATAAAAGCTACATCTATTACCATAACTTGAAACTCAAGAGAGTTCTATTAGAAGACCTTAGGAAATGGAAAATTATTCCATGCTCCTGGAATGAAGAATCAATAATATTAAAATGACATTTCTACCTAAATTATTCTATAGATTCAATGCAATCCCCATTTAAATACAGATAACATTCCTGAGGGTGCAGAAAAGTCAATAATACCATTTGTATAGAATCAAAAGTGATCCTATAGACAAAGTTAGAGTGAATATTTTTAAAATTTGGAGATATTTTATTACCTAATTTGTAGCTATTATAAAGCCATGGTGATTAAACTGCCTGGTACTGGGATAAATCAGTGGGTCAAAATTGGATAAGCAGTGACAAAAACCCTATATATATATATATATATATATAAGCATGTAATTTTTCATTAAGATACTGAGACATGAAATTGATTAGATAGCCTCTTCAGCAAATAGTAGTGGGGAAATTGGGCAACTATGTATAAGAAACTAAATCTTGATCTATCTGAGACATTTCACAAAAGTCAGTTCAAAAAATAAGTTCAAGCTCAAAGACCTAGTAACCTGACCAGAAACTACATTGAGGAAAATATAGGCAGAATGCTCCAAAAATTTGGATCTCAAAGGTGTATTCAGTTATTTGAAATCACTTGCAAAGGCAACAAAATTGAAAATAAACAAATGGGACTACATCACTCTGATTCCTTGGATTTTTTTTAACTCTATGATGTATCAGGATCTTCACACACTTGGATGAGACTTTAGAGATAAACTTTTGGAAATAATCAGTATAAAAGTTCTCTTTTTCTTTTTGTTTGTTTGTTTGCTTGTTTGTTTTTGGACCACACCCAGCAGTGCTCAGGGGTTACTCCTCGCTCTGTGCTCAGAAATCGCTCCTGGCAGGCTTGAAGGAAAATATGGGATGCTCGGGATTGAACCCAGGTCCATCCCAGGTCAACCATGAACAAGCCAAAAGCCATACCAATGTGCTATCGCTCCAGTCCCAGTATAAAAGTTCTGGATATAAGTTCCCAAGAATCAACATGCCTTTAAAAGACATTTGGAATGCCTGTTTAAAATAAGAATAATGGCCTCACAGAAGCCTGCATCCACACCTGACACACTCTGACATAGACCCAGCTTAACAACTAAACTTAAAAAGAATGATGAACAGCTTAATATTCCCAGGTTGGATAGGTCAACAGCCTGAAAACTCTGGGGTGCTCTCAAATGAGGGATAGTCAAGTTTCCACCCCACCCTAGGGATAACCCATAAGCTCCTACCCACACCCACCGTCTAGCTGACAGAGAAACAGACCATGTACATAGCTAATCTCCAAAACAGTATGATGTCTCTGAAGCTTCCCAGGAAACTAGTATGAGACGACAACTCTGGGGTCTTCTTGAAAAGAAGGAAAGTTAATTACTCCTACTACCTAAAGACATAGAAACCTATAGCCACATCCTCTGATATTGAAATGGCCCAACTTTACAAGAGAACTATATCAAGCTGCAAGACAACAAATCATTTTAACTTTATAGCTCCTGGACTGCATTGCCATGTATGCAGCTCACCATACCTCCAAATTTTATAATACTGTTAGTACAGTAAGACATCAGCAAATCTTATGGGAAAGTTGCCTAGAAGACCGTCACCTTGCTAAATTAATGAAAACAATAACAGAAGGCTCAACTAGCACCAACCAGCCCAGTAAATCCTCAGACAATAGCTTCAGTAATACAATTTTGTGATATAACAGTGACCAAAAGTTGATTTTTATTGATCTAAGTTTGAAAATTCCATTTGTCTTTGTGGTGTAACAAATACATGAAGTAAAACATGTTTGTGCCAGCTAAGGAACAGATTGAGGGAGTAGATGGGAAACTAGGAACATTGTTTAAGGGAAGGAATTGTTATTAGAATATATAATGCCTAAGACAACTGTATTATGAACAACTTGATAATATACAGTGTTATAAAAAAAACTTTTAAAGAACGGCTGAAATAAAAAGGAAATATAAAGGAAGTCATAGAGAACTGAAGAAATTGAACTACCATTGCTGTTTTAGGGTAATTCACATATTTGGGAACTTGAAATTGTCTTGTAGACTTTGTTCCAACACTTAAAATTATGATTTGACAACTATGTGATGCCATTTTCTTTAAATAAATTTTTAAAAAATTCTGACTTGAGGGGGCCAGAGCAGTGGCACAAGCGGTAGGGCATTTGCCTTGCACGCACTAGCCTAGGACCGACCACAGTTCGATCCCTAGAGTCCCATATGGTCCCCCAAGTCAGCACATAGCCAGGAGTAACTCCTGAGTGTCACCAGGTGTAGCCCCAAAAGAAAAAATTTAGACTTGAGTTGCATAAAATCTTTGGGTGGAAAAGTCAGATCAATGGACTGGGTGCATGTTTGTGGCAAAAGACTGGTTTGCATATAGTTTCTTGAATATCATAGGCATAGTTGCTGAGTATAGACCCCAGAGCAGCCCCTGGAAACTTCAAGTGTAGCACCTACCAAAATAAGCCCAAAATACCTTGTGAGAGAGTTGTTTTGTCTGTATGTGTCTGTCTCTCTTTCCTGACTTCACTGACCATGACACCTTCCAAATCCATCCGTATAGTAGCAAATTGCATGATGTCAATTTCCTTTTCATCTTTTCAATCAAGTGGTACTCCATTTGTATAAAAAATATAAACTTCTGTACATAAAAGATAAAATAAATACAGTTCTTTTATCCAGCCTCTGTTCTTGAATACTTTTTTCAGATTTTGTCTATTGTGAATAGTACTACAATAAACATAGGAAAATAAATGTCTTTTCTGAGATTCTGGTAATTACAACATCCTGAATAATAAAAGAATGGATTTTCTTTTTGTGGTTCTGAGGTAGAAGATATTCTAAGTATTAGTATATGTAACCTGAGATAAGAATAAACTACCTAGGAGTCTGGGAGTACAAGGGCTAGAGAGCATATGGTTTGTATATACCCAAACTAGGTTTGATTGACATTGCAGCACAGTATGCCATAAACCATCAGATATGGTCTGATATCCACACAGCAGGATATGCAAATCAGGGGCCTAGAGCACCAAATTCTCCATCCCTTGCATAGAAAATTTCTATGAAAAATTTTAGTGTGGACTCTGAGTCTCCAAAGCACTTTTTGAGAACCTACCATTCAAAGGATAATACATCCATGGGGCCAAAGGGATAATACAGCAGGTAGGGCTCTGGCCTTGCAAGCAACTGACCTGGGTTCAATTCACATCGTCCCATATGGTCACCAAACACTACCAGGAGTGATTCATGAGTGCAGAGCCAGGAGTAGTTCCTGAGTATGGCCCAAAAAAGAAAACCAAAGATGAAATATTCATATTCATGTTAAAAGGGTCAAAGAAGGGCCGGAGCAATGGTGCAGCAGTAGGATGTTTGCTTTGTGTGCGGCCAACCCAAGAGGGACCTCAGTTCAATCCCCTGACATCCCATATGGCCCCCTAATCCAGGAGTAATTTCTGAGTGCATGGCCAGGAATAGCCCCTGAGCGTCACCAGGTGTAGCCCAAAGACAAACAAACAAACAAAGGTCAGAGACACAAAGAGTTCAATAAACATAGCCTATGATTTACATGTGAGAGGTCCTAGTTTGGGAGCAATTCACAAGGGAAGTTAGCACCCTGATTATTTCCCAAAAAATAAATGAAAACAAACAAAAAAGAATATGCTAAAATCATGTTCAGTGCAAGGCAAATGCTCTACTGCTGTGCCATTGCTCCAGGCCTGGATATTTAATTTTTAATATCAACCAGCTAACACTCCAATGACATTGTATTATTTTTACTTTCAATGTCATTTGAATAACATAAAGAAATCTTTTATAAGTCAAATAAAAGTTTTACTATTTTATTTCCAAGTGAGTTAGAATGAATTTTATTTCTATCACATCTCTATTTTTGGTCTTCAGAAACTATTCCTGACTTTGAGCTCTTGTGCTTTTGTTCAGGGGACCATATAAAATGCCCAACATTAGGCTGGGTTGACAGCATCAAGAGCAAATTGCCTTAACCACTGTAATATCTCTTCAGTTCATGGAATTAATTTCCTTCAAAAATTTATGTTTTCTTGGAAAATAGTTGGCTCTCAAATAATTATAACAATATTTATCTTTTTTTAAATAATTTATGTCTATAAGTTCTCAAAATGTTCAGGAATAAAAATTTGTCTATTTTAAGATGGAGTTAAGAAAAAAAAGTCTAGTTATTGTAAGAGCTTATTTTACAGAAGAGGCTGGAATCCTTAATTGGGTGGGATTGCAGTTCTGTGCTTGGGAAGAGTTCTCTTTTGTAGGAGGAAAGTCATTGAAGGAATCAATATTGCCCAATAACAATTTATTTTATTTTATTTTATTTTTTGTTTTTGTTTACAGACTGGTGGTACTCAGGGGTCAATCCTGACTCAGCGCTCATAAATCACTCCTGGCAGGTTTGAGGAACCATATGGGATGCCGAGAATCAAGGATGGAAATGTTTTTATTTAGGAAGCATGATAGAGAAGTGAGAACATACAGAAATGAAACCCCAGAAATTAAAATAAAGGAATTGAATGTCCCAAGTTGGAAAATGGGAAATTTCAAAGTAGTGTGTGCCAATTGTTTTTTTACAGAAACAATAAATTCCAACATGATTAAAACCACACTGAGAAGCATCAAGTAGTATGGGGTGAAGAGTTGTCTTGTGATATATTGTAAAAAACATATACTTCTGAATTATAAAATATGGCTTAGCTGTGTTCTAACATTTATATTATTTGTTGATTTTATTTTTGGTGATTGTTTTATGGGTCACACCCGGAGGCGCTCAGGAGTTACTCCTGGCTTTGCACTCAGAATTTGGGGGACCATATGGGATGCCAGGATTCGAACTAGCCCATCCTGTGTTGGCTGCATGCAGGACAAACACCTTACCACTGTGCTATTGATTCGGCCCCCTTATTTACTGATTTTTAACGTGAAAAATTATTTGCCATTATTAAACATAATTGCTGTGTAACTATCATCACTTCTCATATCCAGAATTTTCCATCATTCCAAACTGAAACACTTTACAAACTAAATAATAATATTTTTTACCAAAACTACCAACAACCACTACTATGTTTTTCCCATGTATACTTGTGACTATTCTAGGTACCTCAAATAAGTGTAATCCTAACAGTATTTGTCCTTTATGTTTTCTGACATTT
The DNA here is from genome assembly GCF_024139225.1 of Suncus etruscus. NCBI lineage: Eukaryota > Metazoa > Chordata > Mammalia > Eulipotyphla > Soricidae > Suncus > Suncus etruscus. The sequence goes on along the minus strand of NC_064864.1, from coordinate 32,752,401 downwards.
ATTTTTGTAGATTTACTTGAATATATATATGTGTGCATCTATATACATATATAGTATGAGAGAATCACATAAGCTAATTCTCAGCACAAGAGATTACCTTCAACAATTTTTTTTTTTCATTTAATGAGATTATTCAGAAAGGGCTTTTGGACAGATTTAGGCAAGATTATGAGAACCATGCGCCCTCTAGTGTTTGAACAAGAGCATTGGGCAAAAAAAAATTTGAAGCATGAAACCCAGGATTCTGCTACCCCCAAAACATGATCCTGAGGCCTTTTGCCGCATCTTGGGACCAAATAACTCTCAGTCTTCTCCTGATAAGCCTCTCAGATATCCCCAAAAGGCCTTGAGTTAAAAAGGGATTGTAGTGTCCAAAGAGTTGATTTCTCATTCTTCTGCTTTCACTGGATGAAAATCATGTACCTTGACTGGCTCTTTCTTTCTCATACTTAACAACTGTGACCCATAAACAAAAAGAAGAAAAGAAAATTAGACACAATCCCCACTTTTTTGGGGTGTGTGTGTGTGGAAAGTAGTGGGAGCTTGGAGCCACATGTATCAGTGTTACTCCTGGCTCTGTGCTCAGGAATTACTTCTGAGAGGCTCAGAGAACCACATGCAGTGCTAGGGAGTGTATTGAATCTGATTGACTGTATGCAAGGCAGTACTATACACACTGTAGTACATATATAGGTAGTACCTCTGTACTACTTCTCTACTGGGTTCTTTCTTTCTTTCTTTTTTTGGTTGTTTTTTGTTTGCTTGCTTATTTTGGGGCCACACCTGGTGGTACTCTGGGGTTACTGCTTGTCCTTTGTCACTCCTGGCAGGCTCAGGGGAACATATAGGATGCTGGGAATGAAACCCAGGTCTGTCCTGGGTCGGCCACGGTGCAAGGCAAATGCTCTATTGCTGTGCTATCTCTCCGCTCCTGGGTTCTTATTTTCATGGAAATAAATTTAGAGTTTTTGTTTGTTTATTTAGTTTTGGGGCCACACCCGGTGATGCTCAGGTGTTACTCCTGGCTATGTGCTCAAAAATCGCTCCTAGCTTGGGGGACAATATGGGATGTCGGGGGATCGAATCGTCCTAGGTTAACGCATAGCAAGGCAAATGCCCTACCGCTTGCGCCACCACTCTGGCCCCCATGGAAATAAATTTTGTGACAGAGATAGCGATCATATATGTGATATATGGGGTAAAGAATAATAAAAAAAAAAGTTGAGTTCTGTGTTTGGTGTTGCTCCTGGTAGTTCTCAGGGTGGTCCTAGAGATCAACTCCTGGTCTGCATGCAAAGTCTATGCCTAGCACATTGAGCAGAGTACTAATCTGACAGCATACAACGTTTTTTGAAGGTCTGAAGGTTGTTTACTTTTTTTTTTTTTTTTTTTTTTTTTTGGTTTTTGGGCCACACCCGGTAACGCTCAGGAGTTACTCCTGGCTATGTGCTCAGAAGTTCAGAAGTTGCTCCTGGCTTGGGGGACCATATGGGACACCGGGGGATCGAACCGCGGTCTGTCCAAGGCTAGCGCAGGCAAGGCAGGCACCTTACCTTTAGCGCCACCGCCCGGCCCCGTTTACTTTTTTAAATCAGAACTTGAAAGCCACCAACTTTTAGCCATAATTAAAGCCATGAATGTGCAAGAATTTTTCTGGAAAAAATATATAATGAAAGAGTTTTGAGTAATACAATATATAAGTGGCAAGAATGAGAGAACTAGCATACCAAGAGAGATTGTGTTTAACACTGGATGTCAGTCAAAGAAAATGAAATCACCATAATCATCTCAAGGTGAAATTATTAGAGGCTGTTAAAAGATAAACCTTTTATTCTGAAGGGGAGGCATGGTTTCAGCACAGAAAACATTTTAGAAATTAAAAACCTGAAAGGAGTGAATACATGGGTAAGGAGATGGAATAGCAAAAGAAAGCATAGCATCAGTACAGATGTAGCAACACATGGATGAACTGACATGTGGCTAGAGAAGATGCCATTGTGTCTTTGGTGACAGATGATATACATGAGAACAAAGCTCAAGGCTTATACTGTGAATCTGTGAAACTTTTAAAACGGAACTAAAGAAAACTTAGCCCATGTGAGATGGACAATTTGAGGAGGTATGCTATGCTTTCTCCTGGGTAAGGTTTCCCTGTATTTAGGCCAAAGGCTTATTTCGCCCATATTTTGCTGGACCTATGCAAACAACAACAACTGCCACACACACACACCTTTTTTTACTGTATTTTTAACTTTTATCTTAATAATAAGAGTAACTAAATCTTCTGCTATTGCTTTAATGAGCTCATTGGTGATACAATAATTTTCACAAATATACTTGCTACTGAACTTTTTCTTTTCCATTTTTTTAGTTTTTCTATTTTCTATTTTTAATAACTTTACTTTCTGTCATCTTGAAACTAATGTGTTATATTAGTTATGTCAACGATGAGATGCATTTTCTTTAAATAAAATTTAAAAAATGTAATCCATTTGTTTATCTTTACTTCTAATTGTTTGACTAATGGTGTTTCATCCTTGAAGATGCCTTTAGATTCAATGTCATGAGGTGTTTAGCCTATATTTTCTTTATGAATCTATGGTTTCAGGTATTATATCAAGGTCTTTAATCATTTTCGTTTGACTTTTGTGCATTAAAGATATTTTGACATTAAAGAGAGGTCTGAGTTCACATTGCTTGTATCTGACCAATTTCCTAACACCACTTATTGAAGAGGCTTTCCTCGCTACATTCTATTTCTTGCCCCTTTATCAAAGATTAATTCATAATATACCTGAGGGTAAGTCTCAATATATTCAAGTCTATTTCAGGGATCTGATGGTCTATCTTTATTCCATACCATACTGTTTTAATAATTCTACTTTATAGTACAGTGTGAATTTGGGAGTGATGCCTCCTCTCTACTTTTGCATAAGAGTTGCCTTAGCTATTTGTGAAAGTTTATTGTTCCATACAGTGTTTGACTTGTTTCTTTGAAAATGTTTAAAAAAAGAGAGAGAGGGAAACACAGAAAGGGACAGAGAGACACAGAGACAGAGACAGAGAGAAACACAGAGACAGGAGAGGAGAGAAGAGAGATTGAACCAGGGAGGATTAGGTTCTTTTGGCCAAACCTTTTGTCCCCCAAAACCTCTTTGGATCATTTATTGCGGACGATTATTGCCAAGGTCTCCCCAAGAATGGGAGTTGGTCTCTCAATTTGGGAGATATTTGGGGACCCTGGATATATCAGCAGTGGACTCAACTTCATGCTACAATAGCAACTAGAAAAGAATTAGTATTCTGTTCTTCTGTTTTATAATACTTTGCTTTATAAAATCCTTTTCTATATTCAAAAAAAAAGAAAAAAAGAAAATGTCATGGGTATGCTTATAGGGACTGCATAAAATATGTATAATGCTTTTGGATTGATTGCTATTTAATTATGTTTATCCTTCCAATGCATGAGTAGGGAATATGTTTATATTTCCTTGTGTTCTCTTATTATTTGAAGCAGTGTTTTGTAGTTTTCTTTGTACAGGTCTTTCACTCTTTGGTTAAGTTGACTACAAAGTAGTTGATTTTCTGAGGTACAATTGAATGGGATTGTTACTTTAATATCTTTCTCTTCTCTCTCACTATTTGTATAGAGAATGCCATAGATTTTTTATACTACTTTTGTAGCCTGCCACTTTAGTATACAAAACTATTGTCTCTAGCATTTTTGTAGAATCTTTAGGATTTTCTAAATATAACATCATATCACTGCAAACAATGAGAGCCTGAATTCTTCCTTTCCTATCTGGATGCACTTGCCTAGTTGGTATGGCAAGTAATTCCAGTACTATACTCAATAGAAGTGGTGAGAATGGGCGACCTTGTCTTGTGCCAGATTTAGAGATTGGTCTTTTAGTTTTTTTCTATTAAGTATAATATTTGTTACAGAATGTGGTAAATTCCTATGACAATGTTGAAAAAAGATACTTCAATTCCCATCTTGTTGATAATTTTTTTGGGCCACACCCGGTAACACCAGGGTTACTCCTGGCTATGGGGGACCATATGGGACACCGGGGGATCGAACCGCGGTCCGTCCAAGACTAGCGCAGGCAAGGCAGGCACCTTACCTTTAGCGCCACCACCCGGCCCCATTGTTGATAATTTTTAACAAAAATGGGTGTTGGGTTTATTAAAAGCATACTCTGCACCTATTGATATGATCATATAATTTTTATTTTATGATATGGTAGACTAATTTATGTTCAACTATCCTTGTATCTCTGAGATGAGTTCTTCTTGGTCATGGTATATGAGCTTATTTATTTTTATTTTTTGGTTTTGGGGCCACACCCTATGATACTCAGTAGTTACTCCTGGCTCTGTGCTCATAAATTGCTCCTGGCAGGTCCGGGGGGCCAGGAGGGATACCAGAATCTCTTTGTGAATCTTGCTAATTCTTTTATAGATTTTGTTTATTTTATTCAGAGAACAACTCTTGCTTTTTTCCTTTTCTTTCACTTCTTTTGGGGGAGGGCACATGCAGTGACGCTCAGGAATTACTCCTGGCTATACACTCAGAAATCGTTCCTGGCATGGGGCCATACGGGACACCAGGGGATCCAACTGCGGTCTGTCCAAGATTAGCGCATGCAAGGCAAACGCCCTACCACTGCTCCGGCCCCAAGCCAACTCTTGCTTTAATTGATCTTTTGGATTGTATTTGGGGAGTCCAGTTCATTAATTAATTTGTTTAACTATTCTAAGTACCATGGTTTCAAAATTGTTCTTTTTCAGTCATAGAATGTACACCACCTTCAACAGTACACATTTGCTGCCACCAATATCCCAGTTTCTCTCCCACTCCTCCTTTAGTTTTATTAAATTATGTTCTATGTGGCTTTTTATTTGGTTAGTTGGTTAGTTGGCTTTTGGGTCACACCTGGTGGTGCTCAGGGGTTACTTCTGTGTCTTTGCCCAGAAGTCGCTCCTGACCATGTGGGATGCCGGAAATCGAACCTGAGTCCATCTGGGATTAGCCACTTGTAAGGCAAACACCTAACGCTATGCTATGGCTCCAGTCCAATTTATATTCTATGTTTTATTATTTTCTTCTACCTATCTGATTTAGGCTCATTTTGTTGGTTATTTTCCAATTTCTTAACTTGTGCCATTAAGTTGTTTATGTAGACCTTTTGTCCTGATGGATATTAACAAAGCTGTAAAATTTCCAATTAATATTGCTTGTGCTGTGTCCCACAAATTCTGACAATTCATGTCTTCTTTTATTCATTCTCATTTGTTTTCATGATTTTTTTACTTCCTTTATGATTTCCTCTCTTACTCACTGATTGCTCAACAGTGATCAGTTTAATTTTTAGGTGTTAAAGTTATATCTTCATACCTGTTTGTAATTCACTTCTAATTTTAGTGTACAAATGAAAAAAATAGCTTATACAATTTGTATTTCCTTCAATTTCATATAGGTATGTTTTGTGGCCCAGAATGCGGTCTATCTTAGACAATGTCCCATGCGCATTGGACAAGAATGTGTATTCAGCATTTTGAGGATGAAAACCTCTATATATTTCTACTAGCCCCCTCTCTTCCATTTATTCCTTCAAAGCCTGGTTGAATTTTAGCCTGGTTCATCAATCAAAAGGTGACAGAGTGGTGTTGAAGTCTTCAACTATTACTATGTTGTTCTTGATATCTTTATTCAAGTCTATTAGCAGTTGTTTTAAGTGTTCTGATAGCCTTTTATTGGACACATATCAGTTTAGAAGTATGGTTTCTTCTTGATGATTTAGTTATGGCTTGATTATTAAGAAGTTACCTTCTCTCTTTTTTATTTTTGAAATGTACTAAAATTTAATCATTTATAAAAGCTACAATTTAATCTTACAGTAAAGCACAAGTAATATTAGAGTTCAGTATATTTGTATATTTCATATATTATATATTTTAGCTTTTAAAGCCATAAAAATTACTAATACCAGTTTTTTTACTATAAAAGATCTATTATTCTAAAGCATCATGAACAATTTTAACTAGAATATATTGAAATAATGATATGTCATAGTTTTAAATATAATATGATGTCACTTAATAAATTACCTGCTGCAATGAGTTTGGGGGGAATTTTTTTTATCTTTACAGATATAAAGTATAATAGTTTGACGTTTTTTATATCAATAGAAATAAATCATGATTAAAAAGGTCAATATGAAATCATTTGAGTGTCGCAGTAATAGTCAACATTTGAAATACATCCATACTCTTTTGCATAATCATATTAGAGGCAAGTATATTTTCACATCTTTTATAGCTGCTATTTCAAAGGAGAAATACTGTTGTCTTATTTTTCAGGAGATACACACAGAGCAATTTTTTCTCCAGGGGACTTGTGCAAACCAATATAAGATCTAAATTTTTCACATAATATATAAAACAGGAGAATCCTCTTCAAATTATTTTTTTTGAAGATTAGAATGCTGGCAGTTTACAAGGCAACACTTCTTCATTCCTGTAGTCTTACTCAGAGTTGCTGCTTACTGTGGCTCTAGAGCAGAAGACATGATTTCTTGTTAGGCTTCTTCTTTTCCCCTGGTGTTTTTCTATGTGTTTGTTTGACCAGGTCATAAAATATTTCATTTATGTTGATCTTTGACTTTGCAGAGGATTCTAAAAAGGCAGAGTTCTATACCACCATCTTGCTAAATTCTGATCCTGTTCTTTGTCATCTACTCACTCATCTTCCAGATCATATTTATTGCTAAATTCTGATCCTGTTCTTTGCCATCTACTCACTCATCTTCCAGATCATATTTATTGCCAACCAAAATCGTTTGAACATCTTCTGTACCTTTAACACATAAAATCTGTTGCCTTGAGCTCTGTAAGTCATTAAATGTGGACTGAGCTGTAATCAAATATACTAGTGCAAACCCTTGGCCATTCTTAATATACAATTTTTCAACAAAAATACCTGAACATACTGAACTGTCAGAGAAGACTTTCCCACGCCCCCTGAACCAAGGACCACTAGTTTGTACTCAAGCATGATGTGGTCCCTAAATACTGACAATCCCCAGGGTCCAACACTTTCTCCACCTCCTCCTCCACTTCCTCCTCCTCCTTCTCCTTCCTCCCTCCTCTCCGGGGGGCTTTAGCTCCAGCTCCAGCTCAACACAGTGACACCCTGGGCTCCGCGCCTCACCCCATCCCATTGCCTCTCTGTCTCATAACTTTTTTAAGCCTGAAGTCTATGTCATCTGATATCAGTATGGATTTTTAAGGGAGTCTTTTTAAGGTAGTTGTTTTCTTGAATAGATTGTCTTCTAATCTTTAACTTTGAGTGTGTGTTGCTATGACTATTCAAATGTGTTTTCTGCAAGCAGCCGAATGTTGTATTCAATTTTCTGATCTATTTTGCCACTGTGTGTCTCTTAATTGGTATATTAAGTCCCTTGATGTTGAGAGTGTTATTTTCACTGTTTTGGTTGTTAGTAATACTTCACATTTATATAGTATTGAAACTATGTAATTCTAATATTGCAAGACATCTTTCCTAAGAACAAACTTAACTTTTGATTTGAATGTTTTGTTTCCTCTCTATCTTTCCATTTTTATCCCTCTCATTGCTGTGTTTATTACACTTTGAGGCTTTATATTACTTTTATCAGCATTGACTTGAGTGCTCAACAATAATGACACTGCAGTTCAGTAAGAGGTAAATAACAAACTAGATGAAAATAATTTTGCTTATCAGTATCATCATAACTAAGAACATAATTTGTCATTATTGCAAGTACCCAGACTTGAGAAATATTTTACCACTTGTTTTCTTCTGTGGGGAAACCACAAGGTGTTTACCATATTAAATCAGTGATAGAATGATATCACCAAGATTATAAATATAATAATATGTTTTTCTTATCCTTGACCACACTATGGGAAGAAGACTAAAGCTGGAGTTAAACCACATCCCTATTTCTGGAAGATGGAGTTAGACTAAAACTTTAATTCTGTTATATCAACTAGAATTTATATGGCACTTCAAAGTCTAAGGGATCAAAAGCCCAGGTTGCCTGTAAGTATGGATAATATTTCCCTTTGACTCACTTACTAATGGTTGTGAATCTGTGAAGCTGACGTTTGATGTGTATGTTATCACCCCCATCAAACTATCTCAGCACCTTTTCAGGGAATATATCAGTGAAATCCAAGAAATGCTTACTTGTGATGATTATTTATCAGATAGTTTTGCTTTGTGATTAATATTCATAGAAATAATAACTCTATATGCATAATTTAAAGCAATTATTTTATTTTACAATAATTTAGTGGCTGAGAGATAGTACAGGTGTTAATCTTTGTACACTAGTTCAATTTTTAGTATTATATATGGTCTCTGAGCACCACACAGAGTGCTTCTTGAGCATAGAGCCAGGAATAGTCACTGAGTTCTGTGATTGCATCATACAAATAATGGAAACATATTTTTTAAAATAACTTATTGGGGGCCAGAGTAATAGTACAATTGAGAGGGTGGTTGTCTTGCACACAGCCAACCTAGCTTCAATTCCTAGCATCCCATATGATTCCCCAAGACTTCCAGAAGTAATTCTTGAGGGCAGAACCAAGAATAGCCCCTGAACACACCAAGTGTTCCCTAAAACAAAAAGAAAAATTAAACAAAAAGTAACTTATTGAAGACTTGTATTTAAGTTCAAAGTTCTAGATCACATACTTTGCATGAAGGAACTCTGAGTTCAATCTCTAGCAACACATGTGTCTTCAGCAATGAAAAGAATAATTTCTAGGGGCCGGAGAAATAGCCTGGAGATAAGGTGTTTGCCTTACATGCAGGACGATGGCTCCAATCCCGGCATCGCATATGGTTCCCCAAGCCTGCCAGGAGCGATTTCTGAGCGTAGAGCCAGGAATGGCCCCTAAGCGCTGCCTGCTGGGTGTGACCCAAAACACAAAAACAAAAAAAAGAATGATTTCTAAGCACTGTGCAGGGAGTGACTCTAGCCCCACTAGAAGTGGCTAAATACTTGAAAACAAGTTGAAAGAAACTGACAGCTTGCGATAGCAGATCTATAGTGTAGCCACATTATAGTAAATGTGGGCCACAAGGCGCATCAGCAAATCTTAAACAACCGTATCTTGCAGCATTAGATCAAGGCAAATCAACAAAAGCACAACAAAGGGTATAGCAACCTACCCATCCACACCGGTCAGAGGACAAGCAGGCTGAAGCTTAAATCGCTGCAAAATAATCTCTCAACAATATAAACTCCCCTGAGACCTCCAAATCAGTAGAAAAGGACAGTGATACAGAAAATTAACAACTTGAGACAACAAAGAACCAAGATAAAACATAATGGTAAATGCATCAGAAAATTGAATCTAACATTCTGCTGCCTGCATAAATCACATTTTAAAATTCAGAGCAAACAGACACTCAAAGTCAAAGGTTGGAAGTCAACCCTTCAAGAAAATAACTCCATTAAAAAGGCCATACTGGGGGCCGGAGAGATAACATGGAGGTAAGGCGTTTGCCTTTCATGCAGAAGGTCATCGGTTCGAATCCCGGTGTCCCATATGGTCCCCCGTGCCTGCCGGGAGCAATTTCTGAGCATGGAGCCAGGAGTGGCCCCTGAGCACTGCCGGGTGTGACCCAAAAACCACAAAAAAAAAAAAAAAAAAAAAAAAAAAAAGGCCATACTGTGGGACCGGAGCAGTGGCTCAGGGCGTAAGGCGTCTGCCTTGTGCGTGCTAACCTAGGATGGACCGCCGTTCTATCCCCCGGCATCCCATATGGTCCCCCAAGTCAGGGGCGATTTATGAGCTTATAGCCAGGAGTAACCCCTAAGCATCTCCAGGTGTGGCCCAAAAACAAACAAACAAGCAAACAAACAAAAAAGGCCATACTAATATCAGACAACATAAATTTCAGGATTAAAAAAGTTATGAGACAGGGAAAATCTCCTCTTAATAATCAAATATAAGTAAATCATCAGGAAATTACACTCCTAAACAGATATATGTTCAATAAAAAGCTATCAAAATACTTAAGATAGCTGCTAATAGCTTTGAATAAAAATATCAAGAACAACAAAGTAATAGTTGAAGACTTCAACACCACTCTGTCACCTTTTGATAGATGAACCAGGCTAAAATTCAACCAGGATATAGTGGTCTTGAAGTAAGAAATGGAAGAGAGGGGGCTAGTAGATATACATAGAGCTTTTCTTTTTATTCTAAGTGATAAAAGATCTTTAATACCCAGAAATTTCATACCAGACCTGTACTGACTTTCATATAGATGAGAAATAAAAATTTTTTCAGCAAGTATTTTCTTTTTCATTCTTTTTCTTATTAATATCTTTATTTAAGTATCGTGATTTCGAATATGATTGTAGTTGGATTTCAGTCATGTAAATAACACCCCCTCCACCAGTGCAACATTCCTAACACCAATGTCCCAAATCTCCCTCCTCCCCACCCCACCTCCGCCTGTACTCTTGACAGGCTTTCTACTTCCCTCATTCATTCACTTTGTTATGAGAGTTCTCAATGTAGTTATTTCTCTAAATGCACTCATCACTCTTCATGTCGTGAGCTGGACCTTCCAGCCCTCTCTTTTGTCTCTGTGAATTATTGCAAAAATACCTTTCATTTTTCATAAAAACCATAGATGAGTGAGACTATTCTGTGTCTATCTCTCTCCCTCTGACTTATTTCACTCAGCATAATAGATCCCATGTACATCCATGTATAGGAAAATTTCATGACTTCATCTCTCCTGGTGGCTACATAATATTCCATTGTGTATAATATATAGAGCTTTTCATCTTCAAAATGCTGAATACACATTCTTCTCCAATGCACATGGGACATTCTCTTAAGATAGAGCACATTCTGGGTCACAAAACATATCTACATAAAATCTAAGGGAATACAATTTGTATAAACTATTTTCTCAGACAATTGTACACTAGAAGTAAAAGTGAATTACAAACAGGCATGGACATATAGCTTTAACACCTGAAAATTAAACTGATCACTGTTGAGCAATCTGTGGGTCCAAGAGGAAATAAAAAGATTCCTGGGAACAAACTAGTATGAGGACACAGAGTATCAGAATTTATGCAGCACAGTAAACATGGTACCAGACTAATTTAAAGCTAAGCACGCAAGCATTTTCAGAAAGAAAGGAAGTTTCTACATCAATAACCTAATGACAGGGCTTAAGAAGTTTGAAAATGAGCCAAAATCAGATAAATGGAAGGAAACAATAAAACTTAGAACAGAGGGGCTCGAGAGATAGCACCAAGGAAGGACATTTGCCTTGCAAGCAGCAGATCCAGGACAGGTGGTGGTTTGAATCCCTGCATTCCACATAGTCCCCTGAGCCTGCCAAGAGCAATTTCTGAGCTCAGAGCCAGGAGTAACCCTTAAGCACCACCAGATGTGACCCAACCCCCAAAATAAATAAAACTTAGAGCAGAAAAAAACAAAATGGAATCCCCAATCCAAAAGAGCAATGAAAGCAAGAGTTGGTTCTTTGAAAAATTAAACAAATTAATAAACAATTAGCAAGACTCACAAAGAAAGAGAAACTTAAACAAATAGAATTATAAGTGAAGAGAAATTTCACTACAAATTCGAAGGGTAATCAGATTACTTTGAGAACCTTTATGCCACAAAATGAGAGAACCTAGGAAAAAGGATAAATGCTGAATTCCTAGAACTTCCCAAAATTGAACCAAGGTGATTTCCAATACTGAACAGAACTACCACATTGAGGAAATTGAAATTGAAACTGAAAAGCCTATCCAAGAACAAAAGGAAATTAAAGAAACAGAAACACCCCTAAATTGTTTCTATGAAGCTAACATAGCCCTGATACCAAAAGCAGACAGACACCACAAAAATGAAAATTACAGACTGATAATCTGTATTAACACAGATGCAAAGAACCTCAACAAAATACTAGCAAATAGAGTCCAACAATTCAACAAGAAGGTCTACACCATGACAAAAAACGATTCATCCCAGAGATGCAAGGATGGTTTAACATACAAGCCAATCAACTTTATACATCATATAAATAAAAGAAAAATTATATTGTCATATCAATAGATGCAGAGGGTACATCTGCATCAACTCAGTTTTACCATTAATTACATCAACTCTGACCCTCAGATAACTTACATTAAACTCTGCATAATAAAAGTGGCATGGAAAGCAGCAGTGTGCTAGAAGCTTGGCTGACTCAGTAAGATTCAAGTGGCTGCTCAACACCCCTAACTAAATGTACTTTCTCCCTTGACCCTGAGTGGTTTCTTATGTGCTGCTCCTTGCTGCTGACCTGTCATTTCAAGATCAGCACGAACATAAACACAGTGAATACTGTGAACTGCAAGCAGCAGTCATCAACCCCTAGAAATTAGTCAACTAGTGAGCCCTAGAATTAACCCCACAAAAATCTACATGCAAAAGTCCATGGTGTTCCTATAAAATGAAAGAGAACAAAGATATATTTTTTAAAAAATACCATTCACAAGTGTGCCTTATAAAATCAAATACCTTGGAATCAACTAAATCAAAGAGGTTAAATACTATACAAAAAAACTACAAAATACTTCTTCAAATAACAAGAAAGGACACAAGAAAATGGAAACATACCCCCTGCCCATGTATTGGGAAGATTGACATTAAAATGGCAATACTCCCTAAAGCATTGTACAGTTTCTATGCAATTTCTGTAATATCACCATGATTTAAAAAAATAAAGCAAACACTTCTTAAATTCATATAGAAAACAATTTCATAGCTAAAGCATTCCTTGAGAAAAAGAAGATGGGGAACATCACCTTTTCCAACTTCAATTGGACTACAACTGTACTACAAAGCAGTAGTAACTGGCACGGTGCTGAAATAAAATAAAGTCTCAGAAACAGTAGAATAGAATTGAATATCCTGAGACAGATCCATAGGTGTATAAGTTAATTTCTGATAAAGAAGCAAAAATTAAAATTAGGGCAAGTATAGCCTCTTAAACAAGTGGTGCTAGAAAACATGGTCAGATATGTGCAAGAAACTGCAAGATCCTGACACCATGCACAAGGTTCAAATCAAAATGGACTTAGGATCCTGATATCAGACCTAAAACCATAGGTATATAGAAAGAAACAGGCAGAACTCCTCATGACATTGAAGCTAAATTTATCTTTAAAGATAAGAACACCACCGACCAAACAAGTACAAGTGCAGATAAACAAATGGTACTACATTAAATTAAGATTCTGCACCTCAAAGGAAATGAGCACCAGAATATAAATACAATTTATCAATGGAATGGAAGAAACTATTCATCCAATCCCATTCTGTTAAGGGGTTAATATCTAAGATATATAAGACACTTGTACAACTTAGACATCTAAACCCATAAAAAATGGAGAGATTTGCACATTTTCCCAGGGAATAAATACAGATGACCAAAAGGCACATGAAAAAATGTTCACCATCATTAATCATCGGAGAGATGGAAATCAAAACTACACTGAGATATCACCTCACACCACAGAGATTGGCACACATAAAGAAGAACAACATTGGTGGCATGGATGTGGTGGGAATATAGACTGGTTCAGACTTTTTTGGAAATAATGTGGGCATTCCTCAAAAAAACTAAGAACTGATCTTTTATATGATCCACTGCTGAGAATATGCCCTGGGGGCCAAAAATACAATGAAGTGCAGAAAAGGCATCTGCACTCCTATATGCATCGCAGCACTGTTCACCATTGCTAAAACCTGGAAAAAAACCAAGTTCAGTAACCACATTGCAAAACAGTGTTTAAAAGTGGGGGAGAGAATGTGTGTGAGAAAGGAAGAGAGCAGGAGAATGTATGTGTGTGAGAAAGAGAAAGATAGAGAGTGAGGGAGAGAGGGAGACAGAAAAAAAAATGTCTGCTATAAAAGCAGTTCCGGGGAATGCTGGATAGTGAGAGTGAGGCAAGGAAGCTGGGGACATTGGTTGCAGGAAATATGCACTGGGTGTTGGGTATTGTATGATTGAAACTCAATCATTAACTATTTTGTGACTGTATCTCATGTTTATTCAAAATAAATATTAAAAATAATGCAAAGGGGTGGAGCAAAAAAAGAATGCAAAGAAAGAGAAAGTGCTGTATGACAGCTCTATGAATTTTGTCTTCTGGCTGATTGAATATGAAACTATAAGGATTATTTTTGAAGAAAAGGAAACTAAGTGCCATGACAGTGACAATCACCAGATAAGTAGAAGTAACTCTGTGCCTGGAGTTGTATTACACATAATGTCTATAATAATTCATATGAGTCTTATTCAATTAGATTTATCATTATTTTTCCTATTTTATATGAATAAAAACAATCACAGAATGATTATATTTTGAGCCTTAATGGTCTAATCCCCTAGTTATCATGGGGTAACTACCATGGGGTTAGATCATTACATAATAAAAATACTATGTATTATTATTTACTAGTGCTATACATAATGGGTCTATCCCCATAGGATCTTTTTTTTCCATAGTATCTTCTTAACTACTGTATATTACTTTCCCTCATTTGTTCACTGTGATATTCCCAACACCTAGAAAAATATTTACATAACATTTACATATGGTATGTGCTGAAACAACTTACTGACTGAAAGATTCCTGAGTATTAAAGGCAGCACTGAATTGACCTTGTTTTAGTGAGATACAGCTGAAACTAGAAACAGATATGGAGAACAGATCCAGGATTGTTGGGTCACTGATGGAAAGGGCTGTGTGAGGGCCTGAAACCAAGCATAGGGCTTAAGCAGCTGTGCTGCAATCTTAATCTCATATCTCAGCAGGAGCCAGAAACTATTGACCAGAAACATTCCAGTGGTGAGTCAGTAACCATTCTCACACATTACTCTGCTCTAATCAGCAGGATCTTAAAATCACAGGAACCTTGAGGCTTTGATGTGAAGAGGAGGGGCCCAGGCTAAAGGTTGGAGCAGGTGGGTCTAGGAGGGACTGGTGAGGAGCCTTTGGTGCCTTTGTTTTTTCTGGTTCTACCACCAGGTATTAGAGGGTGGTAGTGTGGTGGGTGACATCATCACCTTACTAAGGGGTGTTTTGGTTGTGTGATGTAGGCGTTGGTTTTAGTGCACAATCAGTGATTAGTGAAGAATTGAAGTGAGTACTCATGCGCACACACACACACACATACACACACACATGAGTTCTGCAGCAACATAATGAATAAGTTTATTAAACTTACACGGGACACTCATAATGGGTAATTCTGCTATGCTCTATGTCTTTTGGTATCTAGAAAAGCCACTCCTGTTCTTGTCTAAAGGCAGTGACCTATGTTATTCATAGAGACCTTCTGCCATCCTTAGAATGATGGCATTTTGACTATCTTTCCTTGATATCCATTTTTATTATCTTAATTGACACTTCTTCCACAGATGTTTTCTTATTTTTGTTTATTTTAATTGAAAATTTTATATTAGAGAGTTTTAGTGTGGTAATAATTATGCTTGACAATACAGTAAATCTACTTACCACTCAGTATATAAGAACTTGATTTAGACCCACTTACAAGCTCTGCCAGTTCTTTAGATTTTGGGAGTTATTATGTGATTTTAAATAACATTGTCATGTGTTTATCTCAGTTTACTTAAATAGTTCCTAGCAGGAGTTTTCTAGAAGAGATATTTAGCAAATTGATCATATATCACTGCTTTATATAATAAACATTGATGACATTTTAAATGTTTCATATTTTAATGTTTACAGTTTTCAGTGTGAAGTTGTTTTTAATTTATGAAAAAGTTCCCCCAAATAGAACAGAATTCCTTTGTTACCTTTATCCTGTTTACCCAAATGTTTACATCTTATATAAATGCAGTATAGTCAAAGTCAGAAACTCAGTATTGGTGAATTGATATTATGTGATACGCATGCTTCATTCGCATGTCACTTTTCTTACGTTATTTTATAGAACAAAATTTTTTATCTCAGACTAAATAATATGTGATAATGTGATACAGGGCTGGAGAGATAGCATGGAGGTAAGGTGTTTGCCTTGCATGCAGAAGGATGTTGGTTCAAATCCCAGCATTCCCTGTGGTCCCCCGAGACTGCCAGGAGCTATTTCTGAGCGTAGAGCCAGGAGTAACCCCTGAGCACTGCCAGGTGTGACCCCCCCAAAACAAAACAAAAAAAGAATGTGATACAACTTGTCACATCTCCATAGTCTCCTTTAATCTTGGACATTTCTTATTTTTTAATAGCAGCATTTATTTTGTAAATAAACCTAATCATATTCATTAGTTTATATAAACCAAAATTTTACATATTAGATTTCCTTTTATTAATGCACCAGTGTTATCACATGTTTCTTTCTTATAAAAAAGAGCAATTGAAATTCAGTGTATTCTTTAACCACAGCAGTTGTGACATTACATATTACCACCCATGTGTTGTGATTTCATTATTGCATATATTTACACAAATTACATAAGATGCAATTACAATAGAGAAGTGGGCAATAGTTGATAACTTACAAAATTTCACAAAAATGACACTGAACTAATAATAAAGTGCTATAGTAAAAATAATTATACTATAGATAAATATATCATATCTTACAATCTGACAAAACAACTCAGTCTTAGCAAGTGGACATATAATATACTGGAAAATTTGAGGCCTATGGTTAACATTTGTCTCGGGCTTTAACTTAAGGAACTAGACATGCCTTTTATTTGGTGACTTCTTTCTTCCAAGAAAAGAGGAAGAGGGGGTAAGAGCACATGTATTACCCATGTGAGACTTTGCTTAGATCAGAAGCACAACATGCACACCCCCTTCCAGCATATGACTTCCCCACAACAATATCATAAAGAAAGGGGGAAAGTAAAGAAGGAAAAAAAATCACCAAACCAAGTATAGATGGGTACATGATGACAATTCTTTGGAATTTAAGTAGGGAAGAGCAAGTACTGGATGTGAGTGTTCTCTTGCCCCAAAACACTTTAAGGAATTTATAGTCTATGAGTATTGTTTGTTAAACTTATTGTCCTTTTATAAAAGGATATTTATCTAACAAATTATGCTATATATTTTAGATTCTTATGAAAAAATATAGTGTAGGTACATGTTGTTCTCACTTTTTATGCTTTGTTTGAACAATTAGAGAAGATTCATGCAGGGTTAATTAAATATTTTAGAAAATAAAAATGTTATACCTAGTTTTTATGTAAAATATAATTAAATTGGGCCGGAATGATACCTACAGCGGTAGGGCATTTGCCTCACACTTGGCCAATTCAGGACGGACCTTGGTTCGGTCTCCCAGAGTCCCATATGGTTCCCCGAGCCAGACGCGATTTCTAAACACATAGCCAAGAGTAAACCCTGAACATCACAAAGTGTGGCCCAAAAAAGGCAAAAAAAAAAAAAAATTAAATATTTGCTGAAATTTTTATTCTTTCTAATTTGTATTATAACACTGTGATTTACCAAGTTTTTCATAATACAGTCAATTTAGACATTAAATGTTCAAACACCAGTCCCATCAGCATTGTGGCCCTCCCTTCACCAGTATCCCCAGTCACTGTAGCCTATAGCCTTCCTCCATGCTGGCACAAGCAAACTGACTTCATATTGCTGGCTACAACTTAAAGGCAACTGGAATTATCAAATCTTAGATCAACAGAGGTCAATTTGAAATGATTATTAAATCTCCCATGGTATTACTGAAGTCTGTGTCTAAAGATTTACTGGTGCTAGTTGACCTTTTTTTTTTTTTGCCACTGAGGTGGGTAGACTATTATGTTACTTTCCGTCAGATTTCCTATGATGCTACTGAGCTGATACTACAAGATGTTGAGATAAGTCTAAAACAAATTAGGTGACTTGAAAGTTTGACAAGGCTAAGTAATGAAGCTGGGCCTTTTCTGTCAGAAGGCATTAGGTGTCAGCTGTAGTTCATGCAAGGAGAATCTGCCTTGCTCGTCTCTGAGGAGGCCACAGAAGTTTATCAACCTGGAACCAGACTCCTGGGAAGTGTCAGCAGCTGTTATTTTCTTCAGGAGTATGGTGGCAATATTAAACTGTTTTTCTCCTGAGAAGATGGCCTGCATACATCTTTAAAGGGATAAGAAATGATTTGGGCTATAGTCAGATGAACATAGATATAAATCTTGCAGAAGGACATTATCTAAATAAAATTCCAATTCCAATTAAGGCTAAATCTCAAATATCTTATATACAAAAGGAATAAATTGTTCCTGTTTTGCTCTTTATTTTTTTCTTTTAATATTTTTTGCTTTGCTGTCAAAAAAGCCACAACAAAAAAATGATAAATATATATTAAAACCGAAGTTTTTGTTTGTTTTGTTTTGTTTTTTTGGGTCACACCCAGCTGCATTCAGGGGTTACTCCTGGCTCTATGCTCAGAAATCGCTCCTAGCAGGCTCGGGAAATCACCTGGGATATTGGGGTTCGAACCACCATCCTTCTGCATGCAAGGCAAATGCCCTACCTCCATGCTATCTCACCGGCCCTAGATATGAATTTTAAAGCACATTTTGTTCATTCAGAAATGATGCCCACATAGCCCATGAGGAGCAGGAGGATGTGTTACTGAGCCCTGTCACATGGAGAAGCTATGGCACGAGTGTGGGCTTTTAGTTTTCAGAAACACTCAGTCTCAGAAACATAATTGGTTTTCCTCTAGCCTCTCTTCTTAAACCTGTGACTTTGCAGCTTGACATACTTATCATACTGCAAGGGTAGGTTGCATATATTTAGAATGAGTCTTGTTAGACTAGCTTATGAGAAAGATAAATAAGCACAGAAATCGAAATTGGCTTTTAAAGAAACTGAAACACATGGGACATTAATGATGAATGAAGCAGGCTAAAGTGACACCGGACTTTGGACTCATTGAACAAGATGAATGGTACAATGGCAGATAAAGTAGACTTTAGACTCATTGAACAAGATGAATGGCTGTCGAAGTAGACCTTGAATAATGTAGTGATTAGTGGCTGGGGTGAATTAATGGCGGGGGTTGGGGGCGGATACAAAAAGTCTCCTGCAGATCGTTCATAAGACCTCGGCCAAAACAGGCACTTGACCTGTAGTAGGCTTCAGTACTACCTGGATTTTCTGTTCTAGGAAAACAGGATTATCTGAGGCTTTGACAGGCAATCTGGAAGATTCCCTGAGAAGACCCAAGAGGCATTAGGAAGGTGAGGAGGCCCACCTTGGCTGTGTAGGCAGGCAGTGGAAAGAATGCAATGCCTGGGCCTGAGCTCAACCCTGTGCTCTTCCACTTGAGCTGTACAAGACTTTGACACAGTCTTTGCCTTCTAGGGTTTGTTTATTCTTTGGGCCACTTCAAAGTTATTCACAGGGGTAACACCTTGAGGGTTGCTTTTCTCAGTGCTGGGGGACCAGACCTTGTCCTATGATATTAATCCAAGGTAAATCTAAGAATTGTTAATAATGCAGGGGTCCTCAAACTTTTTAAACAGGGGGCCAGTTCACTGTCCTTCAGACTGTTGGAGGGCCAGATTATAGTAAAAACAAAAATTATGAACAAATTTCTATGCACACTGCATATATCTTATTTAGAAGTGAAGAAACAAAATGGGAATAAATACAATATGTGGCCCGCGGGCCGTAGTTTGAAAACCCCTGAATTAAGGGTTTTAAGCCTTTTTTCTTGTGAGGAAAAAGACTGATGACTTCTAAGTTCTTACATATACCAGAAATAAGAATTCTTATGTCTTATTACTACCCATCAATAACTTGTCTCTCTTTGATTATTTTGTATCAATATGGGCCTAATTCTGTATTCGAGGGTCACTTATTATACTCTGGGGTCCATGCCATGCAAGGAATCAAACCTAGGACTATCTGCATGCAACCATGTAACTCAGTCCTTTGAGTTTTCTCTCTCTGTCCTTGATGTTGATATTTTTAAATTAGTGGTTACTGGTGCTGCTTGGACCTTTTGGGTGTCACTAAAGCCACATTCTGTGGTACTTAGGGAATCATGAGAAGACAAGGATCAAACTTAAGTCCTCATACACACTATGAATATGTTTACAACTTCAGCTGTATACCTCTAATCCCAATATATTGGTATTCTTGGAAATGTTTTGAAGTTCTCTAGGCTTTGTTCGTTTTCCAGAAGTCCTTCATTTTTTTCTGTAATTTCAAGCTTAATGATTCTCTTTTATGTTTCTTCTTATCCTTCCATAATAGTTGCTGTTGCTGTTTGTTTAGTGGATTTTCTTTACTTATCTCATAAAGTCTATTTTCTTTGCATGTGAGGTCAGTGTCTGTTGAGTGCATTTCGGG
The DNA here is from genome assembly GCF_024139225.1 of Suncus etruscus. Taxonomy (NCBI): domain Eukaryota; kingdom Metazoa; phylum Chordata; class Mammalia; order Eulipotyphla; family Soricidae; genus Suncus; species Suncus etruscus. The sequence goes on along the minus strand of NC_064864.1, from coordinate 32,731,981 downwards.
AGTTAGTCAGTAGTTGATATATTCAGTTCCTGGAACCAATTAAGTCCCCAGCCTTGGAGCCAGACTGATAGCACAGAGAGTAGGGCTTTTGTCTTATATAAATATTCTGCTTGTTTTTAAAGTGCAGAAGATGGAACACAGAATCACACACATATTATGCAAAAGTTCTATGACTGCATTAAATCTAACTCTTTTGGGGGGGCTTGGGGAGTCACACCCAGCAGCGCTCAGGGGTTACTCCTGGCTCCAGGCTCAGAAATCGCTCCTGGCAAGCTCCAGGGACCATATGGGTTGCCTGGATTCGATTCAAACCAGTGACCTTCTGCATGAAAGGCAAATGCCTTACCACCATGCTATCTCTCCGGCCCCTAAATCTCTCTTTTTTTTTTTTTTGTTTTGTTTTTGTTTTTGGACCACACCCGTTTGACGCTCAGGCGTTACTCCTGGCTATGTGCTCAGAAATCGCTCCTGGCTTGAGGGGACCATATGGAACGCGGGGGATCGAGCGGGTCCGTCCTACGCTAGCGCTTGCAACACAAATACCTTACCTCTAGCGCCACCTTCCCGCCCCATAAATCTAACTCTTAAGAGAATCATCTTTCCTTGATTTTCATAAAGCTGGATGCTGCCATTTTTTTCTGTCATCTCCAAAGTTATTAAGCACATGCTGAAAATCTGTATTTTGGCCTTATTGGTGCTTCTTAGTGGTTTTCTATTTATACAGATCCAGTCCTAGGCTCCTTCAGCTCATAGTACTCTTCCCACCTGCCCTTAGAGCAGAACAATCAAGATTTTAACCCTTGGAAGACTAATCTATTAGTAGAACATAGAAATGGCAACAGAGTAAGAACATCCCAGTGCAGATAAGGTGTTTGCCTTGCAAGTCCCTGACCTGGGTTTGATCCTTGGCATTCCCTAAGGTCTCCTATGCACTGTCTGGGCTGGTTCCTGAAAATAGTTCTAAGAATCAGCCCTTAGCACTGCCAGGTGCATCTCCCAAACAACAACAAAGATTTTTTAGGGTAAGCATACCAGAGTGTGGCCTTTGAGAATATTATGAATCAATATTTTTTACCCAACAGGGGCAAACACATAAGCACATTAAAGTAGAATTATGCCAATAAAAGTTGTTTTCCACATTTAAAGGCTTCCAAAATAATGGAACTTGCTGCTATATGTTGACATCTTCAAAAGCCAAATAAAAAACATTATTGTTTCAATAGCTGCTAAACAGAATGCAAAAGGTTATAGACTGTGTAAGATTAACTATACGAAGTAAAATATTTCCTTAACAAATCCTTTCCAGGGCCGGGCGGTGGCACTAGAGGTAAGGTGCCTGCCTTGCCTGCGCTAGCCTTGGACGGACCGCGGTTCGATCCCCCGGTGTCCCATATGGTCCCCCAAGCCAGGAGCGACTTCTGAGCGCATAGCCAGGAGTAACCCTGAGCGTCACCGGGTGTGGCCCAAAAACCAAAAAAAAAAAAAAACAAAAAAAAAAAACAAATCCTTTACAGAGGCCTGAGAAATAGCACAGTGGTAGGGTGTTTGCCTTGCATGCAGTTGATCCAGAGCGGATGGTGGTTTGAATCTCAGCAACCCAGATGGTTCCTCGTGCCTGCCAGGAGCAATTTCTGAGTGCAGAGCCAGGAGTAACCCCAGAGCACTGCCAGATGTGATCCAAAAAACAAAACAAAATAATTCTTTCCAAAAATAAAAGAGCACTTGAAGGTGGCAGAGCCATAATATAGCATGTAGGACATTTTGTCTTGCACGAGGCCAGCCTAGATTCGATCCCCAGCATCACATATGAGCCTGCCTGTATTGATTCTGAGTGAAAAGCCAGGAATAATTTCTGAGTTAAAACTCAGTGTTACCCAAAAACTGAAAAAAGAGCACTTGGCCTTTTTCTCTACATTATAAAATGTATTTATTGGGAGGGAAATGAGTTCCAGTTGTTGAATAATTTTCTGATGCATTAAACACCAGAAAAATACCCTAGAATTTAATTCAATCTGACATTATCCACTGGAGATACCTTTTAGCCCACAAGAGAAGAACTCCCTTCCACACATCTAGTCCCACCCTCATTCTACTGCCAATCTCAAATACAGATTGTTAGCCAGTAATAGGTATAAATTGAAGGTTTGCATAACTTCCTCCACAGATTTGCTAGAGAAACTCATAGAACTCAGGAAAACATGTTATCAGATGGCAGGTTTATTATAAAGGATAAATATGGCACATAGTATATGGAAAGTATATGGCATGCTTTGGGCATGCCACAATTCCAAAACCACCACATACCCATTAGCTAGAAGCTTTCAGATCTCTGTCCTTGGAAGCTTTTGTGTAGGTTTACTATATAGGCAAGGTTGATAGGATCATTTGCCATGATGACTGATTCAGCCTGAAGCCCTTGATTCCCTTTCTTAAGGTTGGGACTAAAAGTGCCAACTCTATAATTAGAGGTTTGTTTCCCCAGCAATCATTCCCATTCTTTTTGTTGGTTTGTTTGTTTGGTTGGTTTTTGGGTCACACCCAGTGATGCATAGGGGTTACTCCTGGCTATGCACTCAGAAATCACTCCTGGCTTGGGGGACCATATGGATGCTGTGGGATCAAATTTGTCCTAGGTCATTTGTGTGCAAGGCAAATGCCCTACCACTGTGCCACTGCTCCAGGCCCATTTATTCATTCATTCATTCATTCCCATTCTTAGAGGCTGTGCAGAAGTGACCTCACTGTATTTCTCCTAGTGTGCTATAAATGACTTGGTTATGAATCAAAACAAACCCCTTTAATCACTCTTATCATGTAGGAAATTATGAGTATTTTTAGGAACTCCGTAACAGGCATGAGTGTGAAGCTGTATATTTAAAGTACTCTATCAGGGACTGGACATGAGATAATCAGGAAATGATTGGGGCATTGATATTTTTTATTTTTTAGATATTTAATCTTTAATCCATTTTTTATTGTGATTTTGGTTTTGTTTTGGGGCTACACCCAGTAACACTCGGGGGTTACTCCTGGCTATGCGTTCAGAAATTGCTCCTGGCTTGGGGGACCATAAGGAACACTGGGGGATAGAAACACAGTCCGCCTGGGTCATCTTAGTGCAAGGCAAAGGCCCTATCGCTACGCCACCGCTCCAGCCCCAAATTCACTCATTTTTTGTAGTGTCCCTGTCTGCTTTTGTTTTCAGGGTTGTAGAGGAACCTCATGCCCCAATCCCAAGGGATTGGAAGGACATGGGTCTGGAAACAAACGCTGACACTGGAAATAATCTACAAACAGTTAAGGAGATAAAAACAGGTTCAGGAACTTCCATGCACATATCTTCTGCTCCTAAGAAGCAGGTAGTTCAGTCATGGAAAGACCGAAACCACAGCAGTTTTCCCCTGAGATCTGGCGTCTTTTTTTTGGGGGGGGGGGGGGGAACCAAGATCACACCCTCGGTTTGGGAACAGGTAGGGTAAGAGACCAATGCAAAGGATGCGTCAATCCAAAATGCTTTTATCCAATTATTCCCAAACACCAACAAAAAGATTTATACTGAATAGGGTGAAGACTAGTTAAACTAACACAGGGTGAGAAACTGATAGAAAATTTCTGTTCTTCAATTTCCTGAAGAGCTGAAAAAGGATTGGCAGTATGTCCTCTTAAAAGAATTGAAATAATTCATTTCTGGGTCTGGGATTTTGCTTTTGGGAGGACTTTTAATTCCAATCTCAGTCTGTTCAAGTATTCCATATCATCTTGGTTCAGTCATGGGAAGTGATAGAGTTCAAGAATCTAAAAAGTTCTGTCAGTGCCCTGTATATTTTGGATATTAACCCTTTATCTGATGGGTATTGGGTGACTAGTTTCTCCCACACGGTGGGTGGCTCTTGTATCCTGGGCACTATTTTTTTTGAGGTGCAGAAGCTTCTCAGCTTAATGTATTCCCATCTATTGATCACTGCTTCCACTTGTTTGGAAAGTGCAGTTTCCTCCTTGAAGATGCCTTTAGTCTCAATGTCATGGAGTGTTTTACCTACGTGTTGCTCTATATACCTTATGGTATTAGGTCTGATATCAAGGTCTTTAATCCATTTGGATTTTACCTTCGTACATGATGTTAACTGCGGGTCTATGTTCGCTTTTTTGCAAGTGGCTAAAGTGTTCTGCCAGCACCACTTGTTGAAGAGGTTTTCCGTGCTCCACTTGGGATTTCTTGCTCCCTTGTCAAAAATTAAGTGATTGTATGTCTGGGGAACATTGAGAACTCAAGCCTATTCCACTGATCTGAGGGTCTGTCTTTATTTCAATACCATGCTGTTTTTGATAACTATTGCTTTGTAGTACAGTTTAAAGTTGGGAAAAGTAATTCCTCCCATACTCCTTTTCCCTAGGAGTGCTTTAGCTATTTGAGGGTGTTTATTGTTCCAAATGAACTTCATAAGTGTTTGACCTCTTCTTTAAAGAATGTCATGGGTATCTTTAGAGGGATCGCATTAAATCTGTACAATGCTTTGGGGAGTATTGCCATTTTAATGATGTTAATCCTGCCAATCCATGAGCAGAGTATGTTTGCATTTCCGTGTGTCCTCTCTTATTTCTTGGAGCAGGGCTTTATAGTTTTCTTTGTATAGGTCCTCCATGTCTTTGGTCAATTTGACCCCAAGATATTTGAGATTGTGTGACATTAATGTGAATTGGATTGACTTCTTGACGTCCATCTCTTCCCTATCATTATTGGTGTATAAAAAGGCCATAGATATTTGTGTGTTAATTTTGTAGCCTTCCACCTTGTATATGAGTCTATTGTTTCTAGAAGCTTTTTGGTGGAGTCTTTAGGGTTTTCTTTTTTTTTTTTTTTTTTTTTTTTTTTGGTTTTCGGCAGTGCTCAGGATTACTCCTGGCTCCATGCTCAGAAATCGTTCCTGGCAAGCTCGGGGGACCATATGGGGCGCCGGGATTCGAACCTATGACCTTCTGCATGAAAGGCAAACGCCTTACCTCCATGCTATCTTTCCAGCCCCTCTTTAGGGTTTTCTTTTTTTTTTTTTTTTTTTTTTTGGGCCACACCCGGCGGTGCTCAGGGGTTACTCCTGGCTGTCTGCTCAGAAATAGCTCCTGGCAGGCACGGGGGACCATATGGGACACCGGGATTCGAACCAACCACCTTTGGTCCTGGATCGGCTGCTTGCAAGGCAAACGCCGCTGTGCTATCTCTCCGGGTCCCTCTTTAGGGTTTTCTAAGTAGAGTATCATGCCATCTGCAAATAGTGAGAGCTTGACTTCTTCCTTTCCTATCTGGATTCCCTTGATATCTTTTTCTTGCCTGATCGCTATAGCAAGCACTTCTAGTACTATGTTGAAGAGGTGTGATGAGAGCGGACAGCCTTGTCTTGTACCAGAATTTGGAGGAAAGGCTTTTAGTTTTTCTCCATTGAGGATAATATTTGCCATTGGCTTGTTGTAGATGGCTTCTACTAGATTGAGAAAGGTTCTTTCCATTCCCATCTTGCTGAGAGTTTTGATCAATAATGGGTGTTGAACCTTATCAAATGCTTTCTCTGCATCTATTGATATGATCATGTGATTTTTATTTTTCTTGTTTATGTTGTGTATGATATTGATAGATTTACGGATGTTAAACCATCCTTGCATTTCTGGGATGAAACCTACTTGGTTGTAGTGTATGATCTTCTTGATGATGCATTGGATCCTATTTGCCAGGATTTTGTTGAAGATCTTTGCATCTGCATTCATCAGGGATATTGGTCTGTAATTTTCTTTTTTGGCAGCATCTCTCTCTGGTTTTGGTATCAAGGTGATGTTGGATTCATAAAAGCCGTTTGGGAGTGTTCCCGTTTTTTCAATTTCATGGAAGAGCCTGGCTAGGATTGGTAGTAGCTCCTCTAAAAAGGTTTGAAAGAATTCATTAGTAAATTCATCTGGGCCTGGGCTTTTCTTTTTAGGCAGATGTTTGATTACAGTTTCAATTTCCTCAATAGTGATGGGGGTGTTTAGATATGCTATATCCTCCTTACTTAATTGTGGAAGGTTATAATTGTCCAAGAATTTATCCATTTCTTCTAGGTTCTCATGTTTAGTAGCATCAAGTTTCTCAAAGTAGTCTCTGATTACCCTTAGGATCTCTGCAGTCGTGATCTCCCCCTTCTCATTTCTACTACGGGTTATCAGGTATCTCTCTCTCTCTCTCTTTCTCTCTCTCTCTTTGTGAGTTTTGCCAATGGTCTATCAATCTTGTTTATTTTTTCAAAGAACCAACTTCTGCTTTCATTGATCTTTCGGATTGTTTTTTCGGTTTTCCACTTCATTGAGTTCTGTTTTCAGCTTTGTTATTTCCTTCTGTCTCCCTATTTTTGGTTCCTTTCGTTGGTCATTTTCTAATTTTATGAGCTGCATCATTAAGTTATTCAGGTATGCTCTTTCTTCCTTCCTGATGTGTATTTGCAAAGCTATAAATTTTCCTATCAGGACCACTTTTGCTGTGTCCCATATATTCTGGCAGTTTGTGTAATTTGTTTCCAGGAAAGTTTTGATTTCCTCTTTGATTTCATCTCGGACCCACTGGTTGTTCAGTAGCAGGGTGTTTAATTTCCAATTGTTAAAGTTTTTCTTCTGTGTGGTTTTATAGTTCACATCTAATTTCAGAGCCTTGTGGTCAGCAAAGGTAGCCTGCAAGATTTCTATCATCTTGATTTTATGGAGGTATGTTTTATGTGTCAGCATGTGGTCTATCCTGGAGAATGACCCATTACATTGGAGAAGTATGTGTATCCAGGTTTTTTGGGGTGGAGTGTCCTATTATATATACTAGTCCTCTTTCTTCCAGGGTTAGTATGTTTTTGTTGGATTTCAGTCTGGTTGACCTATCAAGTGTTGACATGGCCGTGTTGAGGTCTCCCACAATTATTGTGTTACTATTGATGTCTTCTTTCAGATTTGTCAGTAATTGTATTAGATAATTTGCTGGTCTCTCATTGGGTGCATATATGTTTAATAGTCTGATTTCTTCCTCTTGCACATATCCCTTGATTAGTACATAGTGTCCCTCTTTGTCCCTTACCACTTTTCTGAGTATAAAGTTGGTGTCATCAAATATTAATATGGCCACCCCAGCTTTTCTAAGGGTGTTGTTTGCTTGGATGATTTTCCTCCAGCCTTTGATTTTGAGTCTATGTTTTTGTTCTGACTATTCAGGTGTGTTTCTTGTAGGCAGCAGAAGGTTGGATTCATCTTTTTATCCCATTTTGCCACTCTGTGTCTTTTATTTGGTGAATTTAGTCCATTGACATTGAGGGAGATGATTGCCATAGGATTTAATGTCATCTTTGTAGATAAGTTTGCTGTGTTTGTTGGTCTCTCTTGTCTTAAAGTAGACCTTTCAGTTTTTCCTTTAAGGCTGGTTTTTCATCTGTGAAGTTTCTGAGCTGTTGTTTATCCATGAAGCTATGTATCCTTTCTTCAAACCTGAACGTGAATTGGGCTGGGTGCAGTATTCTCGGTGAGGCATTCATTTCATTCAGTCTTGTCACAATATCCCACTACTGTCTTCTGGCCTTGAGAGTTTCTTGTGACATGTCTGCTGTAAGTCTTAGGGATGCTCCTTTGAATGTAATTTCCCTTTTTGATCTTGCTGCTTTCAGTATTCTATCTCTATCTGTGAGATTTGTCATTGTAACGAGGATGTGTCTTGGGGTGTTTTTCTTTGGATCTCTTTTAGCTGGTACTCTTCGGGCATGCAGAATTTGATTGCATGTAGTCTTTAACTCTGAGAGTATCTCTTGATGATGTCTTTGACAGTTGATTCTTCCTGGAGATCTCCTACCTGGGCCTCTGGGACTCCAATGATTCTTACATTTTTTTTCTGTTGAGTTTATCAAAGACTTCTATTTTCATGTGTTCACATTCCTTGGGTACTTTTTCCATTGCCTGATCATTTGTCCTAAGGTTCTTTTCCAATTTCTTCTGCTGTGTTGAGTTTTTCTGCATCTCATCTTCCAGTACTCCGATTCTCTCCTCAGCTGCTATTACCCTGCTGTCCAGGCCATCGACTGAGGTTTTCAGTTGAGCTACTGTGTTTTTCAGATCTGCTAGTTCAGTTTGGAGTTTTCTGATTTCTGTCTTTGTGTTCTGTTCAGATCAATCTATACTTTCTTTGAGTTCTACAAACATCTTCCATATTTCTATTTTAAGTTCCTTATCCAAGAGGTTAATCAGATGGTTGGAATTTTTTAGGCCATCCAAGCTATCTTCTTCATTCTCTGTGCATGATATTTGCCTGCGAGTTTTCCTCATTGTCACACTAGTGTGTGATTTCTCCTGCTTGTTGTGATGGGCTTTATTGGTTAGAAAGAGTGCACGGCTGCGAAGCAAAGCGGAGGCCACGCTCTTCTGGGGCCTCTACGTGACAGTTTTTGGGGGTTCACTTCCCAGGCCTCTGAGGAGAGCTTCAAGAATTCAGGAAAGACAGAGAAGCACAGGACAGGGCTCCCTTCAGGTCCTCAGTTTCCTCAGAAGAAGCACGGCAGGGCGGAGATTCCGCAAGTAGAGCAATCAGCACTCCACCTGGCAATCCCCACAGTCAGCCATTTCTTACTCACTCACTCACTCGCTGGGTAGCTTCAGAATGCAGTTTTTTGGGGGTTCACTTCCCAGGGCTCTGAGGAGAGCTTCAGGAATTCAGGGAAAAAAAGCTCTTTTTTTCTTTTTTCAAAGAATCATCTCTTGGTTTCATTGACACTTTGGGTTATCTTTTAGAATTCCAGTTTTTGTTGTTGTTGCTTCTTTTTTTTGGGCCACACCCCACAGCGCTAAGGGATTACTCCTGGCTCTGAACTCAGAAATAGCTCCTGGCAGGCTCAGGATACTCTTATGGGATTCCAGGAATTGAACCTGGGTCCATCCCAAGTCTGCCACTTGCAAGGCTAACACCCTACCACTGTGTATCTCTCTGGACCCAGGAATTCCAGTTTATTCATTTCTGCTCTAAGTTTTATTATTTCCTCCCTCCTTTCAGCTTTTTGGTCCTTTTGTTGGGTCATTTTCCAGTTTCTTAAGTGTGCAGTCAAGTTATTTATGTGGGCCCTTCCTTTCTGATGAATTCTTGTATATTTTTGCAATTTCCTGCTTTGGCTGTATTCCACAAGTTGTGGTAGATTGCACCCTCATTCTCATTTGTTTCCAAGAAACTTTTGATTTCCTCCCTGACCCACTGGTTGTTCAGTTCTGAGCTACTTAGTTTACAAGTGTTTGCATTGTTTCTCTTTTTCTGCTTGAATCTTCTATTTTCAGTGCATTATGGTCTGAGATGTCAGTTGATATTATTTCTATCCTCTTAACTTTGCAGAACTATGTTTTGTGCCCCAGCATATGGTCTATTCTGGTCAATGTCCTGTGGTCACTAGAGAAAAATGTGTATTTGGCTTTGGGGGCATGAAAAGCTCTGTATATCTACTAAGCTCCTCTCTTCCATTTCTATCTTCAAAGCAAAAATTTTCTTAGTGAGTTTTAGTTAGTTGATCTGTAACGCAGTGTTTGAGTCTCCTACTATTATTTGTGCTGCTATCAATATCTTCCTTCCAGTCTATTAGCAGTTGTTTTAAGTATTTTCCTGGTCCCTCATTTGGTGCATATACATATAAGTGTTTGAGTTCTTCTTGGTGTATATGTCTCTTGGTCATTAAGAAATGATCATCACTGTTTTTTATCATGTTTTTGAGCCTGAAGTCTATGTCATCTGATACTAGTATAACTACCCAAGCCTTTTTGAGGGGGTTGTTTGGTTGAAGAAGAGTTTTTCAACCTTCAACTTTGAGTCTGTGTTTGCTATAACTGTTCAAATATTTTTCTTGCAGGCAACAGAATGTTGGATTCAACTTTCTAATGCATCCTGCAAATCTGTCTCTTACCTGGTGTTATTAGCCCTTTGCTATTGTGAGAAATTATGTCCATGGAGTTTTGTGCCACCTTTCTATAGAAGTTTGGTATGTTTGGGGATTCATCTTATCTTCTCTTAAAGGTAGTTTCAAGTCTATGAAGTTCATGAGCTGTTGTTTACTTATAATGTTTTGTATTGTTCCTTCAAATTTGAATAAGAATCTAGGTGCGTAAAGTATTCTTGGTGAGTTGTTTATTTCTTTGAAGTTTCTCATTGTTGTGTATGTAAACATTTCAATGAGATTATTATGTTACTGATCCTACCCTGATGGTGATTGTGCCCTACCCTAGGGTGTGACCTGGCAATCTGCAGCCACCCTATGGTGGCACCTGATTCTGCTCCCACCATTGGATGGTACCTGATCCACCATTGGGTGATACCTGATTCTGGGGTATAAAACAACATCTCATCATGTCATACCACTGTCTTTGGACCAAAATGGTTTTCTTTGGTAAATCTGCTATAAATCTTAAGGATTCCCCTTTGTATATAATATCCTTTTGAAATCTTGCTGCCTTCAATATTATGTATCTTTACATATTGTTTTCATCTTTCTAATTTGTTATGTGCCTTTGGGTATTTTTATTATTTTTAATCTGGTACCTTCGACCTCCAGAATATGGGTGCATATGTTCTCCAGATCTTAGAACTCAGAAATGATGTATATAGCTCTTCATTGCTTCTCTTCATGGCTTTCTGTGATCCCAATGCTTCTTATGTTGTTTCTCTTAAAGTGACCTCAAAGTTCTCTTGTCATTTGTTTATTTATTCTGAGGCTTTTTTTTCCATCTTCAAGTGTTAGTTATCTTGAAGATAACATTTTCTGAACTTAATCTTTGAGCACACTGATTTGGTCCTCAGTAGATGTTACTATGCTAGTAAGGACTTCTGATAAATTTTTCATTTCTCCTACTAAATTGTTTCAGTTCTTGCTTTTGTGTTTGTTTTTTCTATTTTCTGTTCTGATATCCTTTTGTGTTTTATTGCCATCACATTCCATTGTTTCTTTGAGCTCGTTGAACCTCTTAAGCACTCCCACTCCCTCTCTTTCAGAGAGGTTATATAGGGAATTACTACTAATAGGGTCTGCATGTTTACACTCTTTTTTTTTTTTTTTTTGGTTTTTGGGCCACACCCGGCGGTGCTCAAGGGTTACTCCTGGCTGTCTGCTCAGAAATAGCTCCTGGCAGGCACGGGGGACCATATGGGACACCGGGATTCGAACCAACCACCTTTGGTCCTGGATCGGCTGCTTGCAAGGCAAACACCGCTGTGCTATCTCTCCGGGCCCCATGTTTACACTCTTAAACTAAAAAATATTTTTGTTTTCTGGGGCCAGAGCAAGCACACACTAACCTAGGACAGACTGTGGTTTGATCCCCCAGTGTCCCATATGGTCCCCTATGCCAGAGCGATTTCTTTTTTTTTCTCTTTTTTTTCCTTTCTTTTCTTCCTTCCTTCCTTCCTTCCTTCCTTCCTTCCTTCCTTCCTTCCTTCCTTCCTTCCTTCCTTCCTTCCTTCCTTCCTTCCTTCCTTCCTTCCTTCCTTCCTTCCTTCCTTCCTTCCTTCCTTTCTTTCTTTCTCTTTCTTTCTTTTTTTTTTTTTGCCAGAGCGATTTCTGAGTGCATATACAGGAGTAATCCCTGAGAGTGTCACCAGTTGTGGCCCAAAAAGCAAAAAAAAAAAAAAAAAAAAAAAAAAAAAGTTATCAAAAATTTTTGTTTTGTGCTGCTAAGCTTATCAGGCTTCCTTTTGTAATGTCAAGATGCATCTTTCCTATGTCACTGTCACTATCAGAGACTTCCCCATGCCAGGAAAGTTTCTGGAAGCTTTATGTGGGCGGGAGATTATCTTGCAGCTCTCTGAGTAATTGCCTGCTCAAGCCCATGGCATGACACATGATCTGTGCCGTGGCCTGTGGGGGGAGGGGGCTGAGAATGTGCCCACAGATGGTCCACTAGAATTTTTATGTAGTAATGCCCCCGTTTACTTGTTTCAGGAGTTTTTTTTTTTAATTTTTGTGACCAAAGTGCATTACAAATCTTTCACTGCATCATTTATGGTACATAGTGACAATGAATGAGGGGCATTCCCACCACCAGTGCTGTCCTCCCTCCGCCCCTGTTCCCAGTTTGCATCCCATATCTCTCTCCTCTACCCCCCAGTATGCTAGTGCAACTGGTCTCCATTTTACAGCTTGTTGTAGATTGAGCATCTATTCCACCGTCATTGGAGATAAAAAGGATAAGAAAAAGGGGAGAAAAATTTTGATGACAACTACCAAAAGAAGAAAGAAGAGAGAAAAAAAGAAAAGAAAAATGGAAAAAAAAAAAGAAAAAAATGGACCCGGCAAATAAAAGCAAATCTCTAAATAATAACCACAAGAGTGAAAAAGATTGAGTAAAGTGGAAGAAAAAAGAGAAGGAACATAAAGTCAAAAACCAACAAATCAAAACAAAATAAGAAAAAGTATGGGTGCTGGAGTGGTAGGGTTTGGCATTCCCCCCACTTTTTTTTTTTTTTTGCATAGGCACAGTAAGCATTGGGGAAGAAAGGGAATTCCCATGGCCTAAGAGATTCAGGGTTTCTCCATCCTTGAATCATACCATCATGGGATCAACCCCTGGCTCCATATATACTCATTATGCCCATTCAAAATGGTTTTTTGTGATGCCAGGAAAGTTTCCTCTCAGTTCTGTGTGAAAAAATCAAGCCACTGTAGCTAGCGATCTTGGTATTTGCACAGGTTATAGATCAGGGTCTAGGATAGAGTCTCTAGGTTGTAGAGGTTCCTATTCATTGTTGTTGTGGTGTTCAGTCTTCTGTAACACTTGCTCCCTGTTTTCATTCAGTCCCTAAGCCGAAGCCTAGGATATTATGGATTCAAAGGTTCTGCTCAGTCTCTGTTGTCCAAGTTGGACCTCTGCAATAAGACATCTTGTTGTTGTTGTTGTTTATGTGTCCTGGACTACAGCCTAGGGTAGGGTTTTCCTTATTAGTCCCAAGGTAGGCTCTATTCAGTCACAGTTGTCAAAGTCAGTTTTTGTTGCGTTAAATAATTAACGATGGGGCTGGATGGCGGTGGATGGAGGCCTTTGTGCTTAGGCCCCAGCCACGTGGCTTCATCCCCATCCAGCTGGCGGATTCCAGGCCCAGGTAATCGGCGTAATCAAGACTCACTCACAGGCGTCAGGAAGCAACTTTATTCATGCCCTAGCCACCACATGTGTGTGGCCTATCTCATAACCTTTCAAGCATACAGCCATTCTAGGCTTGCCCTGCGTTTTATTCTCTTTCAGCCATTTCCCTTAGAGAGCCCACCAGGGCCAAAAGGCAAAAGCCCCTTCATCCCTTGGCTTCCGGGTTTATCTACCTATTCCAAGACCCCTCCCAGGAATGGGTCGGGCTTTGCAGGTAAAGTCACACCTATTATCGGTTCCCAAGACCCCTCCCAGAAATGGGTGGGTCTCAGATAAGTACCCTACAAGTTTTCTGTTGTTGGTGCTATTATTTTTCACAGTTCAAAGGATGATATCTCTTCTAATTTCCATTTAGTATTAGGTGATGTGATAGGACAGCCTGGTCTTAGGTCAAGTTTTCCTTTCCTCGTTGTCATATCAACACTGGCACAAGTTGGTGCCAGAGTAGTGTTATAAATCTCCCAATGGAGCTTAGTCCCTGGTGGTGTTGCCTGGAACTGTATCATTTCTATGTCGGGGATCTGGGGTTTTGAATTGGACTAACACTGTCCAATCTCCTGGGGACTGGTTGTATCCACATGACACATGTTCAGGATGGGAGGCAACCTTCTGCTCCTTCTGCTATAAAAAGTGAGTTCTTATCCCTAGAAGATAAGATCTTGTTTCTGTGTCTATGGTTTCCCCTTTTTTTACTGTGCCCATACAAAAACGTATGGTGTCATACTGTGTTGCTGGTGCTATTCTGGGTAAGGATGACAGGCTGCACACACAGTCTCTGTCGTCTGGCTTTGTTCTGAGCTTTTATCCCAGTCAAGGCTTTTTGTACCAGGCAGCACCAAAAATGGTAAGGATAGAGAAAAAAATGTATATATTAAAATAGAACAAATAAATAAAACTGAGTTAAAAAGAAAAGGTATTCGAATAAAACAAGTGATGGAGGAGGCTACTTGTTTATTTAGGAATACACATCTTAAGATGTATTGGTATACAGGTATTGAGCTTCCATAGACAATATAAGACTCCCAATTAAGTCTTTTGATATATTCCTGTGAGGAGTAAAAGCCAAGGTACTTTTCGATTCACAGGCCTTGGAATTGAGTTTGAGAGATGCTTTGTGCATTATGAAACCATATAGTGTCTTTGAACTGGGAGTTTTGCTGAGGCCGATTCCTGTATCGTGCAACAGTACGATTTGGTGGGGGTGAGAGGGGCCATCAAGCATGAGTCAGCAGGCGTGCTGGTTGTAGTTCTTTGCCGACCCATGAGAACGGGGACCCAGAGTGTGTCTTTCACTGAGGAGTTGGAAGGTAGTCTGTTGGGGCAGGAGGTCAGTCTTGGTGCCTACCGAGTTAGGAACTGAGGGTAAAGAGGGTTAAATTAGGGGGAGATAACGGATCAGGACTGGGAGATGAGGGGATAGAAGAGACACGGGGGTAGGGGAGAGGCAATACATGACAGGGGCTATATACTATATATATATATATATATATATATATATATTATATTATATATACAATATATATAATAATTGTTTGTGATTTCGGCTTGGAGTCAGTACGGAAAGTCACGTCCATAAAAACTGACTTTAAAGATCTATTTGAGTGTTATCATCCAAATCTTGCTTTAAAAGTATATTTTTTTATAAAAATGAGTATTAGCAAGAAAAGACACCACTGCAGGGCGTCCAGTATGATTACGGGAGGAGTTTCCCGCCCCCCTCCCCCCAGAGCCCAGTTGCCAAACCTGACCCTGAAGACCAGTTTGGCATGGGGGGGGATCTTGGTCTCCTGGACTAGTTGGTCAGCCCAGGAGGCCATTGGCCAGCTGTTTGCCCAGTTTCCCAGCCATACCTGTAGGAGAGGAACAGTAATCCTGGCATGTGGGATTTTCTGGGTCCAGCTGCAGTCTCCCTCTCCAGTATGAAAAAGCATGGGGGAGGAGTTTGCCTCCTCCCCATCCCCCCAGAGCTCAGATGCCAGACCTGGCCTTGAAAGCCAGCTTGGTGTGGGGGGGCTCTCGGTCTCCAGGACTAACTGGTCAGTCCTGGAGTCAGGAGTTTTTTCTAAGTGGCTTTGCTTTAAGAGTGTCAGGGAATATACACCCTTGAAGCAATACCACTGAGTAAATTTCTAGTTTTATTCTCCTGAAATTTAAAGAAGGGCTCAAGTTTATTCTAGAAGTTCCTTTATTGCCCTCCTTCCTTTCATTTTACGTTTTTATGTATCTTTCTAATTCAGAATGGGTTTTTCTTGCTATTTAGAGAAGACCAGTATTTCTTTTTATTTATTTTTATTTTTATTTATTTATTTATTTATTTATTTATTTATTTATTTATTTATTTTTAGTTTTTGGGCCGCCCGGCAATGCTCAGGGGTTACTCCTGGCTTTCTGCTCAGAAATAGCTCCTGGCAGGCACGGAGGACCATATGGGACACTGGGATTCAAACCAACCACCTTTGGTCCTGAATCGGCTGCTTGCAAGGGAAACGCCGCTGTGCTATCTCTCTGGGCCCAGACCAGTATTTCTTGCATAACTTGTGCTATTAATACCTTTAGCTGGTTTTTCTTTTCTTTTTTTTTTCTTTTTTTTTTTTTTTTTTTTTTTTTAGTGGGTTTTTATTTTTTATTTTTTATCTTTATTTAAACACCGTGATTACAAACATGATTATAGTTGTATGATTACAGTCATGTAAAGAGCACCCCCCCTTCACCGGTGTAACATTCCCACCACCAATTTCCCAGATCTCCCTCCTCCCCACCCCCCTACACCTGTACTCGAGACAGGCTTTCTACTTCCCTCATTCATTCACATTTTATGATAGTTTTCAGTGTAGTCATCTCTGCAACTGCACTCATCACTCTATGTGATGAGCTGCATGTCCTGAGCTGCACCTACCAGCCCTCATCTCTCTTGTCTCTGAGATATTGTTAAAAATGTCCTTCATTTTTCTTAAAGCCCATAGATGAGTGAAACCATTCTGCGTCTTTCTCTCTCCCTCTGACTTACTTCACTCAGCATAATAGATTCCATGTACATCCATGTATTGGAAAATTTCATGACTTCATCTCTCCTGATGGCTGCATAGTATTCCATTGTGTATATGTACCACAGTTTCTTCAGCCACTCATCTGTTGAAGGGCATCTTGGTTGTTTCCAGAGTCTGGCTATTGTAAATAGCGCTGCAATGAATATAGGAGTAAGGAAGGGTTTTTTGTATTGTATTTTTGTGTTTCTTGGGTATATTCCTAGGAGTGGTATAGCTGGATCGTATGGAAGCTCAATTTCCAGTTTGTGAAGGAATCTCCATATCGCTTTCCATAAAGGTTGTACTAGACGGCATTCCCACCAGCAGTGAAAAAGAGTTCCTTTCTCTCCACATCCCCGCCAGCACTGCTTGTTTTCCTTTCTTGTGATGTGTGCCAATCTCAGTGGCGTGAGGTGGTACCTCATAGTAGTTTTGATTTGCATCTCCCTGACGATTAGTGATGTTGAACATCTTTTCATGTGCCTTTTGGCCATTTGCCTTTCTTCTTTTTCAAAGTGTCTGTTCATTTCTTCTCCCCATTTTTTGATGGGGTTAGTTGTTTTTTTCTTGTATAGTTCTGTCAGTACCTTGTAAATTTTGGATATTAGCCCTTTATCTGATGTGTATTGGGTGAATAATTTCTCCCACTCAGTGGGTGGCCTTTGTATTCTGGGCGCTATTTCCTTTGAGATGCAGAAGCTTTTCAGCTTAATATAGTCCCATCTGTTTATCTCTGCTTCCACTTGCTTGGAAAGTGCTGTCTCCTCCTTAAAGATGCCTTTAGTCTCAATGTCCTGGAGTGTTTCACCTACATGTTGTTCTATATACCTTATAGTTTCAGTTCTGATATCAAGGTCTTTAATCCATTTGGATTTTACCTTTGTATATGGTGTTAGCTGGGGGTCTGAGTTCGCTTTTTTGCAAGTGGTTAACCAGTTGTGCCAACACCACTTGTTGAATAGGCTTTCCCTGCTCCATTTAGGATTTTTTGCTCCTTTATCAAAAACAAGGTGGTTATATGTCTGAGGAACCTTCTCTGAGTACTCAAGCCTATTCCACTGATCTGAGGGTCTGTTTTTATTCCAATACCATGCTGTTTTTATAACTGTTGCTTTGTAATACAACTTAAAATTGGGGAAAGTAATGCCTCCCATATTCCTTTTCCCAAGGAGTGCTTTAGCTATTCGAGGTTGTTTGTTGTTCCAGATGAATTTCAGAAGTATTTGATCCACTTCTTTGAAAAATGTCATGGGTATCTTTAGAGGAATCGCGTTAAATCTGTACAATGCTTTTGGAAGTATTGCCATTTTAATGATGTTGATCCTGCCAATCCATGAGCATGGTATGTGTTTCCATTTCCGCGTGTCCTCTCTTATTTCTTGGAGCAGTGTTTTGTAGTTTTCTTTGTATAGATCCTTCACATCTTTAGTCAGGTTGACTCCAAGATATTTGAGTTTGTGTGGAACTAATGTGAATGGGATTGTTCTCTTAATGTCCATTTCTTCCCTATCATTATTCGTGTATAAAAAGGCCATTGATTTTTGTGTGTTAATTTTGTATCCTGCCACTTTGCTATACAAATCTATTATTTCTAGAAGCTTTTTGGTAGAGTCTTTAGGGTTTTCTAAGTAGAGTATCATGTCATCTGCAAACAGTGAGAGCTTGACTTCTTCCTTTCCTATCTGAATTCCCTTGATATCTTTTTCTTGCCTAATCGCTATAGCAAGTACTTCCAGTGCTATGTTGAATAGGAGTGGTGAGAGAGGACAGCCTTGTCTTGTACCAGAATTTAGAGGAAAGGATTTTAGTTTTTCTCCATTGAGGATAATATTTGCCACTGGCTTCTGGTAGATGGCTTTGACTATATTGAGAAAGGTTCCTTTTATTCCTATCTTGCTGAGAGTTTTAATCAAGAATGGGTGTTGAACCTTATCAAATGCTTTTTCTGCATCTATTGATATGACCATGTGATTTTTATTTTTGTTGTTGTTTATGTTGTGTATTATATTAATAGATTTACGGATGTTAAACCATCCTTGCATTCCTGGGATGAAACCTACTTGATCAAAGTGAATGATCTTCTTGATGAGGCACTGGATCCTGTTCGCCAGGATTTTGTTGAGGATCTTTGCATCTGTGTTCATCAGGGATATTGGTCTGTAATTTTCTTTTTTGGCAGCATCTCTATCAGGTTTTGGTATTAAGGTGATGTTGGCTTCATAAAAGCTATTTGGAAGTATTCCTGTTTTTTCGATTTCATAAAAGAGCCTGGCCAGAATTGGTAGTAGTTCCTCTTGAAAGGTTTGAAAGAATTCATTCGTGAATCCATCAGGGCCTGGGCTTTTGTTTTTGGGTAAATTTTTGATTACAGTTTTAATTTCCTCAATAGTGATGGGGGTGTTTAGATATGCTACCTCTTCTTTATTCAACCGTGGAAGGTTATATGAGTTCAGAAATTTATCCATTTCTTCCAGGTTCTCATATTTAGTGGCATAGAGTTTCTCAAAGTATTCTCTGAATACCCTTTGAATCTCTGCAGTATCTGTAGTGATCTCCCCCTTCTCATTTCTAATACGCGTTATCAAGTTTCTCTCTTTCTTTTGCTTTGTGAGTTTTGCCAATGGTCTATCAATCTTGTTTATTTTTTCAAAGAACCAACTTCTGCTTTCGTTGATCTTTCGGATTGTTTTTTGGGTTTCCACTTCGTTGATTTCTGCTCTCAGCTTTGTTATTTCCTTCTGTCTCCCTATTTTTGGGTCCTTTTGTTGAGCACTTTCTAGTTCTATTAGCTGTGTCATTAAGCTACTCAGGTAAGCTCCTTCTTCCTTCCTGATGTGTGCTTGCAAAGCTATAAATTTTCCTCTCAGTACTGCTTTTGCTGTGTCCCATAAGTTCTGATAGTTTGTGTCTTTATTGTCATTTGTTTCCAGGAACCTTTTGATTTCCTCCTTGATTTCATCTCGGACCCACTGGTTATTGAGTATGAGGCTGTTTAACTTCCAGGTGTTAAATTTTTTCTTCTGTGTCCCTTTGCAGTTCACATCTAACTTCAGAGCCTTGTGGTCAGCAAAGGCAGCCTGCAAAATGTCTATCTTTTTTATTTTATGGAGGTATGTTTTATGTGCCAGCACATGATCTATCCTGGAGAATGATCCATGTACATTGGAAAAGAATGTGTATCCAGGTTTCTGAGGATAGAGTGCCCTATATATATCTACTAGGCCTCTTTCATCCATTTCTTTTTGCAGGTCTAGTATATTTTTGTTGGGTTTCCATTTGGTTGACCTATCAAGTGTTGACAAGCCTGTGTTGAGGTCTCCCACAATTATTGTGTTATTATTGATATCCTTCTTCAGATTTGTCAACAATTGTATTAAATACTTTGCTGGACCCTCATTCGGTGCGTATATGTTTAGGAGAGTGATTTCTTCTTGCTGTACAAATCCCTTGATTAGTACATAATATCCATCTTTGTCCCTTACAATTTTTCTGAGTATAAAGTTTGTGTCATCTGATATTAGTATGGCCACCCCCGCTTTTTTAAGGGTGTTGTTTGCTTGAATGATTTTCCTCCAGCCTTTGATTTTGAGTCTATGTTTATTCTGACTATTCAGGTGTGTTTCTTGTAGACAGCAGAAGGTTGGCTTCAGTTTTTTGATCCATTTCGCCACTCTGTGCCTCTTAACTGGTGCATTTAGTCCATTGACATTGAGAGAAATAATTGTCATGGGATTTATTGCCATCTTTGTGTAGAAGTTTGGTGTGTTTTTTGTTCTGTCTTGTTTTTAGAGTAGATCTTTCAGTTTTTCTTTTAAGGCTGGTTTTGAGTCTGCAAAGATTTTGAGCTGTTGTTTATCTGTGAAGCCGTGTATACATCCGTCAAACCTGAAACTTAGTTTTGCTGGGTGCAATATTCTTGGCGAAGCATTTATTTCATTGAGTTTTGCCACTACGTCCCACCACTGCCTTCTGGCCTTGAGTGTTTCTGGTGACAGGTCTGCTGTAAATTTCAAGGATGCTCCGTGGAATGTAATTTCCCTTTTCGATCTTGCTGCTTGCAGTATTCTATCTCTATCGGTGGGTTTCATCATGGTGACTAGGATGTGTCTTGGGGTGTTTCTACTGGGGTCTTTTTTAGCTGGTACTCTTCGGGCATGCAGGATTTGGTCACATGTTTTCTTTAGCTCTGGTAGTTTCTCAGTGATGATGTTCTTAACCATTGATTCTTCCTGAAGATTTTCTTCTTGGGTCTCTGGAACTCCAATGATTCTGAAGTTGTTTCTGTTGAGCTTATCAAAGACTTCTATTTTCATCTTCTCATATTCTTTGAGTAAATTTTCCATTGTCTGATCATTTGATTTGAGGTTTTTTTCTAATCTCTTCTGCTGTGTAAAGTTGTTATGCATCTCATCTTCTAAAGCACTAATTCTATCCTCAGCTGCTGTTAACCTGTTGGAAAACTCATCCATTATGTTCTTCAATTCGTCTATTGAGTTTTTCAGACCTGTTATCTGATCTGATATTTCAGTTTGGAGTTTTCTGATTTCTGTCTTCATATTCTCTTGATTTTTATTAGTGCTCTGATTTATACTTTCTTTGATATCTGATAGCAACCTCCATATTTCGTCTCTAAACTCCATTTCTGAAAGACTGCTTAGGTAGTTGGTCGTTGTTGGGTCATCAGAGTTTCCATCTTCATTCTCTATGGTTGAAGTTGGTCTGCGTAGTCTCCCCATTGTCTCGCTTACGCTGTGGGTTTTTCTACGTGTTGTGGTGGTACTCATTGGCGAGGTGGAGTGCGCGGCCGCGAAGCGCAGCGGAGCGGCCGCGCTCCGGCCCCCAAACACTCACCTCAGCCGAGGCAAGCCGTCAGGGGATGCCTGGGGAGGCCCCCAAGTGTCTGCCAAGCAAAGAAACCAGCACAATCCACAACTCCAACAGAAAACTCACAGCCCCAGCGAGACACGCCTTGAAGAGATTAATGCTGAATCAGGTCAAAGTTCCCAGGTTGATGCAGGCTGGGGGAGGTCCCAAAATGTCTGCCGGGCCTAGGGGTCCAGCAGTCAGCCTGATCTGCAACTCCGGCCCCCAAACACTCACCTCAGCCGAGGCAAGCCGTCAGGGGATGCCTGGGGAGGCCCCCAAGTGTCTGCCAAGCAAAGAAACCAGCACAATCCACAACTCCAACAGAAAACTCACAGCCCCAGCGAGACACGCCTTGAAGAGATTAATGCTGAATCAGGTCAAAGTTCCCAGGTTGATGCAGGCTGGGGGAGGTCCCAAAATGTCTGCCGGGCCTAGGGGTCCAGCAGTCAGCCTGATCTGCAACTCCGGCCCCCAAACACTCACCTCAGCCGAGGCAAGCCGTCAGGGGATGCCTGGGGAGGCCCCCAAGTGTCTGCCAAGCAAAGAAACCAGCACAATCCACAACTCCAACAGAAAACTCACAGCCCCAGCGAGACACGCCTTGAAGAGATTAATGCTGAATCAGGTCAAAGTTCCCAGGTTGATGCAGGCTGGGGGAGGTCCCAAAATGTCTGCCGGGCCTAGGGGTCCAGCAGTCAGCCTGATCTGCAACTCCGGCCCCCAAACACTCACCTCAGCCGAGGCAAGCCGTCAGGGGATGCCTGGGGAGGCCCCCAAGTGTCTGCCAAGCAAAGAAACCAGCACAATCCACAACTCCAACAGAAAACTCACAGCCCCAGCGAGACACGCCTTGAAGAGATTAATGCTGAATCAGGTCAAAGTTCCCAGGTTGATGCAGGCTGGGGGAGGTCCCAAAATGTCTGCCGGGCCTAGGGGTCCAGCAGTCAGCCTGATCTGCAACTCCGGCCCCCAAACACTCACCTCAGCCGAGGCAAGCCGTCAGGGGATGCCTGGGGAGGCCCCCAAGTGTCTGCCAAGCAAAGAAACCAGCACAATCCACAACTCCAACAGAAAACTCACAGCCCCAGCGAGACACGCCTCAGCCGAGGCAAGCCGTCAGGGGATGCCTGGGGAGGCCCCCAAGTGTCTGCCAAGCAAAGAAACCAGCACAATCCACAACTCCAACAGAAAACTCACAGCCCCAGCGAGACACGCCTCAGCCGAGGCAAGCCGTCAGGGGATGCCTGGGGAGGCCCCCAAGTGTCTGCCAAGCAAAGAAACCAGCCCAATCCACAACTCCAACAGAAAACTCACAGCCCCAGCGAGACACGCCTCAGCCGAGGCAAGCCGTCAGGGGATGCCTGGGGAGGCCCCCAAGTGTCTGCCAAGCAAAGAAACCAGCCCAATCCACAACTCCAACAGAAAACTCACAGCCCCAGCGAGACACGCCTCAGCCGAGGCAAGCCGTCAGGGGATGCCTGGGGAGGCCCCCAAGTGTCTGCCAAGCAAAGAAACCAGCACAATCCACAACTCCAACAGAAAACTCACAGCCCCAGCGAGACACGCCTCAGCCGAGGCAAGCCGTCAGGGGATGCCTGGGGAGGCCCCCAAGTGTCTGCCAAGCAAAGAAACCAGCACAATCCACAACTCCAACAGAAAACTCACAGCCCCAGCGAGACACGCAGCCCCAGCGAGACACGCCTTGAAGAGATTAATGCTGAATCAGGTCAAAGTTCCCAGGTTGATGCAGGCTGGGGGAGGTCCCAAAATGTCTGCCGGGCCTAGGGGTCCAGCAGTCAGCCTGATCTGCAACTCCGGCCCCCAAACACTCACCTCAGCCGAGGCAAGCCGTCAGGGGATGCCTGGGGAGGCCCCCAAGTGTCTGCCAAGCAAAGAAACCAGCCCAATCCACTTCTTTTTTTTTTTCTTTGGGGGGGTTGTTTGTTTGTTTCTTTGGTTTTTGTTTTTTGGGTCACACCCAGCAGCCCTCAGGGATTACTCCTGGCTCTATGCTCAGAAATCACTCCTGGCAGGCTCGGGGGATATGAGATATGGGATACTGGATGCTGGGATTTGAACCACCGTCTGTCCTGGATTGGCTGCATGCAAAGCAAGCACCCTACTGCTGTGCTATCTCTCCAGTCCACCTTTATTTATTTATTTATTTATTTATTTATTTATTTATTTATTTATTTATTTATTTTTGGTTTTTGGGTCACACCTGGGATTACTCCTGGCTCTATGCTCAGAGATCGCACCTGGCAGGCTCAGAGGACCATATGGGATGCCGGGATTAGAACCACCAACCTTCTGCATGCAAGGCAAATGCCTTACCTCCTCCATGCTCTCTCTCCACCCCACTAGTCCACCTTAAGCTGTTTTTTTGTCTGGAATGTTTCTTATCACTTCCTCAAATCTACATGGTAACCTTGCAGGATAAAAGATTATTTTTGGTGTGGAGGTGCCACACCCCACAGTACTTGGAGCCTCTTAACTCTATGCTAGGAAGTGTCCCATAGTGCTGCTTAGGAAAACATATGATGTCATATATAAAACCAGGCAAGACTGGGGCCGGAGAAATAGCATGGAGGTAAGGCGTTTGCCTTTCATGCAGGAGGTCATTGGTTTGAATCCCGGCGCCCCATATGGTCCCCCGTGCCTGCCAGGAGCAATTTCTGAGCCTGGAGCCAGGAATAACCCCTGAGCACTGCCGGGTGTGACCCAAAAACCAAAAAAAAAAAACCAAAAAAAAAAACCAGGCAAGACAATTACTATCTCTTTAGTCCAGGGTAGAGGTTCTGGTTGTAGGTTTTTTCTCATTTCTGGACTCTATATAATATATATATATATATATATATATATTCTTGCTCATAAATTTTTATTTAAGAAATTTCATAAGAGGGGGTCGGAGCGAAAGCCCAATGGTAGGGTGTTTGTCTTGCATGTAGCTGACCCAGGACAGAACTCGGTTCGATCCCCGGCATCCCATATGGTCCTCCAAGCCAGGAACAATTTCTGAGCACATAGCCAAGAGTAACCCCTGAGCATCACCAAGTGTGGCCCCAAAACAAAACAGAACAAACAAACAAAAACAAACATAAAAAGAAATTTGATGAGTCATATGGGGATTTATTTACATGTGTTCCATTTTTCTTTTCTGCTTTTACGAGTCTCTCTTTGTTTTTTTTTTCTTTTCTTTTTCTTTCTTTTTTTTTGTTCTTTTGTTTTGTTTTGTTTTGTTTTTGGGTCTGGGTCACACCCAGCAGCGCTCAGGGGTTACTCCTGGCTCCACGCTCAGAAATCGCTCCTGGCAGGCTCGGGGGATCATATGGGATGCAGGATTCAAACTGATGACCTTCTGCATGAAAGGCAAATGCCTTACCTTCATGCTATCTCTCCGGCCCCTCTCTTTGTTTCTTGACATTTTAATTACACTATATCTTAGTGTTTTCACATTTATGTTTATTTTTTTCAAATTTCTCGAGTTTTTTTTGTGTTAGAGAACATATGACTCTCCCTAGATAGGGAAAAAAAATCTCAGTTACTATCTATCATCGGCAACATTCCACTTTCTTTCAACTTTTTATGGAATTTCTATGATGCAGATGTTGCTTTTTTTTTTTTTTTTTTTTTTTTTTGGTTTTTGGTTTTTGGGCCACACCCGGCAGTGCTCAGGGGTTACTCCTGGCTGTCTGCTCAGAAATAGCTCCTGGCAGGCACGGGGGACCATATGGGACACCAGGATTCGAACCAACCACCTTTGGTCCTGGATCAGCTGCTTGCAAGGCAAACACCACTGTGCTATCTCTCCGGGCCCATACATATTCTTTATTATCTATTTTGTCCTTGTCTTTCTATTCTTATATTAGCAATGCACTATTCAAATAAATCAGTTCATAATTTTTTTTGTTTTTTGTTTTTTAGGGATGTCACACCTGTAAGTACTCAGTGATTATTTTTATCTCTGTGCTTAGAGATTCCTGGTCATTCCTGGTGGTGCTCACAAATCTAGTGATGCTGGGGAATGAATCCTGGTCAACTATGTGCAAGGCAAATGCCCTAGCCACTGTGCTATAACTCCAGCCCCATAATTATTATTATTATTATTTTTTGGTTTTTCGGGCCACATCCGTTTGATGCTCAGGGGTAACTCCTGGCTAAGCGCTCAGAAATTTCCCCTGGCTTGGGGGGACCATATGGGACACCGGGGGATCGAACCACAGTCCCTCCTTGGCTAGCACTTGCAAGTCAGACACCTTACCTCTAGAGCCACCTCGCTGGCCCCCCCATAATTAATTTTTAAAGAAAAAATTATTTAGCTTTGGGCTTGTGGCCACACATAGCAGTGCTCAGAGACCATATGTAAGAAACAAAGTCAGCCACATGCAAGTCAAGCACCTTAGCCATTGTGTTATCTCTCTTGTTTCCACATTAGCTTTATGTGTGTGTGTGTGTGTGTGTGTGTGTATTATAAAACAGGTATCCTCATTCCTTCTTCCTTTAGTAAAGGTTTCTGGAAAATTTTATACCAAAATTATATTTCCTGCTCCCCAAATTATTTTTATTTGACATGCTCATCAAATGATAACAAGAGCAGAAATGCTTTACTTGATTGAAAGATCCAGTACCAGGGGCTAAAGAGATAGATACCTCAGAGGACCTGAATGCCTATCTGACATGCTTGGATTGATCTCAGGAATTCCATGGCTTCTTGAGAATGTCAAGTACAGCCTTATGCCCTTTACAACCCGCAGAAATTGCTGGGAAGGCATCCCAAAATAAACAGAAAAAAATAAATTAGTAACCAACATCAGGTTGCATAATATGTTCAGATGACCTTCAGAGAAATCTTTATCAGCTGAGAAATAAAGTTCTTAACCTCATAGTCTAGGAATTCTTATTCAGTAACTCTGTTAAGTTTCCCATTACATTTTCTTCGTTTCTGTAACGTTATTAGTGTTTTATTATCTTACTGAAACTCTTCTACAGATTCATTTCTGTCCTTTTAATTACTTGTGTTATGCAAGACAGCTAAAAAATGACCAATCCACAGAGTTCCCCGAATCTCCTCTGTAATAAATAGCACAAGAGCTTTACTGTTCTTGACTTCTGACTCACATTTTAACTCTGTTAAACTCACTAAATCAGAAGGCATCAGACTGAAGTGACTGATGCCTTGATGACTGACTAAAGAAAAACCAAATCAAAGCCTATATTTGTTTCAAGATTATGACATCAAACCACTGAGACAAATAACTATAGTCAGGTAGACTTTCAGCTATAACTAGTGTAACATTTTCTCTCTCTCTCTCTCTCTCTCTCTCTCTCTCTCTCTCTCTCTCTCTCTCTCTCTCTCTCTCTCTCTCTCTCTCTCTCTCACTTTCTGTCTCTCTGTTTTTGGGTCATACCCAGGGGTTATTCCTGGCTCTGTGTTCAGAATCATTTCTGGCAGGTTCGGAGGACCATATAGGATGCCGGGAATCAAACCACCATCAGCCCCAGGTCAGCAGCATGCAAGGCAAACACCCCCTATCTTTTTGCTATCTCTCCGTCCCCATCCTTTTTTTTCTATAAAAACTTTCCCTTGAACCCACATAATGCTCCTTAGCACTCTTTAGTTTGGTGTTGCTACCAACGTGAATCATTATTTTCTCAAGTAAACTCTTAAAAATTTAAATAAATAGGCCTGAGAGTTAGAACAGTGGTAGGTCGTTTGCCTTGCATGCAGCCAACCTGGGAGGGACCAGGTTCTATTCCCAGCATCCCATATGTTCTCCCAGCCTGCCAGGGGCGATTTCTGAGTCAAGAGTAACCCCTGAGTACCACTGGATATCACCCAGGAACCAATCAATCAATAAAAATAAAGTTTAAAAAAATTTAAATAAGCCTCAATTTACATTTAACTGCTCTTTCTCTAAAATTTATTTTTATAACTTCTGTAGATCTTATAACTTTGCTAAATTATTGAGTTCTACCTTAAAAGTATCAGCTAGAGCCCTGGTGTCCCTCAAACAGAACACTCCTGACACCATCTGAATTCATTTTGTTTTCTTTCCCAAGCCCTCTTTACATTACAATATTCTTTCCCACATAGCCTGCTGGTTGTTGTACACCTTAATGACTTTATGCAATGCTCAATGCTATATCATAATTAAAGACAAAAATGATTTATCTAAGAGTAAGTCTTGTATTTTTAGTGTTTCTTATTCCAGCCTGATAGAAGTGAACTGCTGACAGATGAAGTCCATTAATGCATAAAATAAAGGAGTTAAAGTAGATACAAAAACAGTAAAAAAAAAATGAGGCTGGAGTGCTAACAGAGCAGGTAGGGCATTTGCCTTGCATGTGGCTGACCCAAGTTTAATCCCCAGTGTCCCATATGTTTCCCAATGCCTGCCAGGTATAATTAGTGAGCACTTAGCCAGATTAATCCTGGGCACCATCAGGTGTGGCCTAATCCCCACAAAAGAAATAGAGTAAATGAAGGATTTCAATTTGCCATTAATCTATGTCAGTGGTTCTTCATTCTAGTTATTTTAAACTACTAGAAGGCTTTTTTAAAAATATAAATTACTTTATTGAAAGACTATGTCTTACATAGTTGCTCAAAATATATTTGTTCCCAATATCAATTCACCAACAATGTAAAATTCCCCCCATCATTGTCCCTAGATGTCCACCTGTTCCCAAGCCTATATCCTTAGCAGGCATGAAATAATAAATTTTATACTGCTTGTTTATAGGATAGCAATTATTTTTAAAAATAATCTTTAAAAAATAATTTTTTTAAAGTAGCATAATAAAATGTATGAAAATCAATGTATCTCATGGTGAGATTAC
This sequence comes from Suncus etruscus, assembly GCF_024139225.1. NCBI lineage: Eukaryota > Metazoa > Chordata > Mammalia > Eulipotyphla > Soricidae > Suncus > Suncus etruscus. The sequence continues at coordinate 32,704,094 of NC_064864.1, read as the reverse complement.
TAAGTCATTGTCAAAAGATTACTAAGCAATTTGTTGCTAACTGATTATCTGTTAATTGTTTTGAGTTTAAACATTAGGTGGCTTTGAGTCTATGTTGACATTGAAATGGTTGTGTTCCTACTGGGATGACAGTACTGAAAAAAACTTGGATGCTACCGCGTGGTCCAGGAATTTCAAGCTCTGTGATTAATATTGTGGCTTTTGTGGGGTGTAGTTTCAGCTGCCAGTCCTTCATGAAGTACAAGATGGTGTGGGAGGGTGCCCAAAACCAAACAATAAGTACAGCAACAAAAAAATCCAAGAAGCTAAGTAATTTGAATCTTAACAAGTTTGAATGGAAGATAATATACTATCTGTGGTAGATCACAGCAAGTGGAATAATCTTTGAATTATAGGAATACCAGGAGGAGAGGAAAAACAACGAAAAGGTGAAGAATGACTGGAAGAAGAAATAATTACCAAGAACTTTCCTGATTTTTGAATAGAGGCTTCTGCACATATTCAAGAGGCCCAAAGTGTACCAAACATAATAAAGTCAAGCAAAGCAACACGATATGTAGTAATAAAAATTATAAAATCAAAAAACAATGACAGATTACTTAAAGCATCAAAAGAAAAAACCTCCAAAGAAGAAATCAAGGAAGAAATAGAAAAAATTCCTAGAATCTAATGACAATGAAGATACAAGTTATCAGAATCTATGGGATACAGTAAAAGGTGTGCTAAGGGGAAATTCATCACATTGAAAGAAGAAAAATCGCCGGTGCGGTGGCGCTAGAGGTAAGGTGTCTGCCTTGCCTGTGCGAGCCTAGGACGGACCGAGGTTCGATTCCCCACAGTCCCATATGGTCCCCCAAGCCAGGAGTGACTTCTGAGCGCATAGCCAGGAGTAACCCCTGAGCGTCACCGGGTGTGGCCCAAAAACAAAAACAAAAACAAAATTATAAAGGGGCCGGGCGGTGGCGCTAGAGGTAAGGTGTCTGCCTTGCCTGCGCTAGCCTTGGATGGACCGCAGTTCGATCCCCCGGTGTCCCATATGGTCCCCCAAGCCAGGAGCGACTTCTGAGCGCATAGCCAGGAGTAACCCCTGAGCATCACCGGGTGTGGCCCCAAAATAAAAACAAACAAACAAAAAAAAATCTTGGGCCCGGAGAGATAGCACAGCGATGTTTGCCTTGCAAGCAGCCGATCCAGGACCAAAGGTGGTTGGTTCGAATCCCGGTGTCCCATATGGTCCCCCGTGCCTGCCAGGAGCTATTTCTGAGCAGACAGCCAGGAGTAACCCCTGAGCAGCGCCGGGTGTGGCCCAAAAACCAAAAAAAAAAAAAAGAAGAAGAAAAATCTCAAAATTAACAACCTAAACATATATCTCAAGAATATGGAGAAGGAGCAACAAGCGAACCCGAAAAGAAAATAGTAAAACTAGAGCAGAACTCAACAACATAGAAGTCAAGAAAGCAATTCAAAGAATCAATGAAACCAGGAGTCAGTTCTTTTAAATAATAAACAAGATAAATAAACTTTTAGCTAGCCTCATGAGAAAAAAGAGAAAATGTTCAAATAAACTAAATTAGAGATTAAAGGAGAGGAATTACAATCAACTCACCCTTCAGTAATTCAAAATACAACAAGAGGTTACTATAAACAACTTTATGATAATAAGTTTGAGAAACTAGAAGAAATAGATAGATTCTTAAAGTCATATATCCTTCCAAAGCTGAATGAGAAGGATATAGAAAACCTAAGCAGGCCAATTAAATAGTAGTTTAAAAGGAAATAAAAACAGTAATTAAAATTGTCCCCAAGAACCAACATTCATTCATAATAATAAAAAAAAAGCCCTTAAAAGAATACGAGTGAAAGTACCTTTCTTTAAGATAGTAGTTTAGGGAGCCGGGCGGTGGCGCTAAAGGTAAGGTGCCTGCCTTGCCTGCGCTAGCCTTGGACGGACCGCGGTTCGATCCCCCGGTGTCCCATATGGTCCCCCAAGCCAGGAGCAACTTCTGAGCGCATAGCCAGGAGTAACTCCTGAGCGTTACTGGGTGTGACTCAAAAACCAAAAAAAAAAAAAAAAGATAGTAGTTTATGTGGGGGCTGCCCCTCAGCTGTGTCCAGACACCCTCATCCCAGTGTAATAAAGCCCCCTGAGGAAAAAAAAGATAGTGGTTTAGGGCCTGAGCAATAGCACAGCAGGGAGGGTGTTTGCCTTATACATGGCAGATCTGGGTTGAAATCTCAGCAATCCTTATGATCCCCCAAGCCTGCCAGGAGTAAATGCAAAGCCAGGAGTAACTCCTAATTATTATTAGTAATCCCTAATCCTTGAGCACCACTAGGTGTAGCCAAAAAACAAAAACAAAATATTAGTAAGAGTCATCTGTAGCAAACCCAGAGCCAGTATCATTCTTTTTTTCTTTGATGTTTTATTTTATATTTTCATAAATAATTTAATTAAATCACCATGAAATTCACAGTTACAATGTTGTTCGTGATTGAGTTTCAGTCATATGATGTACAACACCCTTCACCAATGTACATTTTCTGTCCTGCCACCAATGTCCCCACTCCAATTTCCCCTCCCATCCTTCCCACTTCCCTCTCTTCTGCCTGCTTCCGTAGCAGACATGCTCCCCCTTTGCTTTCTTCCTCTTTCTCTTTAGACACTATGGTTTTGCATAGTGTTACTGAAGAGATATCACAAATGCCCCTTTATCTCCTTTTAGTTCTTGTCCAGATTGATCATTTCTAACTATCATGGAATACCCATAGTGGTCTCTTATCTGCCCTAACTGCACTCCCCAACTATTTGCATCTAGCTTCCACACGGATTTGTCCTCCTCGCCCTTGTCTCTACTGTCATTGGATATTATTACCATACTATCTTATATAAACATATTTTATATATATATATATATATAATCCCACAAATGGGTGCAATCATGTTTGTGTTCATGGATTGGAAGAATCAGTAAGTTAATGAGTATCTTACCTAAACTATTATAAAGATGTAATGCAATTCCCATCTAAATTCAGATAGCATTCTTCAAGAACCTAGAAAAGTCAGTCATAACATTTGTATTGAATCAGAAGAGACCATGAATAGCACCAAAGCCATACTAATAAGAAATGTGGTGGTATACAATTACCTAATTTGGAACTGTATTATAAAACTATAGTGATTAAAACTGCCTGATTCAGGAATCAATAGGCTCTCTGGTCAATGAGTCAGAATCAAATACCCAATAACAAAACTCCATATAGATGGAGAATTAAGTTTTGGTAAAGAAGCTGAGAATATGAAATGGAGTGAAGATAGTCTTTTGAACCAATGTTGCTGAAAAAACATTTAAGAAATGAAAACTCAATCCATATCTTACACCATATCCAAAGCAACTCAAAGACCTAGAGATGTGATAAAAACAAAAACAAAAACAAAAAACTGTAAAGTGCATTGAAGAAAAGATAAGCAGAATGCCCAAAGATTTGAATCTCAAAGGCATTTTCAATGATCTGGTACCATCATAGCAAAGAAAATTTAATCAAAAAATTTTAAACGGTTCTACATTAAATTAAAGAGTTTCTCTTTAGTTGGCAAAAGGAACATAAGCTAAGACTAGAAGAAAGCTAACTGAATGAAAAATACTTGTGTTCATACTTCAGATAATATTCTTGCTAGAGTCTGCAGGGCCCTCTACCTGCCAGAGGCTGAGCAGACAAGACTGACAAGATGTTTTTTAAAGCCAATTTTAATAAACAGGAAGGGTAGAGAGGCCAGTGGCTTTATTTCACAAACCTAGACTGGAAGAAGGAGAAAGATAGGGAGAGTACTGGGTTTGGGACCAGGGTAAGGTTAGATTGAGGGCCAGGTACAAGGAACAGGTAGACAAGGTTAAAGGATAAACTTTCCAGGAAAATACAGCTGAGCCCTGTAGAAATCAGAGAGCAAGGGGCCGGAGTGGTGGCGCAAGCGGTAAGGCATCTGCCTTGCACGTGCTAGCCTAGGACAGGCCGGTTTGATCCCCCGGCGTCCCATATGGTCCCCCAAGCCAGGAGCGATTTCTGAGCACATAGCCAGGAGTAATCCCTGAGCGTCACAGGGTGTGGCTGAAAAACAAGAAAACAAACAACAACAACAAAAGAAATCAGAGGCAAGCTACAGCCAGAAGTAGAAACTGTTTGCTAGTCTGCCGCTCCACAAACTGCCTTTTACAACTTCCACTTCAAACTTCTATCCCAAGCCTCATTTGGAGAGGGTGGTGGTGGTGGTGGTGGTGGTGGTGGGTGGTGGGTGGTGGTTATACCCCCAGCCAAACTGCCAGCAAATAACAATTGATTAAGGTCTTTCTTAAAGATATAGACCCCTTTTATAGCTGGTGCTGGGGTGTTACATGGGTAATGCAGTAATGTAGAACAAGAGTCCTGATATCCAGAATAAAGTACTAACCAGGATCAACAGAAACTAACATATTAATAAATGCAGAGAGGAATCAATAGACATTTTTCAGAGGAATACAAGCAGGTTGCCAATGGGTACAAGGAAAATTGTTCTCCTTTATTTGTCGTTAGGAAATTCAAATCAAGATAACAATGAAATAACATTTTACATCAGTGAGAATAACACATACAAAAAATATAGGCACAATTTGTTCTGGTTGGGATGTGGTGAAAAAGGAACTCTCAGGCACTGTGAGTAGAAATAATTGTTTTACAGTTTCATTCCCTGTAGAAAACAGTATGGAGAGTTTTCAATAAATTTAGACTTGAGCTTCCATATGACCCAGAAATTCCAGTTTTGGGTATCTACTCCCAGGACTTAAAAGCATTTATTCAAGGGGCCGGGCGGTGGCGCTGGAGGTAAGGTGCCTGCCTTGCCTGCGCTAGCCTAGGACGGACCGCGGTTCGATCCCCCGGCGTCCCATATGGTCCCCCAAGAAGCCAGGAGCAACTTCTGAGCGCATAGCCAGGAGTAACCCCTGAGCATCACAGGGTGTGGCCCAAAAACCAAAAAAAAAAAAAAAAAAGCATTTATTCAAAAAAACATATGCACACCATTATTATTGTTGCAATGAGTACGATAGCTAAGACATGGAATCAACCTAGGTGTCTAATGATAGATGATTGGATTATGGAGATGTACATACTTTGCAGCTGCAAAGAACAATGGAATCATGCAAATTGCTGAAACCTGGTTGAAATTGGAATAAATCAGGTTTAGTGAAATAAGCCAAAAAAAAAAGAAAAAGAAGGTAAATACAGGATGATCTCACTTATCTGTACTATATAAAATAATTGTACTAAAAATTTAATGTAGTAAAAAGGGGATGCCTTCATCACCTTTACCCCAGAGCCTAAGGATGAAAAAGAGAAGAAAAGAAATCTTGGAGGAAAGGAAGAAGATGAGAAAGGGATAAAATGAGAAAGGGCATTGGTTATATTGGGGGTGAGGGAGAGTGGCATAGCTATATATCTATAGCACAATCTCAACAACACTGAAAATATTAGCTTTAAATAGACCACTGAACTTCAACGTGCCTTCCAGGGTGGCAAGCAGGGGATGAACACGATTAGATGGATAATAGGGATGATGGTGTATGGGGGCACTGGTGATGGGAGTTTATACTTGTAGAGGAATTTGTGTTGAAATATATAGGCCTAATTAAAATAAGAGGTCAGAGAGTATTATGAATCACAATTAAAGATAACATTTAACCTTCAAACTAAGTTTAAACAATTTAAGACTTTACTACATTTTTCTCTTTTCTTTTTTTTTTTTTTTTTTAGTTTTTGGGCTACACTCAGTGGTGTTCAGGGCTTACTCTGGGCTCTGTGCTGAGAAATTACTTTTGTCAGGCTCCGGGGACCATACAGGATGCCATACAGGACCATACAGGATGCCAGATATTGAGCCCCGGTTAACTGCATGCAAGGCAAATGCTCTACCCATTGTGATATTGCTCCAGCCCAAGACTTTACTACATTTTGTATGTGTTCTCAAAAATGATTCTGTAATACTTTGTGTGTGTGTGTGTGTGTGTGTGTGTCTATCTGGACTGTAATATGACTATAGCATGACCTCTAAACAATGTTAATGTTTGATGGAAAATAATATTCTTATCTTGCAGCTGCACAAATTAAGTCCCACAGACTTTGAGCTTGTAAAGATTGATTAATCATAAAAGCCCAATTAGATATGAAGAAAAAAATAATAAGGCAGAAGATGGCTCAGTGATAGAGCACTTGCCCTGCAATATGAGGTCCTAAATTTGATCTCTAAATCCTCCCTCCCCCCCCCCAAAAAAAAAGGGGACTGGAGAGATAGCACAGAGATGGGACATTTGCCTTGCATATGGCCAACCCAGGAGGGACCCAGTTCAATTCCTAACATCCCATATGACCCTCCCAGTCAGCCAGGGGTGATTTTTGAGTGCAGAGCCAGGAGTAATCCCTGAGCACCAACGAGTGTGGCCCAAAAACCAATCATTCATTCAATCAATCAATCAATCAATAAAGAAACAAAGATCTAGACACAGAGGGGACCACTTATTCTAGCAGCCCGGGGGCGGGGGGTAAGGGAGGGAGATATGGGGTGCATTCTAGGAATGGGGATGAAGGACAGCTTTGGTGGTGGGAATTCCCCTGATTCAATGTCAACATGTACCTAAAATATTACTGTGAAAGATTTGTAATCCACTTTGCTCAAAACAAAAATTATTATTATTATTATAATAATAAAATTAAAAAGAAACAGAAAAATAAATAAGAACAGAGTCATTTCATTTACTTTTTTTTTTTTTTACTTCTTGGTTTTGGGCCACACCCAGCAATCTGCAGAGGTTACGCTTGGCCCTCTTCTCAGGAAGAGTACTTGGGGACCTACAGGATTCCAAGAATAGAACCTGGGTCAGCTGTGTGCAAGGTCAGCTGCGTCTTACTTACTGTACTCTAGCCTGAGACAGAATCATTTAAAACAAACAAAACTAGAAAATCTCCCTCAACTTCTAGTGTTTGTTAAGAAAGAATTTTTTTAACTGAAATAAATTGAGTTTTTATGAAAATATATTTTCTGGATAAGGAAGGACAAAGAGCACCAATTTTCTAAACAAACAAACAAACAAACAAACAAACAAACAAAAATAGAACCAGGAAGGAGCCAGAGCAATAGCACAGTGGTAGAGTGCTTGCCTTGCACATAGCCAACCCAGTGTGGACCTGGGTTCAATTCCCGACTCACCATATGGTACACTGAGCCTGCCAGGAGCGATTTCTGAGCACAAAACTAGATGTAAACCCTGAGCACTAGCTGGTGTGTCCCCCCTCCCAAATACAAAAGAAAGAAAATTGGGCCAGAAAGATAGTTAAGGTACTGAGCTTGCATGTGGCTGACCTGGTTCAATGATCATATGCCTCCCTAAAAAAGAAAGCAAAAAAAAAAAAAAAAAAGGAAATTTTTTGTAAGATCAAAGTTGGGAGAATGCAGTAAATAGAAGAAAGTGTATGTATATAAAAGAAGGTTTGTAAATGTAGAGAGAGAAGCTGGGAAATAAGGGGATTTCTACAAGCTGACCTTAAATATAAAAGGAAGTCTGTTCAGAGACTTGTGATCTTTGCTGTTATGAGTGCAGGATGAGCTAAGGAGGAAGTCATCCAGGTCAAACAACCTGTTTTTACAAACTATCTCGACTTATAGTGCCATAAGCAATGCAACCGCTATCTTTACACACTTTCTGATTTAATGATGCCACGAGCATTGCAACTGCTATCTTTACATACTTTATGATTTAATGATGCCATGTACCTTGAGACAGTTGTCTTCACATACCATCCGGTTGCTGTAATGCCTGAGCAATGTTACCTACAGTCTGTTTCCCGCCTAAAGTTTGCCTTTAAAAGCCTTGTCCCTAGGGCCGAAGAGATAGCATGGAGGTAAGGCATTTGCCCTGCATGCAGAAGGATGGTGGTTCGAATCCCGTCATCCCATATGGTCCCTGAGCCTGCCAGGAACGATTTCTGAGCATAGAGCCAGGAGTAACCCCTGAGCGCTGCCAGGTGTGACCCAAAGAAAACAAAACAAACAAACAAAAAGCCTTGTTTCTACCTTCAATAAACGAAGTGTATTGCTCTGACACTTCTTTGAGAGTGGTCTATGACTGGCAGTCTTCCCTCCTTTTCTCGAGTCCGGCCTCAAAGGCTAAGGGCTGGAAGAGACCCTTACTTAAGCTTGCATCGGCCTTGTCGGGGAAACCCACGCCAAAGCCTAAGTGTAAATACTGTAAAGAATCATAGAATAAACTTTTTTTTTTTTAGTTTTTGCGCTACACCCACCAGTGCTCAGGGGTTACTCCTGGCTGTCTGCTCAGAAATAGCTCCTGGCAGGCACGGGGGACCATATGGGACACCGGGATTCGAACCAACCACCTTTGGTCCTGGATCGGCTGCTTGCAAGGCAAACATCGCTGTGCTATCTCTCCGGGCCCAGAATAAACTTTTTAATATGTTCAAGCTGAATAGAATTCAATAGGGTGTTACGATGTTTTAAAGTAATGTTTCATATTTGTAGTATACTTAGATAAAGTATTGCCTTAACTTTCCTTTGTTGAGAAGCTAAAAAATATTCTTTTGACTCTTAAATATTTTATTTATTCTTATAATAATTTTTTTTTGGTTTTTGGTTTTGGGGCCACACCTTGTGGTGCTCAGGGGTTACTCCTGGCTCTGTGCTCAGAAATCACTCCTGACAGGCACTGGGGACCATATGAGATGCTGGGATTCGAACCAGAGTTGGTCCTGGAACAGCCATTTGCAAGGCAAACCCCCTACTGCTGTGCTATCTCTCCGGCCCCATATAATAAAGTTTTAATTGAATCACCATGAGATATACAGTAAAATACTTGTTAATGATTGAGTTTCAGTCATACCAATGTTTCCCTCTCACCCACCCCCAGTCTGCAGCCTGGTTCTCTCTCTCTCTCTCTCTCTCTCTCTCTCTCTCTCTCTCTCTCTCTCTCTCTCTCTCTCTCTCTCTCTCTCTCTCTCCCTGCCAAAACATAATTCTTAAGACTGTGATCTGTCTTAATATCAGATTATATCTAAATTTAAAATGGGCCTGTTATACTGGGGGGTGGGTAAGAGGGTAGTGGTATAGGATGCACTCAGGGAACATTGGTGGAGAGAGGTAGATACTGGTGATGGGATTGACCCTGATTCATTGTATGTCTGAAATCCAACCATGAAGGACTTTGTAAATCACATTGGTTTCGAGAAAAGAAAAGAAAAAAATAACAGACTGTAAATTATTTAATGTCTGCATAGAAATGTTATTTAAATAATTTCACTTCCTCTCTTCCTCTCTCTCCCTCTTTTCTCCCCCTCTCTCTTCTTCTTTTCCATCTCTTCTCTCTCCCTCTCTCTTCTTTTTCTTTCTTCCTCTCCTCTCTCCCTCTCTTCATCTTTCTCCTTCTCTCTCTTTATTCTCTCTCTCCCTCTCTCTCTTAATCTCCCTCCCTCTCTCCTTCCCTCTCTCCCTCTCTCTCTCTTCTACTCTCCTTCTCCTGCTATTTATTTCCTCTTGCTCTTCTCCTGACTTTGTACCCATATATCTGGGTGGCCCAGTAGTAACAGCCAAACAATTTGAAATTTAGGCAATAAATAAATAAATTTATATATTTATGCCAACTTAAGTCTTTATTGACTAGTCTTGATTTTACTTTTAGTTGGGGGTCCACACCCAATAGTACACAGGAGTTACTTCTGGCTCTGCGCTCATGAATAACTTTTGGCAGCCTTGGGAGACCATATAGGGTGCCAGAAATCAAACCTGGATTGACTATGTGCAAGACAAGTACCTTACTTGTTATACTATCTCTCTGGTCTCTAGTCTTGATTTGAAAAGAACTGCTGCATCTATGTAGCTTTTTATATTACGTTTGACATATTTATTACTTTAGTTAAAAGGGTAATTAATGTTTCATAGTGCTCTGTGTGAATGTTTTATACTTTTAAATAACTGTAATATTTCCTGTAAATAAAAATTCTAGGAAAATAATGAAAAATTAATTCAAATAGAACATCAAATCCAGAGAGATAATATAAGAAGTAAAGCACTTGTCTTGCTTGAAGGTGATTCTGGTTTGATCCCTGGTGTGACATATGATCTCTGGGGCATTGCAGGAGTAATCCACGAGCAGAAACTAGCTCTAAGGACTTCTAGTTTGGCTCAAAACTTTTTTGTTTTGCTCAAAATTTTAATGAAACTAACTCTACTAAAACTTAATTAATTCTCCTGAGATTATTGGATCAGTGTCAGTAACCAATATGTTAAGACAAATGGAAATGTGAGGAAATCTACAATAAGGAGACATGCAAAATGATGGATGAACAAACCTGAACAAACCATTGTCACTAAATGGTTAATGTAATGTTTTTAGTTGTTTTTTTTTTTTGGTGGTTTTTTGGGTCACAACCGGCAGTGCTCAGGGGTTACTCCTGGCTCCATACTCAGATATTGCTCCTGGCAGGCAGGGAGGACCATATGGGATGCCAGGATTCGAACCGATGACCTTCTGCATGAAAGGCAAATGCCTTACCTCCATGCTATCTCTCCGGCCCCAATGTAATGTGTTTTTAATAGCCTCAGTGTTTCCAACTTAAGGGGCCTGGGTCTGACCAAAGAAATCTTTTTTTCCAATGATTCCTAATAGTCTATGTTTTTGCAACTCTATCAATCATTGAAAATACTTTTTTGATCAGATATTTGAATATACTATAATATTGATCAATTGTTACTGCATCAGCATTGGTTCATAATATAAGATTTCATCACATCTTGACATGAATATAAATCACACCAAACCCACTACAAAAGTGAAAATGATCATTCCCCTCAATCTTTTCTTCTTATCCTTCCTCTGGTCCTATCCTTTCCTATCTTTTCTTAAGCAAGCATATTTTGCACGTATTCAAACATTAATTTTTTTGTCTTTTGTGAGTTCATTTGCTTTAGTTATTTGTAGTCTATGGGTGAAATTATCTGCTTTTCTATATGCGTATACTTTTATGCATGCATTGATATCAAACCAACATTGAAAGAGATTAAAATAAGTGAAAGTTACAAAATCTCCTGAATATGATATAAACTCTAGCATCATTACTTAGGAAACCACTGGATGACTGTCATTTCTTACATTTCTGCATCTATTTCATTGTCCCATGATTTGGTGAACAATTTTTAAAAACTGTAACTTCAGTGTGAAGCAATCTCCATTTTTTTTTATGTTTTCATACTTTTCAGTCCTTCCTCTTCTTGGGGTGTGGCCCTTATGTATTTCACTAGCTCAAGTTTAAATCAATTAAGGTAGGGCATGTGCTACATGCCCTTATAGGAGTGTGGCCCTTATGTACTTCATTAGCTCAGGTTTAAATCAATTAAGGTAGGGCGTGTGCTACTATGAAGTAAATAGTAAAGTAAGGGGATTGACAGTGAATTTTTGTAAGCAATGAAACCACAACATAATCTGAAAAGGATTTACTCAGTCACTAATCTTTTTTATCAGTCAAAAAGTACTAAAACTGAATCTCTTTTGAAGAAGATCTCCATGAAAAATGTCTGATAAGACTCTAAATGCTTCCAGAACAAAAAGAGAAGGCTAGACCCATTTAGTAGAGGAAGTACTTCAATATTACAGGAGAGACACTGATAGGACTGAAGATTGAGAAAACTCAATGTCTTTCTTGACAACGCTTTAGCAACAAATACTTATTTGCACTGAAAAATGAAGTAGGAGTTGGAATAAAACCAGGAGTTTTAAATAGCAAGGTCCAAAAATAGCCCTAAAATATATCAGGTTAGAGTTCAGGGGCCAAGGTGTGGGGAAAGAAATTTCTTATAAAGAGCCCCCGAATTTGATAAAGTGGAAAATAGCCAAACTAGAGCTGTTTGACCATGTAGGCATCTGAGTGATAAGAAGAGCTATTCCATGCCTGTCTATTCAAACTATAAATTAAGTCAGTGGCATACCAAGAAAATATTTAATTACATACAAAGAACACTCTCCTGGGTAAAGATCCTTTTACAATTCTCACTAGCACCCTATATCTTTAATAAATATTTTTTGTAGCTAGTAATATGCTCCTTGAATTTGTTCACAAATCTGTGTATCTATTTCTCAGTTACAAATGGCTTAAGAAACCAGCTTTGGGGCCGGAGAGATAGCATGGAGATAAGGCATTTGCCTTGCATGCAGAAGAAACGTGGTTCGAATCCCGGCATCACATATGGTTCCCCGAGCCTGCCAGGAGTGATTTCTGAGCATAGAGCCAGGAGTAACCCTTAACGCTGCTGAGTGTGACCCAAAAACAAAAAACAAAACAAAAACAAAAACAAAAACAAAAAAAGAAACCAGCTTTACAAAAGAAATGATGCTCTTATTGTGATGAAGTGCCCACCTCCCTCAACTCTGGTGATAAAATTCTTCCCTCTACGTTATTCTGTATTCACTTTGTGTTTTTGTATGAGGAGGGTGGGTGCTGCCTACATCCCAACCTGGGATATGTACCTTTATTTTTTTTTTTTTTTTGGTTTTTGGGCCACACCCGTTTGATGCTCAGGGGTTACTCCTGGCTATGTGCTCAGAAATCGCCCCTGGCTTGGGGGGACCATATGGGATGCCAGGGGAATCGAACCGCGGTCCGTTCCTTGGCTAGCGCTTGTAAGGCAGACACCTTACCTCTAGCGCCACCTTCCCAGCCCCATACCTTTATTTTTTATGGCTCTCTATATCTTTATTCCTCTTCTTCTATTTCTAAACAATACTTTAATAGTATATTTATGGCATATTATAAATACTACATTTAATATAGTATTATTAATCATAATTTTAATACTATCTTAGCTTCATTTATTTCCCCTGTAAAAATAGAAAACAAACTTAGGAACATGATTGGAGGTTGGGCCTTAGTGTCTATACATAAAATGAGCTAGGTTTTGATGAGTCCTGCAGCTCTGCTCACATTACTAGAAAAATGTGATGGGCTAATAAGCAAGTAAGTAGAATTCTCTTTTGGCTAATTATCCTGCTCTATGGCACCCCACATTCCATACCTGCTACAGGAAGAAATAACCCTCTAAGCTCACTAGCAACCCATTTGGGAATTTAACTCCATAAACTCTGCTTTGTGGTTGAGGCTTGGGTTTTGGTCTCCAGATACCCATTTTTCTAATGTAGCTGACAGCCTACATTACATTTTAAGAACTTAAAACATTGACTAGGCTGACCATCTTTTGCTGTGTCTGTGTTTAATAACAAACATTTATTCACACGGCTCTCACGAGGGTGTAGGGCATAGAAGTTGACTTAGAGACCAGGTCTCTACTCTCATAGGGCTTAGGGTTAGGTGTGTATGTGTGTGGACGTGACAGATCACAGCAAGCAAATATCCTCTGTTGTACAATCTGAGGGCAATAGGTAAAGAGCTTTATTTTAAATCTGTCCCTTGCTCAAACATGCTATGTGGATTAGTTGAGCAATCTAGGCAAACCCTTTAGTTTGTTTTTTGCTTACCCTGAGATGATAATGACGACAACAACAACAATAACTGATCATTTTTCAGTTATTAAAAAAAAAGACTCAATCCAGAGTCTGCTCTGAGCTAAAGAAAAGATATGTTAAGAAACAATTCAGTTTTGGTTCCTGCTGCCAATGTTCCTTTATGGGACCTTTGTTAGCTTTTCTGTTTTTCCTCTTTCTCAACAGCTCCCTTGGAGGTCACAGGCTCTGATTGCACCTCTACTTACAGAATCTGAACTTTTTGTTTCTTTTGCCTTTTTCTGAGATTGTTTTGCTGCTTGCAGGAGTTGCTCTTGAGTGGAACTCATAAAACTCTATCACAATCACTTCTAAAATGTCCTTTCACCTTGCTGGGCACAGTTTGTGCAGTGTTGAAGACCTCTTTATGGCTCAAAACAGAGCCATTAAAGACTTATCTTTGAGCACCTTGTTACAAATAAAGAAAAAAAAATAGAACTGAAAGTCTGGAGAGATATTAGTGTAGGGTACTTGCCTTGCATTCAGCTGACCCAGGTTCAATCTCTGACACCCTATATGGTCTCCCCTGAGCTCTGTCAGGGGTGATTCCTGCATGCAGAACCAGGAATAACCACTGAACATTGTTGAGTGTGGCCAAAAACAATACAAAGCAAAACAAAAAAAGGACTGGAGAGATAATACAAAGGTTAAGTAAGGCACTTGACTTGCATATGGTTGTACTGTGACAAACTTGGCATTGCATATGGTCCCCTGAGTAATACTAGGGGCGTCTGGCCCCTGAGCTGATGGCTCTTGACCACAGAGCCAGTAATTACCCCTTAGCACACTTGTAGGGTGTGCATCCCCCCAAAAAAGAATCAAATTCCATTGTTAAAATACCACACTGAGAGAAGACGTGCAATTTGTGGCGTGGTGGAAGAAGTATATATTTTGGAGTCAGATGATTTGGTTTAGAATAAAAACACAATTTATTACTGCGATTTTTAAAAATATGACAAAAGATGAACCACTCTCAAGTGAACAACTGAGTAGTATTCACAACACATACATTACTGTGCAATTATCACCACTATCTATGTCCAGAATTTTCCATTACCTTATAACTTTGACCCATTAAAAAAAAACTAATTCCTTTTCCCAAACTATAACAGCCAGTCATGTTTCCTGTATATATAAATGTGTCCATTCTATCTACGTTATGCAAGTGTAACCTCATAGTATAAATCCTTTCTGTCTGGACATTTATATTTGTCCTTTTCACATCCATAGCAGAGGACATTTTGCACTAGAGTATAATCCTTTGCATAAACATTATCTCCAGCAACAACAACAACAACAACAACAACAACAAAAATTTTTTTTCCATTGAACGTTGTTTATGCCTTCAGGAAGGGCAAAAGGTCGCGTGGACCTAGAGTCCATCCATAAAAAGAACGTCAACTCCTGCGTGCGCCCGCTAGAGAGCGGGCCGAGCGAGGCTGGGGCCGGCGGCGAGGAGCGCAGATCTCGCGAGACTGAGAGACGGCGTGAGAGGAGGAAGGCGTCGCTCTCGCGAGAACTCCGCCTGTCGGGGCCGGTGGTGGGGAGCCAAACAACTCTCAGTTGGTCTCGCCCGGCTCCTCAAATCTCAGGCAGCGGCGTCGGGATCGGTAAGAACCGGAAGAGCCGGCGGGGTGCGGGGCGACCTCGTTGAGCTTTTGCGCTACTCCAGGCCCAGGTTTACCTGGGCCGCTGCCCTGGGCCTGCTTGTCTCTGCCATGCGCCTGGCCCGGGGCCCGTCTCCCTCCTCGCGCCTGTCGCCCCTTGGGGTCCCCCGGGCCGGCTCTCGGCTCTCCAAGGCCAAGATCAAGGCCAAGGCCAAGGCTGCCTCCTGCCTGCCCGCCCGGCCCTGGAGGCGCATTGTCGGGCTGGCCCAGCCCGGCCCAGATCTCGCTCACTCTCCCTGCGCCTCTTGCACAAGGAGCCCGGCGTCCTCGCCTGCGCACTGGGTGCAGATGAGAGGATTTCCCCTTCCCCTTGGGTTCTCTGTCGGCCGTTCCTTAACCGATTTGAGTGCTTTCCAGGGACGCTGAGTCCTCCTGCTTGCCCCCACCCCTTCTCAGCCGCCTTCCCTGGCGTTCCTTTCTCCCTTCTGGGTGACCCCCACTTCGGTGCAAATGCGTGATTGTGGCCAGGACACCGGTAGGTCGTCGTGGCAGTCTTTCAGTTCCGTAGGGCGGACAGAGCTTGCTCAGTTGTTGCTTTCCATTTATTTGTTTGATGTTTTGTTTTCTTTTGTAGTCTAGGACTGATCCCCCAGCTGTCCCATATGGTCCCCCCAACCCAAGCCAGGAGCGATTTCTGAGCGCAGAGCCAGGAGGAACCCCCTCTGAGCGTCAACGGGTGTGGCCCCCCAAAACAAAACAAATAAATAAAGTTTTGTTTTTGGCTACACCCAAGTGGGGCTAGAGCTCCTTGTTTTCTGTGCATGGGGTGGCCCCTCCTGTGGGCCCCCAGGGCTTGTCGTGCTGGGACTCGAACCTTGTTCTTGCTCTCTTGCAAAGCCTGCACCCCCAGCTCCTTTGGTTATCTGCCCTGCCCCGGAGTTGGCTGCTCCATTTGACAACACGACTGAGCTTTTAAAATCTATTCGGAGCAGAGCTTCCGCAGTCCTCCAAAAAAAGTCCCGTAAGACTTTTTTCTAATTGGGAGAAGTAAGGCTGGCCACAACCTGTTTTTGGATAGGATTGAGTTCTTGGTAATTTGGAAAGACACTTTTGAGGACCTTTGGGCTTCTTTTTTCTGAGGGTGGGGTGGGGTGGGATAGGGTGGATTATCTGGGTTGGCTCATTTTTACATTTGGCAGTTGCATTTCTGAACTTAAAAATGGTGGCAGCAGAGTAAGAGAGTGGTAGAACTTTGGAGAAAAATTCAGCCTGGGGAATAGTGGAGGAAGGACTTGTAAAAGATTGTGATGAATGATGATGATCTCCTGGAGAAGGCGAATGAGGATGAGAAAGCATGTGAGTGAGCTTGAGAAAGTCCAGAGAGGAAGGTGGCCTGAAGCAGAGTTCTAAGCATAAGTGTTAGGGAAACAGAAAAGGAACTCTTGCTCATAACAAAGAAGGGAAAGTAGAAGTAGATAGCAGAGCAGCCCTGAGGTTTCTACTGGAGCAAAGGAAAGAGATGTAGAAAGATGCATAAATGTATCTTTCTTCATAGCCATTCTCCTTTCTCTGGCCAGTAGTAATCAAAATACTCTTAAAACTACTATCTGGAACTATCTTATGCTTTAGTTATATTAATCATGACGCTTTCCAAAATAAGTATCCCAACCTCAGAGAATGGAAAGTTCTCAGTATCATATACTCTAGAACAGGGGTCTCAAACTCAATTTACCTGGGGGCCACAGGCAAAGTCGGGGTGAGGCAAGGCCGCATAAGGGATTTCGCTTACCGAATATTCGCAATAAAAAATCGCATTCGTAAGAAAAAAAATCGCATTAAACATTTGCATACTCCGAATGGAACTGCTGGGCTATGCGAATGTTTAATGCGATTTTTTTTCTTAGTAATGCGAATTTTATTGCGATTATTCGGTAAGCGAATAATCGTGAATACTGGCTGCGGGCCACAAAATGTTGTACGGAGGGCCGCAAACCGCCCACGGGCCGCGACTTTGAGACCCCTGCTCTAGAATGTATTGCTGGTTCAAGAGAAAGCTTCCTAGGCAGTGAGTTCAGTGCATCTGTTTACATACCAGTTAGAATGGAGATCCAAATGGCTATAATAAAAGACCAACCGATAGCACCTGGTGGTGCTCAGGGCTTATTCCTGGCACTTTACTAAGGGATCATCCCAGGCTTTGTCCCCAGGGGTCATTCCTGGCACAGAAGAATGGGGATTGGGGTTGGGGCTGTATGAGATTCCCAGGGATTAAAACTATCTTGGTGGAGTGCAGGGCTAATGCCCTACCTGCTGTACCTGCTTTGACCCCCGATATGAAATTATTTTAGATTCAATTTAGTTTTATGAGGGAACTGTTGAGTTCCATGTAGAGTTTATGTAGAGTTTCATGGCATTTTTTTTTTTTTTTTTTTGGTTTTTGGGCCACACCCGGTAATGCTCAGGGGTTACTCCTGGCTATGTGCTCAGAAGTTGCTCCTGGCTTGGGGGACCATATGGGACACCGGGGGAATCGAACCGCGGTCCGTCCAAGGCTAGCGCAGGCAAGTCAGGCACCTTACCTTTAGCGCCACCGCCCGGCCCCATGGCATTTTTTTTAATGCTGCTTGCTATATTTTCCAGTACTCAACGTTTTTGTTCACTATATTCATTTTGACTTTGCTTACATAATAGGTATTTCAAAATATACTGTTTTCAACACAGAGCACAGGAATAATTCCTTTGACCTAGCCTTTTGTGGGAGTCACTGTTCAGAATACACCTGGCCCAAAGTTGTCAGGCTTACCTCTGGCTCTGTTCAGTGATCATTCCTGGTGGGTCTCCTAGGATCATATTGAGTAGGGCCATATAGAGTGCTGGGGAATCCAACCTGGTTTTGCTGTGTGTAAGGCAAGTGCCTTATCCACTGTACTTTTTCCTCTAACCTCATGACCACTTTTATTTTGACCAATAGTTCTTGGTTTGGGGGCCACATTTCTCAGTGTTCTGGCAGGCTACTCCTTGTGTAGTGTCTGGGGGTTACCAGCATTGCTGGAATGCTGTAATACTAGGGATCCAAATCTGGGCTCCTACCCTTTTAGCTACTATGTGGTCAGTAGTTTTAATAGGGTGTCTGTGCTTGTAAAAGAAACAGCTTTTTTAATTTTTTTAATTTGTTTTTAATTTGTTTTATTAAATCATAACATTATGGTTAGAAATGTATAAATGTCCCATCTAACCTACAATAAATACTTAAAATTGATAATTTATATGTACTCTTAAAATTAATTGGTAAATGAACAAAGTAACTTTGAATGTTCTTTTTACTTAACCTCTTAACATAATCTTACTTAGAAAGGTCTCTTGTTGAAACAGTGTTTTAACTTCCGTTAATGAATTTTCCTCCTGACTTTAAGCCATTATTATCCAAATCATTCCTGTTTTTGCTTGATTTGATTATGCAGTAAATTTTCTTGGGGTCTAAGAGTAATTGGGGGAGCATTTTGAGGCTCAAAATTTTTCTGAGAACCTTAAGTACCCCACAAACATGACAGTGCAATTAGATGAAGAGGTATATAATAAAAGTTCAAGTTTTTTGCTTAGTATGGATTATAATTATGTGGTTAAATCTTTAAAGGTTTGGCATTTGCAGATTTTATAAATACATAATTTTTCCTATATTTTGGAATTATTGCTAGTCCCCCAGATTTAGAGGAAGGGACTGTTTCATCACTTGCTATCTTTTGTGGGGAAAACCACAAAAGATGCTAATGATATAAAATCAGGGATAAAAGTGGTATTAAAACCAAGAGAATAAAATAATGTACTTTCCTCTTTTTTTTTTTTTCTTTTTTCGGCCACACCCGTTTGATGCTCAGGGGTTACTCCTGGCTAAGCGCTCAGAAATCGCCCCTGGCTTGGGGGGACCATATGGGACACCGTGGGGATTGCACCACAGTCCTTCCTTGGCTAGTGCTTGCAAGGCAGACTCCTTACCTCTAGAGCCACCTCACTAGCCCCTACTTTCCTCTTCTTGATCATATTAAGGAGGTTCATGGTGTAGTTAGCCTGCTTCCTTTTTTCTAAAAGCATGCTAAACTGTTATGTCAGGTGGACTTTCTGTGGTACTACAAAATCTGAGGGGGAATACAAATATCCAGAGTTGTCTGTAAGCAGTTTAATGTTTCCTCTTTAACTTGCAGATTTGCTGATGGTTGTGAATGTCTTTAGCTGAGATTTGATGGATCTGGTGTCCAAAACAGCAGTCTCAGCACCCTTTCTGGAATTGTGGTTTTATTGTAGTACCCTTGCCAGTTTTGTCCTGTTTGGAAGAAAATTAAAAGTGGTAGTGATTGGTTTTACATTTGAGGTACAGCTTCACCGGAGGTTTAAGGTACAGATTGACCATACTTACTGCCATAGGTCTGAACTTTAGCTTTTATTATTGTTTCATCCATTTGCTTATCAACTATATTAACCCCTTATTTGAGATACATGTTGTGGGCCTGATATTACTTAGCTCCAGGGACACCATTTTCTTTTTCTTTTCTTTTCAACACCCCCTTCATCAGTGCAACATTCCCATCAACAATGTCTCCAACTCCCTTCTCCCCCACCTGTATTCGAGACAGGCATTCTACTTCTCTCACTCATTGACATTGTCCCCATAGTTATCAGGGTAGTTATTTCTCTAACTGCATTTACCACTCTTTGTGGTGAGCTTCATGTCGTGAGCTGGACCTTCCAGCCCTCCTTTCTTTGTCTCTGAGGATTATTATAATAATGTCTTTTATTTTTCTTAAAACCCATAGATAATTGAGACTATTATATGTCTGTCTCCTTCTAACTTATTTCACTCAGCATAATAGATTCCATGTACATCCACATATAGGAAAAATTCATGACTTCATTTCTCCTGATGGCTGCATAATATTCCATTGTGTGTAGTTACCCAGTTTCTTTAGCCATTCATCTGCTGAAGGGCATCTTAGTTGTTTCCAGAGTCTGGCTATTATAAATGGTGCTGCAATGAATATAGGTGTGAGGAAGGCATTTTTTTTTTTTTTTTTTTTTTTTTTTGGTTTTTGGGCCACTCCCGGCGCTGCTCAGGGGTTACTCCTGGCTGTCTGCTCAGAAATAGCTTCGCTCCTGGCAGGCACGAGGGACCATATGGGACACCGGGATTCGAACCAACCACTTTTGGTCCTGGATTGGCTGCTTGCAAGGCAAACGCCACTATGCTATCTCTCCGGGCCCCCACTTTTTTTTTTTGAGTATTCCCATTTTAATGATGTTAATTCTACCAATTTATGAGCAGGATATGTGTCTCGATTTTCATGTGTCCTCTTTAATTTCTTTTTTTTTAATGCCCTCTTATGCACTTTTATTTAATTCAGAAATATTTTACAACTTTAATTCTTCTTTTTTTCCTTGAAGCAGGGTTTTGTAGTTTTCTTGCACAGGGGCCATAATCTTCTCTGTATCATTCCAATTTTAGTATATGTGCTGCCGAAGCAAGCACTGTAGTTTTCTTTTTTTTTTTTTTTTTTTTTTTTTGGTTTTTTCGGGCCACACTCGTTTGATGCTCAGGGGTTACTCCTGGCTAAGCGCTCAGAAATTGCCCCTGGCTTGGGGGGACCATATGGGACGCCGGGGGATCGAACCGCGGTCGCGGTCCTTCCTTAGCTAGCGCTTGCAAGGCAGACACCTTACCTCTAGCGCCACCTCACCGGCCCCTGTAGTTTTCTTTATATAGGTCCTTCACCTCTTTAGTTGATTCTTTGATGTTTGAGTTTGTGTGACACTAATGTGAATGGGATTGTTCTTTTTTTTTTTAATGTCCATTTCTTTATCATTACTGGTGTACAAGAAGCCCATTGATTTTTGCATGTTAATTTTGTAGCCTGTCACTTTGCTATATGAATCTTTTGTTTCTAGAAGCTTTTTGGTAGTCATTAGGGTTTTCTAAATGTAGTATCATGTCATCTGCAAACTGTGAGAGCTTGATTTCTTCCTTTCCTATCTGGATGGCCTTGATATCTTTTTCTTGTCTAATCGCTATAACAAGAAGCTCCAACACTATGTCGAATAAGAATGGTAAAAGAGGGTACCATTGTCTTGTACGAGATTTTAGAGGAAAGGCTTTTAGTTTATCTCCATTGAGAATAATATTTGCCATTTTCTTGTTGTAAATATATATTGAGGAAAGTTCCTTCCATTCCCTTCTTGATGAGAGTTTTTTTTTTTATCAAGAATGGGTGTTGGACCTTATTGAATGCTTTCTCTGTATCTATTGATACGATCATATGGTTTTTATTTTTATTTTTGTTGATACAGTATATTATGTTGATTGTTTATGTATGTTAAATCATCCTTGCATTCCTGGAATGAAGCCTACTTGGTCATGGTGTATGACTTGTGAGTGAGGGTATAACAGGTGTGGTTTCGGTAGAGTGGAAACTTGGTCTTCCACTCCCCTATGATTGCCAGCTTTTAGCTGCATGGCCAGTGTATTCATAATTTTTTACGGCTTGGTTTATATCTCATTTGAGAACAGAGTGAATCTGGAGCTAGCCTGGTGCAGACATGGCTACCCAGAGTAGCTACTGTGTTCACTGTGATAGTCCCTCTTCCTCTATTCACTCATATTCCTAGTACCTAGGGCTGTGTTCATGGGTCTGGTATTGGTGGGTCACTGATGAGAAAGGTTATTTGGCAGCTTGAAAAAGAGGGCAGGGGAGATAGCATGGAGTTAAGGCATTTGCCTTTCATGCAGAAGGTCATTAGTTCAAATCCTGGCATTCCATATGGTCCCCGTGACTGCCAGGAGCGATTTCTGAGTGTGGAGCCAGGAGTAACCCCTGAGCACTGCCAGGTGTAACCAAAAAAAAAAAGTTGAAAAAGGGCTTGAGGGCCCAGAAAGATAGTACAGCAGCGTTTGCCTTGCAAGCAGCTGATCCAGGACCAAAGGTAGTTGGTTTGAATCCCGGTGTCCCATATGTTCTCCCGTGCCTGCCAGGAGCTAAGCTATTTCTGAGCAGACAGCCAGGAGTAACCCCTGAGCAGCGCCGGGTGTGGCCCAAAAACCAAAAAAAAAAAAAAAAGAAAAGAAAAAGAAAAAGGCTTGAGCAGCTGTGCTGCAGTTCTTCTTCTTTTTTTTTAAATATATAAAATCTTTATTTAAGCACCATGATTACAAGCAGTAATCCTGCTGCAATTCTTATCTCATCTCAGTGGGAGCCAGAAACAGTTGGTGGAAAACATTCCAGTAGTGAGTCAGTAAACATTCTCAGTCATTTCCCTTCTCTGATATGCAGGATCTTAAAACCATAGACTTTATAGAGAGGATGGAATCAGGCTGAAGGCTGGAGTTTGTGAGCCTAAGAGGGACTGGCAAGGAGCCCCTGTCAGCCTTGTCTGTCTCTCTGGTTCTTCCTGTTTTCAAAAGAGGTAGTAGGGGTGGGAATTAAGGTGCGTGGGCTGAAGCTCTAGTGGCACTGACACTATATAGCACAGGGGTGGGTTTTTGGGGTGTCCTGGCTGGAGGTCAGGGGAGGCCCCTGGCTTGGGGAAGGCAGATTGGAGAAACCTACAGCTATGCTCTTGGTGCTGACTTCTTGCTGCTGCTGCTGCCCTGGAGGGTGAACCCCACCTGACTGAACTGTGTGGGAGAGCTGGACTTAGGATTGGAGTTGGGAAATGGCTTTCTACACAGGTCCTAGAGATAAATGAATGAGCATCCTCTTGTCAGGGCAGCTCTCACTACATGAATCTTGCCTTAGAGGTTCAAACCCATGGCAGCAGTGGGGAATTGGGTGGGCATGTAGTGTCCCTGTCTTCTGGCCTACTTTGTGCTGAGTGGGGCTCATTTGTGCTCTGAGCTGGGGTCAGACAGCTCTGGGCTCAGAGCCAAGGCTTGAGACTTTGTACAGCCACTGAGCTCCCTGGTAAGTGTCTTTAGGGAATTGGAAAGTCACTGTGTTACTATTCCTTTTGATCTTGTAAGGTCTTTTTGATATTAGTGGGTAGAAAATTTTTTATTTTTTATTTTTTTTGGTTTTTGGGTCACACTTGGTAGCGCTCAGGGGTTACTCCTGGCTCTACGCTCAGAAATTACTCCTGCTGGCATGCTCGGGACCACATGGGATGCTGGGATTAGAACCACCATCCTTCTGCATGCAAAGCAAACGCCTATCTCCATGCTATCTCTTCGGCCCCTGGGTAGGAATTTTTGTGTATTTTTCAATACTTCGGGTAGTTGCTTGCTGGGGTTAATTTTACATAAAGCCATGTGTAAAGTTGACAGTTAAGCAATCTTAAATTATGATGTCTCACCTCATATTAATTTTTATTATGTGTGTGATTTAAAGAAATATATGGGGCCGGGCGGTGGCGCAAGAGGTAAGGTGCCTGCCTTGCCTGCGCTAGCCTTGGACGGACCGCGGTTCGATCCCCCGGTGTCCCATATGGTCCCCCAAGCCAGGAGCGACTTCTGAGCGCATAGCCAGGAGTAACCCCTGAGCGTTACCGGGTGTGGCCCAAAAACCAAAAAAAAAAAAAAAAAAAAAGAAATATATGAAGAATTGAAATTACAGAAAATTTGTAGAGTTTAAAGAGTAGATTGGGGCAGAATCAGGGGTAAACAAAGTTAATTTAGGATTGTGATATAAACTGACCCCCCAGATAATAAAAATAAATGTGACTAAATGTCTCAAAGTAAAATTTAATGGGAAATACTGTGTTGCATGATTTTTCCTGAAAAATTATAATTGGCCTAGTATTGCTTTATTAAACGGTACTAAATTGCCAGTGTTTCTAGTTTAATAATACAAAGAACGTAATTGTTTTGTTTTGTAGTAGATTTTACTTTCAATATGTGCCACATACAGCCCTGCTTGGTGAAGGACCTGTCGGTTTGTTGCTGGGAAGAGAGTGGAGAACCAGGGCCAGAGTTGGCCGTGCAGACTGCTAGGTGTAGAGAAGGGATCAAAGACAGCGCCAGCCTTGGACCTGTCAGGCTCTTATAGGTGAACTCTATTCCTGCACTGGATTTGTTGTTTGTTTGACATGGTGTTTATTTTGGTGGCCCCAGATAAATGTTTATAGACTTGGTACATTCTAAAACGTGTAGAGCAGAGTAATTATTGATAGTGCTTTCTCAAGGGGAACTGAAACAGGTGGCTTTTGGTACTTAACTACTAATAGATTGTGATGCTATTTTTTTTTCTTCTGGAAGGGAGCCAGTAGTACAAGTAAGCTTGGGAATTTCTGGTTTAGATGATTTTTTTTTAATCGTAAATGCCGTTTGCTGTGTTGTATAGTATGGAAAGTTAATATCTCTACAACAGTTGTAATCTCCTAAGTCTGTGAGGCAGAGGTATGATTTATACCTATATATTAGAACAATAGGTTCAAAAAGGGCAGCTGGGCGCCAGAGTGGTAGGGCATTTGCCTTGCAAAGTGGCTGACCTAGGATGGACTGTGGTTCGATCCCCCGGTGTCCCATATGGTTTCCCAAGTCAGGAGCAATTTCTAAGTGCATAGCCAGGAGTAACCCCACAAAAACACCCCCAACAAAGGGCGGCTAAATGATTAAAGTCATTATAAAGTCAATCTTCCCTTCAAATCCTTTCCTAGTTCTGGTGCTGTTTTCTTTCATTCTTTTTTTTTTTGTAATAATTTTTTTTAATCACCATGAGATATAGTTGCAAAGTTTTTTAGTTGAGTTTCAGCCATACAGTGTCCAACACCTGCCCTTTCACCAGTGATTTGGTGTTATTTTCTGTACACCAAAGGTGGAGGTTCCTAAGTTCCCTATAACTCTACAAAGTGTAATAACTATGAACTATAACATTTAAAAAATCATGCAAACTGGAAAGTGTGTACAGGGAACTAATGTCTCACTTTTTTTATGTTTTTCTTGGTGTGGGCCACATGGAGCTTATTTTTGACTCTACTCATGAATCATTCATGGTGGTACTTAGGGCATCATGAGGTATTGGGGATCAAACCTAGGTTGACTCTGCATAGCAAGTGCCTACCTCCATATTGTCTCTCCTGAAGAAACATTTGAATTTTATTGATAATACTGTGACAATAATTTGATAAAGGTTAATATATTCATTAATATATAAAAGTGTCTTGACTATTACTAATTTAAATCCGGGTGAAATAATTTGTGGAAATAAAACAATTCTCCAGCTTCCCCTATTTCAAGCCAACATTTCAGTTGTTAAATTTTAGCAGGCATTTAAAAAAACTGCGTGTGTGTGAAGTGTATACTAGTGCTTTTAATGCCTTTACATTTTTTAAAGGGGCAGCTTATAGTTTGAAAAGGTGGCAACAAAACAGGTAACTATTTCAAACTTTCTAACATAGTTGGGTGGCTGAGCCACTCTTTTTCAAAAGGAGATGACAAAGGCTGTTCCTGGCTCTGTTCAGAGATCATGCCAGGTGGTGCTCCGAGGACCACATGCAAGATTGTAACCCCTGGTACTATCTCTCCTGCCCAGTCCTTTTTTTTTTTTTTTTTTTTTTTTTTTTTTTTTTTTTTTTTTTTTTTTTGGTTTTTGGGTCACACCCTGTGACGCTCAGGGGTTACTCCTGGCTATGCGCTCAGAAGTTGCTCCTGGCTTCTTGGGGGACCATATGGGACGCCGGGGGATCGAACCGTGGTCCGTCCTAGGCTAGCGCAGGCAAGGCAGGCACCTTACCTCCAGCGCCACCGCCCGGCCCTGCCCAGTCCTTTTTTTAAAGAGTTGGTTAAGGGCGGAACTAGACTGATAACAGGAGGAAGTTAATCTGTTTCCTGATCAGAGTTTCTTAGAAGAACTTCGTAGTTTGTGAATGTGAATCTTTTGCTGAGATAGATAAACAAAAGCCTATTGGGCTTATTCAGTGTTTTATTTCTGATAGTGCTTTTGTCCCTTCCAGCTTCTGGCTAGTGACATAGTCCTAAACTAAACTAGCTGGAAGATGCAGTCAAGGCTAATCAAAATCTCAAGTACAAACACTTTTGAAGTAATCTTCATTGTAGGCTGCTTTTCAGCTGTAAGTTTGATTTCTCTGAGGATTGTTAGGGAATTGATTCATTACCTTAGGTGACTTCTGTTATTTTCCTTCTTGCCTAAGTCTTCTGTTTGTCAGATCTCTAGAGACTTGAGAATAGGAATCTTGATCTATTAGACCTTACCTAGGAAATTTTTACACCCCCCCCGCCCCCGGAAATGTCTTTTTTGAAAGAATATTATTAAAGAAGATTTCTAATTTAGTTTGTTAATCATAATTAGTTCTCTGATAGATTATGGCCTTTATTTAATAAAAAAGATGCAACATACAAACTGTATTTAACAAAAGTAACAGATAAAATTGAATAGACAATTTATTAAGAGAAAAACTATAAGAAATTTTGTCTTAAACATCTTATCGCAATCTATTGCAGTTGAATTTAATTAGCTCTGTTGCTGTGAAGAATAACTCAGGCACACATATGATGAACATTTTAAAAGTATTCATTGAATACTACCATATATACACATATATATGAAATTTGAAAAAGGATGTAATTCATCAATTATATTTATATTAAATTTTATATATGTGTGTATATATACTACATTTTTTGTTGATATTTTGGAAGAGGTCTTCTAAAGAGAAGAATTTGTGATTCCTGTAATGAATCCAGCCTACACTCTGCTGCCCACCAAGTCGTCTCCATTCCTCTTTAGACATCAGATGAGTTTTGGGTACTTGTCTGGAGAGTTGCATGACAAGCTGGTACTCCTAGTGCTTGTCAAAGTATTTTTATATAGTGGATCTGCTTATGGGCCATTCCTGCAGTGGTGCAAAGGTGGAGAAGTAGCAGCAGAGGGTGTATGTGTCCTCTTCAGAGCAAAGATAAACTGCATGTATTTTGATTAATGCAAATAGTATATTCTTTTTCTTTCAGATCTAATACACATTGCTAACTAATAGAATTTACTTAGTTAAAAATCTCCATTTAAAAATAAATTCTCTTTTACCTTATCCTTTCTTATCCAGATTTAAAATACTGCATTTTGGGGTTTGAAGAAATAGCTAATCCTCTAGGTAAGGTACTTGTTTTGTACACAGCCAACCGCAGTTTGATCCCCTGGCTGTACTGTTTAGTACTGTTCGTGGAACCCTGCCAGGGGCACAAAGCCAGTAAGCAAGCCTTGAGTACAGCTGGGTGTGACATAGCCTCTTCCTTCCCCACACCTATGCAGTTTGTGTCATAAAATTTAAGAGTTATATTTAGATTATAAGGGAATGTTAACCCCATAATTTTAATGTCTGCCTTAATTTTTTTTAAATTCCAGTAGCTGGGAAAAACACTTGAATTGCGGGAAAGTAACATGGCACTATAAATGATAAACCTGCTTCGGTTATATTTGGAGTGCTTTATAAAAAAATAACATTATGGTTTAGTTTGGTTATACTTTTGTTTAATCCATATCACTTTTACAGGCTTGTTACTATCATACAGATAGTGTGTCTACAGTATTGTATATGTTGGCTTGTTTAGTATAAGACCTCTAAGAACAAAATAATGCTAGTTTCATAATTTAGTGAACTCCTGCTCAACTATAGTGATTTTGCTTTTTCTAAGTGTTTATAAGCCATCTCTCATTCTAGATGTGTAAATAAACATGAAACTTCTTCCACAGGCTTAGTCAAGCTTTATTGAATTTATTTTTTTACTTTTCTACCAGTCTCTATATATTCTTTTCTACTTTGGTTTCTTATTTCCCATAAACCAGAGTTTATGAAATTCTTCATCCACACAATTTTTGAAGTATTTTTGATAGATTTATATTCTGGGGAGTTCCTTACTCTGAATGTAGCCGACTTTATTAACTTAAAAAAAAAATCTACCCATAAATTAAAACTTTCATCTGTAAATTGAGACAAATACCACAATCAAACAATGTTCCAACTCTTTTTTTCTTTAAAATCAAATTATTGGTGTGCACCTTTTTAAAGTAAGTATGGGCCTCTAAATCTTTAGTTTTTACCTCTAAGTAAATAAAAACATGTTCCATTAGGACTTTATGTATATTGTAATCAGCAAACTTACACTCATTTTCTTTTAACTTTTTTTTTCTTAAAGAAACAGGGAACAGAATGAGTACTTCACAGGATCAGAGTGGCTTCTCCACTAATAGAGAACCCCTTTTGAGGTGTCGTGATGCGCGGAGGGAGTTGGAACTTGCTATTGGTGGAGTTCTTCGTGCTGAACAGCAAATTAAAGATAACTTGAGAGAGGTATGGCATTGTATTTTTCTTTTCTTTTGTCTGGGCTCTTAGCACAGATTAGTTAAGATCATGGTAAAGAGCTTGACTTGTGGGCTGGAATGATAGCAGACTAGTAGGGCATTTGCCTTTCATGTGGCTGATCCAGGACAGATACAAGTTCAATCTCCGGCATTCCATATGGTATATGGTCCCCCGAGCCAGGAGCTATTTCTTGAGTGGAGAGCCAGGAGTAACTCCTGAGCACCACTGTGTGTGGCTCCTAACCCCCACCCCCCAAAAAAAAAGCTTAACTTCTCTGCCAACCAGAAAGTTTGACCTTCTACTACTTATGTTGGTTTGAAAAGTTGGTACCATGATTTCAAAGGGAAATAAAGCAGATGTTAGAATGAGAAGAGTAAAAATTTTAGAAAATTCACTCAGTATGCATTTAAAAAATTTCTTTTTAGGGACTAGTCATGATTCAGTGAGAGCAGAGGTTTTTGACTTAATAAAGATTAGTTGCAAGTGAGACTTCCCCAGTTGTTAGCCTGAATGTCCCCTAGTCTTCAAATCACCATGTCCTCTGACCTGCAGGACTTTGAATTCCCATTTCCATCATCCAGAACACAGGCATACCTGCCATGAACATTGCCCCATCCTCTATCCTTTTCATCTCTGCCCAGACTTCACATCCTTCCTATAATTTTCCTATCTGAGTCAGAAGGCCTTTTTTTTTTTTTGGTTTTTGGGCCACACCCGGCATTGCTCAGGGGTTACTCCTGGCTGTCTGCTCAGAAATAGCTCCTGGCAGGCACGGGGGACCATATGGGACACCGGGATTCGAACCAACCACCTTTGGTCCTGGATCGGCTGCTTGCAAGGCAAACACCGCTGTGCTATCTCTCCGGGCCCCAGAAGGCCTTTTTGAGTTCCCTGAACACCTTGATTTCCTGTGTGGTGGGTTTTTGGTGGGAGGAGAACCTTCCAAACATTGCGAAAGAGGTTCATGTGCCACTTTGATGCTGGGGGTTGGACCCAGGTATCTCATATGCAAGGCAAGAACTTCCCTGCTGAGCTGAACTTGGCCATCAGTATGCATTTTTTGATTGCTTCTCTGTTGGGTCCCTGTGCTAGTACCACATGTTGTCCTCTTGATGCATACAAGGTGATATATTAGCATGTCTCTTGCCATCTTTTTTTTTTTTTTTTTTTTTTTGAGTCACACCCAGTAGCGCTTAAGGGTTACTCCTGGCCCTATGCTAAGAAATCACTCCTGGCAGCCTCGGGGGGACCATATGGGATGCCGGGATTCAAACCATCGACCTTCTGCATGTAAGGCAAACACCTTACCTCCATGCTATCTCTCTGACCCCTCTCTTGCCATCTTTTAACTTGAGTGGCATGTTTCTTTATTTTTGTT
Organism: Suncus etruscus; assembly: GCF_024139225.1. NCBI lineage: Eukaryota > Metazoa > Chordata > Mammalia > Eulipotyphla > Soricidae > Suncus > Suncus etruscus. The sequence continues at coordinate 32,674,236 of NC_064864.1, read as the reverse complement.
TTGTTTTTTTTGGGCCCACCCGGCGTTGCTCAGGGGTTACTCCTGGCTGTCTGCTCAGAAATAGCTTAGCTCCTGGCAGGCACGGGGGACCATATGGGACACCGGGATTCGAACCAGCCACCTTAGGTCCTGGATCAGCTGCTTACAAGGCAAACGCCGCTGTGCTATCTCTCCGGGCCCGAGTAGCATGTTTCTAATTGATCTAATAAGATCAAGCCAGAGTGAAATTTGTTTTCTGTTGGTTTGATAGTATTATGTTGATGAGTAGTTAGGTCAGGTATTTCAATACTTTGAAGTATGACTTTATTACATAAAACATTGTGTTTGGGCCATGGAAGATAATTGCAGGGTGGTTGGAGCTTATGCTTGGCATTTATAGAACTTGGAGTTCAATCTCCAGGTCTGCATGTCCTATTGATCTGCCAGATCAGGGGTGGCAAACACGTGGCTCTCAAGCCGCATGCAGCTCCCGGCCAAAATGAATGCGGCTCTTTGCCTCTTCTCATTATTTTGTATACTGTGGCTCTTTGCTAATTTTGGATTTTGTTCTGCTGCTTCTGAGGAGGGACCTCTGAGGAGAGATCTCCGAGCACGTAGTCCCACCCCCAGGCTGCGGCATCCCATCTCCCATCCCTCGGAAACAACTGCACGGGCCAGTGAGCAGGGGGACCCGTGTGTCACAGGTTGGGTCACATCTTGCCGTTAGTTCTTAGTGTGGAGGACGCAGCACACCCTCACCATCACTGTAGGATTTTTACCCTCACTCAAAATGGCAAAATGCAATATGTGTTTAATATATTATTGTTAAATTATATGCTTTTGTGTGAGTGTTTGTCTGTTTTGGCAGGTCACTGCGTGGTGGTGTGGCTCTCTGACTCACAGTTTAAAAATTTGGCTCTTTGTGTCGAACTTGTTCGCCACCCCTGTGCCAGATTATAGCCCTGGTAGCCCCCCAGTACTGCTAGGAAGCTTCACCCCCCAAAAATGTTTTAAATGGTTTATTTATTATTATTATTATTTTTTTTTATATTTGGGCCACACCCGGCATTGCTCAGGGTTTTTTCCTGGCTGTCTGCTCAGAAATAGCTCCTGGCAGGCACAGGGGACCATATGGGACACCAGGATTCGAACCAACCACCTTTGGTCCTGGATCGGCTGCTTGCAAGGCAAACACCGCTGAGCTATCTCTCTGGGCCCCTATTTTTTATTTTTAATTATGTGAACAATGATGCAAAGAAAGAGGACAAGGTAAAGTTACAGTGGAAGGACAATCAAAATATAGGGATTTTTTAAATGTGGATTCTCATGAATAATTTGTAGCTGTTTGTATATTTATTTGTTTTGGTTTTGTCTTGTATGGCTTATTCCTGACTCTAAGGTTGGGACGACCATATATGGTACAAGGAATTGAATCCATATCAGCTGTGTGCAAGGCAAATATCCTACCCTTTGTACAATTGCCCTGGCCCCTAATTTATAATTTTTAAAATTTGTATAGTCTAATGATCTAGCCATTTAAATTAAGGTAGCATATCACTTTACTAAATTAGCTTACTGTAAATGGATTCCTCATTTGTGGGTTGAGAACAGATAAGAATTAGCAAAGTAGAGGCCAACTAAATAGTACAGCAGGTATGGAGATTGTGCTCAGATTGCACCCATATGGTCCCCTGAACACCACTAGGAGTAATTCGTGAGTGCAGAGCCTGGAGTAACCTCTGAATACCGCTGAATATGGCCCTAAAACCAAAAGGAAAAAAAAGAAGTAGCAAAGTACACTGTCTTAATTCACTAATAAACTCATAAAAACATTTTCAAATTATATTACAATGAGGGGATTAAATTCATATGACATATTCTTATTTTTTTCTGATTACTTCAGGATATCACAAATAAACCTGAGTGTCTTAGATATTGAGGGAGTATTTTAGAACTTAAGTGGACCTTTATAGTGAATATCTTGCACTAGGTTCATTGTGATTTCATGGGTGGATACTTTGAAACACTAAACCATGAACTAAGGCAAAACTTCGAGTGTATATGTATATGTATTTTTCCTGGGAACATACTCAGATGTCATTCTAAAAGTTAGTGACTGTCAGAAGTTTAAAAGCATTATTATAGGAAATACTATTTATTGGGTTTACAGTACTAGTAAAGGTAGCATATATTTTCTTTCCCAGGTCAAAGCTCAAATTCACAGCTGCATAAGTCGTCATCTGGAATGCCTTAGAAGCCGTGAGGTGTGGTTGTGTGAACAGGTAGATCTAATCTATCAGCTTAAAGAGGAGACACTGCAGCAGCAGGCCCAGCAACTGTATTGGGTAAGGTGGCTATAAGCCTATAATTGATTTGAATAGTGTTTTGGGTTTTCAGGGAATATCTTTCCTTTAATGCAACATTGTTAGCAAATAAAAGGCAGCTTTTTAGCGCTATTTGTTAAACTTGGGTACATTAGGATCTATAATATTGTGTGGTTGAATGGCTTCATCTTTTCTTTTAGTTATTGGGACAGTTCATTTGTCTTATTCATCAACTGGAGTGCACCCAAAACAAAGATCTAGCCAATCAAGTTTCTGTGTGCCTGGAGAGGTAATGTAATGACTCTTTTGATTTAACTATATATGGGGTGGGGGTGGGGGGTCACACCTGGCAGTGCTTTGGGATTACTCCTAGCTCTGCGCTCAGAAGTTGCTCCTGACAGGCTTGGGGCCCATATGGGATGTCTGGATTTGAACCGGGGCCCATCCTGTGTTGGCCATGTGCAAGGCAAACAACTTACCACTGTGTTATTGCTCCAGCCGCTGATTTTAGATTTTTTTTTAACCCCTGATTTAACTTTAAACTTAAAAAACTTTTTTAAGGATAACAAGTGACCTTTTTTTTTTTTTTTTTTTTGAAAATTTTTATTGAGGCCATTGTTATTATATGTCCCTCATAGTTGTATTTCAGGCATATAGTGGCAGTACATTAGGGCCATTCTCACCACCAGTGTTGACCTCTGTCCACCTAAAGGGAGTTAATGAGAGAGATAAGATATATCCTTAAGAGAGAGAACATGGACTTCTCCAGATTGGAGAGAGCTAGTACCCAATACAAAGTAGGAAAGTGTGAAAGTTCACATCTCAAGAGGGGCCATGCAGGTGGTATATGCACAGTCAACATGTGCTTGGGCAATGCTGCTTAGGCAACACTTGTGCACTTGGCTTAAATGTATGAAAAAAAAAATGTAGTGGGTGAGAGATGTCAAAAGGCTAGTGACCATGCTTTGTAAGCCAGAACCCTAAATTGGATTCCCCAACTCTGCATGATCTCTTGAGCATTATTGGGTATGATCCAAAAAAAAAAAATTTTTTTTTTGCATAAACTAGATTTAATGTCTACATTAAGATAAAAATTCCATGCTTTATATATTTAAAATACTTACTAATGCATGATTAATTAATTCATTTTGGTTGAGTTTCTTTTTAGAAAAGTGCAGTTACCTCAAATTTATCCCAATTTGGCTTATGTTTTGGATGAATTTGAAGCATATTCTTTAGAAATAACCAAATTTTTTTTTTTTTTTTGGTTTTTTTGGGCCACACCCAGCAATGCTCAGGGGTTACTCCTGGCTGTCTGCTCAGAAATAGCTCCTGGCAGGCACGGGGGACCATATGGGACACCGGGATTCGAACCAACCACCTTTGGTCCTGGATCGGCTGCTTGCAAGGCAAGCACCGCTGTGCTATCTCTCCGGGCCCGAAATAACCAAATTTTGTTATTTTATTTTCCTCTAGAATGGGCAATTTGACTCTCAAGCCTGAAGATTCAACTGTCCTGCATTTTGAAGCAGAGACAACTACTCTGCGCCAGGCCATCACCACATTTGGATCACTTAAGACCATTGTGAGTAAAGTTAATCTCAAATGATTCATGGTACACACTCAGGTCTCTGATGTCTTAGATGGTCTAAACCAGCAGTTTCCAGTAGCTGATCCACTAGTTCATTGTAGCACTATTTCCAGTAGCTAATATTTGAAAACAAGCCAAGTGCCCAAGAACATAGAAGGCTAGAAAAAGAGACTGGTACTTATATACAATAGAAAACTACCAGATTATAAGAACAGATGAAATGCAATCTGCTGTTGCATCATGTTGAGTGAAGTTATTCAGGAGAGGGACAGACATAGAGTGTTGTTCCTCATATGTCGCATATAAAGAAACAGTAAGGAAACTACAAATACTCAAAGGCAACAGAAACTGAGAACTGGTCTTTTGTAGGAAGCATTTCACATAAGGAAGATATGGGAGAGGATAGGATTAGGTTGGGGAGGCGGAGGGTGTGGTGTTAGAAAATGTTATGCATGAAACCTTGCCGTTAGCAAAATTATAAATTATGGTGCTGGGGGGAAAAAGAAGCTTCACCCAGTTCCCCCACCCCACACATTTCAAAGAATTTTTTTCTCAAGAATAATAGCTTTTGGAGGTGGGGGGGGGGAGAAACTGGGGGGGGGAGAATAATAGCTTTTGAAAAATTTTTATAGCTTTCAGAAAAATCATGTTTAAATTGACAAAAGTATTAGTTAATCAGTTAATAGCTAGTGAACTGACTGATCTAGGGACTAGTGGTTGAATTCAGATTGCTGATTACTGTGTATGTCATTGAATGTAGCATAGAATATTTGTTCTAGTGAAATGCTAATACCTTACTTAATACTTAATTTCACTTTTTTGGTATGAAAGAGTAACATCAACATGTGATTTGCCTTTAATTTAAGCAAATTCCTGAACACCTGATGGCTCATGCTAGTTCTTCAAATATTGGGCCCTTCCTAGAGAAACGAAGCTATAGTCCTTTGCCAGAGCAGGTAAGTATCATTTTGTTTTTGGTAATTATTACTTTATATATTTCTTTTAGATTTTGACTTAATCACATCTTTTTACTACCATTTGTGAAGGACACCTATACTAAATGAGTTCACACTATTAAATACTTCGCTTGAGACTGAATGTTTTAAGTATAGAGGTTTCATAGAATAAAAAGAGCAAGAGTGAAAATAATTATTCCTAAGGATTATTCTCTAGTGAGATCTTTTGGAGATCACTCTTTATAATTCATAACAGATGATTACCTTATAATGGCAATGTGAATATATGTTTGAGTTGAGAAGAATCCTGGAGACACCAGCTATTTGCTTTACAAGATAGTTATGAAGAGTGAGGCTTAGGGAAGTACATCATGTTCAGTGGCAAGCCAAGATTAGAGAATTTAGATCACTTGATTTTTTTTGTTCAACTTTGTACTGCCTTTGACAAGTATTACATAATTAGCAGAAATCGGCATCCAGCCCCACAGTGGCCCCTCTCAGTGAATGGCTCCTTGGAAGCAAACCTGCCAGTGGTCATCAGGCTCCTTATATACCCAGCACCAACCTCCAGGACTGGCTTACCCAAAAGCCAAACTTGGAGAGCAGTCAGGTATGTTGCTGCACTTGTTGGTCTTGAGGTAGATATAGTAGTTACTGAGACTTTAGTTCTAATCTGAAAAAATATTTTTAATAACTTTAATTTTATTTGATCTTGTTTTTTGGGTCTAGTCTGAAAACTATTAAGTATTACAATGGAGATATCACTATAGAACATTTCAAAAATAACATGTAAATAACTACTATAATGCAGACAACCACTAATGTTTTAAATTATAGTCCTCATTTTTCTATTTACATACACCTTTTATTGTTTATTTGTTTTGAGCCATACCCAGCAACATTACTCTTGGCTCTGCACTCAGAAATCACTCCACAGGCTTGGGGGGACCATATGCCATACTGGGATTGAATCTTGGTTGTCCACATGCAAGGCAAATATGCTCTACCTATTGTGCTAATTGCTCCAGCTCCATCTTTCTATGTATACTTAAAGTCACTTTGCAAATCCTATTTTTCCCAGCAAATTGTTTTTATAGCACATGAATGTTTGTTCCCTAAATTCACGTATAAAATATTTATACTATATTGTGTTGACTTGTAATTAACTCCATTAATTACACTTTTTTTTTTACTTGTTTTTACAAAGTGAAGAAAAAACTATTAGAGTCAGGAATACACTATCTCTCCTGTAGTTACATTTTTTTCTGGACATATAACTGGTCATTTGTGCATAGTTCTTGGTTAGTTTCTCAGGAGTAAAGGACTAGATTATAAATCTTATCCCCTTTAAGAATTAAGCCTGGGGCTGGGCAGTGGCGCTAGAGGTAAGGTGCCTGCCTTGCCTGCGCTAGCCTTGGATGGACCGCGGTTCGATCCCCAATGTCCCATATGGTCCCCCAAGCCAGGAGCGACTTCTGAGCGCATAGCCAGGAGTAACCCCTGAGCGTCACCGGGTGTGGCCCAAAGACCAAAAAAAAAAAAAAAAAGAATTAATCCTACCTTGCTTTACAAGAAATAGATATCAGTTTTTATTCCCACTGGTGAAATATTGAGGGTACTAGCTTCCCTAAAATTATTAATAGTTACAATAATTTACAGATGTTTTCTTTGATAAGTTTTACTTGAGTTTCTTGATTACTTATTAAACATTTTTCTTTTCCTTTTTTAATGATTATTAAATATGCTGCCAATGCTTTCTCCTAATGTAACTTTAACATTTGTTTTAAACTGCAGAAATTTAAAAAATTAGGTAGCCAAATATATATTTTGATATCTCTAAAGAGAGATACCTATTTCAGTTTTGTATATCTAAATTTAGAAGTATTGAGCAGTGCAGTAAATATGCAAATATCACTCTCATTGAATATCCATATTATTTGTAATGGTCTGGTTATGTATTTCTTCTGTAGACTTCTACCAGAGCCTGTAGTTTCTTCAGTAATGTTTGGGGCAACCTAAAAGGCTTGGAAAATTGGCTCATCAAGAGTCAGCAAGAAGTTCCTGAAAAGCCTAGTTACCAAAAGTCTAACGTCTGTCCTACTACCAGTTCTTCTGTTGAAATTGAGATTAGTGATTTAGAGCTTCTTGATCAAGATGATATGGACCTTTCTGATTGGCTCGTAACATCACAAGAATCACCTAAAATAGAGAAGCCTGAGAATGGCAGCTGTGAAATTAGTGAGAAGTTTAAGTCCTTGTTCCAGGTATTTCAGGAGTCCTATAACGTGAATGATTGGCTTGCCAAGCCCGATTCCTGTACTAATTGTCAAGGCAATCTACCTAAAGGTGTGGAGATCGAAAACCTGGGCAATCTGAAGTGCCTGAATGACCACTTGGACTCTAAGAAGCTCTTGTCCACCCCCAGCATGAATTCTGAGGTTTGGCTTGTCCAGAACTATCAGGACCCATATAAAGTAGAAGAGGTATGCAAAGCCAATGAGCCCTGTCCAAGCTTTTCAGAGTGCGTGTGTGATGAAAATTGTGAGAAGGAAGCTCTTTATAAATGGCTTCTGACGAAAGAAGGAAAGGATAAAAATGGTGTCCTTGTGGAAACAAAGGCCGAACCTGAGAAGTATAAAGATTCCCTGAATATGTGGCTCTGTTCTTCAAAAAGAGAATCAACTGGACAAGCTAAAGCACCAAGGGCCATGGCTCCTTCTGGAATTGCTGAACCTTTCCAAGTTATTAGGAGCAGTCCCTTGTCTGGGTGGCTCATTAGGTCCTCATGCAAAGGACATACCAAGGAAGTAGCACCCAGTATTGAGGACAGAGCTGGCAAACAAAAGCTTCTGAATCCCATGGCCACTTCATGGTGTCCCTTTAATACAGCTGACTGGGTCCTTCCAGGAAAGAAGACCGGAAACCACTTATCTTCAGGAGAAAATAAGTGGTTGCTGCGAAAGAAGGCCAAGGTGAGCAGACATCAAAATAACATTATTGAAATATATTTACTAGATTTTTACCTAATTCCCAAACCTTGCAAATTAGCCAGATCCTGAAAATGTTAAATTCAAATGAAATATTAATTTTGGTGTTCTGTTAGCAACAGTAAAACTATCCAGGCTAAATTTTTTGAAGCCTCCAATCTAAGTTGCAGGAAAGGAAAGAAAACAACATATTAGCCTGTTTTAATTTTAGCTATAATTACTACCTTTACTCTTGATTTCTTTTTTTTTTTTTTTTTTGCCTTTTTCTTCAGTGGTGGGGTTAATGCCAGGGATTGAACCTAGGGCTTGAACAAGTAAGGCAAATGCTGTGCTGCTGAAGCTACCTTTCCTCTTTCTGGACTCTTTATTTTCAGACACTACATTAGAAAATGAATTAAGTTGGTTTCATACTTCCAAGATATATTTAGCAAACCATTCCGTCTTCTTACAGGAAGTATTACTTAACTCATCTCTACAAGAGGACCATAACTTGTCCCCAGACCATTACGGCCTCCCAGCAGTATGCGATCTCTTTGCCTGCATGCAGCTTAAAGTTGATAAAGAAAAGTGGTTGTATAGAACTCCTATACAGGTGAGTACATGCTACTAGTGTTATTACTGGTTTGTATTTGAGTTTATGCTATTTGCACCGAAATATATTCCCAATAATGGTTTATATTAGGGTGGGAAGAGGGAGTCATAATTTCATATTTCATTTCGCTCTATGAAGTTATGACATACTTTAAAGTTTGAGATACTGGACATTTTTATAACTGAATTATGGTGTTATTTTATGAAATGATCTTTGTAGAGGAATATCTCCTTTATCCTACGATAAAATCACTATCTGTGGTCTTCTCTTTATAGATGTGAAGGAATGGAGACCTGCAGTCAAGCAACTTTTCTACATAGTATTACACATCAATGAGCTGAGTGATTGCAGCTTACCAAATCATTGTGTTCCTGGCTCTTACCAGTCAGCTTAGTTCTTTTCTGTCCAATTTTGAACTAGTGAAGAGAAATAAGTCATCAGTTTGAGTTCTTGTGTGAAAGAAAAAGGTTGATGCTGAGATGATTTAATTCCTTGTTGCAGAAGTATCACTTCATCCTACACTCGACACATAGCATCGTGATTTGTAGGTCTTTTCTTAAGCCTCCCTGGCTTCTAAGATTGACTTGTCATATTAAAACACTGTAGTTCATTTAAAATAAAAATTCTAGGGTCGGGAAACATAGCTCTGGTGTAAGGCAATTGCTTTACACAGGCCCAGTTTCAATTGGATCCCCAGTATTACTTAATGGTCTTCTGAGCACAGAACCAGAACTAAGCCGTATGCACTGCTTGTGTGGCTTAAAAACCGGAAAAAAAATTCATTAATTACAGTGTGTCCGTACATTTTAGTTACTCAAGTTTCACAAACCTTTTGCTTCCTTTCTTCAGTTGCTTCCCATGATGTGGGTTTTTTTTTTTTTCCATTAAGTAGAAATGACTTTTTTTGGTTTTTGTTTTTGGGTCACACCAACACTCAGTCATTACTTCTGGCTCTGTGCTCAGAAATCTCTTGGCAGGCTTAGGGGACCATATGGGATACCACGATTTGAACCGTGGTTCGTCCTATGTTTGCCTAGTGCAAGGCTAATGCCTTACCGCTGTGCTATCAACTCTTTTGTTTAATATATACTAAACACAAATAACCTTGGCAAATAGGTCACTTATTTTTTTCCTTATCAAAATGTGTATTTAATAACTTGGCCAATTTTTCATCTAAAATTTGTCTCCATGTTAGTCTACATTTTTTGTTTGATAGAAATTTTGCTATTACAAATTTAGTTGTTTTATTCTTTTATCAAGTATTCAGGTGTGCTCTTTTAGAAGTGCCTCCTGTAGATTTGAGACTAAAACCCCAACCACTAATCAAAAAATAAAGGGTAAGACATTGGAAATTGAGTACTTGAATCTTTCACCATATGGGAGTTTATTGGTGCATCCTGTGTAAATGGAAACTGAACTTAATGAACTTAACACCTGGTGCTTTTTTCTTGGGATTAAGTGTCCTGTCACTGCAAGCACACCAGACCTATACCTCTAAACATAGAATGCAGTGACATTTTGGTGTACATGCTATATTGAACACTTGTGCCTTGGAGTGTTTATTGAAACATTGTATTTTTCACACTCTCTTCAGTCATGTCCACATGCTTTAAAAAATTTCTCTGGGGGACAGGAGCAATAGTACAGTGGTGAGCATTTCCCTGCAATGCGGCTGACCCAGGGCAGACCCGGGTTTGATTCCTGGCATCACCTATGGTGGTCCTGCCAGAAGTGATTTCTGAGCACCCCCCCACACCACCACCAAAGTTTCTCTGTAGAAGGGAATTAGGACTAACATGTTTGCAAATTCTCTAAAATGATAAACTATTGCTAATCAGATTTTAAACCATCAGGCTACTCTACCAGATTTCAAAATCTTTTAACATTTTGTGATGTCATATGAGAGCCACATATGGGGAAATTTTGGTCCCATGTTATTGCCATAGAGCTAAATTTGAATTTGTAAACCGTAATTGAAACTTATTTTTGCCTTGACACCCCCTCTCCGAGTTTAAGAGTTTTAATAAATGTGGCATGTAATGGGAAACAAGACTTATGGAGATGATCACTATGTAGATGTCAAGTATAAAGCTGTACACTTGACATTTTTATACAATATTATAAATCCATCACCTCAAGAGAGCCGTCCCGTCACAAAAACTTTTGTTTGAAACTTGTAGTTTTCTTGAGATTAACAGCATATTTCTAAATTCACATTAATCACTATGCTAAGTATATAAAACATTGTTTTCCATGATGTGTTTTGTCTTTCTCCATTAAAAAGATAAGCATAGCTGTCGTGTGTATTTGTAAAACTACCCTTTCACAAAATGTGCCATCTTATGTGAACCAAATATAGCCGAGAAACTTGAATATATGCAAATTGCTATATTTCAGATTTTGTAGTTTTAAAATAACATTGTATGAATCCTATATTAACAACAAATGGCAATCCATTTCAGTTTATTCCTACATATTTTGTTTGTGGGTGAAATTTTGGACTCCATTTGATTTTTATTACACACTCAACTAGATTTAAGTTTATTAGTTGTTTTGAAAATACTTTGAGCCGCCAGTAATACCATTATGTATATGTGCACCTTGCATTGATTGCATAGATGAGAAACTGCAAATCCACTCTTCTGAAAGCTTCCTATAAAACCTTAAAGCTCTATTGCATTTTTTCCTAATTATCCCTAGTAAGGATATAGTAGAGTTAATTATGATTGTTGGATCAAACTGAATTCTCTGGACTATTCAAACAATAATGGTGAATCTGAAATAAACAAGTTGTTCATATCAGCTCTGTTGAAGAAAATATTAAATTCTCTAGTATCCCATTTTAACACTAACACCTGAAATTATACTTTAGTCTCACTGGACAGAAAAATGCCAGTAATCAACAATTTTATAACCAGAAAGATGTTTTAAAACAGAGACCATTTATGGCTTTGGTTAGGTTTTGGTTCTATTTTCACCCTTTATTAATAATATAGGGCATTATTGTTTTTGTATTATTTAATGAACAAAGCATGGTGATACAGTATTCATAACAAGCATGACCTGGATTTTGGGAGTAAGTGGTTTGTTTTTTCAGTTCCAGTTTAGGATACAGAACAAGTAAGATATTTTCTCCGAAGGAGAAGACCACATTACTCAACCAGAGCATTTTTTTGTTTCAACTCATAATGGCTGGAAGAAATGCCAGTCCTGGTCAACCATCCATAATCTTCATCATAGCAGGAGAATCTCCATCTTTTCAAACTAACTGTAGATAAAAGTATAATTCCAGATTGACTTAGAAGTTGATGTAAATGACTAAAGTGTCCTCCATCCATGAGTTGGCAAAATCTTCAGAGAGACGGCTGGAGCAAGGAACCTTTCATATGCTCCCAATTATTATATAGTGCATAGAGGCTGGTTAATGTTAGTCCTGCTAGTCCACCTCGTGCTACCCCGCGAAGTCCACCTAGGAGAGAGAAAAGAAATATGAAATAGCCCTGTTTTGTACAACTGCACTGACTGGTTAACAGCTAAGTACATTTCATAACACTCAGCAATCAAGTCCATATATATTGCAAATCAAATAATGGTTTAAAGGAAACCCAAACATAAATTCAGGGAGTTGCTGTTACATATACTTGATTTTTATTATGTACAACTTTTTTTACTTTTAATCTACACCTAAAGTCATTATTTCTTGGCAATTTTGTTGTTGATTTATTCCAACAATGCCTTATGACAATTTTTATTTTAAAAGGTCCTTTCTAGGGGTGGCTCAGGATCACTCAGAGCCATACCCAGGGTGGCAAGGGTAAGGCACTAGGAATATACCATACAGCAGGGGTGCGGGATGGGGGCTAGGGTAAATTCACTGCTGGGTATGGAACTTGGTCATTCTAAGCTATAAGCTAACCACCCAAGATTTTATAATTGAAGCCCCTACCATATTTGTTAAATCATAAAGTTTAACAGCCCTTTTAGTTGACTTAAGTTATAATGTAAACAAGGTGATATCTTTTTTGGTAATTGTATTAATAGCTTTTGGACTCTGGATAATTCTCCAAATAAGTCTCCTGATTAAGACTATTGTGATAGCAGCCATTAATCAAGCTGAGTTAATGCTAAAACTCCTGACTCACTGATGTGTTAGACAGTCTTTAATTAGCAATGATGTACTTTGCATCATAAAACTATTTGATAAACATTCAGAGGGTAGATTTTGGACTTTTGCTTCACAATAAATAGCAATTTCTCATGTGGATAAAACTTACTTTTTAAATTTGGAATGCAGAAATGTTTCTGTGAGTTACCTGAAAATAATCCTCAAGCTGATTAACAGAAATAGAGCACTAACTAGTACTAGGGATCATAAATATTAAATAACCCCAGATTGTACCCATGACATATTTGTTCCAAGTCTTGTTAGGAGGGCAAAAGAAGAACAGCTGTGTTCTAGTGACTACTTTTAGAAGCCCTTTAGCAATGACCAGTAATTTCTGTGAAATTTAGTGACAACACTTCAGATCTACCACTTTCCTACCAGATGTTTTGGAATGATTAAGATTAAAGGGTCACTCCCCCTGAGTTTCTAGTCTGGAGACTTCTGATAGCTGACTCACTTAGCGTTCCTAATTATCTCTAAAACAGTAAAACAGAACTTGCAGAGCTCGATACAAGAAGTATAAACATTGAGAAAATAAGTGGAAGTTCCACATCATTTCTTACATATTTGCCATATTTAGACTAAGTCTGGTAGCTGAATGTTTATAAAACCTATGACAGATTATAAAATGTACATTTAATCTAAACCTTAACTTTTAGACCAGAGAGATGGTATAGCAGGTAAGGCATTTGGTTGCACATGGCTGACCCGGGTTCAATCTCTGGTCACCCAAGCCTGTAGGAGTAAACACTGAGCACTGCCAGGTTTGGCTGAAAAACCAATTAAAATTTTTTAAATAAAATAAAAATTATCCCCTTTTACCTCCCCAAACCCCCCAAAAAACAAATTATTTTGATTTTTTTCCAGTCAAAAAATAGTTTTCTGGTAGAACAAGTTTCTGAAAATGGCAAAAATGGAACAAAAGAAAAATACTAAAGCATCTGCAACACAATCACTGGCTCAATTAAAGGATAAGAAACTTGAGTGTTATGAAGGTCCTTTCAAATTGGCTGCAAACCTTTAATATTCCATTTTGAACCAATACAAAATAAAGCAAAGTCATCTTCACCATTGTTAGAAATTGGTGGAGGACAAATAGTTGAAAATATAATTTTGCAGGCACCATTTTCAAGGACCAAACATTTCTTAGATTAACTCCTCCCTAAGGAAATTTAGTCAAAGCCATGACTCAAGACCACCTAGGGTTCAGAAATAAATTGTCCTTTCCATCTGTTCATTTGCTTTACATGTCTTAATATGGCTTCTATTTTGCCATTTCAGAAGGTGAAAATCACGCTAGTTCTGAACTATCAAACATCAAGCCTCTGTAATAGGAGGCAATTTCTAAACTGAGAATACAAAATGAGGAACAGGGTTCAGACAGAACAATGGGTAAGGTGCGTGGATTGCATGAGGGCCAACCTGGGTTTGATGTCCAGCATTCCATATTCCCATATGGCTCCCAAATCCCTTCAGGAGCATGTTGATGCCTGAACATCCCATAATTGGGTGTGCTCTTTACCACCACCCCCCAAAAAAGAATACATATCACTGAGTAATTTAAACCCAGGGCACTGAAGTTGGGGTTTGGAGACACCTCTGGAAAAATATTAAGGTGATTAAGGACACAGCCAGCAGGATCAAGTTACAGGGCAGGAGAGAGCTCTGTAGGAGCTGAGCAGAAGCGGACACCAGATTGGTCAACAGAGAGCCAGGGATCAGGGGAGCTCCTAGGACTCGGGGGCTGAGCCTAGCACTAGGCAGAGCCAAGAAAACCACCAGGATGTCCTGGGAAGAGAAAGGTGCAGCCTGGGCCCTGTTTCAAGCTGTGGGTGCTTTACTAACAGCACTGTTGAACAGTGCTGGAATAGTTGCCTCTGCCAATCCTGAAGCTGTAATAGCTCTAAGCAGGACTGTGTTGCAGTCATTTGATGTTTCATTACATACACCTCATCTCATGGGCACAAGAGCTCTAGTGAGGTTTCACCTTAAGCAAACCAAACAGGTAACTAGTTTTACCTTTTAAATCCTTACACAACTCTTCCAGAAAGGGTAAATATACTATTTCTAAACACAGGAAAACCATATTTCAGCATATTTAAATACATTAGCTCAATTCCTTCTGTCTCCCACCACTCCCTAATAGTAGATTAGATGGAAGTAAAAGTCCATGGTTGGGGCCAGAGCAGTGGTGAAAGCGGTAAGGCATCTGCCTAGGACGGACCACGGGCTGATCCCCAGACGTCCCATATGGGCCCCTAAGCCAGGAGCGATTTCTGAGTGCATAGCCAGGAGTAACCCCTACTCAATGGGTGTGGCCCAAAAACCAAAAACTGAAAAAAAAAAAAAAAAGTCCACGGTCAAAATAGTTCATAAAAAACAATGTTAAAAAAAAGTCAGGGCTTTGGAATAAGGGCCTCACTTTTTAAGTGACAGGTGGTAAATTTCACAACTGATAAAATGAGAGGCTTATAAGGGGAAGAGAAATCAGAGGCAGGTTATCACAACTCCTTTTTGCCTCCTTCCTTTGTTACCTATACAACATAGTCTTATTTAAAAATAACCTTCAAAAAAAAAGGTAAACAAAATTATGCTCAAAAGACAGCTCAACAAGCTAGAGTGCCATCAGGTGTGACCACAAAACTATTAAAAAAAAAAAAAAAAAGGGAAAATTCTGACACAGGTTGAATATGGATAAATAAGGAGAAACTAAAAAACATTACCAAGAAAAAAAAAGCCCAAAACACACATTTGATTTTACTTATATCTGGTTACCAAGGGTTATATTCAGAGACAAAAAAAAATGGTACTGACAATCTAAAAGAAGAGGGAAACTCGTTTCAGAGAAGAATTTAAATTTCCTTTGAAGACTAAAATAAACCCAGACCCAGGAGGCTGGTTGGCTCTGCGACACAAGTTTTTGCCTTGAATGAGGCAAGAAGTTCAATCGATTCTCAGTGCTGCCACACATGCACATAGGTTAGTTCTGCCGACTCTTACTGTTTGTGATTCTGGGTATTAGTGATATCACGGTGAAGCCAGATATGAATACTTCAATGAAAGTGTATGAGCCCCAGCAAGCATCATGATTAAAAATGTACAAGCATCTTTGACAGGTAAGATGACTATAATGTGAATACCACAAAGTCCAATGCCAAGTTAACACATGAGCAAATACTGTACTGCAACTAAAGTGAAGGTAGTGAGCAGTATCTTGACCCAATATGAGAATACAGAAACTAGATGTGTGATTATGGAAAGCACAAATAAGCATGCATGTTATCCATCATCATCACAACAATAAAAAGGAGTCGAGGAAAAATTATTAAACAACAAAAGCAAGCTAGGGAGAGAGAGCTCATAATGCAAAGTTATAGAATACAAGCTTGGCATGTGCAAGGCACTGAGGTTGAACCCCAGGACTGGATAACCCTTCAAACACCCAAATTGTGAGCCTAGAAGTCCCTGAGAATCACTGTATTGGCCTGGTGACTCTCAGAGGAATCAATCACTGCCCAAGCACTGAATCTCCCAGCCTGCACAGCAGGGTCTCATCTCACAGTGGCTCTCAGCTTTACTGAGCTTGACTTGGGACCCTGCTCTTCTGAGCATGACTAAAGAAACTAAAGCGCATAAAATAAATTTAAAACAACAAAACAATGCAAATGTATTAAGTACTAACTTTATAAGAATGTAATGTAGTGACTGGAACTACTACAGTTAAAGAAAGTTGTTGAAAGAATCTACCTTGAAGCTTCTTGCTAAAAACCATTTCATAAATCACCATGGCTCAATGAAGTTGGAATAAAAAAAGAAACAATGTGAGACAGCTTTCCATGGATAGTACCTACCAGTAGATTTATATAACATCCCTGTCATGGTTCCAGCTGCAATTGTGTTGAGATCATCTTCTGCACCTCGTGTTTTCTCAATGATGACACCAAATGCACTATAGAGCAAAGCTAAAGGAGAAATGGAATTAATCAGTAACTTTTTTTTTATAGTTGTCTGGGTTACAGCCAGCAGTGCTCTGGTTCTGTGCTCAAGTGACCATATAGAGTATGGAGATTGAATCCAGGCTGGTCACATACAAGGTAAACACAATACCTGCTATATTATCATTATGGCTCCAGACTTATCAGTAATTATAACAGTACTGAAAGTCTATATGGCAATTATATTTATTAACTATATCCCATAGACATCATCTATATTCAAGGATACTATTCAAAGAAATAATAATAATGCACATCAAGAAGAAATGAATCCAGAAAAGAATTTTTCATATAATGGAATATTATATATTGGCTTAAAACAAAAGTGGGAAGACTATATTCACTAATACGTAGATAATTATTGTATGACTTCGGTAAAAAAAATTCGGAAAAGATTAACATTGATAATAAAAAAAAAACTGAGGGGAGGCACACCCAGTGACGCTCAGGGGTTACTCCTGGCTATGTGCTCAGGAATCACTCCTGGCTTGGGGGACCATATGGGACTCCAGGGGATCGAACCGAGGTCCGTCCTAGGCTAGTGCTGGCAAGATGCCTTACTGCTCTGCACCACCGCTCTGGGCCTGATAATAACAATTTATGCAAAGTATCACCAGGGAATCCCAAGAAGAGTTTCTTTAACTTTCCTGTTATAAACATATGTATTTTGAGTTTAAAATTGGAATTTCTATTTTAAGAATAAAAGTAACTTTAAAAATGTGGAGTTTGGTTCCTGCATAAGTAAAGAAAGCAATGTTAGTACAAGATTCCCCCAATCCATTCTTTTTTAAAAAATTCCTGTAAAAGTTCTATCAGCCACGAACGTAGCAGTACTCTCACTACTGTTTCAAAATGATAAGTACCTTAACATTATTATACTTAGCTCAAACTTGATTTCTCTACTGTCATGAGTTTTCAACACTTCTATAATGGTTTTTTTTTCCTGTTTCAACTTATTAACTAAAGCGATACAGGATGGGGGTAGTAGCCTTGGGTGCAATTGGGAAGTCTTGTCTTAAGAAAGCAGATTACTGGAAAGGGAAATGTTTTTTTGAATTAGGGGTAGGAGAGAGGTTTTGAAGAACTGCAATTTTTTCCAAGTTAGGGGTAAGTAATCCAATACATTTTGAAATCTTGAAAGCAGCCAATTTATTGTGATCCCAAATTTAAATCTGAATTCACATTAAGAAAACATATCAAACTTCTTCCATAAAAAAAAACGGTAGGAATATAGTTAAGTCACATAGACACTTTCCCTATCTTTTCAATGTGATGCTGATATCTTCTCTTTGCATATTAGAAAAATTACTAGATTTTCAAGCAATTTACAAAGAAAACCTTGTATTGTTAAGGTGTCAGTATATTATAAATTATAACCAATCAAAAGAGCCAATATAGTCCTGATACTACTAAATTACCCATTACTTAGAATGCTATATTTTTCTTATCTATAGGGCCCTTATTGCTCTGACAATTAAAGTGAAGAAATCTATTTCATAAAATAGGATGCTAAGTAGGCTTCTAGGAAAATATAGTAAAAGATCTATGAATCTAGGGGCCGGGCGGTGGCGCTAAAGGTAAGGTGCCTGCCTTGCGCTAGCCTTGGACGGACCGCGGTTCGATCCCCCGGTGTCCCATATGGTCCCCCAAGCCAGGAGCAACTTCTGAGCACATAGCCAGGAGTAACCCCTGAGCGTTACCGGGTGTGGCCCAAAAACCAAAAAAAAAAAAAAAAGATCTATGAATCTTGATTAACACAAAAAGCCATTTACATTGGACTGAAATAATGTGGATCTCATTTAGTTAAAATATGACTTTAACCCTGCTTCAAGAAATAAGAGGACACAGGGAAACGGAGACACATACCCTGTTTATGGATTGTTAGGATTAACATCATTAAAATGGCAATACTCCCCAAAGCATTGTACAGATTTAATGCTATCCCTCTAAGGATACTCATGACATTCTTCAAAGAAATGGATCAAATGCTCCTTAAATTCATTTGGAACAACAGACACCCACAAATAACTAAAGCAACCCTTGGGAAAAGGAGTATGGGAGGTATCACTTTCCCAAAGTTTAAATTGTAATTACAAAGCTATAGTCATTGAAACAGCTTGGTACTGGAATAAAGACAGACTCTCAGATCAGTGGAATAGACTTAAGTTTTCAGAGAATGCTCCCCATATATACAATCAATTAATCTTTGATAAAGGGGCAAGAAATGCAAAATGGAGCAAGGAAAAGACCTGGATATCAGACCTGACACCATAAGTTTATTGAACACCACATAGGTAAAACACTCCATGACACTGAGAGTCAAGGCATCTTCAAGGAGGAAACAGCTTCCACTCCATACAAGTGGAAACAGAGATGAACAGATGGGACTATATTAAGCTACGAAGCTTCTTTACCTCAAAGGAAATTGTACCTAGGCTATAAAAGCCACCACAGAATAGGAGAAACTATTCACCCAATACCGTCAGACAAAGGGCTAATATTCAAGGTATACAAGTTACTGACAGAACTTAACAAGAAAAAAACATCTAACCCCATCAAAAATGGGGACAAGAAATGAACAATTTCTCAAAGAAGAAAATACAAATGGTCAAAAGGCACATGCTCCACAGCACTAATCATCAGGGAGATGCAAATCAAAACATCTATAAGGTACCATCTCACGCCACAGAGATTGGAGCACATCACGAAGATCAAGAATAATAAGTGAGGGGCCTTAGACACAGAAGGACCGTGGTTCAAATCCTGGCATCCCATATGGTTCCCTGTGCCTGCCAGGGGCGATTTCTGAGCATAGAGCCAGCAATAACTCCTGAACGTTGCTGAGTGTGACCCAAAAAACAAACAAACAGGGCCCGGAGAGATAGCACAGCGGCGTTTGCCTGCAAACAGCCAATCCAGGACCAAAGGTGGTTGGTTCAAATCCCGGTGTCCCATATGGTCCCCCGTGCCTGCCGGGAGCTATTTCTGAGCAGACAGCCAGGAGTAACCCCTGAGCACTGCCGGGTGTGACCCAAAAACCAAAAACCAAAACAAACAAACAAACAAGAAAAGAATAGTGAGACCAGAGGGATAACATGGAGGTAGGGCATTTGCCTTGCATGCAGTAGGACAGTGGTTTGAACCCCAGCATCCCATATATGGTCCCCAAGCCTGCCAGGAGCAATTTCTGAGTATAGAGCCCAGGAGTAACCCCTGAGCGCCGCTGGGTGTGACCCAAACAAACAAACAAACAGTGTTGGCAGGGATGTGGGGAGAAAGGAACTCTCATTCACTGCTGCTGGGCATCGTCTAGTCCAATCCTTATGAAAAACAATAATTCCTCAAAAAACTGGAAATTGGGGCCGGGCGGTGGCGCTAAAGGTAAGGTGCCTGCCTTGCCTGCGCTAACCTTGGACGGACCGCGGTTCGATCCCCCGGTGTCCCATATGGTCCCCCAAGCCAGGAGCAACTTCTGAGCACATAGCCAGGAGTAACCCCTGAGCGTTACTGGGTGTGGCCCAAAAACCAAAAAAAAAAAAAAAAAAAAAAAAAAAACAAAAAAAAAACTGGAAATTAAGCTCCCATATGAGCCAGCTATACCACTCCTAGGGATATACCCTAGGAACACAAAAATCCAATACAAAAATCCCTTCCTCACACGTATATTCATCACAGTACTATTTACAATAGCCAGGCTCTGGAAACAACCAAGATGCCCTTCAACAGATGAATGTCTGTCTAAAGAAACTGTAGTATATATACACAATGGAATATTATGCAGCCATCAGGAGATGAAGTCATGAAATTTTCCTATACATGGATGGACATGGAACTATTATCTTGAGTGAAATAAGTCAGAGGGAGAGACAGACACACAGAATAGTTTCACTTATTTATGGGTTTTAAGAAAAATAAAAGACATTATTATAATAATGCCCAGAGATGAGGGCTGGAAGGACTGGCTCACAATATGAAACTCAACTCAAGGAGGGATGAGTGAAGTTAGAACACTAACAAGTACCATGACAATGTTAATGAGTGACAGAAATAGAATGCCTGTCTGGAATACAGGCAGGGGGGTGTGGGTGGAGGGATATGGGGGTGCATTAGTGGTAAGAATGAGGTACTGGTGAAGGGGGGGTGTTCCTTTTGTGACTAAAATCCAACTACAGTCATGTTTGTAATCACAGTGCTTAAGATAAAAACAACAACAAGAAGAATGACTGTAGGGCTGGAGTGATAGTTCAGTATTAGGGCATTTGCCTTGTATGCAGCTGACCCAGAATGGATCTGGGTTCAATCCCCAGCATCACACAAGGACCCCAGAGCTTGGAGTAACACAGGGGCTACTGGGTGTGGCCCAAAACCAAAATATACAAAAACCCATGATTTTATATGATAGCTAACAAATAAATGTTTACGTAGATTTAAAACCCTCATAAGTGTTCTGAAGAATATTAGCACTATGTAGTTTGTGATCTTATCCAAAGCAGTTTCTATACTACTCACCAGAGTAAATCAAGCATACTTTAAAATAACTAAGGTTCAGAATTTGGTTGAGCAAATTGTTAATAAGTCATGTACGTTCCTTTGTATTTTTAATTTATTGTTACATAATATGTCTACTTACCCAGAGAACCTAGAGTATTAGCCCAAAGTGCCCCTTGCCTGGTCACCATATTCAAAATCCTAAAAGGATAGAAAGAAATAGTTTGCATTTAGAATCACTAGTTCTCTTGTGGTTTTAACCACCCTCACAGCAGATATTCAAAATGAGAAAAAGCAATAGCAACTCTCAAAGTTTTCTTAATTTTAAAACTTACCTTAATATACCCTCTTACTTTTATATCTATATAAATAGGATTAGTTAAAAACCTTCAATTTGGGATGACAAGGAAGATTTTTACTATTAAGTAAATAAAATATATCAAAAACAGACTTTGAATGACAATCTGAAAAATATTTTATAAATAAGATGACGAAAACTTAGGAAGTAACAGCTTCAAAAAGGCAAACTGAAAGTCATGAGAAAAAAAAAGAAGAGAAAAAAAAAAAGAAAGTCATGAGAGGCAATTGTTGATAAAATACTAGGTTATTTTATAACTGCTAAACTAAGTCAGGAGTAAATTTTCTTTGGAGGAGTATATACTTAGAATATTAAGTATCACTAATGTAAGAAATAATAGAGTTTAAAGCTGAATGGTAAATACTATTAAAAAAAAGAGAAAAAGAAATCTGTTGAATTAGAATACCTGGAGAAAGCACACAGTTCAGTGCTTGCTCCCAAACTAACACTAAGCAGTCAAAGTGAATGTTTAGCACTTTCAAGGAAACAGTTCCATAGTGCCAGCAGATACCAGAACAGTGACAAAGCCAAGTGAAGAAAAAAAGATATTACTCTCTCAATAAATGACTCAGTCCAGACAGCTGACTTCCCTACTTCTCTAGGGGCATGGATACTTAGGCAACCCCCAGCAATGTTTGGAGGCCTCTAGAGTTGCACCTGATAATGCACAGGGGACCACTTGGTGCTGGGAATCAAACACAAATCTGGTCTATGTCCTAAATGCTATATTGTCTCTCAGTTTCCAGTCTGATTCTTCGATTTCCTTTCTTTGGCAGGGCTATTTTGTGAGTTCAGATAGAACATGAGGTGAAAGGGTAAGTAAGGAGAAGGTATTTGGGCCACACCCAGCAGTGACCAAGGCTTATCCTGGCCCTGTGTGCTCAGGAGACTATATAGAAATTGAACCAGGATTAGACACGTGCAATTCAAGCAGTGTCTTAACTCTGTACTATTTATTGTGGCATCTTGAATAAGAAAAAAAGAAACAAAAATATAAAACATCACAGGTAAAAACTGACCAAAACATATTTAAACACCTGTGACTTCAGGATTGTCCCTACAAAGCCACATAAAGAACATTACATTACTACATTAAAACATCATATAATTACATAAAACTTACTGGACATTTCTTGGCTTGGACCAGGCCATATTCTGGGTTTCCTTCAATCCTAGTCGTAAGCCATTGATTGCCCCAAATGCAGCCCCTAAAATCATAATAGTTCATTCTGTTAATAGTTTTATATTAAAAACAACGTAATTCCTAATCCTGTTGTATTTTTACTTAATAGGAAAAGTTTAAAAAAATGAAATAATTATATTTATAAGCAATCCTGAAGTTAATATTCTAGTTGTTTTTGGCTATCTGAATTGAAGACACCTAAGAGAAAAATTATTATACCTACCTGTCATACAACATCCTCCAATGGTAAAAAAGGCCAGTTCAAATCTTCCCCTGGTCTTATTAGCTCCAGTTGGTAAAATAAATTCATCTGTATCCTAATGGGATAATAATGAAATGAAACTGAGCTCCCCTTAATACACAATATTTGCAAGTGTTTAAGAAACTTTCAACATAGCTTTTCACAGAAAATAAAATTTTTAACTAAATTTCAACTAAATATTTAATCAAAAAACAGTATACTTTCTGCAACAACCTAAGTCAAATTTGGAATATAGAGCTGTGTTCGTTAAGGATTAATTCTCAGGAAAGACTGTTCAGAATTTTGCTTCTGTAAACCTGATAATAAGTTGCCTCACTTAATGATAAATTTGAAAGATAGATAAGGAAGTAAAGCTTTAAAAAGGCAAATTGAAAGTCAAGAGAGGAAAGTTGATAAAGTACTCTAGTGTCTAGCAATATATAATTTTAATTTGCAGCTAATATTTGAATACCATCTTACTATGTATTAAAAATAAGCATAAATATAAAGGTCTTGGGGCCGGGAAGGTGGAGCTAGAGGTAAGGTGTCTGCCTTGCAAGCGCTAGCTAGTAGGATGGACCGCAGTTCGATCCCCAGCGTCCCATATGGTCCCCTCAAGCCAGGGGCGATTTCTGAGCGCATAGCCAGGAGTAACCCCTGAGCTTCAAACAGGTGTGGCCCAAAAAAAAAAATATATATATATATATAAAGGTCTTTTCTTTTTCACTCGGTTATTACTTGGTGATTTTTTTGTTGTTTTTACTGTTGCTTGTTGGTTTTTTTTTTTTTTGTTTGTTTGTTTTGTAATGTGAGGCATGCAGAGAACTAAAAATCAGAAAAAGACAGAAAGCAGAAGGTAGTTGCTATGACCTAGGGATAGCTGATTGGGGCATTACTGTTTCTGTTTTTCAAGATTAAAATGTGAGCTAAAAGGTGGTGATGGCTGCACAATATTACATATGTATTTAATACCCTTGAACTGTATGCTTAGAATGATTAACATGTCTTTTCGCCACATGACGAGATTGAGAGAGTAACAGAACTCAAAATCCTTTACAGGGAATTACTCTAGTATCAGGGAAGAGATGCAAGCCAAATTCCCAGTGTTGTGAGAAAAAAAAAAGGCTAGCAGTGACTTGCTACCTCCAGACATACATGTTACAGATCAAGTCAACACATATGTAGTTGGCAATTTTTTCATAGTTAAGATAAAGATAAAAATCATAAAAGTAGGGGACGGAACAATAGTACAGTGGTAGGGCATTTGCCTTTATGCAGCCAACCCAGAATGGACCCAGGTTTGATTCCTAGCATCCTATAAGGTCCCCCGAGCCTGGCAGGAGTGATTTCTGAGTGCAGAGCCAGGAGTAATCCCTGAGCACTGCTGGGTTTGACCCAAAAAACAAAATAAACAAACAAAAAAAAAATCATAAAAGTGATCTTACCTGTATGAGGTATCTTGGATCCACATTTAAATAAGGAGACAGGGGGTTCATACCAGTAACTAGAGAAAGAATAAAGCAACAGATATGTAATGTTATTTCATTTTGTGTTAATCCTACTATTGTTTTTCAATCTTTTTTTGTTTGTTTCTGGGTCACACCCAGCATCGCTCAGGGGTTACTTCAAGTTCTGTGCTCAGAAATCACTCCTGACAGTCATGGGGATCATATGGGATGCCGGGATTCCAACTACCGTTGTTTCTGGGTCGGCTGCTTGCAAGGCAAATGCCCTACCGCTGTGCTATCAAGTCTCCGTCCATTGTTTTGCAATCTTATTTTATAGGCTCCTTGACTGAAAATTTCTTCCACTCTTCTATGCTTATCCTCCCTTTTTGGCACTTTGAGGAATGCCTTCTTCTGAAACTCTTCATGCCAAACCCTTAAACTGGCTCTCATCCACTGGGTATTGACAGTAACAAGGATAAAAAAGTCAAAATAGGAAGCCCAAGTAAATTAAAAAGCTTCCTTTTTATCCAATTTCACAAGAATGTTACAATATGCAAATTTTCAAAATAAAATCAAGACAGATCATGCCCACAGAAAAATAGTACTTGGGACTTGGAAACCACATTTGAAATGATGCAGGCCTCTTACTCAGGCCAAATTTGAGAAGCTAGAGATGTGGGGCAATAGTGTCTTAGGATTAATTGTGCTGGGGACTGGGTAGTGCAAGAGCACCTGGGATAGAACTAGACATGTGCTCCAGTCTGAGCTATTTCCCTTGCTGATGTATAACCATTTTAAGACAGCTTTAGAACTTAAGAGTTTCCAATTACGAAAAGAGTTGGTAAACCATAACAGGCTGGCAAATCTTGGGTCCTCACCATGAATTGAAGTTGGGACAAAAGAAAATGAAGATTTTCAAAGTTCCAAGCTTTAGGTTTTTTGACCACACTCGGCAGTGCTCAGGGGTTACTCATGGCTCTGTGATCAGACAACGGTCCTGGCAGGCTTGCGGGATCATATGGGATGCTGGGAATCAAAACAGGTTCAGTCTTGTGTTGGCCAGGTGCAAGGTAAACATTTTGCCCTTCCACTCCAATCCCCTCCAAGCTTCAGTTTTAAGAACTTTTTTGGGGGGCGGAGGAGGGAAAGGCAGGATGGGGAGTGAATTTGGTTGGGCTATGTGCAAGGTAAGCACCTTAGTGTTGTTATCTATCCAGCTCCCCTACTAATTTTGAAGACCTAAAAATACATCAATGGGGACCAGAGCAATACAGCACAGCCATACGGTGTTTGCCTTATATGAGACTGACAGGAGATGGACCCAGGTTCATCCTAGCATCCCGTATGGCCCCATGAGTCTGCGGGGAACAATTTCGGAGCATAGAGCCATGAGACCCTGAGCGCCGCCAGAAGTGGAGCATAGAGCCATGGGACCCTGAGCGCCACCAGATGTGGTCCAAAAACCAAACCAAAACAAAAAACTATGAAAATTAACTTCACATTTTAAATCTTTGGATTCTTCTGAATGTCAGGTGACTAATCACAAAGCTTCCACTATAGAATACTCTGGCTTTTTAAAAAAAAATCTGCTCGGAGTCTTAAGGGTTCTACAGTCAAAATGTGTCCAGAATTTGCACAGCTTATGGTTCTCTTTGTTACTATCACCATAGCAAATTTTAAATCTCAGTTGGACAATAGTTAACTGTTTCCAATCTATCTGGACTCAGCTGCTTGAGTTCATTTTCTACAAAGCAAATAAAGTGATACATATAATTTGGGTGGGGGAGAGGCACAGTTGGCATGGCTCAGGAGTTTACTCCTGGCTGTGCCCAGAAATCACTTCTGGCAGGCTTTGGGGACCATATGGGATCCAAAGTTGGCCACATACAAGGCAAATGCCCTAGCCTTCTGGCTCTAAAGTGATATTTTTTAAAAGACAAGGTAGCTTCCATTTCCATTTGTAATCAAATCCAAACTCCTCACCAAGTTTACAATCCCCTACATTAACAGTCAGTCATTCCTTTCTCCTCTAATCTCACTATCTTCTACAACTCCCTAGGTTAGCTCTGTATAAACATTGTTCTATTATTATCTGCTGTTTCCACGGCAGAGATCCCTTTGCTTCTGACCCAGTCTAAAATAGTTTCTTACTACCCCCATCATTGTACTGGGTTCATTGAAATAATTTTGTCCTCTCTCACTCACTCCCTTTGTTCTGCCAGAGAAACCCTTGTGCCCGTTTCCCACTGTCTGAAAGTCCCCGAATTCTGAAATCTGAGCAGAGGGTACAGGCTGTGCAGCGGAGGGGCGGGTTCACCCTTCTGTACCCACATTTTTTGTTTACATATTTCCTTTCCTGAAATGCTTCCCTGGCTTGATGTCTACAAATAGCCTTTCAAGCGCGGCTCTTTACCCAACTTCTCTACCAATAGTTTTCGGGCTTTCTCTTTCTCCTATCTGATTTATTTTTGAGGATTTTTGCCCTGACCAGAACATGACACTTTATGGTGGAAAAATTACATGCGGTTCCTTTAAGTGATCTTACTTGTGGGATTATAAATTGAGAATTTCTTCTTAACATCCAACATCCACCCCCTCAAAAAAAAAAAAAGAAAAAAGAAAGGCAAGCACTGAAGGAAAGAAATGGCAATGGGCTTGAATGTAGAGAAGTCATGGGACTATCTCCAAAACGCAGGAGAGCCACAGCTTGCTTCACGGAGCTCCAAGACCTTCAGAAATCGATTTACGTGTTTGAGGTTTTTTTGTTTGTTTGTTTGGGGCCACAACCGGTGATGTTCAGGAGTTACTCCAGGCTCTGTGCTCCTGCGACGGAGAGATAGCATGGAGGTAGGGCATTTGCCTTGCACGCAGAAGGACGGTCCCCCGAGCCTGCCAGGAGCGATTTCTGAGCGTAGAGCCAGGAGGAACCCCTGAACGCTGCCGGGTGTGACCCAAAAAATAGAACAACAACAACAACAAAAGTACATTTATACGTCAAAAGTAAAAGCATTACTAAGTAATGTTAAAAGTTTAAATGCCTGGGGCCGGAGAGAGAGCATGGAGGTAAGCGTTTGCCTTGCATGCAGAAGGTCATTGGTTCGAATCCCGGCATCCCATATGGTCCCCCCGAGCCTGCCAGGAGCGATTTCTGAGCGTGGAGCCAGGAGGAACCCCTGAACGCTGAAAGGTGTGACCCAAAAATAGAACAAAAAAAAAAACCCCAAAAAACAAACAAAAAGTACATTTATACGTCAAAAGTAAAAACATTACTAAGTAATGTTAAAAGTTTAAATGCCTGGGGCCAGAGAGCTAGCATGGAGGTAAGCGTTTGCTTTGCATGCAGAAGGTCATTGGTGCGAATCCCGGCATCCTATAGGGTCCACCGAGCCTGCCAGGAGCGATTTCTGAGCGTGGAGCCAGGAGGAACCCCTGAGCGTCCTCGGGTGTGACCCAAAATCCCCCCCCCAATAAAAAGAAAGAAAAAAAGAAATCGCTCCTGATTGGGGGACCACCATATGAGGGTGGCGGGGGCTCGAACCCGCGTCCGTCCCGGGTCAGCCGCGTGCCAGGCAAACGAAACGCCCCGCGCTGTGCTACCACCCCGGCCCCTAGCTGAACGTGACCCCGCCACGGCGCGACCCAACCC
Organism: Suncus etruscus; assembly: GCF_024139225.1. Classification (NCBI taxonomy): domain Eukaryota; kingdom Metazoa; phylum Chordata; class Mammalia; order Eulipotyphla; family Soricidae; genus Suncus; species Suncus etruscus. Next base: position 32,646,283 of record NC_064864.1, on the reverse strand, counting down.
AGCACGTCCGCACGGACTCGGGCCGAGGCCCCAAGAACACTCACGCGGGACGCCGGCCAAATCCGCGTGCGAATAGCCGGCGCCGCCGGCTCCGAAAAAGCCGGCCAAGCCGCCCGAGCTCTTATTGCCGCTGCCCCCGCCGCCGCCCTCCATAGCGATGCCAGCAACTGTCCGTCGACTTCTCCCCGCCGCTGCCGGAAGCCGGCGTGGACGACTCGAGTCGGTCGCGGTTCCCGGGTGGCTGGAGCCCGCTTCTTCCCCACGCTGACCTTCCGGAGCGTCGCTGCCCGCTGCGGCCCTCACTTCCGCTTTGCGACAGTTTTACGGCCCGGAAGCGGAAGCGCTCGACGGCAGTGTGAAGCGCTTGACGGCAGCACTTCCGGTGGTGGGCCAGTGCACGGAGGCTGGGTCTCCCTTGAAGCGCTACCTGAGCTGCTGGGCTAGAGGGAAGGCGGGTGACGGACGGACTAACTGGAGGCCGGCGGAGCGGCGATTTCAGGAGCCAGGCAGCGGCCGAGAGAGGAAGAAAGGCGCCCGCCGGGAAGGAGGCGCGGTTGAATGAGTCGCTCCGGAGCGCCTGGGCCGGCCCGGGACCTGTTTCGCTTCGGGCCCCCAGCATGAGCGCGGGTCCCGGCTGGGAGCCCTGCACCAAGCGACCGCGCTGGGCCTCCTCCTCCGCTGCTGCTGCTTCTGCTGCTCCTTCTCCTGCTTCTGCTGCCCCTGAAGCCCGGAGTTGCCCCGGCAGACACAAGAGGCGCGGCCTCCAGCTCAAGGGCCCTCCGTCCTCTGCAGGCGGCATCCCCAGGCGGGCGGGCTCGCCCCGAGGCAGCGCCCTCTCTCTCGGTACGTGGAGGAAGAAGGAAAGAAAGAAAGGTGCTTGCCCTTCGCATCGCCTCGGCCCGGACTTCTTCCAGATCTTTGGCTTAAACTCTTGGAATCTTAGTCACTCTCTTCTGGTCTTGCTCAGTGCAACCCGCTCAAGTTTCTCCCCCCCTGTGTGATAGCAGGGATGCACTTTGCTCCTAGGCCTTTGGTAGTAGGGGAGAAGCCTAGTGGTCAGCCATTAGGGTCAGGGCACCCCCCCCCCCTGTTTATTTTCCTGGTAGTTAACTGTGTTTCAGAAGCCCAGAAAGTCTTGGTCATGCCACTTTGAGTAGGAAGGAAAGTTTCTGAGTCCAGGGCTGCCAGCGCTGTTTGTTGTTCTTAGTGTGGGTGTGGTTTGTGCTCTGGTCTGCTGTGGAGCGAGAGTCGAACCGCAGTCAGCTTGGTCTCTGATTGCACCCTCATAATCTATCTGGGAAGATAGGCAGCTGCAGAAGTCAGCATCTGAAGTGAAGTCATTTAATCCTGAATCAGGAGAGACGACTATGTACTATTGATGGGAGTCAGTAGAATTCATCCTAGGTAGTGGGGTGGGAGATAATGGCTCAGAAAAATGAGATTGCCCTTTTGGGGATTGGGTATCTAGGGTCTTGGTGTTCCAATTTAGAGGCTCATCCATGTAATACAAGTGTTCTGCCATTGAGAACACTTTCGCTTTAAGGATTGAAGAATGAAATGCAAGAAGGAGGGAGGGAAGTTAGAGGAAAAGGAAAGAGGAGCGAAGGAAGAGTACTAAAAGAGGAGGTTAAGCTAGGCCAGCAAATAGAGGCAGTGCTGATGATACTGATCTTTTAAGTTGGTGCTGCGATTGGTGAGGAAGGTGTGTAGCTAAGATTTAGATCATAAACCTAAGAGTTAAGATGTAGTATTCTGGGCCGGAGAGATAACAAGGAGGTAGTGCATTTGCCTTACATGCAGAAGGATGCATCCGATATGATCCCCCGAGCCTGCCAGGAGCGTTTTCTGAGTGTAGAGTCAGGAGAAATCCCTGAGCCCTGCCGGTTTTGTTTGTTTGTTTGTTTTTGATTTTGTTTTTTTTTTTGCCAACCCCCCCCAATACAAATATATAGTATTCAGTGGACTTGGTAAATAAGGGCCCGTTGTGGCTCCATGAACTTTTTTGAATATAAAAGAGAAGGGCCTTGGAATATGACTCCAAAAGTGCCTTGCATGTGTGGGGCCCAGAATTTAATCCCCAATATAGCATAGCGTCCCCAGAGCACTGCCAGAATACTCCTTGGTAGCCCCACCTTTGGATGTGGTTCCTATTACAAAAGAGAAAGGGGCCAGAGAGATAGCACAGTGGTAGGGCATTTGTCTTACACGTAGCCAATGCAGGACGGATGGTGGTTTGAATCCCGTCATCCCGTATGTTCCTCCGTGCCTGCCAGGAGTAACCCCTGAGTGCTCTCTGGTGTGACCCAGCCCCCCAAAAAATATACCATTCAGCACTTGGATTTCTTGTTTTCTACTGAAAAGTAACCAAATTGATACTTGGGTTGTGCTGCACATATGTAGATGATTTCTATATACCCAGCACAGGACACTAATTTCCTAGATTCTAAAGTTGTAAACATAAAAAATATTGTTTTGCAGTTTTCCTATAATATAGCATTAATTTTCAAATATATTGTTTCTTAGAATATTGGAGGAGGGAATTTAATTTTTAGTCAGTAACTTTAAATTTTGTATTACTTATTTTTCTGGGTATATATATATATATATATTTTTATTTTTTTTTTTTGTGGTTTTTTGGGTCGCACCCGGCAGTGCTAAGGGTTTTTCCTGGCTCTATGCTCAGAAATTGCTCCTGGCAGGCACAGGGGACCATATGGGACGCCGGGATTCGAACCGATGACCTTCTGCATGAAAGGTAAACGCCTTACCTCCATGCTATCTCTCCGGCCCCTGGGTATATATTTTTTACATTGATTCACATTTGAGGGCTTGTGTAAAGGAGAAAATTCAGAATGCTATTTACATTATAGTGAGAAATAGTTTGTTCAGTTATATTGCTCTCAGAAATCACCCCTTTGTGACATTTTTATTTTGGGGCCACACCTAGTGGTGCTCAGGGATTACTATTGGCTCTGTGCTCAGAAATTACTCCTGGCAGACACCGGGGACCCGGTGGGATGCTGGACCTCCACCCTGGGTCAGCTACATGCAAGGCAAATGTCCTACTTGCTCCAGCACCAGAAATCCCTTTTTTGCCTGATAGTTTGCATAAAGGCTATTGGTGAATGGGTACGTCTGAAATTGGCTTGTCCCTCATTCTCACTATTTTTAGAGCTTTTCCTCATCTCAAAATTCTCCAGCTGTCTAAGACTTTGCTTTCACCACACATTATATTGCTGCTACTGAATGAGACTTTGGTGGTTGGGTGTTCCTTTAAAATACAGCTGTTACCATGTTTTATGTGATTTGCTTGTTTCTACAGTCAGTTGACTGATTTTTTTTTTTGGTTTTTGGGCCACACCCTGTGAGGCTCAGGGGTTACTCCTGGCTATGCGCTCAGAAGTCGCTCTGGCTTGGGGGACCATATGGGACGCCGGGGGATCGAACCGCGGTCCGTCTCCTAGGCTAGCGCAGGTAAGGCAGGCACCTTACCTCGAGCGCCACCGCCCGGCCCCACCCCTGATTTTTTTTAATATATTTTTTGACCACATCAGGAGCTTCTGGTGTTTTATGGTTTACTTTCAACAGTCCTCAGTGCTGTGCTGATGCACTCAATCCATTAGTTGTTCCTTGATCCCCTACATTTAGCACTATGATTTACAATATTGATACTAGGAGGATTTCATGCAAGAAACATGCTAACACTACACTCTCCACCAGAGTATCAGTTTCCTTACACCATGTCCCAAAGTCCTCACCCACCCCTGTCTTATCCCTTAAACCCCCCCTTTAGTGATATGCTTCCTATTACCATTTCTTAGTTTATGTTGCCATAAATATTTTGTTTCTTTACTATGTTACTTTCTATATCATATGAGGGAGATTATTCTGTATAGATCCCTCTTCTTCAAACTAACCTCACTAAGCACAGTTCTCTCAAAATTCACTCATATAGCCTTAAATTGCACCATTTCGTCTTTTCTCATAGTTTGGTAGTATTCCATTGTATATATGTACCACAGTTTCTTTATCCAGTTATCTGTTTTTGAAAATGAACTGTTTCCAGATTCGTGCTATTATGAATAGCACCACAATGAATATAGTGCAAATGTCCTTCTGAAGAATTTTTGGGTCCTTGTGGTAAATGTCAAGACGTAGAATTGCTAGATCATATGGGAGACCAAGACCCAAGTTTTTTGAGAAGTGCCCATATTGTTTTCCAAAAGGCTGGACCACCAGCAGTAGATGAGGGTCCCTTTCTCCCTATATCTCCATCAAGTCTGTTGTTTTTCATCTTTGTGATGTGGTCAGTCTCACTAGTGTGAAGTTATAGCTCATTGTTGTTTTGATTTACATTTCTCTGATGATGAATGATGCTGTGCATTTTTTTCATGGGCCTTTTGTTCACCTGTTTCTCCTCTTTTTGAAGAAGCTTATATGGTGACCCCAGCCTTTTTTTGTTTTGTTTTGTTTTGTTTTTGGGCCACACCCGGCCCAGGGTGTTACTCCTGGCTGTCTGCTCAGAAATAGCTCCTGGCAGGCACGGAGGACCATATGGGACACCGGAATTCGAACCAACCACCTTTGGTCCTGGATCGGCTGCTTGCAAGGCAAATGCTGCTGTGCTATCTCTCCGGGCCCCAACCCCAGCTTTTTATATCATTGTTTGCCTGAAAGGTTGTTTATAGCTTTTGACTCAAGAATGCACTTATCTTGACTATACAGGTGTGTCTCTTATCTTGACTATACGGGTGGGTGTGTCTCTTGTAGACAGCAGATGTTGAGTTTGGTTTTCTTATTCATCATACCCTCTCTTTTATTTATGAGTGAGGGCCCCACACCTGGTAGAACTCAGTGATAACTCCAGGCTCTGTGTTCAGGGATCATTTCTAAAGGATCTTGGGGTACCATTTATGATGCTGGGATTGAACATTTTTGAGCATTGACCAGTAAGTGTTCCCATATTATTTAACTTAGATCTCATAGCTTTAAAAATAGAAATTGATGATTTTCCTCTCTATAGATAGAGGTCTAAATTGGGGGCTGGAATATTTGTATAATGGGTAGGATGCTTGCATTGCACATAGCCTACCTGAGTTTGATCCCTGACATCCCATATGGTTCCCTCAGCACTACTAGAAGTGATTACTGAAGAAAGAGCCAGGAGTAACCCTGGAACATTGTCAGATGTGGTCCAAAATCAAAACAAAAAAGAGGTTTAAATCTGAGAAATGGCTCCTCAAAAAGTCATATAGATCTCTGATGGGTTTGAATCAGATTTTGAATCCAAAATTCACATAGGTCTCCAGGGGATTTGAGTCCAGATGGTATGATTCCAAAGTTGTACTCTAGTTATTATTGGACCCAGCTAACTTAGGGACTAAACCAAATGTATTTATATTTAGTTTCCTCTTTAATTTTCTATTGCTTGAAAATGTACTAAGTGGTTAATCGTTGTTTATTTCACATGTGCTCATAGTACTTTCTCTTTGAAGGCATGATTACATATGTATTATTGTTTTGTGTTTTTTTTTTCATTTTTTAAAAATACAGTTTTCAAACAGAAGACACTTACCAGTTGGATGGACACAAAAGGAATCAAGACAGCTGAGTCAGAAAGGTATAAAAGCGTGTATTTTTAGAGAAATGAATAACATGACTTACGGGTACTTTCTTTGGTTTCATGCTATTTTCTCATTTTTCTCTGTTTTTATTCTTTGAATTTCTAAATCATAATTTTTATAGTCTCCTCTGTCTTTTATAGCCTCTTATGTCTTAAATATCTCTTACAAAATAGAAATACAGAGGTGAAAACACAAATGAGTGCTAATTTCTGTCTTTAAGATACTTATAAGGGTGGGGAGATAATGCAGTGGACTGGAATAAATGCTTTTCATGTGGAAGCCCTGACACTGCGCAGTCCAAGCACCACTAGGAATATCTTCCTGAGCTTTACTGGGCTTGCCTGTACCCCTCAAAGAAATTAACCATGCTGTGAGAACAGGCACAAAAGTACATAAAACACACATACATATGTATTTGTTTTGGGGGGCCACACCTGGCAGCCCTCAGACATTACTCTTGGCTCTGTGCTCAAAAATCCCCCTGGCAGGCTCGGAGGATCCTATGGGATACTGGGGATCAAACCCAGGTCAGCTGTTCTGTGCAAGGCAAACGCCTTACCCAATGAGCTATCTATCGCTCTGTCTTCAGCACATAAATTATATTTTGTGATGAATATAACAGTGAAGGTATAAGTTATAGTGATGGCTGATATATGGAACAGTCAGCTTAACCTTTAAAACTATATTGTTTTATATAGGAAGTGACTATAGAGTTAAAATTAAAAGAAAGGACAGGGGCCAGAACAATAGTACAGTCAGTAGGGCATTTGCCTTGCACACAGCCTACCCTGATTCAATCTTTAGCATTCTATATGCCCTCCTCCCACAGCCCACCTAGAGTAATTCCTGTGTGCAGAGCCAAGAGTAACCCTTGAGCAATTCTAGGTATGGCCAAAACATACAAACAGAAAAAAAAAAAAAAAAAATAAGAGAAGGGGCAGGATTTTTCTAAATACACAGTTGAGGAATGGGCTTATGTGCAAGACATGGAGTAATGAAAGCATGCTGGATGCTTGGATAACCATGAGTAAGTTTAGTTACTGATATAACATTCATAAATGTAGTTGGGTAATTGATTTTTGTTTCATAATTTCTACTATATAATTAGTACTTTCTGTTTTCTTACAGTTTTTGTAGTAAAGAAAACAACAACACAATAGAGTCCACGATGAGTTCTGTACAAAAAGATAACTTTTATCAACATAGCATCGAAAACTCAGAGAATTCTAAGCTAAATCTGGATAAATCATCAGTTGAAAAAAGTATACAGTATTTGAATCAACAGCAGACTGCAACTACGTGTAAGTGGCAAAAGGAAGGAAAACATCCAGAACTGGTTTTGGAAAGTGAACCTCCAATAGTAACACTGGTGCCAGAGCAATTTAGTAATGCTAATGTTGATCAGTCACCCCAAAATGATGATCACAGTAACACAGAGAGTGATGAAAGTAGAGATAATCAACAATTTGTGACAACTCTAACGCTTATAAATGCAAAGCAAACCATAGCAGATGAACAGATCAGAGAAGACAGAAGTCACCAAAAATGTAGCAAATCTTGCCATTCTGTGGAAGAGTGTGTTGGTTGTGAGTCTGAAGAGATAGATGTGGTGCCAGAGAGTCCCCTGTCAGACATTGGCGCTGAGGACGTTAGTTCTGGACTGAAAAATGCCAACATATTGAGTCGACAAGAAAGTAGCTTAGGAGATTCTCTATTTGACAAAGATGGTGAGCCCGAGTCTCCAATGGACGTAGATAATTCCAAAAATAGTTGTCAGGACTCAGAAGCAGATGAAGAGACAAGTCCAGGTTTTGATGAGCATCAAGAGAGCACTTCTTCCCAAGTATTAAGTAAATCAAGATTCCAAGCAAGGGAAGCTGATGCTGAATTGAGAAAATGGTCCTCTGCTAAGGGAGGGGAATTGAGACTACATTTCCAATTTGAAGGAGGAGAGAGTTGTACTGGAATGACTGATTTAAACAGCAAAGTACCTGGAAATTCTTCCAACATGATTATGGAATGCAGAAGTTCCAAGCTGCATGGAAAAAAGGATTCTAAAATCACAGATCATTTCATGAGAATGCCCAAAGCAGAGGATAAAAGGTATTTTTTTTTTAATCAAGAGTGACACCCAGCAATGCATTATGTTATATAATGTAGCAGTATGCTATATAATATTTACAAGATTATGCAGCAGAGTTATGGTTTACATTGAAGTAAAAAACTGTCTTTAGCTATGCTTGTATTTTTTTTTTTGTTTTTTTTTTTTTGTTTTTTTGGGATTTTGGTTTTTTGGTTTTTGGGCCACACCCAGCATTGCTCAGGGGTTACTCCTGGCTGTCTGCTCAGAAATAGCTCCTGGCAGGCACGGGGGACCATATGGGACACCGGGATTCGAACCAACCACCTTTGGTCCTGGATCGGCTGCTTGCAAGGCAAATGCCGCTGTGCTATCTCTCCGGGCCCTAGCTATGCTTGTAAAGGTTTTCTTTCCTTTTCCTTTCTTATTTTTTTTTTTGCAATATTGAAAATTGAACCCAGTGTATTACACATGCTAAGCAAGTGCGCTACCACTGAACCACATTACCAGCCCTTAACATTTTAAACTCTAGTTGCTGAAGTTGATAGTACAGTAGGTAGGGCATTTGCCTTTCATACAGCCTACCCAGGTTTGATTCCCCAGCACCCCATCATTCTCTGAATTACTTACTCAGAAGTAAGCCCTGAGCACCTCTAGATATGGCTCCCCCCCAAAAAAAATTTTTTTTAAACTCTAAAGACCTGAAACAAAGTAGGAAGTAAATAAAATTATCAAATTTTCAATGTAATGAACTTCCTTCTGAAATTTATGGGAATAATCAGAAAAATACTAAATTGTAGTTAATAAGTTATAGTTGTGGGCCAGAGTAATAGTACAGCAGGTGTGATGCTTGTTTTGAATGCAGCCAACCCAGATTTGATCTCTAGAACCGCATATGGTTTCCTGACCCTGCCAGGAATGATCTCCGAGTGCAGCGTTAGCGATATGAATTGAGCATCTCCAGGTATGGCCCCAAGATAAACAAAAATCCCACAATTTTTTAGAAATTACAGTTTATTTAGTCATTTTATTTAATTACATTTTCTCTGCTACAGGTAGATGATACTCATTTCACAGATGAGAAATGAAGTTTGGGTTAGAGTATTGAAATTAATTTGGGTTAGAGTATTGAAATTAAATACTTCTGGGTAGTAATGTTGGGATTCAGTATCATTCTGATTACAAACCTGACATTTTAAAAATTCATAAGGAATCTTAAAACCCACTCAGTGATCAGTACTTTTCTTGCAAGCATATTATGTTAAGTTTACTTCGTTGAAAATTACTTCCCATCGCTTCTCGGCCTTTTGGCTAAGATCAAGTGTAGTATCTGTTCTTATCAGTTTAATATCTGATACGTCCTCTATCTGACGACAATATATTAAATGGATTTTTGGCACTAGGAACTGGAATAGGAGCTTGCTCCGTCCATTCCACGCATCGACCTGGTATTGCAGTACCTCCAGGAATGGTGCACAAAAAAAAAAAAAAGAAAATTACTTCCCAAAAACCTGAGAAGTAGTAGAGACATCTTGGCACTGGTGTGTGTTCTTGGTCTAGACCAGGGGTCTTCAAACTACGGCCCGTGGGCCACATATTGTATTTATTCCCATTTTGTTTCTTCACTTCTAAATAAGATATATGCAGTGTGCATAGAAATTTGTTCATAATTTTTGTTTTTACTATAATCTGGCCCTCCAATAGTCTGAAGGACAGTGAACTGGCCCCCTGTTTAAAAAGTTTGAGGACCCCTGGTCTAGATCGTTGCAGTTAAGCATATATTGCTGTAAAGCAAGTTTTGAATTTTTTTTTTTGTTTTACCAGTACATGTAGAAGTTATTATTAGGCTGCACTATAGGTATTAAGTGCATAGTAGCATTCTGCCTAGAAAAAGCAATGTAATACCTTAATTAAAATATATTTGTGGACAAGTAGTACATAGTACAAAGACTAAGATTCTTATTCTACACAGGTAGGTTCAGTCACCAGCATTCCACACGTTTCCCCAAGCACTAACAGGAATAATCCCTGAGTACCACCAGATATGGAAAAAGAAGAGCTTATGTTCTAGCACTGCTTGCTAAGCTCTAGTGCTACTGGGTATGATCACTTTAGCAATTAAAACAAACAGCTACATTGCTAAAAAAACAAAACAAAACAAAATACTATTCATCACTTGATCCTTCGTGAGTAATCTGGTGTTGTCTCAATATTTTTGTCTCAATGCCAACATTTCTTCAATGGTGATTTTTTGGCAACTGTTAGTGGTGATTGATAAAGATTTTGGTGGCTGTGACAATTTCTTATAATTGTAGTGAAGTTTGCGATATTGATTGACTCATGAAATATTTCTTTGTAACGTGTTTTGCCATTTGATAGCATCTTACTCAGTGTAAAACATTTAAAATGAGTCAGTCTCGTTAAAACCTGCTACTGTGGTGCTGCTATTGTTTTTATCAATTAAGCTTATGTAATATTCATTTTTTTTGAGAGGGGTGGTCGAGGGTCCTCATCCTGCAGTGTTCAAGGCTCTGTGCTCAGGGATTACTCCTAGCAGTGCTTGGGGAGACCATGTGTGGTGGTAGGGTCTATAAGGCATTACCCTACCTACTGTACTATCCTTGGCCCCATGTTTATGTAATAGTCTTAACTCCTTGTACTTTCAACAATATTTATAGTATCTTCAGGATTCTATCTCAGGAATCAGTTGTTTTTGCAAATCTATAACTGCTTATTCCTTGTCTATTTAAGTTTTGTTATAAGATTGCATCAATTCAGTTACCTCTTCAACTCCACTGCTAATTTCTTGGTATCTCTATCAAATCTGCAGTTACTTTTTTCATTAATCTTGAATTCCTCAAAGTTACGAGAATTTAAATCAACCTGGGTTGGCTCTGTGCCAGACAGGTACCCCCTCCCCCATGTATATTTGAAGGTTCTTTTTTTTTTTTTTTTTTTCTAGTTTTGGGTCACACTCAGAAGTGCTCAGGGATTACTCTTGGCTCTACACTCAGAAATCGCTCCTGGCAGGCTCAGGGGACCATGTGGGATGCTGGGATTCGAACTGTAGTCCTTCTGCATACAAGGCAAACGCCCTAACTCCATGCTATCTCTCCGGTCCCTGAAGGTTCTCAATGGCATCTAGAATGGCATATTCTTTCCAAAAGAATTTTCAAAATTAACTTTGCCCCAGTCTATCAGAAGAATCATTATGGCAACTGCCATAATTTTTAACATTTTAAATGTCTTTTTATTAGCAATATTCACTCCTCAGTTCATTGGCTACAATATTGCCACTGTTCTGCCTTTTAAAATAGCTATATTTTTAAGTAATAAGACTTGAAAGCAGAAATTAATCCTGTGTTCCTTGGGTACAGAATATAGGTTGTGTTTGTTGAAATATGTTAATTTGCACACATGAGTTAAAAAATATTTTTTTTTTGGTTTTTGGGTCACACCCTGTGGCACTCAGGGTTTACTCCTGCTTTGCACTCAGAATTTGCTCCTTGCAGGCTCGTGGGACGATATGGGATTCCTGGGTTTGAACTGGGGTCCATTCTGTGCTGGCCGTGTGCAAGACAAACACCTTATGGCTGTGCTATCACTCTGGCTCTAAAAAAAAAAAAAATGATTGTGTACACTGGCCTTCATATGTACACATTTCTCATCACCAGTGTCTCCATTTCCCTCCCACTCTCCTCCCTGCCTGCCTCTGGACAAACATTTCACTTCTCTCTTTTCTCTTCTCTCTTTTCTCTCTCTCTCTCTCTCTTCTCGTCTCTCTCTCCCTTCTCCTCTCTCTCCCTTCTCCTCTCTCTCTCCTCTCCTCTCTCTCTCCTCTCTCTCTCTCTCTCTCTCTCTCTCTCTCTCTCCTTCTCTCTCTCTCTCCCTCCCTTTCCATATTTTCCATTTTTGGTACTGTGGTTTGCACTATTGTTAATGAAGGTGTACAGTGTACATCACTTTATCCTTTTTAGTACCCCATTTTTGCCCAGAGTGATGTTTCAACTATCATTGTCATAGTGGACCCTTTTCTACTCTAACTGCAATCCTGGCTTTTTGTTTCAAGTTTCCTGCTATCGATTGGTCCACCTGGTCTTTATCTCTATTGTCTCTGAATATTATTACTATACTATCTTTTATTTTTCTTATATCCCGCAAATGAGTGAGATTATTCTGTGTTTATCCCTTTCTTTCTCTGCTTTATTTCACTCAGCATAATAATCTCCATATCCAGCCATGTATAAGCAAATTTCATGACTTTATTTTTTCCTAAGGCTGTATATTATTCCATTTTGTAGCTGTACCATGGGTTTTTTGGTTTTTTGTTTTGGGCCACACCCAGTGACCCTCAGAGGTTACTCCTGGCTATGTGCTCAGAAATCGCTCCTGGGTTGGGAGATCAAATGGGATACCAGGTATCAAGCCCAGGTCCATCCTGGGTTAGCTGTGTGCAAGGCTTTCGCTCTGGCCCCATGTACCACAGATTTTTTAATCACTCCTTGATTCTTGGGCACTTGGGTTGTTTCCAGATTTTGGCTATCTTAAATAGAGACACCATCATTCTTATAGGCCATAGGACTTTTAGAGTGATTTCAACTTAAAAGGCATCAGATGCATTAGCCCATAAGACAGTCCCATTGTCCTTGGATGCTTTGAAGTTAGTTCTCTTTTGCTTGAAATTTCCAGGAAGTATCTTCTTCCAATTTAAGGCTGCTTTGTCTGCATTAAAAATATTGTGTTAGGTGTAACTACCATTTCCTTTTAGCTAGATATTCAGGAATAGTACAGCTTCTACATTAGCATTTACTGCTTTACTTTGCTCTTTTGTGTTGTGGCGATATAATGCTTCTTTATCCCTGTGAACCAACCTGTGCTAGTTTTGAATTTTTATTAAGCACCTTCCTTACCTCTCAGCTTGCTTTGTCTTAAGGAAATGTGAATGATACACTTTTCTGCTTAACAAATAAGTCTGTTTCACTTATCATTTGTTTGTTTACTGGAGGTAGTACATTTAAATTCCTTCAACTTTTTCTTTACATTCACAAAATGGCATATTGGTGAAAAGAGATGAGCTCTCAGCCTATCTTGACTTTTGATGTTTTCTCTTTATTATTAGCCATTTCTAGGTAGCATTCCCCCTGAATTTTTTTTTTTTTTTTTGCGGTAAGGAAGGTGGAAGGGAACAAACCAAAGGTCTGTATATCCAAAGCCTATACTTTACCAGTGAGCTACATTTCTGTTTCCTGTAGCTTTTGACTTAAAATGAGAAATATGTGACTCTTTCACTGTCTCAGGAAATAGGGAAGCCCGATGAGCAGTACATGGGAACAAAGTGGGGTCTGTGGAATAGTCAGAGCATACACATTTATTGGGTTTACTATCTTATATGGCAGCAATGGTGAACCTATGACATGTGTGCCAGCGGTGGCAGCTGATAAATTTGGCATTAGTCGGCATCATTGCTACCCAAATAATCATTTTGTAAAAGAACTAGTATCAGTGAAGCACAGTAAAAATGATAGTCTGCCTATATAATAATGCCTCATTTGGCAGTATATATATATGCTGATAATCTCTTTTTTCAAAAGGTATTTTATATGTGTTGGGAAATTTCTTCCACAGACTTGAAAATAACTCCTCTTTGTTTTACAATAGGGTTTATTATGCTTATAAGTACCAAAGACAGGGACAAAAAAAAAAGCACATTTTAAATGATAATGTTCCAAGTCAGTCTTGTATTTGTGTCTATAAGTACGTGATTTGTGACTAAGAATAATTGTTTTACTTCAGAAAAGAACAGTGTGAAACAAAACATCAAAGAACAGAAAGGAAGATCCCTAAATACATTCCACCTAACCTTTCTCCAGATAAAAAATGGCTTGGAACCCCTATTGAGGAGATGAGAAGAATGCCTAGATGTGGCATCCGGCTGCCTCTGTTAAGACCATCTGCCAATCATACAGTAACTGTTAGGGTCAGTATTACCTCTTACTTATAAAGTGAGAAAATTCTAAGTTTTGATTTCTTGTGATATTTGTTAATGTAAAAAATACCATAGTTATTCATTCTTTATGTATAAAATACTGTCAGCTGTATGGAGTAATAGAACAGTAGTACTTATGGAATTCATAATATGACTTATTATCAGCAGGTGAGGAAATTGAATTTTTAGTTTTTAAAAAATTGTGTGTTTTATAAAGCTATTAATATTCATACTTTTATATAATGTGTTAAATCCCCACCACTACCAAAGTACACTTCACTACTATGTTTATGCCACTTCTAGTTCTCCATATCCATTCTGCTCCCGTTTCTCCATCCTGCCCACACCCCCTCAGTTTTTGTTGTCATAGTTCTAACGTTTTTATGCACTGCTCTCCATTCCCATTATTACATTATATTTCACATCTGTGGTGAGTCCATCTGGCACTTGTCTTCCTTCTGACTTATTCTGCATATGATATTATCTAATGCTTTCTAATTTGCAGCAAAAGGAAGAATTTCATCTTTTCTTAAAAGTGAGCAGTAAAGGGCCAGTGAGGTGGCACTAGAGGTAAGCGCCTTGCAAGCGCTAGCCAAGGAAGGACCACGGCTCGATCCCCCGGCATCCCATATGGTCCCCCCAAGCCAGGGGCAATTTCTGAGTGCTTAGCCAGGAGTAACCCCTGAGCATCAAACGGGTGTGGCCCCCAAAACAAAAACAAACAAAAAAACAAAAGAAACAAACAAAAAAAAGTGAGCAGTAAGCACCATCATTACAAGCATGAATGTAGTTGGGTTTCAGTCATAAAACAGAACACCCCACTTCACCAGTGCAACATTCACACCACCAATGCCCTCCCCTTCTCAAACCTTGCCTATAATTGAGACAGGCATTCTACTTCTCTCACTTATTAAGATTGTCATGATAGTTGTTAGTGTGGTTATTTCCCTAACTGTACCACTTCTCTTTGTGGTGAGCTTTATATTGTGAGCTGGTTCTCACATTTCTTTTCTTTTCTTTTTTTTTTTTTTTTTTTTTTTTTGGTTTTTCAGGCCACACACATTTGGTGCTCAGGGGTTACTCCTGGCTAAGGCTCAGAAATCGCCCCTGGCTTGGGGTGACTATACAGGACGCTGGGGGATCAAACCGTGGTCCTTTCCTTGGCTAGCGCTTGCAAGGCAGACACCTTACCTCTAGCGCCACCTCGCTGGCCCCTACATTTCTTTATACATTCATCTATTGTTAGACATTTGTACTGTTTCCAGGTCCTAGCTTGAGGACCATCTGGGATGCTAAATATTGAACCTAGGTTGACCTCATGCAAGGCAAGCTCCTGGTACTCTCTCTTTGTCCCTAAAATGTACCATTTTAACCACTATTTTTGTTTGCTTGCTTTTTGAGCCACACCCTACAGTGCTCAGGGATCATTCCTAACAAGGTTTGGAAAACTATGGAGGGTGGGGATTAAACCAAGATGACCAAGTGCAAGGCAAATGTCCAACTTGCTATATTATTTTCCTAGCCCAATTTTAACCAATTTAAAAATTATTTACTACTTAAGGGCTTTTTGGGCTATACCTTGCAGAGTTTATGAATTACTCTTAGTTATATTCTCATAGTTGGGATTATGAGAATGGGAGACCATGTGCAGTGCTGGGCATTGAACCAGTGTTAGTCATGTACAAGTTAAGCACCTTACCCCCATACTATCACTCCAACCCATGTTAAAAATTACACATATAAGAAATAGTTTTGGGAGGCCCACCATGCCAGTTTCAGGCTCTGCCTAAAGGTTAGAAGTCAGTGCCACAATACAAAGTGGCTAACAGTCTCTTATCCTCAATAAAGTGGGAAGCACAGATCTCCCTAGAAATGAGAGGGTCACTAAGAGTGAGTGGAAAAGAAATATCCTGAAACTATAAAAGGAACCATGGTAAAGCAGTTAAGAACCCCACCACAGATAGTGGGTAAACATTGTGATCCTGAGGACTCACTCAGTAACAGCCAATTACATATCTCTTTGAAAAGGACTTAAGAATAGAAATGAAAGAAAGTACTAGTAGATGATAGACTAAATGAAAAACTCACTGGAAGACCTCACTAGCAGAGTAAGAGCTCCTGAGGACAAAATTGGTGAGCTTGAAGATGAGGTGCATAAAACCTCCAGACAATAATAACAGAAGATTGGAAAAAGCCTCAAAATAAACAAATAGCTGACAAGAGATATTTAAGACAACTTCAAGAGGAACAACCTAAGAATTATCAGGGTCACAAAGGGTCAGGAGTACAACCTTTGTAAAGAAACAACTATCAGAGGTATTGTAGCTGAAAAGTTCTCAGAGCTGGAGAGTGTATGCTCCATATCTTTAAGTCCTGAAGGGCATCAGCCAAAAGATCCAAATAAAAATACATGTAAAAAGTATATGTCAAGTGTTAAATTTCTTTAGTTATGGTGCTTGCGTTTGAGCTTGTAGGGAGCTGAACTGACTGCATTGCTTATATATCTTTTTAGTTGTTGGGAATGAACCTTTTTATTGCTGTATGAACTCTGATTGCACTGTGACCAGAAATTGCTTGTGGCATTGGAGATATGACAGCAGAGATGATAGGCATAGGCCTAAGTAGAGCTATCAGAATCTTTGTTGATTCATGTGGGTACTGAATTCAGTAACCTAATGCTACATAAGGCAGGCACATTAGCCAGTATTCCTTTTTTTTCCCTCCACCTCCCCCAAGCCAATATCCTTTTGATTGAATATTTTTGTTTTGTCTTTTAGTGTTTGGGGGAATAGATTCCAAGAAATGGTATTCCTGGGTTATATGGAATTCTATTTCTTTCCTTTTTTAGACATCTTTATATTGCTTGCCGTAGAAGCTGAACTAGATAGCATTTCCATCAACAGTGGATGAAGGTTCCTTTCTTACAACAACGTAACCAACATAGGCTATTTCCAGATTTTTTGATATATTCCTTTCTCACAGGCACGAGATGATAACTCATTGTTGTTTTGATTTGTATTTTCTAATTATGAATGATGTTGAGCACTTTTTCATGTATTTGCTGGCCCAGGGGAGGATAAGGGTTTAACAGAAGTTGAATTTCAGGGGAGCAGTTGGAATTAGGGAGAGAAAGAGTCTGTCGGTAGAAATTCAGGCAAGGAGGGGCTAGGCGGTGGCGCTAAAGGTAAGGTGCCTGCCTTGCCTGCGCTAGCCTTGGATGGACCGCGTTCGATCCCCCGGTGTCCCATATGGTCCCCCAACCCAGGAGCAACTTCTGAGTACATAGCCAGGAGTAACCCCTGAGCGTTACCGGGTGTGGCCCAAAAACAAAAAAAAAAAAAAAAAAAAAAAAAAAAAAAAAAAAAAAAAGAAAAAAGAAATTCAGGCAAGGAATAATAGAGATGAAGGTCTTAACTGGATGGAGATAGGATGCATAAGACTCGACTTGGATTCGATTAAATGGAGATAAAGACTGGGAACCTGAAGAGGACTCTAGAAATATCTTGTCTGGGAACTGACCCGTATTTTATAGCATTTGCTTTGGCAACCTTCTTTGAATTTATTTTAGAAAATAAGCCTTTCTTATGTACATATCCTTCCTTTTTATCTTTATTTTAGGTGGATCTTTTACGAGCAGGAGAAGTTCCTAAACCCTTCCCAACACATTTTAAGGATTCATGGGACAACAAGCATGTTAAGATGCCTTGTTCAGATCAAAATTTATATCCTGTGGAAGATGAGGTAAGAGTGTATGTATCATGTTATGTTAAACCAGTGGCAAACTAATTTTTAAAGTAACCACATACAAAATACTTATTTGGAAAAGTAGGCTGAATATTGCAGAAAACATTTATCCTAGGATATTACTAGTAGTCAACTGTCATCTGTTGTTTTTTCCAATGGGAACAGGAATGCCAGTCTTCCATTATAGTATATATAACTTCCTGATAGTTAGATAAGGTAATAAGATTGTCTTATATATAATAATCACAAGTTGTATATATAAAAAAGTACAGAAATACATGTGTGAGCTCTTTTCCCTTGGTTTGATCTGCAAATATTTAAGTAGAGTGTCTGGGAAGATAGGGGGACAGAGTGATATAGCACAGCGGGTGGGGTATCTGCTTTGCACGCAGCCAGCAAGGTAATAAGCCAGTGATTCCTGAATGCAAAATCAGGTTAATCTCCGAGTGCCACTGGATGTGGCCCAAAAACAAAAATGAAAAGAGAGAGAGTTTGGGAAGATAGCTCAAGTTGTAGAAGACATATCTTTTTCTAGATCCTGAGTTGAATCGTCTTTACTGTATACCCAATCCCCTTCCACTTACCTGCACTTACCAAGTATTGCTAGATGGTGACCCCTATTAAAAATGATTCAGGTGGACTATAGTAGCACTGAAATACCAAAGTAAGCTTGATAGCAGTTGGAGAGAAGCCATCCAGAAGAGTTATCAAACATGTCATGAGGGGTTAGAAGGATAGTACAGTGGGTAGAGCCTTGCATGGAACCAAGCAGGGTTGGATCCCCAGCATCCCATATTGTTCCATGAGCCCATGAGCCCTCCAGAAGTAACTCCTGTATGTAGTCTTGAGTAACCTCTGAACAGTGCTGGGTGTGACAAAAACAACAACAAAGTAAACCAAAACCAATAACCAAAACAAGGGGCCGGCGAGGTGGCACTAGAGGTAAGGTGTCTGCCTTGCAAGCGCTAGCCAAGGAAGGACTGTGGTTCGATCCCCCGGCTCCCATATGGTGCCCCCAAGCCAGGGGCAATTTCTGAGTGCGTAGCCAGGAGTAACCCCTGAGCATCAAACGGGTGTGGCCCGAAAAACCAAAAAAAAAAACCCCAAAATGTCATGGAATTGTTTTTTTGGGGGGTGGGGGTGGTATATACCTTGTGACACGCAGGGTTACTCCTGGATATGTGCTTAGTATTGCTCCTGTCTTGGGTACCATATGGGATGCCAGGGATCAAATCCAGATCCGTCCTAGGTCAGCTGCATGCAAGACAAATGCCCTACTGCTGTGCTATCTCTCTAGCCTCTTGAAATTGCATTTTTAATGACTTACTATAGTAAATCATTAAGAGAAAAACAAAACAAAAAAAAGCTCTTTTATTTGGGAGGGGGGGGGGCGTGTGGACAAACCACACCATAATAGCTGTTAATTTAGTTTTAGTTTTTTGGGGTTTTGTTTGTTTGTTTGTTTGTTTGTTTGTTTTGGGGCCACACCCAGTGACAGGGGTTACTCCTGACTATGCACTCAGAAATTGCTGCTGGATTGGGGGACCATATGGGATGCCAGGGATCAAACCCAGGTCATCCTGCATGCAAGGCAAACACCCTATCACAGAGCTATCACTCTGGCCCCACAAAATTGCATTTTTTAGTAAATTACTATAGTAAATCATTAAGAGAAAAACAAAAACAAAAAAAAAAGCTCGATTATTTGTTTTTTGGGGGGTAGAGCAGCCACATCCTAATGGCTGATAATTTAATTTCTGAAAGATTGTATAATATTTGCTTGTTTGGCATCTGATTCTGTGATATAAAGATCTTAGAATAGTTGATCTATTTTTTTCTTTTTTTTTAAAGAATGGTGAGCGAACAGCAGGAAGCCGATGGGAGCTCATTCAGACTGCACTTCTCAATAAATTCACACGACCCCAAAACCTAAAGGTATGCTTTCCTTTTGTTTGTTACATGTAATGCTTAAACTGGTTCCTGTGTTTCCTCGTCAAACATATTTTTTAAATTTTAATAGATACAGGTAGTACATTTGTATACAAAGTGCTTCCTCCTGAGGAATTCTCTACAGTGGCATTCTTGGTTTCTACTTCATTACAAACATATGAATAGAAGAAATGAGAATTGTATATGAATTGCCTGGAGCCATTCAGAATAATCTGGTGAACCAGGAATAAGATTTCTGTTTCTTGATTTCTCTATCTAATTTCCTTCAGTCTAAACTTCTGTTTTGTTCTGGAATTATCATTTCTGAAATGTGTTTAAAGGTAAATCAAGAAAGAATTATGACTTTATTTATTTAAACGTTTATACCATGTTTCTTATTAATCAAAATTAGTTTATGCTAATATGTACAAAGATGGAAATTTTATCCCATGTCAGTATACTTCAGGGGTGAAGAAACCCTATATCTCCTAGGACAAGGGAATTCCCTCTATAATATCCCCAATAGTTATTGTGCCTATGCAGGGGGAAAAAGAAAAGGGGGGGGAAAAAAAGCACAAAAAAAGATGGAATTTTAATATAAAACATCATTCTGGAAATAAATAATGATAGTGATCACTTTGAATAAGATTATGTTATGAGGAGGCCGGAGAGATAGCATGGAGATAAGGTGTTTGCCTTGCATGCAAAAGGTCTATGGTTCGAATCCCGGCATCCCATATGGTCCCCCGAGCCTGCCAAGTGCGATTTCTGAGCGTAGAGCCAGGAGTAAACCCTGAGTGCTGCCGGGTGTGACCCAAAAACCAAAAAAAAAATGTTATGATATGACAGTGTTATACTGTGGTTTCTCTTTTTTTTTGGGGGGGGTCACACCCAAGAGCACTCAGGGGTTACTCCTGGCTCTATGCTCAGTAATCGCTCCTGGCAGGCTTGGGGGAACCATATGGGATGCCTGGAATTGAACCACCGTACTTCTGCATGCAAGGCAAACGCGCTACCTCCATGCTACCTCACCGGCCCCATACTGTGGTTTCTCTTAACAATGGCTTGATCTTTCCAACACTTATTTCTGTATAAATTACTAACCTTTATTCCTATGATATATTGCCATTTAGACTTTGTTATACAAACCACCACTATAAACTGTAGCATAGAAGCAGGACACAGAAGAATACTACCCAGGATTCCTTACAAGAAACACTGTCTTGGGGCCTTTTGATCAAATAAACATTGCTGTTTTTAATAATTCACTTTTTTTAATCTAAGTGTAAACACAGAATAATCATGTTCCAAATTACAGTCTTTCCTCACCACTTAAGCAATTCCTTAGTGTGCCATGATACCTTTAGGAAGGGTAATTGCTTTAATCTGAATTTCCCTTTCTTGTTTATTTTATGGTAGATTCAACAGAACAGAGTAATCCATCGAGATTTTCTTCTATCTGCATATGGTAATTGTTTCCTTTGCTGAAAGAACACTGAGAGGGAGGGGGAAATCTCAAATCCCTTTTATGGAATTTTAGTATTCATTTACTGTTTTTATGCTATATGATGTTGAATTAAGAGAAGTCAGAGATGTTAAACAGTTAAAAAGGTTAAAAGCTTCTTTTAAAAAATCAAAAGTTGATTTGCACAGTAGTATAAGTGAGCTGTGTGATCATTTACAAAGAATGAAATTCTATATACTTCAATGTATTTTTTGAATTATAAACTAAAAAACAGTAGTTGAGAGCTAGGAATGTAAAGTAATTTGCAGTGTTTTGGGTTTGTTTTTGTTTTGTTTTGTTTTGTGGTCACACCCAGTGGTGCTCCGGGGTTACTCCTGGTTCTACACTCAAAAATCGCACCTGGGACTTCTGAGCGCATAGCTAGGAGTAACCCCTGAGCGTTACCGGTGTGGCCCAAAAACCAAAAAAAAAAAAAAAAAAAAAAAAATCGCACCTGGAAGGCTCAAGGGACCATATTGGATGCTGGGGATCAAACCCAAGTCCATCATGGGTCGGCTGTGGCAAGGCAAACACCCTACTGCTGAGCTATCACTCCAGCCCCAATGTGCAGTTTTTCTAATGACTGGAGGAATATCTCAGTATTTTTTACATCTGAAGATTAAAAGGAGTTAATGCTAATTATGAACTCCATTAAGGATTAGAGAGTAAATAACTACTTAACATGTTTACTAATTTAATATTTTAAGATTCTTTTATGATATCTTTAATATTCCTTCAAAGTATTTAACGAAACTTTGACATTAGTCTAAACCCTACGATGTACATACAAAATATTTGTGTCGTCCCTGAAAATTCCTCTTAACCTTTTGTGGTTGATTTTGTTTCTAAGCAACTATATATTTACACTTTTAAACAAAAACAGAAACAACTGTTGGGCCCGGAGAGATAGCACAACGGCGTTTGCCTTGCAAGCAGCCAATCCAGGACCAAAGGTGGTTGGTTCGAATCCCGGTGTCCCATATGGTCCCCCGTGCCTGCCAGGAGCTATTTCTGAGCAGATAGCCAGGAGTAACCCCTGAGTGTGGCCCAAAAACCAAAAAAAAAAGAAACAACTGTTGATTGATTTACATTTTATATGAATGGAATCGCATTGTATGTTTGTATGACTGGCTTCTTTTTACTCAGAATGAAGGTTTTACAGGATTCATCTGTATTATTGAGTATATTAATTGTTTTCTCCAGTGTATATATAGCCAACTTTACTCATTCACCTGTTTAGACT
This sequence comes from Suncus etruscus, assembly GCF_024139225.1. Classification (NCBI taxonomy): domain Eukaryota; kingdom Metazoa; phylum Chordata; class Mammalia; order Eulipotyphla; family Soricidae; genus Suncus; species Suncus etruscus. The sequence continues at coordinate 32,624,173 of NC_064864.1, read as the reverse complement.
TTGTATAGTTCTGAAATCAGAACCAGTGATGAGAAATAAGTCTTGTCTCTTCTTTTTTCAATGAAAATGTTTATTGCTTTGAGATGGAAGACTTTCTTTGCTATTATTTTTTGATGTTCTCCTATCTCTTTCTTCTTCCCCCATTTTTAGGGGAACTTGGGAATCCTTTGATTCCTAGAAAATAATACACATTTTGTTTTGCCATTTTAGGGGGGTTCATGGAAGGCCACACATGGCAATGTTTAGGACTTACTCCTGGCTCTGTACTCATGGGTTACTCTTGGAAGTGTTAAAGAGGACCAAATACAACTATTGGTACTGAATTGGAATTGTCTATATGCCAGGCAGTAGGCCTTACTATCTCTCTAACCTAGCTTATTTTTTTGCCTACATGCTTGTTGATTATTTTTATTATTTTTATTTATTTGTTTGTTTACTTATTATTTTTATGGCATGAATATATTTTAGGATGTTCTTTAGCAGAGTGTTAATTTTAAAAATCTTTAACAATAAGGATATTTGAAAAGATTATACTGATAATCTCAATATCTTTTAATCTTTGGTTAAAAAGAGTTTCTGATTTGTTTAAATATAACTAGTAGTTCATTAATATTTATTACTATAAGCTGTGCATTATACAAAATAAGATATCAAGTCATAACTTACGAGTGTCTATGGTATTAGGGATTGAATCCTAGACCTCACACGTGACAGCCAGCCATTCTAACATTGAATTGCATCTTTTGTTACTCAGAACAGAATTTTTTTTTTTATTTAAACACCCTTGATTACATACATGATTGTGTTTGGGTTTCAGTACTAAAAGGAACACCACCCATCACCAGTGCAACATTCCCATCACCCATGTCCCAAATCTCCCTCCTCCCCACGCGACCCCCGCCTGTACTCTAAACAGGCTCTGCATTTCCCTCATACATTTCAGAACAGAATTTTTAAAGATGGTATGAATATAACTATAAATAATAGGGGCCAGCGAGGTGGTGCTAGAGGTAAGGTGTCTGCCTTGCAAGCACTAGCCAAGGAAGGACCACGGTTCAATTTCTGAGCACTTAGCCAGGAGTAACCCCTGAGCATCAAACGGGTGTGGCCCGAAAAAACAAACAAAAATAATAATAATAATAATAGCTTGTTCTGCATAATTGGTGGATTATTTTATATATTACTCTTTGGTAATTACAGAATTACCAAATAGTACCTGGTCAGCAGTTAAAATTTGCACCAGTAGATGGCATACAATTTTGGATTTTTTACTCCATAAATGTGTAATTTCTGTGGCCTTCAGAAAGAGAACCTTTTTTTATAGCTTGTAAAAAAATAACAGTGTTCCTTCATCAATTTTTTGTTATTGATTTTTCCCCTATAAAGTTTTACTTATTTATTTTATAAGAATATTTATTAAAGGGCCCGGAGAGATAGCACAGCCGATCCAGGACCAAAGGTGGTTGGTTCGAATCCCTGTTTCCCATATGGTCCCTTGTACCTGCCAGGAGCTATTTCTGAGCAGACAGCCAGGAGTAACCCCTGAGCATTGCCGGTGTGGCCCAAAAACCAAAAAAAAAAAAAAAAAAAGAATATTTATTAAAGACAATATCTTTGAACAGCTTCAGGAAACTTTCTATTGCAAAAATCCCATATAATTTCTGGGTAATAGACTATGACTTCCACGCAATCCTGTACTGCATTAAAGATTCTTCATTTGTGATTTAATACATTAAAGTAAAATTCATGGCCCTGCAATAATAGACGAGTGAGTGTCCTATATGTTTTCTGGCGTCCTATATCCCAAATCTAAAACTTGATTTTCAGGGCAGAGAGATGGCACAGCAATATGGCATTTGCCTTGCACACAGCCAACCCAGAAGACGGTGGATTATTTATAGGTTATTTATAGATAGTTCACTTGGCTATATTATGGCCATTTTGGTGGTTTTTTGTTTTTTTTTTATGCTTTTTTCCATAGGAAGCTATTCTGAAATACAATTGGTTGATTTTTAGGATAAGGATTCCCAGCATCCCTATGGTCCCCTGAACCTGCCAGGGGCGATTTCTGAGCGCAGAGCCAGGAGTAACTATGAGTATCACCAGTTGTGATCCAAAAACCAAAAAATAAAAACAAACCAACAGCAACTTGATTTTCTTTTCATTTTTTGAATACAATTTCACTATGAAGTCAATTCCCACATTGCTGCCTAAGACAGCTGTAAAGGAATCATCTGCATAACAAAATAGAAAGGATGGTTTGTCCTCCCCCCAACTCCCACTGCTATTGCTGATGATAAGCAATTTGAACTTGTAGCTCATCAGAGCCTTTTTTTTTTTTTTTTTGGCCCACAACTTGCTGAGCTCAGGGATAGTTACTCCTGGCTCTGCACTTAGAAATCACTCCTGAGGGGCCGGAGAGATAGCATGGAGGTAAGGCATTTGCCTTTCATGCAGAAGGTCATCAGTTCGAATCCAGCTTCCCATATGGTCCCCCATGCCTGCCAGGAGCAATTTCTGAGCATGGAACCAGAATTTCCTCTGAGCACTGCCGGGTGTGACCTAAAAACCACCAAAAAAAAAAAAAAAAGCAAAGAAATCACTCCTGAGGCTGGTCCAATGGCAGTGGTTCATCAGAATTTATTAACGTTAGTATCACAAAAGTTGGTACATAACCCCTCCCCCCCATTGCTCAATTTGACTGGTTTAAAAAAAATAAATTAAAAAAAAAGGAAATCACTCCTGAAAGACTCAGGGGACCATATGGGATACTAGGGATGGAATCTGGTTCTGCTGTGTGCTAAGCAATCACCCTAGCCACTTTGCTATCACTCTGGCCGCCTCATAAAATTTTGATGCTACAAGTATATGTCTATATGTTTATGACTCTCTTATTTGACAAAATAATGTGAAAATATTGGGGCCCAAAAGTCATTATATTACTTTAGGTTGTTTTTAGTTTTTTCTTTTTTGCCTCCCAAATAGTGATCAGGAGGCTTAAGATCGGGCCCGGAGAGATGGCACAGTGATGTTTGCCTTGCAAGCAGCCGATCCAGGACCAAAGGTGGTTGGTTCGAATCCCGGTGTCCCATATGGTCTTCCGTGCCTGCCAGGAGCTATTTCTGAGCAGACAGCCAGGAGTAACCCCTGAGCACCGCAGGGTGTGGCCCAAAAACCAAAAAAAAAAAAAAAAAAAAAAAAAAAAGGAGGCTTAAGATCTCTCCAGTGAGTCTTAGCCAGCAGAGCTGGCATTAATATAAGGATAGAGTATTTGGTTAATGCTTGGGCTATGTGGTACAAGGAATCATCATGCTGTGTTGGGGGTTTCTAAGGTAGCATCTGTGATATTCAGGGGATTATGTGGTGTTGGAGATCAAAATGCTGATTGTTTATTCAAAACATGCAAAGCCTTAAGCCCTGTACTGTATCTCTGAACCTCCTTTTCTTTTAATGTCCCCAAGTCCTATTTTTGTTCATTTGGTATTTATCATCTGTTACTTTCCAAGTTATAGGCCAGTAATTGTGTTTTTTTTATATTACTCAAATCTTTCTATTTCATCTTAAAGTGAATGATACATTAGTATGTTATTTATCCATAATACTGATGTAGAGTAATTAATGGTAGAAGGAAGTACGTAAAAGTTTACTGGAAGTAATTCATAAAGGAGGTAGGTTATCTATAGATAATTCACTTGGCTATATTATGACATTTTTGGTGTTTTTTTTATGCTTTTTCCATAGGAAGCTATTCTGAAATACAATGTGGCATATTCGAAGAAATGGGACTTTACTGCTTTGGTTGATTTTTGGGATAAGGTAAGATTATTTATTCTTTTAACCATGAAAATAATGATAATGCTATAAGAAATGAGTAAATACCCATAATCTGATCACTCATGCAGTTAGCATTATGTATTTTTGTGAAATATTTTCTCATTATAGAATATCTATTTTTAGAAGCTAATTTCAATTTAATTTAGTTATCCACTAATTCATAATTATGGTATATTGATATCAGCATTATTAATGACTGAAAAATACTCCGTGATTACATTTACATCATTCTAAAATATGTAGATTGTATCTTGTTTTACTGTTACTAGTTTTTCTGTAGTAATATCTTGGCATATGTATATATTAATACATTCTTTCTCCAAATTTAGGTGATTCTCAGAAATTTGGTAGCTCAGTAAAAGGCACAAAATTTTTTCACCTTAGATTTAAACCCTAAAAGCATTTTCCATAGAAAACTGTAATAATATATCCATCAGCAGTAGACAAGATCACTTTCACACTAGTATTGGAAGAATGGGTAAAATTTATTTTGAAAATACTGGCAATTACCTTTTGATCATTTTACATTGAAATAAAGATTCAGAAGAAATTGCGAAGAGATGTTCAGTTCCTATTGTTAATTGCTTACTAATACAGTATCAAAACCAGGAAATTTCAATATGGTTTTGTTTAGAGTTTATCTATTACGCCTGTACACAGTTGTGAGTGAAAATAAATAATTGTAGTTTTGTGTAACTGTTACCTATCATAAGAAAGATCTGCAACTGTTCCAGCATTGCAGAGTTCACTGGTGCTGCATATTAGTAATCACCAGTTTCTTTCCAATATCTGGCAATCACTAATCTTTACTCCACTTCTGTATATTTATTTCAAAGAGGTTACATACAGTGTTTACCTTTTAAAAGTCTCTTTTGTTCTTTTTAATTCTTTTGATATAGGAATAGTTTGTTCCTTTTTATTGTTACTTCTGGCTCTGCACTCAGAAGTCACTTCTGTCAGGTTTAGGGGAGGGACCATATGGGATGCTGGAGATGGAAGCCGGGTTGGCTGCATGTGAGAGAAATTCCCTACCCTCTGAGCTATTGCTCAGCCCCATGCCTAGTAGTTTTTGAACAAAAATATTAGAAGAATTTCTTTTTCTCCTGTACATTCCACTTTGGCAGTTCCCCTCCCCCATCTCTAGTAAGTGCTTATGGAACTTTATTATTTTTTATAATGGTTTGAGAAAAGCTGAGGCAAGGTAGTCTATTATTGCAACTATAGTTTCACAGCATATCAAATTTCTTTAATATACAAAACAATAATCTTTGTTATTTCCCTATTGCATAAATTTCTGAGTGTATATAAGAACATTGCTCTTTAGTTCACAATTTCTGAGGCAGTGTTTCTGGATTTTGTGGATATTTTCTTAAAGCTTAAAAAATGTAAAATGTCTTTTATATATGTCATAATCACATCAAATGAACTTTTAATGTTTCATAAGACTTCAGTTACTGTCTTTGTCTTTCTAGCTTTTGAACCTCTGATTTGTAGATTTTTGGGAATTTAACCTTTTTGGACTTTTCCTTCAATGCTCACAGTCTTTAGAATTAATAACATCTGCTTTATTTAATAACATTTGCTTGATTTAATTTAAATATGAAAATTGTAGACGCCAAGAGAGCTAGTCAAAGTCACTAAAATATTAAAATTTAGATTTGTATGAAGTCTGCAGACTTTGAGGTGAGCTTTTGGTTTATAGCATATTATTGAAAGTCTTATCTATAAGTTATTTTAAGTAATTCACATTTATTATGAATATTCATATTTGTTATTAATAGGACTAATTAGCTAAATTTCCTGAATTATTAGGGATGATCAGTCTGACTTTTTCTGCACTAAATTATTGATAAAATTGGATGTGTTGTTTTGTGTTTAAAACACTGGTTGTATATATGTATAGGTAGCACAGTAAAGCTATTGAAATCTTGTATTTCCCAAAATGAACAATTATTTAGTAGAATTCTGTATTCCAATAATAAAATTAAAATAGTATATGACGTGTCATGTAATTCCAGTCCTTATCCTGGGGTATCACACCAGGCTGTCCCGTGGCTTAATTCTGGCACAGGGATCACTTCTGGTAAACTCAGGGAACCTTGGCCCCTTCTTAGCTACAGCTGACCATCCTCATCATTGGCAGCCTTTGCTCTGATGACAGGTTTATTTTCTTTTTACTTTCCATTGTCTGTTCCTTTTATATGTTTTTCTTTTGTTTTGGGAGCCACACTGGGTCAGGGATTACTCTTGACTCTGTAGTTAGGATTACTACTAGTAGGCTCGGGAGACTATGTGGGGTGTCAGGATTAAACCCAAGTTGCACATCTGCAAGGCAATTGCCTTACCAGCTGGACCATCTTATCAACCTCTCTATTCTTAATAAACTACCTTTTTCTTTTTTTTTGAAAAAAAAAAAAAGTTTATTCAGTAAATAAGGGGAAGGAAAGAAAGATAAAGATATGTACTCAAGAGAAAATAGAGACTTCTCCAAAGTGGAAAAAGGCCAAGTATACATGCCAGGCAAGGATGTGTGGGCCATTTTTCCAGTCTGCATTCTAAATTGTGAAAACAAACATGTAAGAGAGGAAATGTGGGCATATACTTGAATATGAAAATACATACCTCAAGAGCTTTTGAGTGATATCTTAGCATTTGGCCTTCTTCCTCTGACATCTGCTTAACTTCAGTTTCATCCAAGTTATAACTAAAAGCACAGTTTTATATAATAGAGTCATATTTCATTGTATATGTACATACAGAGTTTTTACTTATCTGTCATTGGACATTCTTACTGTTTCCATATCATTGCTATAATAAATAGCACTATAGTAAAAAATAGGTGTGCATTTATATATTTTGGTTTTTGGGCTATAGTTAGGGGTTCTTACTCCTGACTCTGTTCTAGGGATAACTTCTCACTTCTGGAGTTGCTCAGAAGTACAGGGGACCGACCATATGGGGTTTTAGGGATGTAACCTCAGTTGGCCAAATGCAAAGCAAATGCCCTACCCGCTATACTGTTGCTTCAGCCCTGATGATTAGTGATGGTGAACACTTTTTCATACGGGTGTTGATCAGATATCTCTAGGTCTTTTTGTTCGTTTCTTGGTTCATATTAAGTGGTGTTCAGGGCTTACTACTGGCTCTGTCCTAGGGATCACTTCTTACTCCAGTGGGGCGGACTATATGGGTACTAGGGATTGAACCCAAGTTAACTGAGTCCGTGCAAAAACTCCAGCCCCTCTATGGATTTAATTGAGAAAAATGCCTGTATAGTTTCTCTCTCCTTTTTTTTGTGAGAATGTTTGATTTTATGTTGTCAAATTTTATGAATACTTTAGATATTTTGGATATTAACCCTTTGTCAGATAAATTGTATTTGAATTTTTATTTATTTTTAATTATTACTTTATTTAAACACCATGATTCATAGATGAACGTCATACATTTGTTTCTGCCATTCCATGTTTCAGCACCAATCCTACCAACAGTGTAAAATTCCTTCCACCATTCTCCTTGGAATTCTACCCACTCCCATGACTAACCCTTTGGGAGTCATGAAGTACTTTACTTTATATTGCTTGTTTACAACTAAGTGGTAATGGAATTATCAAAAAAAATAAAAACTACAGCAAATGAAAACTTGTGAAAATTATTATATCTCACAATGGAGGTCATTAAGTAATTGTCTGAAGGTTTACTAAGCAGTTTGTTATTGGGGCTTGGTATTGTTGTTAACCGTAGCTGGCTTCTATTGAAAAGGTATTGCACTGCCAAATATGCTACTGTGTGGTTCAGGAATTGTAAGTTTCAGTGACTGACATAGCAGTGGCTGTGTGACTTGGCTATGTCTGCCAGGGCTTCCAGAGTATAGGAGGGCGTGTGTGTGTGTGTGTGTGTGTGTGTGTGTGTGTGTGTGTGTGTGTGTGTGTGTGTGTGTGTGTGTGTGTGCTGTTTACATTTGCTCCAACAAAACCCTGGAAATCTCAGTCTAGATACTGTCGTATTTTGAGTTTTGATGTCTTTGCAGATAAGAGTGGTAAAGCAGTAAAGTTGGGCCATTGGTATGGTGGCAATTAAAGGTTGTGGGTAAAATGCTGGAGCTTTTTGCAGGGTGGGGATTTGGCCCTCCCCTTCTCCCTAGAGAACCCCAGTTTTCAGCTGTGAGGCTGGTGTGCCTATTATTTTTCATAGCTTGGCTTAAATGAAGCAGAACAATGACTGGTCTTAATGGTGGCTGTTACTGCCAAGACTTACAGAAGTACAAAATAGCATAGAGAGGTGGCCTGCAATGAATTTTTATTTCTTTATTTATTTAATTTGGATTTTGGGTCACACCCGGCTGTGCTCAGGGGTTATTCCTGGCTCTATGCTCAGAAATCACTCCTGACAGGCTCAGGGGATCATATGGGATGCCATGATTCGAACCACTGTCCCCTGCATGCAAGGCAAATGCCCTACCTCCATGCTATCTCTCTGGCTCTGTACTTTTATTTTAATATTTTGGGGGGGTTGGATACTCAGGGGACCATATGCTATGCTAGGGACTAAACCAGATCAGGCCATATGCAAGACAAGTGCTTTAATTTTGTATTGAGTCTCTGGCCTCTTATTTATTTATTCATTGGTTTTTGGGCCATAACCTGCTAGTGCTCAGGCTCTGCACTCAGGAAATCAATTCTTGTGGTTGGAGGACCATGGACCATATTGGAGGCTGGTGTTCAAATTTGGCTCAGCCATGTACAAGGCAGGCACCTTACTCATTGTAATATTTGTCCAGCCCCCTATTTTATTATTTTTTTAGTCTTCTTCTTTTTTTTTTTCTATTTCCCACAGTTTATATATTTTAAAAACCAAGAACTATAAATGAAGTAACATGCTGTGTATTATATCCTCCTCTGGGAATAGTTTTAAAGAAGTCTTATAGTAAAGAAACCTACTTAATTAGTTTGGATTACTTAAACATTTTTGCCCAAACTTATCTATAAAGAGAATACCATTTTTCTGTAACGACTTGTATCAAATATCCCATGGAAAACTCTTTGCTAAACAGTCTGTTGGCTTATTCCTGCTTACTCTCTCCTTTCTACTGTACATCTGGGCTATGTTCAGGTATTACTCTTCTTTCTCCTCATTCAGTGTTCAGGGAGCACTCCTGAAAAGTTTAGGGGGCCATATGAAATACGGGGGTCAAACCCAGGTTAAACACATGCTAAACAAGTGCTCTACTCACTGTAGTATTCATCCAGCACCTGTAGTCAACTTTTTCATCTCAGTCATATATTCCCAAATGTATTGGCTGTTTCCTTTCGGGGGTGGGGGGGAGAAATCACAGTCTGCCTGGAAATCTACCTCTTTTATATATCTTCCTACCCAACCTCCTTGTCCATTGCGTCCAAGCTACTTAGGCTCTGGATCCTTCCAGTCTAGATTTTTCCTACCATGGCCCCATTTAACCTTGTTTCCTTACTGTGGCTTCTCAAGCCCATGTCATACTGCAGATACACATTGACATAGTTTTCACCTTGGAATATTTGGGCACTATATGACCCTGGTTGAAACTGCTGATTTATATTCAATAGAACCTGGAATTGAGGGATAGATAATAATAATGTAGGGGTATTGATTGAGGGGGACCTAGAATCACTGTTGAAGTTAATAGCTTACAGCTACCAAATACTGACACTAATATCATGTAGACTATGATATTCAATAGAAAATCATTTAAAAGAAAAAGGGAAATGCTGATCGTCTTGATCTTTGGTATCTAATTTACAATTGTGATATTATTCAGCTGTCTCCTTTGCTCTTTACAAAGAGAAGTTTATACTTTAAAAAAAAAGATGGGGTCAGAGTGATAGCACTTCTTCAGTTTTTTTTGGTTTTTTTTTGGTTTTTGGGCCACACCCGGTGACGCTCAGGGGTTACTCCTGACTATGCTCTCAGAAATCACTCCTGGCTTGGAGGACCATATGGGACTGCAGGATTCAAACCATTCGTCCACCATCCTGGATTGGCTGCATGCAAACGTCCTACTACTTTGCTATCGGTCCGGCCCCTCTTCAGTATCATTTGGTGCAGATTATCAAACCTGTCATGCAAATGACTGAGTAACTTTAGTTCCCAATCATGCTTCTTAACTTTACTTGTCTTACTTCATCTTTCTAGACTCAGTCATGTCTTTATCTCAGCTGATATAATTTTTCTGTCTTCCCTACCTCTACTAAAAATATCTCTCTGTACTCAAAGTAGTACCTGAACACACTCTTGTATACATGATTATTTATGAGATTTATCATTATTTATTCATTTTTATGAGATATCAATATCCTTCATTAAGTTAAATTTCTTCAGGGAACTTTACTGTTTCACAGAATATGATTGGTAAGTAATAAATGTTCCTTGAACAGTTTTTTACTGAAAGATTTTAAAATTATTTACCAGAGATGCCAGAGAAGTCCATGGCAGTATAGGGGATTTGCCTTCTAGAGGTTAACCTCAGTTCGATCCCTGGTAGTGCATACAGTTCCTTGAACCCTATCAGAAGTGATCCCTGTAACACAAAACTAGTAGTATTCTCTGAGTTTAGCTAGATATGGCCCAAAACGCCCTAAAAATGATTTATGAAAAGTGGTAGTTTACCATTTGACACTGGCAGCAGAGAAAAATGTAAAGCCAAGACATTATCTTTTAGACTATTTATACAACATTTTAACCCTTAAAGCATTAAAATTCTGAAGAACAAAACCTTATATTGTTTATGTTTGTGTTTTTTCTCTTGGTGCTCAGTATGATGTTCTTGAACAAAGTCAAAGTGGCTAATCAGTATCTGCTTTAACTTAATTAAACTACATACTAGTAGACTGAATCATAAAGCATAAAGCGGAGCCTATTGGATTGTTCTCCCTTTTTTTGGATTTTGTTGTTTTGTTTTGGAGCCACACCTCATAATACTCAGGGCTTCCTGACTCTTGCACTCAGGGATCACACCAGACGGGGCTCGGAGGATCCTTTATGGTGCCAGAGATCTAATCAGGTTGATCATATGTAAGGCAAATACCCTACCTGCTCTTTTTTGGATTCTTGGAATTGCCTGGTCTACAGTTCAAAGGCCTATTTTCTTATTTTTTATCTGAAATAAAAGAATAAAAGCCCTACCTGCACTAAACCTGTTTCCTAAACTTTTTTTACCCAGTGATACGCAGGGGGTCTCCTGGCTCTGCTGTCAGGAATCACTCCTTTTGCTTCTCTGTGAACTATATAGGATTCTGGGAATCAAACCTGGAACAGTTGCATGCAAAGCAAATGCCTTAACCATTGTACTGTCACTCCATTTAATGTAACTGTCATTCAGCCCCACAGTTCTTTAATATCACATGATTCATAAACCAAAATAAATTTTAGTAACTAATTATTGTAATTAATTTTAGTAACTAACTATTGTCAAACTCATCTCTATTGAATTACAGTAGCCTAGTGCCATTGAATAAAATTAGATGCATTAAAAAAACAGTGTAAAATTGGCAGTAAATGAACACTGATGAAAGTATGGCTGTGGAAACACTGTATGAATGAAAATATCAACAACTTCTACTTTGGATCTCATAGTTATTTGATTTTCCTTTTTTTTTTTTTTTTGGTCAGTTTCTTTTTTTAAATATCTTTATATAAACACCTTGATTACAAATATGATTGTTGTTGGGTTTCAGTCATGTAAGGAACATCCCCCTTCACCAGTGAAACATTCCCATCACCAATATTACAAATTTCCCTCCTCCCCACCCCACCCCCGCCTGTACTCTAGACAGCCTTTCTACTTCCCTCATTCATTCACATTGTTATGATAGTTCACAATGAGTTATTTCTCTAACAGCAGTCATCACTCTTTGTGGTGAGCTTCATGTTGTGAGCTGGACCTTCTAGCCACCCTGTCTTTTGTCTCTGAGAATTATTGCAAAAACGTCTTTTATTTTTCTTAAAACCCATTGATGAGTGAGACAAACCCATTGATGAGTGAGACTATTCTGCATCTATCTTTCTTCCTCTGACTTATTTCACTCAGCATAATAGATTCCATGTACTTCTATGTATAGGAAAATTTTATGACTTCATCTCTTCTGATGGCTGCATAATATTCCATTGTGTATATGTACCACAGTTTCTTTAGCCATTCATCTGTTGAGGGGCATCTAGGTTATTTCCAGAGTCTGGCTATTGTAAATAGTGCTGTAATGAATATAGGTCTGAGGAAGGGATTTTTATATTTTATTTTTGTGTTCCTAGGGTATATCCCTAGGAGTGGTCTAGGGTTATTTGATTTTCAAAAAAATCCAAAATATAGAGGCTAGAGAGATAGTACAGCAGTTAGGGTATTCACCTTTTATGCTGTCTCCCCAACCCCTTATATGGACTCCTGAGTCAGGAATGATTCCTGAACAAAGAGCTAGGACCAAGCCTTGAGCATAGGTAGTTGTGGCTCATGAACAACAGGAATAAAAACAAAAACCCATAACTGAGGACTAGAGAGAGTTCAGCAGATTAAAGCTCACACTTTGTGTGCAGGAGTGCTGATTCAATCCTCTGCTTCATATATAGTCCCTTGGTGATCAAGATGGGAAAAGTCTCTGAGGATTGTTAGATGTGACTTAAAAACCAGAGATGGACGTAGAGGGGATCCAGACAGAAAGTTTCAGGTATATGTATTTATACTGTCCTGCTGTACATATGCCTGGATACCTTTTAATCTCTCTTGGTTATCTTTGTTGGCTCCATCATTGGTATGGCATAACAAATAGGATTAGACTCATTGTATCCAGCAGAACCCACTAACCATATATTACTATTTAAAATTGAAATTAATGGGCTGGAGAGATAGTGTGTGGGTAAGGTGCTTGAATTTCATGCAGCCAACCTTGTCTCAGTCTCCAGCCTTCCATATTGTTCCCTGGACTCTGAAGAGTGATTCCTGATCACAGGCAGAAGTAAAACCTGAGTCCAACCCTTTATGGTCTCTAAATCAAAACACTAAACTAAAATATAAAATAACTAAAATTGAGGGGCTGGGGCCGGGCGGTGGCGCTAAAGGTAAGGTGCCTGCCTTGCCTGCGCTAGCCTTGGACGGACCGCGGTTCGATCCCCCGGTGTCCCATATGGTCCCCCAAGCCAGGAGCAACTTCTGAGCACATAGCCAGGAGTAACCCTTGAGCGTTACCGGGTGTGGCCCAAAAACCAAAAAAAAAAAAAAAAAAATTGAGGGGCTGAATGCTTGCTGTGATGTGCCCAACCCAGGTATCATTGTAGCATCCCGTATGGTCCCCTGTGTAACATCAGGAGTAGTTCCTGAGTACAGAGCCAAGAGTAACCCCTGAACATCCCTAGGTATGATCAAAAAAAAAAAAAAAAAAAACCAGAAGAAGGAAAACACCAACAACAACCAAAAACAAAAAACACCTAAAACTAAAAAAGAATAACATTGAAATTAAACTTGAAAATTAGTTGCAGCTACCTATAGCTAATATAGACCTGCTTTAGTTACTATATTGCCTTTCAAATGGTCAATTAAAGTATTACATGCTTGAGCTGATAATTTTGCATATTTGTGTTGTATTAACTTTCAGGATTAAAGTAATAAAAAGCATTACAAATTAGATGAATGGCCGGGAATATTGCTCAGTGGTGAGTATATATGTGTTGCATGTGTGAGATCACGGGTTCTATCCCTGGCACCCAAAAATATACACACATAAACACACACACATAAAATAATTATAAGGAGTTCAAACATGACAAGTAGCTCTCTTATTTATTTATTTATTTATTTATTTATTTATTTTTTGGTTTTTGGGTCACACTCGGTGGCACTCAGAAATCACTCCTGGCAGGCACCGGGGACTGTATGGGATGCCGGAATTCGAGCCACTGTCCATCCTGGATCAACTGTGTGCCCTACCTCTGTGCTATCTTTCTGGCCCCCTGGCTCTCCTTTTGTAAAGGGCAGAAGCTTCATTTAGTGGAATAAGTCATCTCTTCGGTTCCTTCTGCATCTCAGTTTTTTCTGTCCTTGTCAGATTTCCTCAACAAGACTCTTCAGCAATTGCCATCATATATTAAGTTTTTATGAGTTGTTCTATCTGAAATAATCAAGTTTCTAAATAGAATATTATCAGCCCGTTTTTAAAGATATCTTCATTATAATATTTATGTTAACTAATAACGCATTTATAATATTTTCTTCCAAAATTATTCCATCATTGCTTCTCAGCCTTTCAACTGATATCAAGTGTAGTATCCAACTATTCTGCCACCAGGGGGTGTCCTCACCTTTTGCAAATATATTGTTTCAACCTCACTAATGAGTGAAGTTCAGACTAGATAGTATTAATTCATACTGGATACGTTAAGAAGAAAATTAATAATTAAGCTCTATTATATACATGCACATTATTTGAATTGTATAGTAAATTATTTTCAAAGTGTATTCGTATGGGACTCTACCAATGAACTATCTTGAAAATTACTTTAAAGTAATAACAGGGTCCAAGAGCTCATACAGCGGATAAGGCCCTTGACTTGCACATGGCCAATCTGGTTTTAATTCCTGGTTCCCATATGGCATACCTGGGTTTGATCTCTAGCATCCCATTTACCGTGTTTTCTGTCGTATAAGACGACTTTTGAAACAAACAAAAAATCAACAGAAAATCGAGGGTCGTCTTATACGCCGAGTATATACCGAAAAATGTTTCAATATGCGCTAAATGAAAATTGTCTGAATATTGCCACAAAACGAATTTTCCAACTCGATCCTGCACCAATCACTGCAAGGCTGCTCGGACCGCCTCTCTAACTCAGCCAGTCCAAGCAGGCTTTTTATGCATGCAAATTAGACAATGTTCTGGACCCGAATCTACACTGTCAAAAGCCTGCTCAGATTGGCCAGAGTCAGAGAGGAAGACTATTACAGTAGAACCTTTGAACCTTTGCTTGTTGTGATTGGCTCACTGTGGTACATACAGTTGCAGCACAGGAACGTTCTGTCTGATACAGGAAATATAGGCCTAAACTTATGTTTTAACTGCAAAATTAGGGAGTCGTCTTATACGCCGGCAAATACAGTAGTTCCCTGAGTGGAGTCAGGAGTAAGTCATGAGCAGCACTAAGTATATATGATCCAAAACCCCCAAAAGTAAATAAAAAGAAGTAACTTAAAGTGTTTCTTCTAGTTAAAATGTGTTCTTACTAAATTTTAATTTATAAACTATCGTAAATTATTGCCTCAATATAATAAGCTTATAGTAAGTTATAACTGCAATATAGTAAGCTTCCACTACTTGACATTTTACCTTACTATCAATTATTTCTATGAAATCTTGTTGAGTTTGATTGCCTGTCTGTGAAAGATGGATAATAGTTTGTATGGTATTGGGAGTGCATTGTGGTGTGATTTCTAAAAGTGATTGATAGATAGATATGGTTATATGTAGTAATAGAAGTGAGATATGAGAAAGACCTATCAGAACATCTGATGCTAGTGTGGGAATCATTCCTTAAAGAACAATCATTTTACAAGAACAGTACTGGAAAATAAGTTTTTTTGAGACATAGAGCAATGCGGATATATTGTTATGTTTTTATTAATACTATTTTGTGCACTTTATGTTAGTATAAAAATGAATTTCAGGGGCCGGAGAGATAGCATGGAGATAGAGTGTTTGCCTTACATGCGGAAGGACAGTGGTTCAAATCCCGGCATCCCATATATGCCTTCTCCCCACAGCCTGCCAGGAGCGATTTCTAAGCATGAGCCAGGAGTAACCTCTCCAGGGGTCTCAAACTCAATTTATCTGGGGGCCGCAGGAGGCAAAGTCGGGGTGATCCTTGAGTGCAAAGTCAGTAGTAAGCCTGGAACATTGGGGGGTGTGACCCAAACAACTAAAACAAAACAAAACAAAAAAAGATTTCTTTAGGGCAAGGCCACAAAATGTTGTACGTAGGGCCACGAGTTTGAGACCCTTTGCAGCTCTGCCGGGTGTGACAAAAAAAAAAAAAAAAAAAATATATATATATATATATATATAATCAGTAAATGCTAGTTAGAGAAATGCTTCCTTATGTTTCATAAACCTACACAATTCTAATTTTCATTCTATTTTAATGAAATTTTTGTAGGAAATTGTATGGCTGTTTTTGATTAGAGACATGTTCTGTTCTAAAAATTTAATGAACATATTCTTACTAATTCATTGTGTTCCCAGATTAGTTATTATTTACTTGGATTAAGTAGTGCATGATGTGGAAATTTCCAAATCCATCGACAAAAGCCTGTGAATTTTAAACCAGATGTGGGTTTTTTTGTTTGTTTTTGTTTTTGTTTTTTTTTCAGCCACACCCATTTGATGCTCGGGTTACTCCTGGCTAAGCGCTCAGAAATTGCCCCTGGCTTGGGGAGACCATATGGGAGCAGGGGGATCTAACCTGGGTCCTTCCTTGGCTAGCGCTTGCAAGGCAGACACCTTACCTCTAGCGCCACCTCACCGGCCCCTAAACCAGATGTTTTAATTTAAACCAGAAAATTTAAAATTTTCTGAATGAAGTGAGATACTATTACAGAATTCTGTCATAAGAAATAGAATGGTCTTTAGGTAAAATTGGAAATTGTTTGTGGTTAAAGGTCAGCAGGAGGACTCTTTCTTACTTTCTCCTTTCTCCCTGGACTAGCTCATGAAAGCTGGATTTAAAATTGGAGTGAAGAATAAAAGGGTAATCCATGACCTGTCTCTTTTCCCTTTTTTTCTTCATTCACTTGCATTAATATGGGGGAGGAAATAGAAAGAAATTTATACCAACATGATACATTCCATGTTAAGTGTTGAGTTATAGGACAAATACTATAAAGATGGTTTTGTTCTATAACTAAAGCAAATCATTTCAAATGTATATAATGGATATAGTTTTTATCTCTGCATCCTAGGTGTGAATCATGATACTTTAAAGATCTGTATAGAAATTCTTAATAGTTATTTGAAGTGGAAAATTAAATCGCGTAAGAAGATTTTAGAGAGAAGTAGGGTGCTATGAGCACAGACCTTTTTACTGTCACAACTGCTGTTCCTTGTTAATGTTCAGCTTTTCCTGTCCCCTTGCTCTCTGCCACTCTACTCATTTTGTACTTCTTTTGATAACATTAGATAAGATTGCGGACACTCTTATTAAGTCCACAAATTAGTTAATATTTGCATCTTGAATATGAGAATATTAGGTTAGCTCTTTCTCAGATCAACTGCAAATTGGACTTTATTACATTTTTGGTACACTTTTATTGACGCTGTGATTGTCATGGTGATTCACATGAAAAATTACGCTGTGGTTGGCCTGTCAAACTTGCCTGGGCCTTCAGAAATTAAGTAGATTGAGTGAGTCTGTTTTCTTGTGAGCTGTCATATTCTTCACTCAGAATATCAGTTTGAGTCACACACAAATAAATATTAGAAGTGTTCGCCTTCTCCATTTGATTCCTTACATCATTTTAGTGATTTAAATGTTTTTTATTTTTCTCGTGCTTGTTTAGTTTTTTTTTCTGTTTTTGTTGGAGTTGGGCCACACCTAGCAGTGCTCAGGGTTCTGCACTTAGAAATTACTCCTGGCAGGCTTGGGGAATCATAGTGGGATGCTGGAGATTGAACCTGGGTTAATTGCATGCAAGGCAAACACCCTACTTGTGTGCTATCTCTCCAGCCCTCACATATAGTTTTAAATGTAAATAATATGCCTGGAGAATAAATTCAAAAGATCCCAATAATTCTATTTTATTTTAATTTTGAATAGGAAATGGAGTTTCTTTTCTTTTGGGGCTTTTAAACTCCAGTAGTAGATTTCTCTGGTAAGTTTTAGGCATATTTAGATTGCTTAGTACATTATATATGCTGTTTAATTAACTTGCGGTGTTAGGGTGGGACCAGACTATTTCCCAGTAGACTTCTCCCAGCAATTCTTGGCTCAATGCTGGTATTTGAGGATGAGGTTCTGCTCAGTCTCCAGGGGTCTCAAACTCGCGGCTCACGAGCCCTTTGCGGCCCTCCGTACCACATTTTGTGGCCCTGCCCTAGAGGAATCTTTTTTTGTTTTGTTTAGTTTTAGTTGTTTGGGTCACACCCCCCAATGTTCCAGGCTTACTACTGACTTTGCACTCAAGGATCACCCTGACTTTGCCTCCTGCGGCCCCCAGGTAAATTGAGTTTGAGACCCCTGGCAGTGTTGCAGACTACCATATCCACCCTGATTTATTCAGGGGTACAGGGCCTCCAGTACCCCATCCAGAGTGTTCAGGTGTCCCTAGGGTCTCATGGTCTGGTGCTGAATGAGGATTAAGGGGTCATGTGGTGCCAGTGTTTCACTGGGCCATCAACATAAAAAAAATTTTTTTTTTCTGAAGAATGAAACAAAATTTCTAGAGTTGCTCACATCCTTAGTCTTAAAATTTTTCTTCCTTTACATGACTCTTCCTTCCTCTGTCTACTCTCTTTTAAACAACATTTTAAGATTTTAATTATAAAGAACTGTAATTCACAAGGTTATTGATAGTTGGATTTTAGTATTCCAAGACCAAATCTCCCATCAGTGTTAACTTCCCTCAACCAGTGTTTCCATGCTACCTTCCATTGCCTGATATGTACATCCACTGCCTCCCCTTTCTGCCTGCCACCATGACAGGCACATCTCTAAGTTCAGCGACTTTAATTTAGATCTTATGTTTTCAGTGTTGTTAAGTCTGTTCTTTGGATATATAGCAGTTTCCCACATCACTGGTGTGCCTGAGGTCCAGATCCCTGTTCCCCTGCTACTTCTCTTTCTCTTCTTCCGCCCTCACCCTAGATTCACTTGTCTTCTCTCTATACTCTGAATCAAGGGTGTTTATCTCTCACATATTTATTAAGTAAAGCTATTTACTATCCTAAAGAAAACAAAGAAAAAGCTCTTGCCATCTTCAATGTCTTATAAAGAAATGCACAGATAAAATATAAGAGGAACAGTAATCTGAATAGAGGGAAGCTGTTTGAATAGACTTTGAAGCAAAGTTTTTTGTTTTTGTTTTTGTTTTTTGGGCCACACCCGGCGTTGCTCAGGGGTTACTCCTGGCTGACTGCTCAGAAATAGCTCCTGGCAGGCATGGGGACCATATGGGACACCGGGATTTGAACCAACCACCTTTGGTCCTGGATTGGCTGCTTGCAAGGCAAACGAAGCTTTGCTATCTCTCTGGGCCCTGAAGCAAAATTTTGTTTAAGCAAGACATTAAAAGTTAAAAGAAAGGCCCGGAGAGAGAGCACAGCGGCATTTGCCTTGCAAGCAGCCGATCCAGGACCAAAGGTGGTTGGTTCAAATCCCGGTGTCCCATATGGTCCCCCGTGCCTGCCAGGAGCTATTTCTGAACAGACAGTCAGGAGTGTGACCCCTGAGCACTGCCGGATGTGACCCAAAAACCAAAAAAAAAAAAAGTTAAAAGAAAAAGATGAGCAGTGATTAGGGCACTTGTCTTGAAGGCAACTGGCCCAGCTTTGATCTTTGACACCCCATATGGTCATCTGAGCCCACCAGGAATAATCCCTGAGTGCAGAGTTAGGAGTAAGCCTAAACACAACCAGTTGTAGCCCAGGAGCCAAGGTTAATGCTGACTAGGAAAGATTTTTTTCCAGATATAGGACAAATTATAATTTTGGAAGCACTGATAGGTACTAGAGTAAATTGCTGATATTTTATTCTGTATAATGAACAGATTTGTATATACATGCACATAGTAAATAAGACTAGATGAACACAAATGGGCCATATATATAGCTCGGTTATTAGTTCAAGGAGTTTGAACTATGTTGAAAGGGCAGAGGAGGAGGATATGGGACACATGCTGGGAAAAGGGGTGGAGGGAGGACAACACTGGTGGTGGGAATGGCCCTGATTCATTGTCACTATGTACCTTAAATATTACTGTGGAAGATTTGTTATTCACTTTGGTCACCATAAAAATTATTTTAAAAAAATAAAGGAAAAGAGATGAGTCAGAATTGAAAAAAGAAAAAGAAAAAAGCTATTGAAAGCTTTCAGGTGTAGTTGGGACACACCTGGGTGAATTTAGGTAGAACTGTAGGTGGATTACCAGCAGGGAAGCATTTAGAGATTGGATGAGAAATTGAGTCAGGGTAGTTCAAAACCGATTAAAAGGAGGTAATGAATATGTACGATCCTACTAAATCAATCATTTGAACATGTCCGTTAATATATGTGGGGGTAATAAAAGAAAGAGGAGATTCTAGAAAGGGTCAGATTTGCTGACCCATTAGATAATAATACTTTGCGCTTATTTATGAGCATTAACACTATTATATTTAAGCCTTTAAGCTCTAAACAAGGGGTCTCAAACTCAATTTACCTGGGGGCCAAAGGAGGCAAAGTCAACAGTAAACCTTGAACATTGGGGGGTGTGACCCAAACAACTAAAACAAAACAAAACAAAAAAAGATTCCTCTAGGGTATGGAGGGCCGCAAATGGCCCGCAGGCTGCGAGTTTGAGATCCCTGCCTAAACTGTTAAAATTTTCCTTATAGGTGAGAAAATAAGGGATTCAGGGATTTTTGTAAGTTAATATAGAGAACAAATGGAAATCCTGTTTTATAATTGTAATCTTCTAATTTCTTGGTCAGTTATCTCATTACCATCATGTAAATACTCATTTTCATATATTCATTATCATTCTTATTATAAATGTTAGGACAGTGTTTGAAAGCAATAATATGTGAGGTTTACATAGCAATACTGATATTTGAGGAAGACTACAGATATTACTTGGTAGAAAAGCACATACTCTGTATTATGAGACCCTGGTTTTGATCCCTGGCTCCAATACAAAAAAATTTTTTTAAATGTGGAGAGACATAAAACCAGGCTAGTGTTTCAAATGTTGCTTTCTGTCTTAGACAGTAGTTAGATTGGTTAGGTTCTCAAGTGATATTTGTGGTGTTCTCATTTTCAAAGCATTTGTTAGACATAGATCTACAGTATTGACTGTGGTGAAAAGTTCTGTGTACTAAATCTTTATTGGATAAATAAAGTATATCTTAAACCTTATTTTCAGCCAGGAAAGCATGTCAGCAGTTACTTCTATGTCAGATTTTTAAAAGACAGGGTCAAGTACCCAAAGGAAAAGAAGCTGTCAGCCCATTTAGAAATTTAAGATTAAATGTCTTTAGGTTAAAAATCTTAGAATAGATATTCCTCCTTATCCTTCCGGCAAACTACATTTTAGAAATATGGACACTCTAGGGCTGATACCAGAGTGCTTGACTGCAATTGTGTGATCCAAGTTCAGTCCTTGCCATCACCTGAGTATCACCAGGAGTGAGGATTGATTCCTGAGTGCAGAGTCAGAAGTAAGTCCTGAACACAGGTAGGAGTGATCAGAAAACAAAAAAGGAAGAAAATGGACATTATACATAATAAATATACAAATCTGAATGGTAGAAAGAACCGACCAGAGTTTATGGTTCTGTAGAAAAGATACAGCACCCATGTGTGGTATTCTTACCACTAATTCTTACCTTTAAACAGTGGTATCATGATGACTTTTCCCTCCCCATCCTTAGACTCAACAGAAAGTTGTAGAAAGCCCACAAAATAAGATTTAAGTAAGCTAGAATGTTTAATAATAAAATATTCAGTTTCCAATTTCAGAAATCAACCCAAGTGCCTGAAACAGATGAGTGGCTAAAGAGACTTCGCCACATCTAAGCAATGGGATACCATGCTGTTATAATATACTGTTATATGTCCTGTTGCGCACAAAACTTTGCTGTTATATAGCTACACAATGGAATACTATACTATTAGAAGAATAAGGTCATGAAATTTGCTTATAAATGAATGGATATATGGAGATTATTAATGCTGAGTAAAGTGAGTCAGAGGAGAGAAATAGACATAAAATAATCTCACTCATTAGTGAGATATAAGAAGAATGAAAGATAGCAGGGTAATATTATCTAGAGACAATAGAGAAGACAATAGAGATTAGAGCCAGGAGGACCGATTCATGTTAGGTAGCTTTACACAAAAGTTGGAGGAGGCTGAGGTTTTAGTTGGAAATGATCGCTCTGGACAAGAATTGGGTGGTGAAAGGAAATAGTGATAGCTATGATACCCCTCAGTAACAATATTGCAAATCACAAAGTCTAAAATGGGGAGGGAGGGAGGGAGAGAGGGAGGGGGGAGAGAGAGAGAGAGGGAGGGGGGGAGAGAGAGAGAGAGAGGGAGGGGGGAGAGAGAGAGAGAGAGAGAGAGAGAGAGAGAGAGAGAGAGATAGAGAGAAAGAGAACAGAGTTAGGTGGGTGGGAAGGAAAGTGGGGCATTGGTGGCAGGTAAAGTGCACTGGTAAAGGATAGTGTACATTTTATTACAGAACTCAGTCATGAACAATTTTGTAACCATAGTGTTTAAATAAAGTAATTATATTAGAAAAATCACTCATCACAAAGAACCAGGAAAATTTCAACTGAATTGAGAGAACAGAAGCATTAGCTGTGAAATAACACAGATGTGGATCTTCTGAGAAGAAATTTCAGGCAAATTTCATTATACTCAATTAAAAACTATATAAAATGAGTCAGAGAAATAGTACAGCAAATAGGGCACTGGCCTTGCGTGCAACCTGCTCAGGTTAAATCCCCAACATCCTATATGGTCCTCTGAACAGCCAGGAGTAAACCAAGAGCTACCCCCAAACCCCAAGTGGGAAGGCCTCACTCTCCCCAAAATACCAGCAAAGAAACAAGGTATAATTACCCAAACAAATTTTATTTTACCCTCTTTGCTTTTCCTTTGTTTTCATTTCCACTGAATATTTAATTGTGACACTTGCCAGGGGCCCTTGGACGTGGCTTGTCTGCAATGTTCTGGAGATCACACCAAACTTCACTGTGACCCTGGAAATCACAAAACATCAGTATCACTGAGATATGCTCAAAATAATAGCGTGATACTAGGAAATGAACTTGAAACTTCAAAAAGGAAGGAGGCATTTTACCATTGAACCCTTTTCAAATACAAGTTTTAGAATTACAGGGGACCTGAGGATAGTTCAATTGTAGAGCATTTGCCTTGTAAGCATGAGACCACAGTTTTCTCCCTGGCACTATCCTAAATGTGAGGGCCATTTTTTCCATATCATCGCACTAACATTGTTATCCATATCCACATCATTGTTACCCATATCCTTGCACTACCATTTGTAATTTAATATACAAAAAAGTATGTTATCTTGGGGCCGGAGAAATAGCACAGCGGAGGGCGTTTGCCTTGCACGCAGCCAACCCAGGACAGGCTGTGGTTCGAATCCCGACATCCCATATGGTCCCCTGTGTCTTCCAGGAGTGATTTCTGAGCACAGAGCCAGGAGTAAATCCTGAGCACTGGGTCACTAGGTGTGACCCAAAAACCAAAACCAAAATAAAAAAGTACATCATCTCACTATACCACACTGACTAAAATGTATGATTGCTGTAATCCCTGGCAATTGTTTGTTGTGTATGTAAACATTTAAATGGGATTATTAAATTACTGACCCTACCCTGGTCGGTGATTGTGCCCTACCCTAGGGTGTGGCCTGGCATTCTGCTCCCACCCTAGGGTGGTACCTGATTCTGCTCCCACCATTGGGTGGTACCTGATTCGGGGGCATAAAAGCAAGGGTCTGTGGAAGGGGAGGGGCTTGTTTCCTGGGGCCTAAGTACCACCCAGTGGTGGGAGCAGAATGCCCTAGGGTAGGGCACAATCACCGATCAGGGTAGGGTTGGTAGTATACTGTCCCATATTACTGTTCTTTGTAAATACCTGTGATTAATTGAATACAAAATTTATAAATCTTGGGGGCAGAGCGGTGGCGCAAGCCGTAAGGTATCTGCCTTGCCCGCACTAGTGTAGGATGTAGGACGAACCTCGATTTGATTCTGCAGCATTCCATATGGTCCCCCAAGCCAGGAGTGATTTCTGAGCGCATAGCTAGGAGGAAACCCTGAGAGTCTCCGGGTATGGGCCAAAAACCAAAAAAAAAAATTTTTTTCTATGAATATTCTGGATATCAGGTTTTCCAAGATACCAATTAAAAGAGGAATATAAAGATAGACTGGGTTTTAGAAGTAATAGTCTTAGTGTTAGAACTTCCCAATTAACCCAGAGTGGGTATCAACTATATTACTTTTTTGTGTATTATCTGCATCTCCAGGTACAGAGGTATAAAGGAATATTCCTTTAATTTCTCCTGTTTACCAGAGAAATTTACAGATTATTATAAGGAATTTATTTTTCATCAGTTAAGGTGCAAAAACAAAATAAAAGCCAGAAACTTTATTTTAATTCCAATCTAATTGCCACTTGACCTCTTCAGTGTGTGAATGTCATGGAACTCTCTAGACTTCAGTTTTCCTTTTTTATAATAATGTCAGGATCAAACTCTTCAAATGTTTTCTACTTCAAGTGTGATTTTAAATGAATAAGTGACTTTCATCTTCATGTTTACTAAATAAGATTTTGTTTTTTGTTTTTGTTTTTGACCACACCTGGTGACGCTTAGGTTACTCCTGGCTATGCGCTCAGAAATCGCTCCTGGCTTGGGGGATCATGTGGAAAGCGGGGGTGGGGGTAGGGGGATCGAACCACAGTCCATCCTAGGCTAGAGCTTGCAAGGCAGACACCTTATCTCTAGCGCCACCACTCCAGCCCCACTGTATGAGATTTTTATTGTTAAAGAACTACCCTGATATCTTGAGAGAAGTTAGATTTTAAAATCAAACTTAGTTTCTAAAACATTTGAGGTAGGAAATTATAATTACAAGAATGGACCATGAGTGTCATCTTCATTATGCTAAGGATTATAATATGGAAATTGTGTTTTTTATTTCCCAAGAGTGCCCCAAAAAGGAAAATTCTGAAGTTATCTATTAAGTCTGATTGGACATACAGACTATATACTCTGAAATAATTACTGTTTCTTTGGTAATATATTAAAATTATAGGCAAATCTAAATAGTTTCTTGGTGGCCTCACATCTTTTAGGTCAGAAAACTGTTTTCACTTGCAAGTGTTTTTGTTAATTGTGAATGTTGATAGGGATAGGTATTTGATTATAATACTCATTTGTTTCCAACAGAGTATAAGGTGAGGGTCATACATTTAGAAATGAATATTTAAAATTAGTGGTGCACCTGTAGGTATACATGTAATTAATGATACTGATAATGTGCATTTCATGATCTTTTAAGAGGCAGATATATGATTTAATTTCACGACAATAGAAAAAGTAATAGCAAATGTTATTTGTTCATTTGGCTTTTATTCACTGGTAATGTATTTTTTTCTTTAGGTATTGGAAGAAGCAGAGGCTCAACATTTATATCAGTCTATTTTGCCTGACATGGTAAAGATTGCACTCTGTCTGCCTAATATTTGCACTCAGGTTGGTGGAAATAAATTCTCCTTTTGTTGCTTTTTTGAGATTCACAATTGAATTTCCTTTAGACTTTCTTGGACAAAGTCAAAGAGTGGAGAGAAATGGGTAACAGTTTGCCAAAGAGTATGGTCATTTTACAGTACTAAGGAGAAAGGATAGAGTCTAGAGACAATGTTGTAAAGGACATTAAAAATGCAGCATTCTATTTCTGAGCTTCAGTTTCACTATTGGAGTTTGCTTACTCTGACATTTTTTCGTTTGTTAAACAGTTACTTAAGGGGCCCTGGAGCCATGGTGCAGCCATAGGCATTTGCCTTCCATGCATCTGACCTAGGACAAACTGCAATTCGATCCCCTAGTGTCCCATATGGTGCCCCAAACCAGGAGCGATTTCTGAGTGCATAGCCAGGAGTAACCTAACTTTAAAATAAAAACAAACACATTGATAGGTTTAGAACACTTTGTCTTTAAAATAACTTTATTTCTTTTCCTTTTTTAAATTAAATTACCTTGAAATGTTGTTTGTTTGTTTTTTCTTTTTTGGTTTTTTTTTTTTTTTTTTTTTTGGTTTTTGGGCCACACCCAGCGGTGCTCAGGGGTTACTCCTGGCTATCTGCTCAGAAATAGCTCCTGGCAGGCACAGGGGACCATATGGGACACCGGGATTCGAACCAACCACCTTAGGTCCTGGATCGGTTGCTTGCAAGGCAAACACCACTGTGCTATCTCTCTGGGCCCCAAAATATTGTTGATAGTTGAGTTTCGATCATTCAATGTTTCAATACCCAACCCTTCACCAGTGCTCATTTCTTGCCACTTCTTTCCCCAGTTACCCTCCTGTTCCCCATTTTCTCTTTCCCTTTTCTTTCTCTCTCTACTCCCCCTACCCTTTTTCCCATTTTTTCTTTTAAGCATTGTGGGTTATAAACTTTTACTGAAGGGTTATCATGCATTTATCACTTTACTTTCTTTCAATTCCCAATTCTTACCCAGAGTGATCATTTCCAGCAATGATTATCATAGTGTCATAGAAGTCTCTGTCTTCATTGCAGTTCCTGCCCAACATTTTTATTTCTGTTGTCTTTGGGTATTATTTTCATACTATATATTTGTTATTTTTATATTCTGCAGATGAGTGTGATCATTCTATGTCTGTCTTCCTTTGACTCATTCAGTCAACATAATAATCCTCATATCTATCCATATATAAACAAATTTTATGATTTTATTTTTTTCCTAACAACTGCATAGTTTTCCATTGTGTAGATGTACCAATTTCTTTTTCCACTCATCTGTTCTTAAACACATAGGTTGTTTCCAAATTCTGACTGTTGTAAATAGTACTTCACTAAACATAGAAGCCTTCAAAATAGCTCTTAACCCATCTTTTCTCTTTCTTCCTCAAAGTAGTGTATCACAAACAATTGAGCTTTTAGATTTTTCAAACTTTAAAAAATAAAGTAAGTTGATGTCATTTCACTTTGAAATATATGAATTATTACTGAATAATGAAGTACATCAAAATTCCGTAACTTTAAACATAAGGCATTATAAGAGCCAGAGAGAAATAATACAGAAAGTAAGCCGTTTGCCTTGCCTGGGACTAACACAAATTATTTTCCAGCACCCTATTATGACCATACCTAGAGCATTGTTGGGTGTGGCTCCAAAACAAAAAAAAATTTAAAAATACATATTATTAACTACTTAAAATTAAGTATTGAATATAATGTTCAGTTCTGTATATTATATTAAAAATAAAATCAGTGAATTTGGATTAGGGGGGAGTCACACCCAGTGGTGCTCTGGGGTTACTCCTGGCTCTGTGCTCAGAAATCGCTTCTGGCAGGCACTGGGGACCATATGGGATGCTGGTATTCGAACCACTGTCTGTCCTGGATCAGCTGCATGCAAGACAAATGTCCTACCTCTATGCTATCTCTCCGGCCCCCGTGAATTGGATTTAATACCACTTTAATTGGTTCAGAATGCCCTGCATCTTCCTTAACTTTGATAATATATTAAATAATCTATCTCCTTATAAGTCATAGATATATACATAAACATATACATATGTTCTATTAATTTCTATAATAAAATTAGATCTTGATTTCAATGATGAAGCTGTCGTGTGAAGTATGATTGAAACTTAGAAGGAAAAAAAAACTTATTTTACATTTTTTCTTTAGCTCATTTTACTTAGGACTAAATTGAAAGGTTACTCTAACAATTTTAAATATAAGTGATAAGAAAGTTTTATTTATTAGTAAGAGCTAAACTGAGCATTACCATTTTCTATTTAATTTTTAATATTTTATTAATATTTTATTATTTAGATAATTTTTTCTAGTTTGTTTAAGCAGTCTTGCTTTTTTACGATAAGTAATGCTTTATGTTCTCTTCGTGCCATTTTAGTGATTATAAATCTCCAATCTAGTATTTATATATTATATATATTTATATTATTGTAGAATCTGCGATCATTAAACAAGTATGTTTTCCCACTCTTCCTTGATGGCCTGCCCTTGACTTCAACAGTATTTCTGATTGAATGAGCTAAGAGTAGACTGAAAATAATTCTTGCTTTAATTTGGCAAATGTAATTTGATGCTCCAGCTTTTGAAATTGCTAAACTAATTATTGCTCTTCTTGTCTGTATTTTGGGTCTTCTTTATCAGCCAATACCACTCCTGAAACAGAAGATGAATCATTCCATCACAATGTCACAAGAACAAATTGCCAGTCTTTTAGCTAATGCTTTCTTCTGCACATTTCCACGACGAAATGCTAAAATGAAATCGGAATATTCTAGTTACCCAGACATTAACTTCAACAGGTATGTTTTAACGTGAATAGAGAAGAAGGAAATAATAGTATTTATCAAGTATTTGTCATAAAACAAATATATTGTGTATAATTGTATCATTTCATCTTTATAATGCATGCAGTCATAGAATTTTTGACATTTTTAACACGATGGT
The DNA here is from genome assembly GCF_024139225.1 of Suncus etruscus. Lineage (NCBI taxonomy): Eukaryota > Metazoa > Chordata > Mammalia > Eulipotyphla > Soricidae > Suncus > Suncus etruscus. Next base: position 32,595,868 of record NC_064864.1, on the reverse strand, counting down.
TTTTTCTTTTTTTTATTATTTTTATATAAGCACCGTGGTTATAAACATGTTTGTAGTTGTTTTTCAGTCATAAAAAGTACACCCCCTTCACCAGTGCAACCGTCCTCTTTAATGCCCCCCATCTCTTTCCTCCACCAGCCCTTGCTGTCTTCAAGACAGGCATTCTGTTTCTCTCACTCACTACCATTGTCATGATAGTTGTTGGTGTAGTTATTTCTCTATCTGCACTCACCAATCCTTGTGGTAAGCTTCATGTTATGGGCTAGTCCTTCCAACCTGCATCTCTGTTTTCTCTGGGTATTATTACATACTGTCTTTAATTTTTCTTAAATCCCACAGATGAGTGAGACTATTCTGTGTCTGTCTCTCCCGCTGGCTCATTTCATTCAGCATAATAGTTTCCATGTCCATCCATGTATAGAAAAATTTCACGACTTCATTTTTCCTGATACTTAGTACAATAATAATGTTAATGGACTTGATTAAGTCTATCCTACTCAGGGGCTGGAGAGGTAGCATGGTGGTAAGGCATTTGCCTTGCATGCAGAAGGTCGGTGGTTCGAATTCTGGCATCCCATATGGTCCCCTGAGTCTGCCAGGAGCAATTTCTGAGCCTAGAGCCAGGAGTAACCCCTGAGCGCTGCCAGGTGTGAATCCTCCCCACTCCCCAAAAGTCTATCCTACTCCAAGGCCTATGTTCTTTTTTTTACCCATTTAAATTTTTTCCTTTTCTGAGAGCCCTGAATTCAATGACTAGTTATTATGTGAGGGTATATATGTGTGTGTATATATATATTTATACTCCCATACCTTCCTTGAATTCACAGACTAGTTAGTGTATATATAGAGCATATATACACATGTATCTGTATACATATGTATATACATATACACCTTTACTAACATACAATAACTATATATAATCACATATGTATGTAAAATATCACATTAATATATTTGTATATATCTATTCATACCATTTAGTTGTCATAACATATATTTTATATACACATACATAAGTTGTTATTGTTGTTGTTGCTGCTTCTGTTTTAATATAATGGAATAAGGTTACCTAGGCATACAAATTCTTCTTTATGTGAAGTGAGCTTAAAGTCATGAAACTGTCTTAAGAAGTTTTGAAAACTTTACTTTTGTAGTGAAGACAGAGAAAGAATCACTATGACAGTAATAGTTAGACTTTATTCCTCTGGACAAAAATTGGGAATTGAAAGAAAGTAAAATGATATATATGTTACCCCTTCAATAACAGTATTGCAAATCACTATGCCTAAAAGTAAAAATGGGGGAAAGAGGACAGAAAAGTGAAAGAGAGAATAGTATTTGCCATAGGAGCAGGCTGGGTGCTGAAGGGAATAATGGGAGGGTAACTTGGGAAATTGCTGGCTGGAAATGAACACTGGTGAAGGATTGGGTGTTGCAACATTGTATGATCAAAACTCAGCCATCATCAACCCTTTAACTCTAACTCACATTGATTTAAAAGAAGAGAAAATTATATCTGTTAAATTCAAAGTGAAAGTTGGCTTCAGCACTTGATAGCTATTAATTAATTTGATAGCTATAATTATTTAAGACCAAAATCTGTTAAAATTTCTTTGACTAAAGTGATATACCAAAGGTATCATTAAAGATTCAGATTCTTCTGGGGACATAGCTCAGAGATCTAGAATATATGCTCTGTATGCAAGACCCCAAGTTTGATTTCTTAGCTGCATAACAATAAACACCACTTGGTGTTTTTTATTTGTACCAGATTCAGTGGTACTCAGGACTTATTCCTGGCTCTACACTTAGGGATCAGTGTTTAGGAACCATATGGAGTGCTGGGGATTAAACCTGGTCACCCAGGTGCAAGGCAGATGCCCTACCTACTGTATTATCACTCTGGTTCCAATTGGTGTTTTTCTGGTGGCCACTGAGTTGTCAGCAGAGCTAGGACTTGAATATTGTCTTCTATTGATACTCAGTGATTTTTCATCTTGTTTTATATCTTCTCAAGAACAAAATGTTCTGAGTGCAAACCAGAAATAGAAAGCAAAGTTTCCCTTTTTCATAGTTTATGAAAAGTCAAATCCTGATATTGATAGACCATTTGTTAAACTTCTTATGAATTAATTTGTTTTCTTTTTTCATTGTTATTTATAATTTTAGTGGCATTTGGGAGGGGCATGTATATATTGTGTATCTGAACTCAAAATAGTAACAAATATTATGGGAGGATGAGGTCATAAATTCAGTAAGTCTTCCCTTTTTTATTTATTGTGTTCTTCCAGCCTTACTAAATTATGCTAACTACTCTGACCTTCTCCCTCCTTGCTTTCAGGGTCTAAACATTCATTTAAAGGCTTCCAATGTGATTAGCATTGATACTTTTGAGATTGCTTAGAAACTGATTGTCAGAGATTAATTGTGGGTTGCAACAGTAGTAACCCCAATGAGGCTTTTACATCTGCTTCTTCCCTGGACTGAAAATGTTGCTAAGGCCATGTGGGCAAAGTGTTTCAGTGAAAAGCCAGAAGACTTTTTGGCTTTAATCCAGATTATCACTTGATTCTTATTTAAAAATCAGAGGGGTGGTGAGGCTGAGTACATATTGTACATTAAAGAAAGTCATTCAGGGAAAGACGTCATTAAACTATTTTTCTCTATCTCTATGTGTGTGTATATAGATATATTTATATATGTTTATATATCTGTATACACATATATGGGAAGATACCCTTGATTGCCTCCATTGACTGGTCTTTTCTGTTTACTTTCTTTAATGCTCTAATTATCATTCAGTTAAATGCCAAAATGTCTTCCCTATTGCAGTGGAGTTACAATGGCTGAGAATATGTGCATGTTTGCCTGAAATGCTGTCTCAAAATATACTTTATCCAGGACTTGAAAATCTAGACATTAAAAAAGAAATTGCTTTTGAAATGTTAAAAATTGGGTGATGCTTGATTATTATGAAGTGGTCTTTTTCCCTTTGGGTCTTGGATTCTTGTGTTTTTCTCTCATTGGATCTGTCTCATACCTCTGTCTCAATTTCTAGTTTTCTAGTTTCTTTTGACTTTTTGGGTCACTCACCTGTAAGTGCTCAGGATCTATGCCCCACAATCTTTGCAGTGCAAAGGATTGAATCCTGTGCTCCCACATGTAAAACATACATACAATCAAGCCCTTTGAACTATCTCCCTGTCCTTGTCTCAGCTACTATTAGATATTTCTCTTTTCCCTGCCCCATTTTTCTGTTTTCTTTCTCAATTATATTGTTTCTTTTTCTCCCTTTCTCCATTAAATTCTGCTCAGCTTGGAAATTTGCCAGAATTTCTCTCCTTATCCTCAACTGCAGGTACCTTTCCTTAGTTTCCCCATTGTTCTTTGCATTTGGTTGATTGGAATGCTGGAGTTTCAGGGTGTTGAAAAAGCAATCTATTGAACTGTTTGTATAAGAAGTGGTTATAGGCATATCTTCTTTAGAGGTTATTTTTTTTAAAAAGCGAGGTTATCTAAGTATAGCACAGCAGTAGGGCATTTGCTTTGCAAAATCCAGGATGGACAGTGGTTCGAATCCTGGCATCCCATATGGTCCCCCATATTTCTGAGCACAGAGCCAGGAGTAACCCCTGAGCACTTCCAGATATGAGCCAAAATTAAAAACAAAAACAAACAAAAAAATATTGCAAACTAGTTCATTCGTTGGTTCATCTGGGTTTTGGGCTATTTATTTCTAAGGGAAAGAAGTGCTGATCAAGTTTCCCTAGAATTATGTGGTATAAATTGAAGTGTTTGGGAAAAGGGTTGATGGGAGAATCAATGGGCCTCTTTCTGTACCCAGACACAAGCCTTGCAATGGCCATAGGAGGCTAGTGACCAGGCTGGTGATAAAACCTGAAAGGAGGATGAGGGAAGGCTTTGTAAGAAACTTCGGTTGTGTTTGAATGTGGGGTCCAGGGATCACTGTACACACATCACCAAGCTAGTGTCTGCACGGTTTGGGGAAAGGAGGGATGATGAGACGGACCACTCGGTTCCTTTCTGTACGCAGACACAGATCTGCAGTGCCGCTGGGGGCTGCAACCAGGCTGGAGACCTAAAAAAAGGATTTTGCAGTAAATTCTAAGGTATTCATTTAGTAAGTCAAATTTATTTGATGTACTGTTTAATCAAACTTGCCAGGTGTCTTCATTTTCACTATCATCTTGATTTAAGCAAACTGTTCTGGTTGACATATTGCAGAAGAAGCAAAGTCTCAAAGAGCCTTTCAGCAGGCAGCATGATAAACTTAAAATATTTTCCAGGCTAGGGAGCTATCTTAGAGGACTAGAATACATGTCTGGAATACTGAAGAGCCATTGTACTGTCCCCTAAGCACCACTGGGGTATTCCCCGGTAGCTTAAGCATTATCTGGCCAAAAATCCCTGGAAGTGACCTGCAGGTCTCCTGAGTACTATGAGAGATTCACACCTCCTCAAAAAAAAAATATTTTTGTTTTCTCTCAGGAAGTATTTATATTAAAACTATTATTTTTTTAGAAGTAAATGCTGAAAAAAAGGGCTTGAGATATTTGAAATCTGTATTTCTTCCCTTTTTTCTAATTTATTTCACGCAATAGAATTTTGTCATGGAATTAGCTTTTCTATCTCTGTAGTTAATCAGTTATATAAGCTTGCTTTTCTAATCATGAAAAAAATTTCTGTCCATTTCTAGACTTAGAGAACTGAAGTTTATTGGGGAAGGTTCTGGTTTTAAGACCCAAGTAGATAAATAGAAGTAGATATATGCCTTATCATTTATAACAACAGAACTTTCCTATAATCTTTAAATGAGTCTTTGTAGCCAAAGCATGTCCCCAAAAGATGCTTTTGTATTTGAAATCTGTCAGTAAGGTTATCTACTTACAAAACTTTCTTTCCTGTGATGCATTGCATTATAGGACAGTTCTGTATTGCTATTAACAGTAAAAGTCACCTCATATCAAAGAAAACTAAATTAAGTAATCCAAGTCCAGGTATTGGAAACAAGATGATAGGGTAGGCTCAGTTTTGATCATACAAAGAGAATATATTTATTTAACCAAACCACCAAGGGTTGATCACTATTCCAGTATTCTGTCTTGTGCCCCCTCTGTATTATCTAACAGAATCATGAATTTTCTTTTCATTTTATTTATCATGTAAATTTTCCAAAATCATTTCTGTTAACTCAGGTAATTATCTAGAGTGATGAATTATAATAGTATTTGCCATTGAGAAAATGATACAGCATTAATTCTCTGGCCTAGTTGACTTTGAAGGAGATGGTACCATCTCATTGGAGGAAGATAGATTAGAAAAAGGTGGTTGTTAAGAGTGTACCATCTGAATTTAACAACATTTTAGTTTGGGTTTTGTTTTTTGGCAATACCTGGGAATGCTCAGAGCTTTCTCCTGGCTGTATACTCAGAGATTGCTGGCAGATATCTGATATCAGATATCCTGGCATTGCATGGGGAAGCATATATAGTCCTGGGGCTACAACTGGGGTTGAATATGGATATGTCAAGCTCTTTAACCTTCTGTACTATTGTTTCTAGCTCTGAGCAACTTTTTTTTATAAGCTTTCTTTTGGTTTCATACCTCTCCAGATAACATTTGAATCCAAACCAATTTTCTAGCTTTATAGATTTATTATTAAGAATTATCTTTCACTTCTTGGTAGCAACAAAGATTCAATTTTTTGTAAATCTTCAAGATATTTTATTTTGGTAGGAATTTGCTTTGTTTTATTTTTGATTCCAGAGATTGAACCCAAGGTCTTACACATGCAAGATAGTACTTTATGCGTGAGCTACATTCCTGGGTTCCAGTTAGAACTTTAAACCAACCATCTTTTACCCTCTTATTTTTGGTCTCTTTCAGATTATTTGAAGGACGTTCATCACGGAAACCAGAGAAGCTTAAAACACTCTTCTGCTACTTTAGAAGAGTTACAGAAAAAAGTAACTTCCTTTCATTCTTGAGTGTTTTTCACTTAGGACAGTTCAGATCAAGAATACCATATTAAAAGTATAGCTTTGTCCTAGATTATTGAAACAGCATAATCTTTATTATATGGATATATTTCCTGTATATGTATGTGCTATAAATTTGTGTGGATTTTGATACTGAAATTAGACCAGTATAACATATTAATTTTTTATGACCAGAGATGGTAAATTAGTACCTTTAAGAGAACATATATTGATTAAAAGAAAAATATGTTTTCATGCTTTTTATTTAAAAAATCAATTACTTTAGTAATCACTCCAAATTTATTTGCTTAGATCATCCAGTTCATTGCCTTACTATTCACCTCTTTCTTTTGAGCCTTACTCTAACTCTTTGTTGAGTTTTTATAAACAGTATATAGTTTAACAAAGTAAATTAAAAACTGAAAAAGAATGTTTTACTGAATTCTTTGAGAACTTGAAGGACAGACAGTGGGCTTTCTCTCTAGCATTGCCTAGAGCAACCCCTTATATTTACTGGGTAGATGTTGCCCATAAATTAAGACAGCTACAATGATTGAAAAATAAAAGATAAAATAAGAATGCATGTGTTTGAAGTGCACATGTTTGTGTTCTTCTGTTGAACCTCAACCGTTTGCCCAGAGGCAAATAATAGCATCTCAAGTGAAACAAAAATAGTTTTCCTTATGAAGTATTTGGACCATGGAAATAGTATAGTAGGTAAGGTGCTTGCCTTTCACACAGGTTCCATCCTGACACCACATATGGTCCCACGAGCCCCACCAAGAGTAATACTGGAATGCAGATTCGAGAGTATGCCCTAAGCATAGCTTCAGACCTTAATACTGTATATATTAGAGAATAGAAGAGAACCCCCAAATTAAAAGAAACTGAAAGTCTTAGCCTAAGGGGAACAGAGGCACCTCTACAGAGGACTACTTTAAAAGAAGAAATTATGCACCCAGCATTGAAATATGGGTAACTTTTGCATGGAGTGCACCAAACTAATTTGGAGAGATGATTTTCTCAGATTTTTCTTTCTCCCTAAGTTGCCCCAATTTGGGCAGAGAGTTACTTTTTTGTTGTCTAGGACTTTTAATTGTAGGGGTTCCTTTGTTCACCTCAGTTTTATCAAGGTGTCCTTTCTGACAATCAGTGGTTTGTGTACTACTGGGTCTGGTTTTCATCCTGACCAGCAACATGATACTGTTTTTTAGAATATATCTTCTTTCCAAACATTTTCTGATATTAAGGCTCTTTGTGGTTTCAATTGTTTCTTGGTTATGTTATGGCCGTTTGTTTCTCCCTGAAATTTACTGTCAAGGTACCCCTTACCTGACTCCTTACTTCAACAATTTGTTAGATAAGTACTTTTGTTTGTTTGGGGGTTACACTTGGTGGTGCTCAAGATTTACTCCTGGCTCTGTGCTCAGGAATTACTCCTTTTTTGTTGTTTTGTTTTTGGGTCATACCTGCCCGCACTCAGGGGTTACTCCTGGCTCTGCACTCAGAAGTCGCTCCTGACAGGCTCGGGGGACCATATGGGATCTGGGATTCGAACTGGGGTCTGTGTTGTGTTGGCCGCGTGCAAGGCAAATGCCTTATCACTGTGCTATCGCTCCAGCCCCAGGGATTACTCCTGACAGGCATCAGGGGATCAGATGTGCTGCAGGGTTCGAACCATATGCCATCCGAAGCAAACATTCTACCTGCTGTATTGTAGAATATAAAGTACTGTTGAGTGCCGCACTGTAGTGTAGATACTTTCTATGAACTACTTTCTGTGACCTACATAATCCCCTTTTAATTACCAGTTAATTTAGAGTTTATTCATCTGTCCTTGATGTCATAATCATCTATGGTTTCTCTAAAAGCTAGACTTAACTGTTTAAGTTTTGGAATTTTTAAACACTTGCAAGGATAGGAAATTATTCACCATCATGGGAGTTAGGAATTAGGTAGAAAAAAGTTATTAGCTTAATTTCATGCTATTTATTGTACATGATACTTTCATACTTTGCAGAAACATTTTATAGGTTTCAGTCTATTAAGTTACAGGCTTGAGATACAAAGTGGGATAAAAAATATTTGTAGTTTAATGTAAAACCTGTTCAGAGTACCTACATTTATCAAATCTGTTGCATTATAGATGGTAAGAAGTACTATTTATTACTGTTATTACTGTTATTTATTTACTACTATTATTACTATAAACTATTTGCTATTATAATCTTTACTGTTAGATTAGTAATTAAAGATAGTAATTCTAAGAAAAAACTGAAGGATGTGAGTGAGGGGAGGGTTTAAGAAACTTTTCTGGGGCCGGGCGGTGGCGCTGGAGGTAAGGTGCCTGCCTTGCCTGCGCTAGCTTAGGACGGACCGCGGTTCGATCCCCCGGCGTCCCATATGGTCCCCCAAGAAGCCAGGAGCAACTTCTGAGCGCATAGCCAGGAGTAACCCCTGAGCGGCACAGGGTGTGGCCCAAAAACCAAAAAAAAAAAAAAAAAAAAAAAAGAAGCTTTTCTAACAAAGTTGATATTTTATCTTTAGTCTAAAGAAACAAGAGATTAAGCAATTGTGACAAAAAAACATTTCATTTTTAAAATTTCACTGTTAATGTTATGAGGGGAAATAATTTCCCATGGGAACATGACTCCTAAGCCCCAATTTTAGGGTCTGAAGTGATGCTACTAGTGTGTTCACAGAAGCCTAAAACAGAGGATTTAATTCAGACTGATGTCAGTTTTGTGGTACCAACTTCCCTGGAAAATTCTACTTTATTTCAGATCAGCAGCAGACTAAATGTTTTCATTACAGAAAGGTGTATCCCAGTTTCATAAATTTAATATATGAAATAACTCCTAACTTTTTAGAGCTAGCCAAATATAATTTCATCAAAACCACTAGTTAGTATTGTCAGGTATCTGTATATTTGTAATGAGGCTCCTGAGACTAAAAGAGCTTTCTGATTACATTCTTATATTAGATTTAGAATTTTTAAGAATGAATTATTCATGTGTAGTGTATTGTGATTTATTGCAAAAATAATTGATTAACCTAGAGAACATATTTAGTCATGTAAACTGCTTTTTTATGGAGGAAAATGGAACTACATTTTTAAAAGTGTTTTGCTACTTCTATATAGAGAATAAGGCTTTAGGTTTTTATATCTTTTTGTCTTGTTTTGTTATACTATTAAATTCTTCTTGAATCTCAGTATATATGAAGGACATTTAAAGTTCTTCTGTGCCAAGCAAGGTATTGAATGAGATTGGCAATAGTCTTTGATTAGAATTGCTTCTCCAATGTTTGACATAATTCTTAATTGTGAGTTTTAAATTTATTGTTTATTCCTCTCAAAAGTTAGACATCTAAAAAAATATTTTATACTTACGTTAACCAATTCTATTTTCTAATCTTATACTATTCTGTTTTAATTTTTTATTTTTTTTATTTTTGCTCTGAGATTGAGAACAGAGAAATGTAGAATTGTCCAAAGGAATAAAATGATTGTCAAGCTTTCATTGATACTACTCCCACCATTACCACTAAAAGCTCCTGACATATTTCTTTCTACTTAAGAGCTTTTGAACGGAATTTAAAGGAAGAGAAAAAGAAAAAGCAGAAATGGCCTGGTCCTTTTAGTTTATTCTTTGACTTGAATTAAAGCAGATTACTTCTGGCTAGCTGATTTATTTGTTGCTTTCACCATTGGTTTAAAAACAGAAATAATCCTTTAAAAATGTACTTAATTTCACTGCATTTTGATTCTCGTATCTTACTACTCTGAAAACTGTCATCTTTCATTTCTAACCTTAAAGAGCACAGTAATTCTTCCTTTTGGCTAAGATTTTTTTTTTTGGCTAAGATTTTTAAGTAGAGCAGTTGCACATTGTATAAGCCCAAGAGTTCTGTCAACTCCAAGAATATGCCACAGTTTCCTTTGTTATTCTTATTTGTTTTAAACATAAATGTACATCAGTCTTTATGTGTACAGTTAAGGCTTTTTTGAGGAGACATCTACAGATCAAAATTTAATTTTGTCTTTATTTTATAAACTTACATCCATTTTACACCTATGTTTAATGATATTTAAAAATCTGTTCAATTTAGAAAACTTCACTGTAAAGTGCCAGCACTCAGATTATTATTTTGTGTTTTTATGTCATTTTGTTTAATTTAGCCTTATTAATACTACTATTTTATAGAAAGAGTTCTGCTATAAGATCATATCTTAAACCTATTGTATTTTATTCTATTCTATTTTAACACTATGTTGGTATTTCTTAAATAGTGTATTTAGCCATTGTTATATATAGAATATATTATTTTTATAGAATATATAATTTTTTTAAAAAATCAAAAGTTAACTTGGGTATATTTTTATTTTATTACTGTTTAGAACCTACTGGGTTGGTGACATTTACAAGACAAAGTCTTGAAGATTTTCCAGAGTGGGAAAGGTAATAATTATATAAAAATAATCATGGAATCTCAAAAATAAGACTTTTAACTTGATAGGATTTTATTGCATAATATCTAAAAAGGTGATTTCTTTTCAATCTCCAATTTCCTTGGAGTTTTATAAATGATCCAGTAATAACTATCAGTGTTAGAAATCATTGCCTTTTGATTCAAAGTCTGCAACCATTTATTTGACTTACACTCCTTTGTTTTAATAGGTTTGTCTCTTGAAGCCTTTTTTTGGTTTTTGGTTTTTTGGTTTTGGGTCCAGGGGTTACTCCTGGCTCTGCTCAGAAATTGCTCCTGGCAGGCCCTGGGCACCATGTGGGATGTGGGATGCTGAGAATCAGATCCCGGTTCGTCCGTCCCAGGTCAGCTGCATGCAAGGCAAATGCAAGGCAAATGCCTTACTGTTGTACTATTGCTCTGACCCCTGGGAATTTTATATATAAAGACACTGTTTGAAGACACTGTTTGAAATAGCACTGTTTCAGTATTTCTCTATCCTTTTTTGGTTAGGGTTTGAATGTTAATGGCTTTTCTTTCTCAAAGACAAGAATGAGAAATTTTAGAAATTAGTTTAAAATTACATGATAATTATGTAGAATTTTTCTGAGATAAGAATTTTGAAGTTTGACTCTGCATGTGCTTATGTTGGTGGGTTTTGTGAAAGTTGTGAAATACTTTTTAAAATAGTTTATTAGTAAATACTGAGGAAAATAGTAACCAACCTTCATTCAGATTTGTACATTTCTTAGCACCCTGAAATAATTGACCCTTTTCTTAATAATCTAAAGCAAATTTCCAAAGTACTTACAGAAGTATGGATTTTTTTTTTTTTTTTGTGGTTTTTGGGTCACACCCAGCAGTGCTCAGGGGTTACTCCTGGCTCCATGCTCAGAAATTGCTCCTGGCAGGCACAGGGGACCATATGGGACGCCGGGATTCAAACCGATGACCTTCTGCGTGAAAGGCAAATGCCTTACTTCCATGCTATCTCTCCGGCCTCAGAAGTATGGATTTTTTTTTTTTAACACACATAAGAACATAGTATCCGAGGGACTGGAGCAATAGCTTAGTGGTTAGGGAGTTTACCTTGCACATAGCAGACCCATGTACTATCCTGGTATCCTTAAGCACTGCCAGAAGTAATGCCTGAGTGCAGAACCAGAATGAGTAACCCCTGTGAATCTCCAAATGTGGCCCAAAAACAAAAACAAAAAAGAATATAGCATATTAAATGTTTATTTTGGATGTGTGCATTGTGTCCCTCAAAACTATTCAGGATAATTGTGATGAGAATTTCTGTTTTGAAGTTCTGACTGACAAACTAGAAGTTTCTGGGTCATGAATTTTGGGGAGGTAATTACACAGTCTCCCTTAGACTATAAAGGCTAAGAAATTAATATCAACAGGGGAGAAAAGGAAATTTCAAAAGTCAAACTTAAGTTGCTACTTTTTACATGGTTTTGGAAAGTAATTTTTCTAAAGGCATACCATTTTATAGCTTGGATCATTAATTTAGGCAATCTGACTTCTAGATCTGTTCCTTCATTTACTAGTCATAAGCAGATTACTTATATACTTTCTGTGCTTTTTTTTTCTATCTGTAGATATGTTGATAATAGAATTATTGTGAGATTTTTTTTTAAATAGAATCTGAGCTAAATAATATTATAAACTTAAACCATTCAGTCTTTTGGACTAGAACTTCACCAGAAATGTATTTGAACTCATTGAAAACAGGAAGAAAGGGCCCGGAGAGATAGCACAGCGGTGTTTTCCTTGCAAGCAGCCGATCCTAAGGTGGTTGGTTCGAATCCTGGTGTCCCATATAGTCCCCTGTGCCTGCCAGGAGCTATTTCTTAAGCAAATAGCCAGGAATAACCCCTGAGCACCACCAGGTGTGGCCCAAAAACAAACAAACAAACAAAAAAAAAACAAAAAAACAAAAAAAAACAAAAAGAAAACAGGAAGAAAGCAAATCCCTGCCAACTTCCTAAATTATTTTTAAAAATATAAATCCTGTGACCAGAACCTACCTTAAAAATATAAATCCTGTGACCAAGAACCTTTTCTTACATGCAGCCAACTGAGTTCAAACTTGTTTATTTTGTTTTGTTTTGGGGTCACACCAAAGGCATACTACTGGCTCTGTTCTAAGGTCACTCCTATTGGGGCTTGGCAACTATATGGAATTCTGGGAATGGAACCCAGATCAGCTGTGGCAAGGCAAACCCCTTACTTGCTGTACTATCCTTCTAGCCGCAATCCTGTGTGTTTTTATGCTTTTTTATTTAGACTAAGATTGATGTATTGTGAAGGAATATAAGTTAAGTAGTATAGGACAAAAGTGGAAATCAGAAACACTTGTTAGGATTCTTCTTGTTTTCCTTTGGTTTAGAGATGTTTTTCTTCTGGGTAAAAGAAGATATCTTGCATATGAGGTTTCTGTTGTCCTGTTTCAGGAACAAAGAATAAAGGAGGAAAGAAAGTAGAATCACTTCTTGTTTCTACAATTTTCTCAAACTTTTTGTTTCAAAATACTCAGTATGACAACCTATCGTATTTTGGTCTAGTATGTCTTGACTCTTAGTGACCAGGGTTTATGAACAAGAAAGAAAATTTATGGCTTATAGATACTGGGTCAATTCATCACTTTATTAATATAAAAATACCATAGATAAGAATTTTTGTGGTAGTATTTTTTAGATAATCCACTATCACTTATACATAGTATTTAGCAGATTAGTGAAAACATAATTCACTTGAAAATCATATATGATTTAACAACATCTTTGTCTAGATTTTTCCATCAATTGTCAACTCTAGCATTATAATTTTTTTGAGATTTGGGACCAGTGGGCCACACGCAGCAGTGCTAGGGCACATTTTTCTGATGGTGCTATGGGGGACCCTATGCGATGCCAAGGTTTGACTGCTGGTGTCAACTATTTATCATATACAAGACAAGCGCCTTACGTCTTACATTGTATCTCTGGCCCCAGATCACAGATTAAAAAAAAATTTTTTATACTGAGTTTTCTGATGCATATAAAAAGAGAAACTTACAGAATAAAATTGGATTTCAAAATAATATTTTATCTCATTTAAGTATGTACACATATATGTTTGGAAAAGTGGGAATATCATCACTTTTAATATCAAGAATGTTAAGATTGGGCATCTGTTTTTGATTTTGATATTTGGGCTGGTTTTATGGTTATATATATATTTTCAATTTTTTGTAAGAAATACTTGCACTAAAAATTAATTATGAAGTCTGCCTGAGCCTGTCAGAAGTAATTTCTGAGTGCAGAACCAGGAGTAATACCTGAGTGCCACCAGGTATGGACCAAAACCAAACGAATTAATTATGAAATGTCTTTATTTGTAGATGTGAGAAACCCCTTACTCGATTGCATGTCACTTATGAAGGTACCATAGAAGGAAATGGTCAAGGCATGCTACAGGTAGGTGAATCACTTTAGTGTCTGGGGACTTTCTCTTGTCAAGCTTTTGACAGCAAGGAAATTATAAATTTAAATTTATCTCCTAAGGTTAAAAAAGCATGATAGCAGAATGGCGGAAAATAGCAAACAGATCATTTTGACAGACCTAGTAATATTGTTATTTGCCAATGTATACACTCAGGTTTTTTTTTTCATGTGCCTTAAAAAAAACACCTTTGACAGAAAACCCCAGAATAAGGACAATATCTGGTCTTTTGGTTCAGACATTGATTTTAGATTGACAGTGGAAGAAGTACCCACGCTTGACAAGCTGTCACCAGGCAATTTTGTTCTTTATATTTAAAAGCTCATTCTTTGCCCCAAATGATGACCAACTTGAAATGTTTTTCTGCCACCAGCCTTGTTGAGGTCTAAGAGGCTGACATCTGAAATTGATTGCTAAGAAAACTGTTTCCCCATAAGTAATGGTCTTAGGCATTTGATGAACCAACTTTGTTTACTGTCATTTTTGTATTTTAAAGCAGGAAATTTTGTTCATTGCTCAGTCTTTTTTTTTTTATTGCTCAGTCTTTTCTTATTAATCTGTGTTACTGTCTTGAAACATTTTTGAAAAGAAGTGACCAAAAATATACAACAAATTTGTAATTACTTGTAGTTAAAATCTTAATAAAGGAATCAAAACTTTTCCCAGTAATAATTTGAAATTATAGACAAAAACATTTAGGATAACCAACTTAATATTTTTTGTACTAAAAATGTTTAAATTTGTGTTTAATCAATACCTTTTCTTCTATTTAAAGCAATAATTATGAAATGCATTTGAAATTTGTGACAAGTATCAGTCTCCTACATTTCATTCTCAATGACATTCATTCCAATAGTAAAGTCTTGTATGATTTCAGGGATTTTTTGTTTTGTTTTTGGTCCACACCCGGTGACACTCAGGGTTTACTCCTGGCTATATGCTCAGAAATGGCTTGGGGGACCATATGGGATGCCAGGGATTGAGCCGAGGTTCATCCTGGGTCAGCTGCATGCAAGGCAAACATCCTACTGCTACGTTATCGCTCCAGCCCCTGATCTCAGTGAATCTCAATACACACTAAGTAAACAAGACTGCTCCTAGTTAGCACCACAGGAATGATGACCTTTATTTCAATACAATTCATTAAGGAAATATTTAGCCACAATAAAGATTGAGATTCTCTTCACTCCTAGGAATATAAATGAAATACAAGACTTCGGTAGATTAAGGGCTTCTAGCTTTGTTAATTGTTCTCCCTAGCCCTAATCACTAGTAGATTAAGAAATACTGTATTGAAATTCTGCAAAACTTCCGATAGCTTATATAAATTGCATTATGCTGAATGTTGACATAATAAAACCTCTCATAGGAATCTTTTATTTTTCATCCAATTATAATTCAGAATTTGAGTAATCTGAAAAAGTAGTTTTTAAGTGATATGACTTGGAGGTAATGACATAGAAATGGGGGACTGGAGTGATAGCACAGCGGGAAGAGCATTTGCCTTGCATGCAGCTGACCTGAATACAATCCCTGGCATCCCATATGCCAGGAGTGATTTCTGAGCACAAGAGTTTGGAGTGGTCCCTGAGTGTCGCTGGGTGTGCCTCCCTCCCCTCACAAAGAAATAAAGAAGCTCTTGTGCATACTTGTTTTCATGTACTGGCATAGGTTTCTCACCTGTAATACAGAGTGTTTCAAGAACTTATATAAAGTAAAAACTTCACTTTTTTAAAAAACGGCTTGCTTTTCAGAGGCATTTGGGTTTTGTTTGTTTTGTTTTGTTTTTTTTGTTTTTGGCTTTTGGTTTTTGGGCCAGCAGGGCTCAGGGGTTACTTCTGGCTCTGCACTCAGAAATCTCTCCTGGCAGACTCGAGGGACCATATGGGATGCCTGGTATCAAACCCAGGTTATCCACATTCAAGGCAAATGCCCTACCTGCTGTGCTATCGCTCCAGCCCCAGTGGTTTATTTCTTTGCTTACCTTTCAAATAACAAACTTGAAAAGTAAGTAAAACTTGGTCTTTTATTTAAAAATTGAATATTAGCATGCATGTACATAATGTTTTTCTTTTCTTATTCACAGATAATATATAAATTTCATTGTTTTTTTTTTTTTACTTTGTTATCTTGTTCTAGTTTAAATTGTGTTTAACTGATCTCAACCTTTGGTTTCTCATTATTATTCAGAATAAGATCATATATAGGTATTCTCAGTTGCATTTTTTCTTTTTTTCTTCTTAGAAGTGGTCTGCTTTGAGCTAAACACAAGCTGTATTCAGGGCTTGTTCCTTTTTTTGTTCTCCAGGGATTACTTCTGGTTCTGGGGGGACAACAGTACCTAGTGGCAGGGATCTAATGGGTTGGCCATGTACATGGAAATTTTCTTTTATCCCTGTATTATCTCTCTTATCTTCGGCATTCAGTTTCCAGGTATTATCACTTATTTGCTGTTTTCTCCCTTTGTTCTTATTGACTTTTGAAATTCTGGGTAATGCTTGCCTAAACTATTCAGTGATCACTTAACTAATCTTTCTGTTTTACACATTTCTAGTCATTCTTTAAACTGTAGCTTGATCTGTCTTCCTAAAACAACTGTCTCCTTGTTGCCTTTTTTCCCTTCAGGTGTTAGGGGCCTTCCCCAATGATGCTAAAGAGACCTTAAGGTCCCTCTCACAACCCAAGGACACATTGGTGCTCCCACACCTGACAGTGTTCATAAACCATGTTGTACCAGGGATTGAACCATGGATGTTACTACCATTCCTTTCAGAATCTTTCTCAGATCTCTTGGGATTAAGTAAAAATTGACTAATCCTTAGATTACCTCATCATCAACTACAGTCCTCCACATACTTTTTAGTACAGACAGGCATGAGAAATCTGCTTATTATATCTGGTTTTACCTATCTGCAGCTATTCCTTCAACCTGATAATGTCAGCAAAATCTGTATTAAATTCATATCTTCTTATAAATTTCTTATTTCTCTTACCATGTTTCTATTTTAATCAGGCATGGTATAAGCCTTATTTGGAATATTGAATATATTCTAAGGTTCTTTAATTTTATTATTTTGTATATGTGGCTTGCTCCCAACTAGATCTAAAGGCTGGGAGACCAAGAAACACATCTTATGTATTTTTGTTTTCCATGGTTCAAAGCAAGATACTTAGTTGGTATTTGTTGAAGGGAAAAAAAATGTAAGCATAAATTATTCAGTGCACAAAGAACTCTTTGTGGTAGGTAACTCATTCCAATCAGTGGACTAGGTTAACAAAAATACTTTTGTATGTAAGCTAAAGTATTGATTAGTGTGCCGGAGTATAAATTGAAATATAAAATTCTCTGTGGAACTCATTAGAAAAAATTATACCATAGTTTAGATGTTTAGTTTTTGTTTTTACTATTTTCTGAATAATTCTAGGGTGAAAGAATTTTGTTCTATCTTCTATTTTGTTGTAATTTCATAGGAGTATCATTTGAAGGTAATTATGAGTCTACTTTTCATGATGGTTATCAAAAAAAACCAACTTATTATTAGACGTTTGAAATATCCTATTCCATACTCATCTTTGAGAAAGGGAGAAGGCCTAAGATTGAGTCAGTCAATGGTTGATGATGCCTACATGATAGAACTTCTATAAGCATCCCCAAATTACAGAATTTAGAGAACTTCTGGGTTGGAGATATATGAATGTGCTGGGAAAGTGACTTGCTCTGAGAGAACAAGGAAGCCCCATGCATTTTCCACAGATGTTGCCCTATGTATCTCTTCATCTGACTGTTCATCTGTATCTTTTATTATTCTTCATACTAATGAACTAATAAATGTGTCACTCTGAATTTTGTGAACTATTTTGGTAGTTTATCGGACCCTAATAAATTAAAAATAGGAAACTGGGCTTTGAGTTGGTTTTTGAGGTGGGGCAGTCTTATGGGATTGATCCTGTGAGTGTTAGAACTGAAACATTGTAGAACAATTTGCTGGTGTCATAGAAATATTTGATGTGTAATCAGCATTTCTTAGAGTTGCCATGACTGTGTGAATACTGGGAGAGTAAAGGAGGATTATGGGAAGGTATTGTTCTTACATAGCACAAAAGCCTTGTTTATATTACTGATTTGTAGTATTTTTTTAATGTATGGCTTGTGTATACACAAGTTGTATGTATGCAACTACTCAGCTAGGTCATCTAAAGCAAAGTTAAAATTTGGGGAGGAGGAGTGGAGGCAGTATTTGAACCACATGGCAGTTGTGTTTAAGTATTACTCTAGTTCTAGGGTCTCTTCTGGCTGTGTGCTCAGGTGACCATGCAATGCCTGGGACCAAAGGCCTCCTGTTTCCAATGCATGCGTTCTAGCCCAGTCTTTTATAAATATAAATATTTTGGGTTTTTTTAATTTTGGTTTTAGGGGGATAGGTGATTTGGGCCACAGCTGGCGGTGCTCAGGGGTTACTCCTAGCTCTGTGCTCAGAAATTGCTCCTGGCAGGCTTGGGGGAACCATATGGGATGCCAGGAATCAAACCCAGTTCCATCCTGGATAGTCCACATGCAAGGCAAAGGCCCTACTGCTGTGCTATCTCTCCAGTCTCCAATATATATGAATACTTTGTAATGTTCATAATGTTTGTAATGTTCATGCAGTTTGGATGTTACAATTAAATTTCAAAACTCAGAGTCCACATGTCGGGTGAGTCCTCCCCTGGCACGGTGTTTCTAACCCTTCAGGTGGATGGGTATGATGAAGAAGGGTAGTAGCAGCAGAGAAATAATTCACAAGCAATCAGTTAAAGTTTTATCAGAGTCAGCTTGCTTTTATTCCATGGCCTTTCTCTGTCATATGCTTATCCTCACATGGGCTTCTCTGCTAAGCTTTCTGCTGCCTCCCCCACCCATTTGCTTTTTGCTGCTGCTTCTTCACTTCACTTCTCCCCCAGCCAGACTCATTCTTTATTTAAAACAGCCCAACCCATTCCAGGTGTGGGCGGGTCTGATCATCCAGGTGGGATTAACACTTCAAAAGAAGAGGTTAGGAAAACAGGAAGTTGGGGAAAGGGTTACCTTACAGCTAAACATTTTAGTTCATTAAGTACAAGTATTTGTCATATTATACAAAAAAGTCATAATTATAATTATATTTAAGTCATATGAAATGCATAAGGGAAAATTGAATTCTACTCTGTAGGGTAAGTCTATATTGAATTGCATTGAGATTTTTGCTGAAACATTTGTTACTATATATTTGGAGGGGAGGGTCCATGTCCAGTGGTACTCAGGTCTTATTTCTGGCTCTGTAATCAGATTCATTCCTTGTGCTCGAGGGATCATGCACAGTGCAAGGGATTGAGCCATGTTACCTGCTTGTAAGGGAAGCACCTTATCTGTTGTATTATCTCTCCAGCACCATAAAAATTATTTTCTCAAAGGTTTTGGGATCCAGATAATATGCAAAGATATTAATTTCCATGAAATATTTGAGAGTTCAGTCTGCCACAATCTGTTCTTCCTGGTGGAAATATTACTAAATTGGGGCTTTGATTTATATGGAAAGCAGAGGAAGTTTAGCCTGAGTGTGTCTATCTGTCTGTCTGTCTCTCTATATATGTGTATATTGGATCATCAGTTACTTTGCCACATTTTTCCAAATAGGTGGACTTTGCGAACCGTTTTGTTGGAGGTGGTGTTACTGGTGCAGGACTGGTTCAAGAAGAAATTCGCTTTTTAATCAATCCTGAATTGATTGTTTCACGACTCTTCACTGAGGCTCTGGATCATAATGAATGTCTTATCATCACAGGTTAGTTTTGGAAAATCTGGGAAATAGGGTAATTTAAATTTTAATATATTTTTGGGGTTTGGGGCCATACCCAGCAATACTCGGGGGTTACTCTTGGCTCTTGAGTACCTTGGGAATTACTCCTTGCAATGATTGGGAGACTATATAGCAGGGGTCTCAAATTCAATTTACCTGGGGGCCTCAGGAGGCAAAGTCTGGGTTAGGCAGGGCCGCATAAGGGATTTTGCTTACCGAATATTCGCAATAAAAAATCGCATTAGTAAGAAAAAAATCGCAAAAAATTGCATTAAACATTTGCATACCACGAACTGAACTACTCAGGGTATGCGAATGTTTAATGTGATTTTTTTTTCTTACTAATGCGATTTTTATTGTGCTTATTCGGTAAGCAAATAATTGCGAATACTGTGGTATTTGCAGGCCGGCCGTGGGCCACAAAATGTTGTACAGAGGGCCACAAATGGTCCTCGGGCTTCGAGTTTGAGACCCCTGCTATATAGGATGTAAGAGATCTAACCTGGGTCAGCTGCTTGCAAGGCAAGCACCCTTCTCACTGTACTATTTCCCAACCCTGGATAATTTTATTTTAATTGATGCCTTTAAGTACCATGATCACAAACAT
This sequence comes from Suncus etruscus, assembly GCF_024139225.1. Classification (NCBI taxonomy): domain Eukaryota; kingdom Metazoa; phylum Chordata; class Mammalia; order Eulipotyphla; family Soricidae; genus Suncus; species Suncus etruscus. Next base: position 32,575,484 of record NC_064864.1, on the reverse strand, counting down.
GTTTGTAGTTGGATTTCAGTTATAAAAAAGGGCTGCCCATTTCATCAGTGCAGCATGCCCACCACCAATACTCCCATCTCCCTCCTCCCCAACCCCTGCCTGTATTCAAGATAGGCATTCTCACTCACTACCGTTGTCATGATAGTTGTCAGTATAGTTATTTCTCTAACTGAACTCACCACTCTTTGTTGTAAGCTTCATACTGTAGGCCTGTCCTTCCTGCCCTCATCTCTATTGTCTCTGGGTATTATTACAATAATGTCTCTTATTTTTTTTAAATCCCACTGATGAGTGAGACTATTCTGTGTCTGTCTCTCTCCCTCTGACTTATTTTAGCATAATAGTTTCCATGTGCTTTGGATACTTTTTAAGTTTATCAGTATCTATCATGGAAACTAAAGGATACCCAGAAATAGCTTTTCTATACTATGTACATTAGCTCCAATATATTTATTCATTTCTTTATATTTATTTTATCAATTGTTACATAGATTTACTTTCCTAATCTTGAGCAAGATTTCTTCTTTGCCACACTTGGTATGTTCAGGAATTATTTCTGATGGAGCTCACGTTGACCGTGTGGACAGTAAGCTCCCTAGTACTCACTCTACTTTTTCTCCAGCCCATTGAGTAAGATATTTTATCACCACCTTTTTCTTCTTGGCATCTTTATTTGTGGAACAAGGGAAAACTCATTTATACTCAAATTAAAATAATATGATAGACTAATTAAAATGTATATACTGTGTAAATCTTATTTCAATGTAAGGAAACGATATTAAAAGCAATTATGGAATTATGCAAGAAAAGCATCTTCAGCAAAAGTTGTTAGGAAAATTGGATAGCCACAGGCAAAAGAACCTTAAACTGAGAGTCAGAGAGCACAACAGATAGGGTACTTGCCTTGAACACAACAGACACACATCCTATCCTTAGTGTCCTATATGGTCCCCTGTGCTCCATCTGAGCATAGAGCTAGATGTAATTCCTGAATATCATACAGTGTGCCCTCCCCAAAAAACTAGATTTATATCTTACATCTTACACAAAAGTTAATTCAAAGTGGATTACAGCCTGAAAATTAGATTATCCATGGAGCCAGAGTGATAGTACAGTCAGTAGGTAGGGCATTTGCCTTGCATGCGACCCACCCGGGTTTGATCCCCGGCATCCCATATGATCCCCAGAGCCTGTCAGGAGTGATTTCTGAGTGCAGAGCCAGGAGTAACCCTGAGCCCCACTGGATGAGGCCAAAAGCAAAATAAACAAAAACAAAAATTAGACTATCCATGAATAAAACATAAACTATCCACTGAATAAAACATAAACAGCTGGGGCTGGAGCAATAGCATATTGGATAGGGCATTTGATTTGCATGTGGTTCAATCCCTGGCAACCCATATAGTCTCCTTAGGCTACCAGCAGTGATTCCTGAATGCAGAGCTAGGAGTAATCCCTGAGCATCGCCATTGTGGGCCAAACAAAAAAACAAAACATAAAAAACAAGAGAAAGAAATCAGAGGTGTCTATTTAAATGAAGAAGTGAAAATACCATATTGTATGTATCAAGGTGTCATCCACAGAAGATAGACTCCACAAAAAACATTTAGGAACAGTAAGCCAATATGGCAAAGTAATAGGCACAAAAATAGTACCAAGAAATATGTTGTATTTCTGTGTGTAAATAGCCATCTAGAAGAGAGGAATTTAAAATTATTTTTTCTATAGAATCCTAAAACATCTAGTACCTAAGAATCAGCAAAGAATGAAGACTTGGGACTAGAGAGATAATACAAGTGTTAAGGCTCATGTTTTACATGCGTCCCATTCCAGTTCCTTGGCACTGTCTGGTTCCCTGAGCTTTTTGCAAGTGCAACCTTGGAGACCCCTGAGCACCACTGGGTATGACATTGGACAACCCTGAACAGCACCACCCTGGTGACCCCAGTACCACATGGCCTCGGTGACAACACATCTTCCAGCCCTCACGGTGAATTGCTGGCCCAGTTAGAAGGGACCCCCTACACCCAGGCACTGCTTGAGAGGCCCTCCTCATAAAGCAAATAAAATTAAATACTATAAACCAAATATTCCATGTTTTTGGATTAGAATTAAATTTTTGAAGTGACCATACTGCTCAAAGCAATATTTAGATTTATGTTGTGCAATCCCTATCAAAATTCCAGACTTAGGGGCTGGAGAGATAGCATGGAGGTAAGGCATTTGCCTTGCTTGCAAAAGGATGGTGGTTCAAATCTCAGCATCACATATGGTCCCCCGAGCCTGCCAGGAGTGATTTCTGAGCATAGAGCCAGGAGTAAACCACTGAGTGCTGCCGGATGTGACCCAAAAACCAAAAACCAAAAAAAAAAAAAAAAAAATCCAGACTTAGAATAAAACTTGCTAAAATTTGCATGAAATTCACCAAATACCCAATACAGTTCTGAGGAGGAAAAAAAAGAATTTTGGTTGGCATTGCATTCCTTGACTTTATACTTTAAAGTTATAGTAGTAAAAACATGGGACTAGAGTTATTACAATGATTAGAATGTTTGCCTTGCACAGGGTCAACCCATGTTCAATTCACCAAGCCCTCCAGTAATGATTTCTGAGTACAAAACCAGGAGTGACCCCTGCAGCACCAGATTAGGCACTCCTCCAATAAAAACAAAAAAAAGCTATAATAATACAAACATTGTGATATTGAGATAAAAACAGATTTCAAATTAGTGAAGTAGTATTGTGAGCCCAGAAGTAAGTCTTCAGATGTCTGGGAATTGAGTTATGGCAAATGAACCAAGTGTTTTATATGGGAAGGAAAATCTTTTCAACAAATGGTGTTAAAGAAACTAAATAGTCACTTATAAAAAACATGATACTGGAGCCATCTAAATCATATGCAAAAGTTAGTTCAAAATGGGTTAAAAAACTTGATGTTATATTACAATTCCGAAATCATATCCAGGAAAACATGGCAGAGCACTCCTGGATATTAGCTAAAGTGATGTCTTCAAATTCAACTCCACTGGTAAAGAAATGGATTTTAGATTCAAATAAAGACACCTTACAAAATCGGAGAAAATATTTTCACATCATCCATTTAATAAAGGGTTAATAACCAAGATATATAAAGCACTCACAGCATTCAGCAAAACCATAAAACCAAACATCCTTATCAGAAAGAGGAGAAATAGCTGCAGTGATAGTGCTACCAGTAAGGTAGTGACGAGAGGTATTCCATCAGTCACCAAAGCTCTGTTTATTTTTCTTCATTCTTTATTCTCTCTGTCTTCAGACTAGAGTATCTTTGTTTTCCTTTTTCCTCATTTCTCCTGTCCTCTAAACAATTTGTATTTGTTGGGGAGGGCAACCGAGGGCAATGCTCAGATTGACATATATATTCATCCAGGAATGGATGAATGCAAGGCAAATGCCTTAAACTACTATTTCTCCATCCTTAAAACTTTGCTTTTAAATACCTCCTACTTTTATTAATTGTGCTTTTTAATTCCTTTTCATTTCCTCAACTAGACAGGTCAAACAATGACAGTTCTCTTGAGAAGGAAGCTTTAAGGAAACTTTACCCCCTCTGGTGGCTGGCTGTTAGACTGCTGGTTTTTACTTTGAATAATTATAGACTATTGTTATTTAAGATGGTCACACTGCTAGGGAGATTGGAATTCATTAAAAAACAAAAACTCAAAATTTCAAGTTCTGTTTACTTTGTGTTTATTTTTTGTTGTTGTTGTTGTTGTTTATATCATGTGGTGCTGGGGGTGTAACTCAGAGCCTCACACGTGGAGGGCAAGTGTCCCTAAAATATGCTTTAAAATCAAGATTCAACTAATCTTAATAAACACTTCCTGGATTGCTACAAGTCTTTGGTTAATTGCCACAGTTCAAAAAAAAAAGTTTATTTGAGGTTTGAGCAATATTACAGCGGCTAGGGCATTTGCCTTGCACTTGGCTGACCCAGGTTCAATCCTGGGCACCCCATATGGTTTCCTGAACCCCATCAGGAGTAATTACTGAGTGCAGAGCCAAGATTAAATCCTGAGCAGTGCTGGGCCTGGTCCAAATAGAGCACAAAACCAAAAGTTCTTTCTCACAATTTTGCCTGTGCTCTCATTCTATTTAAAAGGAACAGAGAATTTTTAATTCTCAGTTTTTCTGTTACAAATATATATCTTTTATAAATACTTTCTGGTCCATATCATGTAGATATTCATAATAATCTCTTTGATTTTGCTTGTATTAGTGAATAAACAAAAAGTAAGATATGTTAATTTTACTTGTATCGGAATTTTTTTTTTGGTATGGGAATTTAATAGTGGAATCTAAACAAAGGAATTTCTTTTTTAGATAAAGCCTCAACTATATGAAGTCAATGACAATTAAATAGTTTAACATGAAATAGTTCATCCAGACCTCATTTCTCATCTGCACTTGTTTTATATGTAGAAAGTAAGGATGTAATTGGAATGGATTAAGAAAGAATGGCATGCAAAAATGAAATAAGAGAAAATTTAACATCACAAAGCTATTTGTAGTTGGGAAGTACTCTAAATATTGACCTTCTATTGTCTTACAGAGCTCTGAAATTTTAGAATGTGATTAATTCCAGCATTTGATAATGCTTTTAAAATTAAAATGTCTAACTGTTCAGCTATACTTTTGAACGGAAAACAAAAACTCAGAACAAAGTCACTTCTCATTGTTTAAAATACATTTACAAATTTGAAACAAAAATGTTGGTCAAATGCTCAGCACTTAAAACTATTTTTGCTTCATTTCTCTTTACTAGAAAAGTAGTAAATCTTTTGTCCTCTAGTATTAATTTTGCTATAAACAAAAGATACAGATTTCTCAACCTATAGAAATCAATGGCCTTTTTATACACCAATAATGATAGGGAAGAAATGGAAGTCAGGAAGGCAATCCCATTCACAATAGTGCCAACAAACTCAAATATCTTGGAGTCAACTTGACCAAAGACGTGAAGGACCTATACAAAGAAAACTATAAAGCCCTGCTCCAAGAAATAAGAGAGGACACACGGAAATGGAAACACATACCCTGCTCATGGATTGGCAGGATTAACATCATTAAAATGGCAATACTCCCCAAAGCATTATACAGATTTAATGCGATCCCCTTAAAAATACCCATGACATTTTTCAAAGAAGTGGATCAAACACTTATGAAATTCATCTGGAACAATAAACACCCTCGAATAGCTAAAGCCTCCTAGGGAAAAGGAAAATGGGAGGCATTACTTTCCCCAACTTTAAACTGTACTACAAAGCAATAGTTATAAAAACAGCATGGTATTGGAATAAAGACAGACCCTCAGATCAGTGGAATAGGCTTGACTTCTCAGAGAACGTTCCCCAGACATACAATTACCCAATTTTTGACAAAGGAGCAAGAAATCCTAAGTGGAGCAGGGAAAATCTCTTCAATAAGTGGTGCTGGCAGAACTGGTTAGCCACTTGCAAAAAAGCGAACATAGACCCCCAGTTAACATCATGTACGAAGGTAAAATCCAAATAAAGACCTTGATATCAGACCGGATACCATAAGGTATATGGAACAACACATCGGTAAAACACTCCATGACATTGAGACTAAAGGTATCTTCAAGGAGGAAACTGTACTTTCCAAACAAGTGGAAGCAGAAATTAACAGATGGGAATACATTATGCTGAGAAGCTTCTGTACCTCAAAAGAAATAGTGCCCAGGATACAAGAGTCACCCACCGAGTGGGAGAAACTATTCACCCAACACCCTTCAGATAAGGGGCTAATATCCAAAATATATAAGGCACTGACAGAATTTTACAAGAAAAAAACATCTAATCCCATAAAAAAAAATGGGGAGAAGAAATGAACAGACACTTTGATAAAAAAGAAATACACATGGCCAAAAGGCACATGAAAAAATGCTCCTCGTCACTAATCATCAGGGAGATGCAAATCAAAATAACGAGATACCACCTCACACCACAGAGATTGACATACATCACAAAGAATGAGAACAATCAGTGCTGGTGGGGATGTGGAGAGAAAGGAACTCTTATCCACTGCTGGTGGGAATGCCATCTAGTACAGACTCTACAGAAAGCAATATGGAGATTCCTTTAAAATCTGGAAAATGAGCTCCCATTCGACCCAGCTATACCCTAAGAACCCAAGAATACAATACAAAAACCCCTTCATCACACATATTTATTGCAGCACTATTCACAATAACCAGGCTCTGGAAACAACCAAGATGCCCTTCCACAGACAAATGGCTAAAGAAACTGTGGTACGTATACACAATGGAATATTATACAGCCGTCAGGAGAAATGAAGTCATGAAATTTTCCTATACATGGATGTATATGGAATCTATCATGCTGAGTGAAATAAGTCAGAGGGAGAGAGAGAGAGACGCAGAATAGTCTCACTCATCTATGGGTTTTAAGAAAAATAAAAGTCATTTTTGTAACAATCCTCAGAGACAATGAGAGGAGGGCTGGAACACCAGCTCACTCCATGAAGCTCACCACAAAGAGTGGTGAGTACAGCTATACAAATAACTACACAGAGAACTACCATAATCATGTGAATGAAGGAGGGAACTGGAAAGCCTGTCTGGAGTACAGCTGGGGGTGGGGTAGGATGGAGGGAGATTTGGGACATTGGTGGTGGGAAGGTTGCACTAGTGAAGGGGGTGTACTTTACATGACTGAAACCTAATCACAGTCATTTATGTAATCAAGATGTTCAAATAAAGAAGAAAAAAAAGATACAGATTTCTGAGTATCATAAAATGAAAAAAGTCATTTTTTAAAAAAAAACATTTTGATGTTTTGAAGATAATCTTCCAATTTTTAAAAAGATCATTAATTTGGGGCCAGAGCGGTGGCACAAACAGTAGGGTGTTTGCCTCGCATGCTCTAAACTAACCTAGGACGTACCACCGTTCTGTCCCATCCCTCGGTGTCCCATATGTTCCCCCAAGCCAAGCCAGGAGGAATTTCTGAGTGCATAGTCAGGAGTAACCCCTGAGCGTCACTGGGTGACCCAAAAAGCAAAAAAAATTACTTTGGGGCCAGAGAGAGAGTGCAGCGGGTAAGATGCTTGTTTGCATGTGCCTGGCCTAGCTTTGATCCCTGGTATCCTATATACAATGTCCTGAGCACTGCAGGAGTGATTCCTGAATGCAAAGTCAGAAGTAACCCTTGAGCATCTCTGGGTGTAGCCACCGGCCCCCCAAAATAAAGATTGTTATGTGAAAATACTGCTGTTCCAACTTACCTGTCATTGTTAAGTGAATGGAAAATCACATATCCATGATTCACTTTCAGATCTTTAATTCTCTTAGGCTAAGGACATCCAGGGTGACTTTTAACTCAGCATTTTCCCCCACATCTATTTAAGTTTATTATAGTGCTTCTAATTAATATCTGTGATGGGATGTTGCCTTAATGGAAATGGCCATTTCATCATCTATTTGATGTTGGATTTCTGCCATCTGTCTTCTTAGGAGACTCTTAACCGTATACTGTAATCTATCTGCCTGATCAATTCCATTCCTTCAATGATGCATCCAGGCTTAGTGAGCTAATGGCTGTGACTGTGCTGCCTGAATCTGTAGAAGACTTTGAGAAATTGGAAGTAAATTAAATTTATCATCAATGTGGGGCATCTGGTTGGTATCAGACTTTTAAATGAATGTGAAACAGGCCAGGCATGCAAATGGGCAAATGTTTATATGCACACAATGTTATCTAATTTTTTTGAGATCCTGGGCAGCCTGAGATAAAAACTCTTCAGATAGATGGATAAAGAGACAGATATTGAATTGAAACTCTTCTTTTCTTTGCCTCTGTCTTTCCTATTTATCTTTACCATTCAGTAAATCACTTCAATAACGAAGTATATCATTGGTGGTTGAGAACGTTTTCATGTTGTTTAGTGAACACATAATGCAGAACAGTAGATTTCAACCCATTTTGTTTGTGCAGGGTGGTTACAACTGGCTGTGCCAGGGATTGAACAAGAGTTGACTTGCAAGGCATATGCCTTAATTCCCATACTGTCTCTTTCCTTTCCCTATGATTTGAAATTTAATTAAATAGAATGTTAGTACTTTTTAACAAAAATGCCCTTTAGTATTTTCTCAAGATACTAATAGTTATCTATAAAAAGCCCATAGCCAGGGCAGGGAGAGGAGGGGAAAGTCCATAGCCAATGTTATCCTTAATTTTTCAGTGAGAAACTGAAAGCATTCCTGCTGAAATCAAGCAGAAGGCAAGGATGTCCATTGTCTCACTGTTATTCAACATTTTATTAGAAGCCCTACAAATAGCAATTAGGCAAGAGAAGGAAATCAAAGGGATCAAAATTGGAAAAGAGGAAGTCAAATTATCTTTATTTGCAGATAACATGATGATATATATATACATATATATAGAGAGAGAGAAAACCTAAAAAAAGTTCATGGAAAAACTCTTAGAAACAATAAACCAATAAAACAAAGTAGTCAGCAATAAAGTCAATACACAAAAATTAGTTTCATTTCTTTATACAAATAATGGATCAGAGGAAAATGAGATCAAAGAATTTATCCCATTTAAAATAGTGTCCAAAAACATCAACTACTTAGTAATCAGCTTAACAAAAGAGGTGAGAGTCCTATATCATTGAAAATGTCAAGGGGCCGGAGAGATAGCATGGAGGTAAAGTGTATGCCTTGCATGCAGAACGATGGTGGTTCAAATCCCGGTATCCCATATGGTCCCCCAAGCCTGCCAGGAGCGATTTCTGAGCATAGAGCCAGGAGTAACCTCTGAGTGCTGCCAGCTGTGACCCAAAAACCAAAAAAAAAAAAGAAAGAAAGAAAAAATGTCAAAACACTTAAGAAATTGAAGAATTTCATTTTCATTAGGAAATGAAAAAACATTCAGTGCTCATAGATTGGAAGAATAATTATATCAAAATGATTGTCCTACCTAAACTATATAGATTCAGTGCAATCCCTATCCAAATACAGTCAACATTCCTCAAGGACTTAGAACAGTCAACTATAAAGTTTGTGTGGAATCATAAAAGACCACCCCCTATCTTGGGACCCCGGGTCAGAGCACAGTGATAGGGCATTTACCTTGCATATGGCTGACCTGGTTTCGATTCCTAACATCTCAAATGGTCTCCTGAATCTGCCAGGAGCAATTTCTGAGTGTAGAGCCAGGAATAACCCCATGGGCACTGCCAGGTGTGTCCCAAAACCAAAAGAAAAAATTTTTAAGAAAAACAAAATAAAATAAAAAATAGCCAAAACTATTCTGAAAAATAAGAAACTGGGAAGTATCTCATTACCTAACTTGAAGCTATACTACTGATCAGCTATAATACTGATCAAAACAGTATGGTACTGGAATAAAGATAGTAGATCAGAACAGAATATACAATGACAAACTCCCATGTCAGCTAATTTTTGGCAAGCTGAAAACATGACATGGTGTAATAATGACAGCCTATTCAACAAATGGTGGTATAACAATTGGATAGCCATGTGTAAAAAGTTAAAGCTGCGTGTATATCTCACACCTTACACAAAAGTCAACTCAAAGTGACCTGATATCAGATATGAAATCTCTAAAGTACATTGAGGAAAACATAGGCAGAATATTCCAAGACCTAAGACCTCAAAAGAGTCTTCAATGATATGATGCCAATGTTGAAAGCCTACAGAGTTGAAACTAAAAAAATTGGATTTCATTAAACTGAGAAAATTCTATATGGCAAAAGAAACAAGTGCTAAAAACTAAAAAGACAGTTAACTGAGTTAGAGAAATATCTACATTTAGTACATTAGATTAAGGGTTGATATCTAGGGTATACCTAGTACTTGCAGAATAATCCCACAAAATCTAAAAAAAAAAAAAATGAGGAAAGAAAATAAAGATTTCCTTCTCTAGGAATCATCCACTTATTTTGGTCAACGGGCACTTGAGAAATGCTCATCAACCCTTGTAAAGTTGATCCCCAGATACTTGATGTTTTAGCCTTTGGGAAAATGCTATCATTAGGGAAATCGAAGTCAAAATGACACTGAGATAGTATAAGCAGGTAGGGTGCTTGTCTTACATGTGGCCAATCTGGGTTCGATGCCCAGCATCCTATCTGTTCCCCTGAGTGATCCCTAATCGTTGTGTCCGGAGTAAGCCCTGAACACTGCAGGCTGTGTTCCCGAAACAAAGGCAAGACTTATTAAACTGAAATCTAGTGATATTTAATTATAAAAATTCTCCATGTAAATCTGAAATTTATACATAAGTCCCATAATACCTTCAGATTACTTCTGTACTTACTATTTTAACCGTAAATGCGGCATTCTTCTGGTATCTTCGATATGTTTACACAGCAAATACTCAGCCCCTTCTATATTCTAACATTACAGGAGACAAATATAGATATGTTAGAAATGTATAATCTTTGTCCTAGACAGTCTGATAAATCCGATCTTCATGTAGAGGCCTGAGGGAGGATTCGATGCTAGTGCCCTTTGCTGAGAGGGCTGCCAGGACCACCAGGTAGTATCCAGGGATCAGACTCAGGTTTTTGTTCATGCACAACATATGTTCCAGTTCTTTGATTTCCATACCCCAAATCTGGTTATTTTTTACAACAACCTTCCTGATAGATTCCTGTCTGATGAATTAACATTGCTTTCATATGTCAAACTTGATACAAGTTGATATATGCAAACTTGATATAAAATGAATGTTAATTTTTCTTATATCTCTTCATGTCAAGAGATATAAAGCCCTTTGAAGAAGTACCTTGCCTATTGATAGGAAGAGTCTAGATTTTTTAGCTTAATATTTTTATTTGATAAGTAAGTACTGTTGGCACATAAACATTTAAAGTACCTTCTATCAGCTATAATCAGATAGAATTGTGGTATATAGTTTAATTATAGCCAGTTAGACTTACTCTGCTTATATAGAAATGAATTATATGATACCCAACTTGTTTCACAATTATAAAATATGTAAATAAGCATTATACAGCAAATATCAAATGAATTACTTCTATTTGAGGAATATTACTTCAACTTATTTTACTATTTGTTACTTGATGAATTTACTATTTTATGAGTTAAATAAATTTAGGTCCATTTTGTAATTGTGCAATTCCTGAAATTTTATATGAATTCTTTTTTTTTTTTTTTTTTTTTTTTTTTTTGGTTTTTGGGCCACACCCGGCAGTGCTCAGGGGTTATACCTGGCTCCATGCTCAGAAATCGCTCCTGGCAGGCTTGGTGGACCATAGGGGGTGCCGGAATTTGAACCAATGACCTTCTGCATGAAAGGCAAACACCTTACCTGCATGCTGTCTCTCCAGCCCCCCCCCTTTTTTTTTAAATATAAAATCTTTATTTAAGCACCATGATTACAAACATGATTGTAGTTGGGTTTCAGTCATAAACAGAAAACCCCCCTTCACCAATGCAACATATTCAAAGAGACTTTTCTTGTCAGGACATAGCTTCATGTAAAATTTCTTTTCTCAATAGCAAAATAAATGTCAAATTATATATATATATATATATATTATACATTATATATAAATAAGTAAATTACTAACATTGAAGATCATTGGCTTTTATAATACCCAGTCCTTATTTTTTTAATTGAAGAATCATGGCCTACAAAGCCATTGATAGTTGAGTTCCAGGCATATTATCTCAATACCAATCCCATCACCAGTGCTTCCAGACTTCATCACCCCCCCAACCTCTGCCACCTTGGCAGGCATATTAAAGTTTAATGGTAAAACCCAGTGCTTATTTACTCCTTATTTTTTTTTTAATGACTATAACAGCTTTATTTTGTTTCCTATATTTACAGTGAAACACTCAAATCTTATAATAAACATTGTAGTGGTACTTGGGTGGGGAGGATCTTTCTCCTTCCCCTATCCCTTATCCTTTCCTTCTGTATTTTTTTTCTTGGTTTTTGATTTTCTTGGTTTTCTTCAAATGTGCTGCTCAGTGGTTGCTTCTAATTACATTTTGATGACCATAATAGAGATCCAAGCCTAGCCTCTCACTTGCAAGCTTTTTATACTGTCTGCCGGCCCCTTTTTTTCCTTTATAGTAAATAATAACAAGCCATTAAGACCAGTGCTTTTTAAATTGATACTTAGAATTAAGATAGAGATATATCAAGACTTTTAGTTTTTATGTTTGTTTCATTTATTTTTAGGAACATGCTCAGTAGTATTGAAGATTTACTCCTGACTGTGCTCTCACACACATATAAATACACACATGCATGCAAACACACACACAGACACACACACACACACCTGTTGTGGTTCAGGGAATCTTATGGAGTGCCATGCCAGAGACTGAACCTGGTTTAGTTGTTAGAAAGGCAGACGCACTCCCATATGTACTGTCTCTCCAAGAAAGATCTATTTGAAGGCAGTTTGTAAGAAAAAATAATAGTGGCAAATCATTTGTTTCAGGTACTGAACAATACAGTGAATATACAGGATATGCTGAAACTTATCGCTGGGCTCGCAGCCATGAAGATGGGAGTGAAAAGTGAGTTTGATTCTTAATCTAATATTGCACAGCTAAAAGCTAGGGAACATGGTCTTGATCTTTGTATATTTTTGTCTCCTTTCTATTTTTACTTATTTCAGTAACAAAAGTTTTTTTTTAAATTCAGCAACATAATTTTATTAGTGATTAAAATAATATTACTTAACTCATATCCCAAAAGAAAGAACAGAAGAATAAAAATCAAAATCTCCAGTCATTGGAGATTTACTTCTTAGTCCAACCTTATTTAGAATCAATTCTAATTATAGCAGATAACTTTTAGCAGCCTATTTACTTAACCTTAACTTTGATGTGAGATTAGTTAGGTAAAGGAAACCTTCATTGAGATTGTTTGCCTCGTGTCACTAAGCAGTTAATAACAGAACCTATAGTTTTGGTCTGTCTTTTTTTTTTTTTTTAACTGAAATATATTATTCTTCAAATTCTACAATCATGTATACACTGAAAACTTGTATGTGTGTATAACTTTTAAAAGGAACTTTCATGATTAAAAAAATCTGCTCTTGGACCCGGAGAGATAGCACAGTGGCGTTTGCCTTGCAAGCAGCTGATCCAGAACCAAAGGTGGTTGGTTTGAATCCCGGTGTCCCATAAGGTCCCCCGTGCCTGCCAGGAGCTATTTCTGAGCAGACAGCCAGGAGAAACCCCTGAGCACCGCCAGTTATGGCCCAAAAACCAAAAAAAAAAAAACTGCTCTTGCTAATGTTCCAAACTTATCTTTTAGTTTTCATTTTTGAATCATACCCACAAGTACTTCTGGAATGGTGCTTCAGGGGTTGCTCTCTTTAGTGTTTGGGGAGTATCCTGGGTTCTTTATGCAAAGCATATACTCCAGCACTCCAGGCCCTCCTTGGCCCACAAACTTATTCTGGTTAATATCTTAAGTCCTGCCCTGGTCTCTTTCCTTTTGTTTTTGTTAAAATATGTGGTTGCTTCAATGATCTGAGTGTTAATTCTTCATTATTTTTAGACCAACACGAAGATTTTTCTTGCCATTTGTCATGTGGAAAATTCATAGTATCAATATATTCAAGTTTATAAAGAGGTGAAATATTAGGAATTTCATGTTTTCAGAATTACATACTCACCCAGTCTTTTCTGTTTTATTATCTGCTTTGGTATATTGGTTTTGTTTTTGTTTTTTTTTTTTTGGTTTTTAGGTCATAACCGGCGGTGCTCAGGGGTTTCTCCTGGCTGTCTGCTCAGAAATAGCTCCTGGCAGGCACGGGGGACCATATGGGACACTGGGATTCGAACCAACCACCTTTGGTCCTGGATCGGCTGCTTGCAAAGCAAACGCCGCTGTGCTATCTCTCCGGGCCATATTGGTTGTTTTTTAAAAGTTTGCGTAAGTGGAAGTTGAGCTAAGTAGGTAGATTGTTATACTGAGTCGTTAAACATTTTTTACATTTTATATTACACATTACATACATATACATGTATTATATTTTTTCATATTACTTTTTAGATTATTTAATGGATAGTATTTTAGTTTATTTAATGGATAGTATGTGTTGATATTACAAGCCCAGTGATAGGCTTGTAATCTTTTTATTTGTTTTTGGGCCATACCCAGTGATTTTCAAGGGTTACTCCTGGCTCTGCACTCAGAAATTAATAGGGGTGGGATCTGGGGACTACAGGAATTGTTATTCAAACCCAGGTTGGCCATGTCCAAGGCAAGCACCCTCCCCACTGTGCTATTACTATTCAAGCCTCAGAGGAATGATTTCTTATAAAAATAGAAATGGCACGCTTTTAGTATTAGAGGAAAATAAACAACTACTAAGTTTCTTTGTTTGCACCCAAATATCTTTGCTCTGAGACCCTCTGAAAATGATGAAATGATTGATTGTATCTTTAACAGTGTGTCTTTTAATGCCTGATAGTCTACCTTAGAATCTAAAAATAAAATGGTTTCTCTGAACTCTTGAGAGCAATAGTCTTTGGTTTGTTAGTTTTCAGTAGTTTAGCCCTGCCAAAAGTCTCAGAAACATGAACCTCTGAGGGCTTCATTTTGTGAGAAGCTTTAATCATTCCTCACCTTTCCTTCCTTGTGTCCTGCCCCAGGGATGACTGGCAGAGGCGTGGCACAGAAATAGTCGCCATTGATGCCCTTCACTTCAGACGTTACCTCGACCAGTTTGTGCCTGAGAAAATCAAACGTGAACTTAACAAGGCCAGTAACCTTATTTTTTTATTCATCTGGCAGCTATCATTTGTTTACTGTCATTTTATTAATGCCAAAATTAATGTTTTCTGGTAATTCTTGCAGTGTCAGTATGTCTGCTCACAGCTCTCCTGATTTAATGGCTCTGTCAGCTTGTACAGGATGTACTTTCCATTTCGTAATTGTTTGATTACTGATGCCAGATAGACTGTTGCTTGATATTAGCCCAACACTTGCATTTATCTCATCAAATACATTTAGCTCCTTTGGAACATTATTCTTTTAAAACTGTATAGAATAAGCACTGAAATTTTTTTCTGAGTTCCTGGCAATATTTTCCCTACCAGGTTTGTTATCAGGATTAAGATAGATAAAGCATTAAAGTCAAATTAATTTATTATAGATATATTCATTATAAACTGCTTATTGATAATTTGGTATTATTATGATAGAGTCGTGGCACTCTGTCCACTTAGTTCTACCATAATCATTTCCTTTTTATTATATTACAGAAATATAAAAATGAGCTATACCTATTGTTAGTTCAAATTTTCACTATTTAACCATAACTAATGTTACCATTCAATTTAATATTAACAGTTCTCTAGATTTAGAAACCTGTAGAAACATTGAGATTTTCTTTAGTTCTTCAAATTGTTCTCATAACCAAAAAGACTTAACTGAATTCTTAAAAACATTTTAAAATTTATATAATTAGGTTTTAATTATAAGATTTATTAATATAATGAAATATGTAGTTATCTTTGGCTGTACAAATGCCAGTCCCTACACAAACTTTTAATAATAACAACAAACTGTCTGAAAACAATTCTTTGTTATACCCGACTCATCAAATCTTAATTTGGATTTTCCTTATGTTATGCTGAGTCCTTTTTCATGTGACTGTTGGCAAACTGCTTATCTTTCTTTCTCTGAGAAGTGCTTGTTCATTTCTTCTCCCCATTTTTTATAGAGTTTTTTAAATTGTATTTCTGTTGTGTTGATCTTGAGAACACTTTATATACCCAGGATAACAATGCCTCATGTATGTAAGCATGTACTCCAGCTTATTGAGATATATCCAGCTTCTGGTAGATTTTTTTTAGTACTTTATATAAGTATCATTTCTAATAATCTGTTTCAAACTTTTGGTCATTAATTGCCCTGAACTGATAATGCTAATTGAAGAAACACTAAGGCCAATAAGTGAGACAGTAAAGAGAGGAATGACTGAAAACATTCTGGCATCATTTATAAATTAGAGACATAAAACAGAAGACCAAGACATCTTTCTCTTTAGTTATCTTAGGAGAATTTGACAGGAAACTAAGTGACCAAGTGATGTTATGCTTATTTTGATAAAGTTTCTTCTTTCCCTTTGTTGACATAAAGGCAGAGATTTTAAGCAACACCTCAAAAACAGTCCGATCTTTGGTATTTTTGGCCTTAAAGATTTTCAGAAGCTCCATGTATCTAGTTATATAGGTAATTTGTGAGGTCTAGCATAACTCTGAACCAATCCTTAATAATGGTCTGATAACAACTTATAATTAATATCTGTCTGAATTTACAGCTAAGAGTGGGTGGAAAGAATAGCCTGGGTAATTCATCCAGTCAATATTTAAAGTGCATGTTTATAACTTTGTGGAAAATTCAGAGAGCAATATACTCTATTTCAATGTGTGGGTTTTATAGAAGTATCTTTATTCTTGTTTTTTCTCAGCTTTTGTCACAGATCATTCTTTTAAATGTATTTACTACTATACACAGCAATAGTTTAGAGTTTGGTGCTTTTGAGAACCAGAAGAAATTTGTTTTTCTCTTATATTGAACATTTTACTGTAGTCTGATTAGTTTTAGAAAACTAAGAACCCATAGGGGACAGAAAGAGCAACTAGGCTAGCTACAAAGAAATAGAAACCAAATATTCTGGGATCTTAAGCTGCAGCCTCCTCCTTTAAACTACTTGTTTATACTTTAGTTACAACATTGAATTGGATTGCATTGTACTGTAATGTTCTCAGATGTCAACTTTAAAAATTCTAGCTTAAAGAAGAGTTTTAAAATTAGATTCTTAAAGTTGGAGTGGATTTTAAAACTTTTTTTTGTAACCAGATGTAGGAGTCCTTTTTTTTTAATCTTTATTTTTTACAGCTTTTTGTTTGTTTGTCTGTTTGTTTGTTTTGGTTTTGTTTTGGGGTCACATCTGGCAGCGCTCAGGGGCTACTCCTGGCTCTATGCTCAGAAATCGCTCCTGGCAGGCTTGGGGGATCATATGGGATGCCGGGATTCGAACCACTGTCCTTCTGCATGTAAGGCAAACACCCTACCGCTGTGCTATCTCTTTGACCCCTTAATCTTTATTTTGACCAAAGTGGATTACAAATCTTTCACAGTAAGTTTTTTAGGTACATAGTGACATTGAATCAGGGGCATTCCCACCACCAATATTGACCTCCCTCCACCCCTTTTTCCAGCATGCATCCCATATCCCCCTCCTTCACCACCTGGGTTGCTAGTATAAGTGGTTCCCTCTGTGTCTAGCATGTTGTAGATTGGGTGTCGATTCTGTTGTTGTTGGCTTTGGATTTGGTGTTTAAGTCTGATCATTTTTTTTATTTCTACTTAATGTTTATACGACTGTCTGATCTTGGTACCCTTCATTATTTTCCCCTCAATTTGTGAGGCGTAATTAGATGGTTCAAATTATGTGGTTCTGTTTGAAGAAAAGGGAAAAAAATAAAATAAAATGGGGTAAAAATCAAATAAGCAAAAAATGAGAGGAGTCCTTCTAGAGCAGGGGTCTTCAAACTACGGCCCACGGGCCACATATTGAATTTATTCCCATTTTGTTTCTTTACTTCTAAATAAGATATATGCAGTGTGCATAGAAATTTGTTCATAATTTTTGTTTTTACTATAATCTGGCCCTCCAACAGTCTGAAGGACAGTGAACTGGCCCCCTGTTTAAAAAGTTTGAGGACCCCTGTTCTAGAGGCTATGAATATCAGTTTAAGAAAAGAAAGTGGAAAAGGGAGAAACAACAGTACTAAAAAGAATTAAAAAAAAAAAAAAAACCTCAAAAAGCACCACAGCAATAAAGACACCAACCACACAATACCCACGGTCCTGAAATAAAAAAAAAAAAAAATACAAAGCACACACACACACAAAAGAAAACCCACAGAGGGTGGGGGAGGAGGGGGGGGGTCAAGCAACAACAACAATAGCAAAACCAAAAAGAAAAAGTTATTTTGTGATTCTCTCTTTTTTTCTTTTTCTAGCATAGGCACAGTAATTATTGGGGAAATTAGAAAGGGAATTCCCTTGGCCTAAGAGATACAGGGTTTCTCCGCCCTTGAAGTATACTGTCATGGGAATAACTATAGGCACCATACATGTTCTTTTACTCTCCCCTTGGTCCTTTGGTGGTGTCTGGAAACTTTCCACTATAGGAGTCCTTTTTTTTAAAAAAAAAATATAGTTGTTTGCACATCAGTAGCAGAAAGCACATCTAAAAGCTAATCCTAGTTATTACTCTAGTCCAGTAAAGAGAGTGCTGAGGTAGCATAATAGTAATAACTACCTTAATAGAACAAAAAAGGTTATTAAGTTTTCAAAGGAAACAGTGTCATGTTCTTAAACAATGCCTTTACTTATAGTGCATATTTGGTTTCCCCTTGGCTCTTGATGTAACTAATATTTCTGTTTACATTTGCTACAATGAGGAAAAGACCTGTGAAATTCTATTTTAGATTTCCAACCATCAAAACAATTTAATATTTGAGTTGATAATTTCTTTCTTTCTTCGTGTGTTTTCCCAGGATTTTCTAATCTTCCCTTTCATTTTAATGGTTCCAAATTTTAAAAAGATAAGATAACATAAGCTTAATAATGGATACTGTTCCTAGTATACCGATTAATAATACTGTTAATGCCTTTGCTATTTCTTTTATTCTATAGGCTTACTGCGGATTTCTTCGTCCTGGAGTTTCTTCAGAGAATCTTTCTGCAGTAGCCACAGGAAATTGGGGTTGTGGTGCCTTTGGGGGTGATGCTAGATTAAAAGGTGAGTGAGGGCTATTAATTTGGATTTAATGGTAGAGCACTTTACACATGCAAGTTCAATTCCTGGCACTATTTAGACTCCTGAACACCACTAGGACCATGCAATATTGGTGTAGCCTCCAAACCAAAAAAATAAATAAATCATGAATGAATAAGTTGTTTTAAGAAAATCAAGAGTGGAGCTGGATAAAGTGGTTGCTTTGCACATAGCTGTCCTTGGTTTGACTACCTGACTACCACCAGGAATGATTTGTGAGCACAGAACTAAGTCTTATCAGACCTGTGCATAGCCACAGTATTTCCAAAACTCCCACCTCTACAAATAAAGGACAATATTCTTACCATAGAGAAAAGAATCCTTCAACCAGATTTCCAAAGTTATAATCAAAAAAGGAAGTTATAAGAGAAAGGAAAGAGAATATTTGATACGATACCATCCTCTTTTTTCTTTATTGGGTCTTCTTTTTTTTTTTGGGGGGGGGGGGTTTACACACCTGTTAGTACTCAGGGATTAATCTTAGCTTTTCACTCAGAAATTACTCCTGGCAGGCTCCAGAGACCATATGGGATGCCAAGTATAGAAAACCTTACCTGTTGTGCTGTCACTCCGGCCCCTTCCTTATTGGATATAAAGAAACTCTTTAAGCCTCAACTTGTTGAGCTGCATTATGAATTGCTTTTTTATATCTTCTTTCTATTTATATCTTTGAAAATGATTTTTGTTTTTGTTTTTTAAAATTTCTTTATTTAAACATTGTGATTAAAAACATATTTGTAGTTCAGTTTCATTCATAACAAGAACACCCCCCTTCACCAGTGTAACCTTTCCATCACCAATGTCCCCATCTCATCTCTTCCCTTCCCCACCCCCACCTGTCTTCAAGACAGGCTTTCTACATCCCCTCACTAACTGAAATGTTATGATAGTTCTCAGCATAGTTATTTCTCTAACTCCATTCACCACTCTTTGTGGTGAGTTTCATATCTTGAGCCGGTCCTTCTGGCCCTCAACTCTGGGAATTATTTCAATGTCTTTAGTTTTTCTTAAAACCCATAGATGAGTGAGACTATTCTGTGTCTCTCTCCCTCTGACTAATTTCACTCAGTATAATAGATTCTATGTATATTCATATATAGGAAAATGTCATGACTTCATCTCTCCTGACAGCTGCATATTATTCCATTGTGTATATGTACCACAGTTTCTTTAGCCATTCATGTGTTGAAGGGCACCTTGGTTTTTTCCAGAGTTTGGCTATTGTGAAAAGTGATGCGATGAATATAGGAGTGAGGAAGGGATTTTTGTATTGTATTTTTGTGTTCCCAGAGTATATCTCTAGGAGTGGTATAGCTGGATCAAATTCAAATATCTTGGAGTCAACTTAACTTAAGATGTGAAGGACTTGGGGCCGGTGAGGTGGCGCTAGAGGTAAGGTGTCTGCCTTGCAAGCGCTAGCCAAGGAAGGACCACGGTTCAATTCCCCCCCCCCCCCCGGCATCCCATATGGTCCCCCCAAGCCAGGGGCAATTTCTGAGCGCTTAGCCAGGAGTAACCCCTAAGCTTCAAACGAGTGTGGCCCCCCCAAAAAAAAAGATGTGAAGGACTTATACAAAGAAAACTACAAAACCCTGCTTCAAGAAATAAAAGAGGATACGCATAAATGGAGGCATATACCCTGCTCATGGATTGGGAGGATTAACATCATTAAAATCATTAAAATGGCAATACTCCCTGAGGCATTGTACAGATTTAATGCAATCCCTCTAAGGATACCCATAACATTATTCAAAGACGTGGATCAAACACTCCTGAAATTCATCTGGAACAATAAACACCCACGAATAGCTAGAACAACTCTTGGGAAAAGGAACATGGGAGGCATCACTTTTCCCAACTTTAAATTGTATTACAAAGCAATAGTCATTAAAACAGCATGATATTGGAATAAAGACAGACCCTCAGATCAGTAGAATGGACTAAAGTATTTAGAGAATGCTTCCCAGATATACAATCAATTAATCTTTGATAAAGGGGCAAGAAATAAAAAAAAATTTAAAAAAAAGGGGGCAAGAAATGCAAATGGAGCAAGGAAAGCTTTTTCAAGTGGTGTTGGCAGAACTGGTCAGTCACTTGCAAAAACACAGACTCAGACCTCCAGCTAACACCATGCATCAGGGTCAAATGCAAATGGATTGAAGGCCTTGATATCAGACCTGAAACCATAAGGTATATAGAACAACACTTAGGTAAAACACTCCCAGATATTGAAACTAAAGGTATCTTCAAGGAAGAAACAGCACTCTCTATATAAGTCGAAGCAGAGAACACACAAATGGAACTATATTAAGCTGAGAAGCTTCTGCACCTCAAAGGAAATAATGCCTAGGATACAAAAGCCACCCACAAAATGGGAGAAACTATTCACCCAATACCCATCAGATAAGGGGCTAATATAGAAGATACACAAGGTACTGACAGAACTTAAAAAAAAAAATCTAGCCTCATCAAAAAAATGGGGAGAAGAAATGAACAATTTCTCAGAGAAGAAATACAAATGGCCGAAAGGCACATGAAAAAATGCTACACATCACTAATTATCAGAAAGATGTAAATCAGGGCCCGGAGAGATAGCACAGCGGCATTTGCCTTGCAAGCAGCCGATCCAGGACCTAAGGTGGTTGGTTCGAATCCCGGTGTCCCATATGGTCCCCCGTGCCTGCCAGGAGCTATTTCTAAGCAGACAGCCAGGAGTAACCCCTGAGCATTGCCGGGTATGGCCCAAAAACCAAAAAAAAAGGTGTAAATCAAAACTACAATGAGGTACCATCTCACAGACAGAGACTGACACACATCACAAAGAACAAGAACAATCAGTGCTGGCAGGGATGTAGAGAGAAAGGAACTCTTATTTCACTGCTGGTGGGAATGTCATCTAGCCCAGCCCTTATGGAAAACAATATGGAGATTCCTCAAAAAACTGAAAATGATTTTGATTTCTCTTTGAATTATGAATATAAAATGTCACACAGACAGATTTTATAGTTTGTTTCTTTTTTCCATTTTTGTTTGGGGGCCTTACCTGGCTCTACTTAGGGCTTACTTCTGACTCTGCACTAAAAAACATTTGCTTGGGAACTGAGTAAGATGCTAAGGATTGAACCCTGGCCAGCTACGTACATGGCAAGCAACTTATGCACTGTACTATCTTAAGCCCTGAGAAAGACGCAGCAAAAGTGATAGTTAAATATTATATTTTGGGGGAGTTGCACCCAGCAGCGCTCTCAGAAATCACTCCTGGCAGGTCAGGGGGACCAAATTGGATGCCGGGAATCTAACTGGGGTTAGTCCTGTGTTGGCTGTGTGCAAGGCAAACGCCCTACCACTGTGCTATCACTCCTTATATTTTCAGATTTAGAAAAGAATATAAGACATATGAGATCCTAAAGTACCAAAGTACTTCCTAACTCAAACTAATATTAATTAAGTATCCATAATATGTGAGGTACCATAACTAGATCTCATTAATCTTTGGAGTATCTTAAGAAATCTCAAACTGGGGCCGGGCGGTGGCGCTGGAGGTACGGTGCCTGCGCCAGCCTAGGATGGACCACGGTTCGATCCCCCGGCGTCCCATATGGTCCCCCAAGAAGCCAGGAGCAACTTCTGAGCGCATAGCCAGGAGTAACCCCTGAGCATCACAGGGTGTGGCCCAAAAACCAAAAAAAAAAAAAAAAGAAATCTCAAAGTTAGAAAGTTTTAATTGAGACTGCTCAACCAATTTATACATACATTAAACTTTGGTACATTCAATTTTAAAAGGTTTCTAATTAACTTGAACTTCATATAAAAATAGAAACTAATGAATTGTCATTTTCATATGCCAAAAGTCACTTCTTACTTTGTAGTAAGCATAAAAATTTGGCTTTAATAATTTTCTATTAAGGGGATTATAGAGATAGTACAAGATTTAAGTTGCTTGCCTTGCATGCAGCTGATGCTGGTCTGATCTGCAGAGCATGATCCCTAAGCATAGAATCAGAAGGAAGCCTGGAGTATTGGGTGTGGCCCTAAAAGAGAAAGAGAGAGACTCCTCCAAAAGTCTTTTTTGGCCCTTTTTCTTTCTTACAAACAAATACTAAATTACTGGCATTGACAGAAATTATTCCTGGTGTGCTGAAGGGCGTGTGGGTGGAGAATATAGGATGCCGGGGAGCGAGTGCATGTTGGTCATGTACAAGGCAAGCACTGTCTTTCCAGCCCCAGTTAGTGCCCATTGTGCAATGCAGTCCCTAAGCATTGATGAGTGTGTCCCTTTGCCCAAATAAAATAAAAATAAAAATTCTTCAGAGGCTGTTTTGTAGCCATGTATAAGCTCTTATAGTTAAGCCTGATAGAGCTACTAAAATAAGTGAATCCTAATAAAAAACTATTCACCTAACCTTTTTACATACATTCCTATTTGGGTACACAGTGTAAGAAGCATGTTACAAACAAGCTGGAACTGGAGACAGAAACCTAAGTTCAATCTGTTGTTTTGCTCGCTTTCTAGCAATACAACCTAGAAAAGTCGTGTAACTCACTTGCTCTTGTTTTTCTCAGCCATGTAGTGAAGTTGATTTAGGTTGTGTGAATCAGTCTGAAAATCAGAGGGAGAATTTAATTCCTTCAATTTCTGCTATAATGTTCCTCCTTACATTTGATATTAGACTATCCATACACAAATAAATTACAAATATATATATTAATCTTGAGCAAAAATACATCAGTAACCACTTGACAAAAGATTTTATTTATCAGAATACATGTACAAATCCAAATATGTATAACATCTCCAAGTCCTTTGCAAATATAGATAATTTTTATATTTAAGTGAACTCTTGTGTATCTCATATTGATGAGAATAAATTTAAAAAGTCTAACAAGTGTGTGGATTGATTCCAAGTTTGATATAAAAACATCAAATATAACTTCAAGCACAATGAAGTGCCAAAATAATTACTTAAGTTGACCTGCAGGGAGCTAAGTTATAATTTACTTTTTGACATCAATGTTAAACTATTAAGGAAATACAAATAAATATGAATAACAAAAGATGAGTGTCCTCCAGAAGCAAATGAGTCAGACAAAGTAAATAAGTAAAATGGTGGCTACCGATAGAATAGGTTTCCATTGAGGCTGTCAGCAGGTAATATTAGTAACCACTGCTAACAGTGAAATCTGATCTTTTTGTAGTCTTATAGGTACTAAGTCAAGATTTATAAGAGTTAACTCATATAATACTCATAAAAAGTGATTAAATATTAATATCTTCGAAAGTCAAGAAATATGGGCACTGAAGGGTCAAATAATTTGACTAGGATTACAAAGCAAGAAAGCAGTGATACTGAGATTTAAACCCTCCTCATCTGAAGGACCTATTCATTTTGCCATAGTGGCAAAGCTGCCAAGTTGCGTCATTCTGTTCTTAAGGCTAATTTTCCATACACACCATCCAGATTTTCCTGATTGTTCTTTTATTTAAATGCAAGTTGGCAAGTAGGCTAAAAGAGAAAGTACTCCGCTTGGGCCCGGAGCAATGGCACAGTGGGTAGGGCATTTGCCTTGCACTCAGCCGACCTGGGTTCTATCCCTAAGATCGCATATGATCCCGTGAGTCTGCCAGAAGTAATTTCTGAGCACAGAGCCAGGAATAACCCTTGAGCGCCACTGGGTATGACTCCAAAACCAAAAAACAAACAAACAAAAAAAAAAAACAAAAAAAATGTACTCTGCTGTTGTTCTTTCTGTAGTAAAATACAAGGTTCTTTGTGAATTCTCCCTGCCCCAATAATCCCAATAACCCTGAACATGGCACTAGCCACAAAGCCTTTTAGCTCATTTTTGAGGAAAACTCATTTTTAGCAATTGTTTTTGTCAGATACAATAAATTTCTTATTTTATTATCCCATTATAGTTCTTCCCTTACCAATTTTGTCAGGGGTACCACAACACTGCTTGGGAGCCTATGCAAGCTATGAATTTTAGCACTCTGAACTACCTCCCCAGCCCTCCAAGTGGCTTCAGGGGGAACATTAAGTATATACCAAGAACTGAACAATAAGTGAACCTAATACTTTTTTTGCCTCCCCCCTCCTCTCTCTCTCATATCTCAGTTTGCAACGGTTTACACATGTTTTCTCCCTTACTTCATTAAAATCATTTTAGAATGCCTTTCCCTGGACTACTATGGTAAGCACACCCTGTAAAAAATAGTTACATATAGTAGTGACCGCTGTTAGGGAAATAACTACACTAATAACTAGTATGACAATGTTAAAGAATGACAGAAGTAAAATGCCTTTCGTGAATACAGGCAGGGGCGGGGGAGGAGGGGCACTGGTGGTGGGAATGTTGCACTGGTGAAGGGGGTATTCTGTTTATGACTGAAATCCAACTACAAACATGCTTGTAATCATGGTGCTTAAAGACTTATATATTTAAAAAAATGAAAAAAAAATAGATACATATTTATTTAAAGTTCTTTCCTTTATGCCTAGTGTAAAAATATAAGTCAAATACTGTATCTATAATTACTTTGATTGGTTCCCTTTCTTTCATTGTTTTCTTTCAACATAATCCTATTATTCTTTTGGAATAAAATTAGGCTCACTTATTTTAGTTTGCTTTCCATTATAAATATTAGATTCTTTCTATCCCATTTTTTGCCATGATAAACATGTCTTCCCAAATCAAAACTATACAAATATTATCCTCCATATATTTTGAATTTTAGTTTCTTTTTAATGGAGGAAAAACAAACCTATTGGGGTTAAGATTATAAAAGAACTAAAATTTTTAAAACCTACTATAGGCTTAATGATTTGTAACTTTGATTCTTAAGGACACTGGTTCTCAATGACCTTCCATTTCAGCCTACCAGAATTACTGTTTATTGTATTCAGTCACATTGTATGCTGCAATGTTGATATGAAAATAGGAATGTAGGAGGGACAAGGTTATGCTCTCTGAACTGTTCTTGAAAATGCTTGGGTAGAGTTAATGAGAGCTTTAGAACTGCCCCAAGTCAGTGATATAAAAGCCCAAAAACTATGTATTCAGACAAAAATCTTTAAATCAAGCAAACAAATTTCTTTTTTTTTTTTTTTTTTGGTTTTTGGGGCCACACCCAGTGGTGCTCAGGGGTTACTCCTGGCTGTCTGCTTAGAAATAGCTCCTGGCAGGCACAGGGGACCATATGGGACACCGGGATTCGAACCAACCACCTTTAGTCCTGGATCGGCTGCTTGCAAGGCAAACACCACTGTGCTATCTCTCCGGGCCCGTAAACAAATTTCAGTTCCAAATTCATTCAAGTAAAAAGTTTATCACTATGTTCCTTTGATTGTCCTGCCTCAAATGTACCTTTATTTGTGAGACTTTATTGTGATGCCTGTGTGGGAATTCTGTCTCACTGACACTTTTGGCAGCATGTCTAAAGCATCACATAACTAGAAGGCTTATTCTATATTTTTTATTTCTAGTAACATGTATGTTGTGTTTATCAGTCTTGGACACAGGATAAAAATGACACACCAACAATAATTTTCTGGTTGAAAGAACTAAGGGTTTCTTCATAAATGAAGTGATATAAAATGGCTGTGTTTCCTCTCTTTTGCTTCAGCCTTAATACAGATACTGGCAGCTGCTGTAGCTGAGCGAGATGTGGTTTATTTCACCTTTGGGGACTCAGAATTGATGAGAGACATTTACAGCATGCATACTTTCCTTACTGAAAGGAAACTGACTGTTGGTAAGTTGGAAATTATCTTGACACTGGTATCTAGATGAACTATACAATATCCAAGAGGTACACTTGCTAAATATGGATCTAAATGACTCAAAAAAAAAAAAAAAAACTAAGTGTGCATTTTAGTGGAAAGGACAAATTCTTAGTGGGACATCATTTGTATTCTTTTTTTGAAAAGAGTCCATTGCAAATTTGAATGTGAATAGATCAGCTTATTGAAGTAAGACTCCAGAAAATAAAGAAGATGGGGTAGGGTTGGGGGAAATAGTACAGTAGGTAAGCCACTTGCCTTCTACATGAGTGACCTAGATTCAAACCCCAACACCTAATAGTTTGCTAAGCCCTCCAGGATTGATCTCTGAGTGCAGTGCCAGGAGTAAGCCCCGAATACAGCTGTGAGTGGCTAAAAAAAAAAAAAAAGCTGAAGTTACTGCCTGTATTTACTTTTGTATAAGTATTATAATCATATAACATCATATAAGAGGAGAGACATAACTTAAGTTCAAACTTAAGAGCCTCTGGGGCCAGAGATAGTATAGTGGGTAAAGCACTTGCCTTGTATGCAACTGGCCTGGATTCAGTTGCTATCACCATGTATATTTCCAAAAGCGCTGCCGGGAGAAACCCTGAGCATGTCTAGGTGACCCCCTCAACCCCCCAAAAATATGAAGAGAAAGTTTTGGGACAGGAGAAATACAAGTTATCTCTGAATGCAGAGCCAGGAGTAATTTTTAAAAACACACTATAGGCTTAATGAGTACTGACAAATATAGCCCTCAAAAAAAATTAATAAAAAAGAAAGAAAACCTTGGGAGATAGGGCAGATAACATAGAGATCAAAGTCATGGGACCCTTTTTCAAATCCCCATCATCCCATGGTCACTTAGCAACACCAAGCAATCCTTGGAGGTCCCTGGCAGCTCAGGGTCCAAATGATTCCACATTGAGCCATCCAGTCGAGTGAGAGTTGTTGAATGTTTCCCCCAACTCCTAAAAAAAATATATGTTTTTCTTGAGGCCGGAGTGATGGATCAGCGGTAAGGTAGGGTGTTTGCCTTGCATGCAGCTGACACAGGACAGATCGCAGTTTTATCCCCAGAGTCCCATATGATCTCCCAAGCCAGGAGCAATTTCTGAGCGCATAGCCTGTGCATCATATGGTGTGACCCAAAAACTAAAAAAATAAATAAATAATGTGGGTTTTTTTTTTTTGGTTTTTTTTTTTTTTTTTTTTTTTTTTTGGTTTTTCGGGCTACACCCATTTGATTCTCAGGGGTTACTCCTGGCTAAGCGCTCAGAAATTGCCCCTAGCTTGGGGGGACCATATGGGATGCCGGGGGATTGAACCGCGTTCGCGATCTTTCCTTGGCTAGCACTTGCAAGGCAGACACCTTACCTTTAGTGCCACCTCGCCAGCCCCTAATACGTTTTTCGTAATTTAAAAATATGATGCCAATCTTCTAGGCATTTGAATTTCATGATTTACTAGTCAAATCTGAGTGAATATATTGTTCATATGTTAATAGATGAAGACAGAATTGGAATGGCCAGAGCCACTCCAATTTATCTGTATAGCAGATAATCTGTAGCCGACCCAAGTTTGATCCCCATCATCCCATATGGTCCCCTGAATCTGCCACGAGTGGTCCCTGAGCACAGAGCCAGGAGTAAGCCCTGAGCACCACTGAGTGTGCCCTCCATTACTTATCCCCCCTCCCCCAAATAAAGACAAAATTGGATTGTTCTTTAGTAGCTTGCCATAAAACTAATTATGCAAACTGTTTGGCTCTTCACTATCCAGGAGAAGTATATAAACTGTTACTACGATATTACAGTGAAGAATGCAGAAACTGTTCTACTCCTGGACCAGATATCAAGCTTTATCCATTCATCTACCACACTGTTGAGTCCAATACAGAGAGCATTAATCAGCCAGCACAAAGGACTGCTACCTGAGGAATCAAGTGAATAGAACCATCTTCCAATCCGTATCTGAAGCATCCTGTTTGAATTGTCAAGTATAATAAGTGATCCGATTTATCTTAATATAAATGTACTGTATATAATCCACATTTGTAGGTAAAGATGCAATCCCTATTGCATATACAAAAATTCATAGTTTATATATCTAAAACCTCTTCATTTTTGCTTTATGCAAGTTTAGATGTATTCTGTTTCTGCATCTTATATTTGTGTATTCATTTCTTGATTTTTTTCTTTTTTTTGGTTTTTTGGGCCACACCCGTTTGATGCTCAGGGGCTACTCCTGGCTAAGCGCTCAGAAATCGCCCCTGGCTTGGGGGGACCATATGGGACGCCGGGGGATTGAACCGCGGTCACAATCTTTCCTTGGCTAGCGCTTGCAAGGCAGACACCTTACCTCTAGCGCCACCTTCCTGGCCCCTTGATTTTTCATTTTATGCGCATAAAATTTCTTGTGAAGTCCCATGAATGTGCTCAGCCTACCAAGTCTCTTTTTTGCCTATATTATTATAAAAATTGCTACCACAACTGGCATCTGCCAGTAGTACCAGGGAAGAAGTTGAAATCCAAAGACTCTCTTTATCTGGTTTGCTAAAAATGTCCCTCTGAAGCCATTCACCTAATTCTTGTTATGCTTGTGCTGTTCTGAGTTTTTGGGTTTTGAAAAATAAAGTTTCTTCTCCCTCGCACCCACATATTACAGAATGCAAATCTGATAGAGTCAGAGTATTACTTATTTAAGACAATAATATCTACAAAAGGTTCTTTTGGAATATCATCTTTATCTATAATGGTTTGTCCTTTTTTTACCTGAGCAGTTTATATTGGAAATTGACCAAGATGGAAGAAATGTAGAATAAAAGAGTTTCCCCATATGACTTAAAAAATATATATATATATATTCGAAAGAGTTGACGGGTACTTTTTTTTTTTGTTTCTTCGGGGTTTTTTCTTCTTTTTCTTTTTAAGTTACGGTTATTATTTGTTCCCCAGTGCTTGAGGCATATTCTGTAACCAAAGATTGGGAACTGGGAACTTTGTGCTGATTTGTACATCTACTGATATTGTTTGTTTCTCTACTATTCAAAGGTTATAGAGTTAATAAATTTTCCTTAAGAAATCATTTATCAGAATCTCCCACATTATCTTTATTTTATGTGTGTGTGTGTGTTTTCTTCAAATGTATATACAAACACATAAAGTAGAAATAAAATGAGTTGTGGAAATAATTTAGCTTTTTAGTTTAGGACTTGCGGTGGCGCTGGAGGTAAGGTGCCTGCCTTACCTGCGCTAGCCTAGGAGACGGACCGCGGTTCGATCCCCCGGCGTCCCATATGGTCCCCCAAGCCAGGAGCGACTTCTGAGCGCATAGCCAGGAGTAACCCCTGAGCGTTACCGGGTGTGGCCCAAAAACCAAAAAAAAAAAAAAAAAAAAAAATCTTTATTTCTATCTTTTCTAAGACTATCAACAATGTCTTTCAAGGGTTGAAAT
Organism: Suncus etruscus; assembly: GCF_024139225.1. Lineage (NCBI taxonomy): Eukaryota > Metazoa > Chordata > Mammalia > Eulipotyphla > Soricidae > Suncus > Suncus etruscus. The sequence goes on along the minus strand of NC_064864.1, from coordinate 32,545,356 downwards.
AATAGCTAATATCAAGCCAATGTTGAGAATATAACTTAGTCACTAAAGCACTCCTATTTCTAAATAATTATAAAGTACACAGTTGAAATTGGTGTAAGGAAAACTACTGGGGTCAAATACTTGGGGTCACATCCTAATAATAAGGAGTTTCAGTCCTTATTAATAATAACCTAGATACCTGATGTTAATATTGGCAGGAGCCTAGTTTGTGGCTGGCAGGTGTAACAGTGGTTCAAATTACAAGAACCTCCAGGCATCACCCCTGAGCACCACAGTGTGTGCTCTCCAAAGCATATATATACACGTGTGTGTGTGTGTGTGTGTGTGTGTGTGTGTGTGTGTGTGTGTGTGTTACCCCCCACTTAAAGAAAGCACACACCAGACATGGCTTTTTGCCTTCCTGGGGCAGTGCCTTCCTCCCAAAGAATTATTTGCCAAAAGGCCTGCTCAGCGAAGTCAATCATTTGACCCTTTGCGTGGATTATTGGCGGTAATTCCAACATGGCCGTAACATTACATTTTCTCTTTTATTTGGACACTATAGAAATCCAGCCTCAGCATTCCTACAGACAAAGAAATGTCAGTACCAAAAACCCGCCAAAAGTTCCCCGCTGGCTAGTTTATTTGTGACTCATATTTCTAGTATAACCTGGCGCCAGCAGCTTATTTTTCTGAGTCTAGCTCTATGATGGTAAACAATTATTTCCGTCCCCCCTAAAATCTATTTTCCAGCAACTACATAAACATCATAAATATCTCTGTCTCTCTCCTCTTGGCTTCTTGAAAAACCTGCTTTTTGCTAAACCAAAAACATCTCTAGCTCTTGTTTCACAGCTCTAGCAGGGGTCTTTCTCACCTATAGGATAGTCGTTTTAATATGTAGATTCTAGGCCTGCTCTCCTGCTCTTTGTTCTCCCTGAGAACACCCTGCATACCAGAGTTTGTGCTTATAAATGTCATCAGCTGAAAAGTAAATTTCTCTCTTGTCCCTTGGACATGGGTCCCCATACAATTCATTTTGTGTGGTCTCATTTATTTCATTTTCATATTTCATATTCGTCTGCCTTGTGTACCCGCTTATTCCTAGTGAGAATTACCTAACCCACTAAGGTTTTGCTTAGGGACACTAACACATCTGCAATGTGTGTGTGTGTGTGTGTGTGTGTGTGTGTGTGTGTGTGTGTGTATAAATATAAAGAAATAAATCGTTGGTCAGTGTCTGCAGTACCAGTTTTTAACTCGAAAAGATGAGAGGTTAATAGAAATTGGCACCTGAAAAACAGCCATTTGTTTTTCATAGTTTTTTTTTTAATCTGCATCTTCATTTACCAATTATTTTTTTGCCATAAGAAATTATCAATCTCACTGATACTAAAGTCCTCTCTTTCTAATGCATTCCATGCTTAGGTTAAGCATTTATGGTCCTGTTTCTTTGCTTCTTTATATCCTTTCCTTTTAGACTCATGACAAAACAGTTATTTGAAATGCTATATTTGCAGTATATTTGGTTCATGTAGTAGAGAAATCATTATCCAGGTAAACAGACCATACTAATATTAGTTTCTAAGTAAGAGTCAACTCTCATTCTGCAGAATAGACTTAGTGGCTGGGTTATCAACCTGAATATCACAGTTGATGGATTTGCAAAATAAAACCTGCCTCATTCTTTGTTCTAATACATTCTGGGATTGGGATGATTGAAGCACATTGAATATGATCATTTTATTAGGGGAGGTAGGAGGAAAATAGATGAATACTTTGTTCTTTAAGGCTCTGGGGAAAACAACTTTTAACTGCACATTTTAATTATTTTTCATATAGTTTTTTATTTCATATTGTGAATCCCTCCTTTTATTTATTTTGGCGTGAAATATTTTTAGTTTAAAATGCTTATGTTTTTAATATAGTTCCCTAGCTCTTTTGCTTTCTACTTACCTACATCAAATTTATAATAGTTTAAGGAAATTGGCATAATGGAAAGATATGAGATATTTTTTAATTAAGTGGGGTTCTAATGCTAGCAACATTCCTACCCACTTTTTTTTCACAAACATATATTATTCAGGAAATATAATTACTAGAGTGCTTGATATTTCAGTGATCATTCCACATTATAAACTATTCACTACATGTATTTTTTTAGTCTACACTCACTTGTGCAAACATTCTTTTAAGGTAACCTTAATTTTTATACCAAGCGCTATAATACCCATTTAAACTATAAATGAAGTAGAGTCAAACTAAAAGTACTTAAGCAAAATGATTTTCGGATTTAAAAGAAGACTGACTTGAGAAAAACATGAGTTATAAAAGCCCAAAGAACTAAACCTCTATATTTGCTGTCATGTTAATGGGTAAAGTACTCATGTTAAAGGCAGCACAAATATCAGTATCTCTCATCCACATCTTTTCAAACACATACTTTCTCAAACATTTCTTCTAAGGGTTTTCTTTCTTAAGTAGTACATAGGAGCTTGATGGCCCACCAGGGGTTGTCAGTTGGCCAAGGTTCAATGCAAGGACCCAAGAATGTCATGCTGTTTAGGTCCTACAGTTTCAGGTCCTACAGTTTGGGACTTTCATGATTGCACTCAGTAATATACGGAGGACTGTGGGTATGGGAATGAAATCCAGACGTATTAATCAGTGTACTATCTCTCCACCCCCGAACATATATTTTTCTAAATTTTCATTATAGCACCGATTTACCAAGTTATTCATAATAGTAATTTGACATTAAATATTCAAACACCAGCCCGTTTAGAGTATGGGTGGGAGTCGGGTGGGGAGGAGGGAAATTTGGGACATTGGTGATGGGAATGTTGCGCTGGTGATGGGTGGTGTTCTTTACATGACTGAAACCCGAACACAATCATGTAAGTAATAAAGGTGTTTAAATAAAATATAAAAAAAATTCAAAAAACAATCCCACCACCAGTGTGACCTTCCCTTCATCAATATCCTGTCACCCACCCAGCACCATAGCCTGCCTCCAGGCTGGCACAATTTACTTCATATTACTTGCTACAACTCAAAGGCAATTGGAATGATCAAGTCTTAGATCAACAGGTAATTTGAAATGATTGTTATCGGGGGTCGGGTGGGGAGGAGGGAGATTTGGGACATTGATGATGAGAACGTTGCACTGGTGATGGGTGGTGTTCTTTACATGACTGAAATCCAAACACAATCATGTATGTAATCAAGGTGTTTAAATAAAATATATTAAAAAAAGAAATGATTGTTATCTCTCCATTTAGTATTACTAAAGTCAATATCAATAAGTATGATATATAAAATTGTCTCAGAAAAAATTTTTTGATGGAAATAATTATTTGATAGATGCAAATCATAATTTTAAATGGAGATTTAATTTTTTTTTCTCTATGCTTGTAGTAGAGTGTCCTGAGTTCCCCTCACCAGCTCTTATAATAATGTTTTGTTTTGTTTTGGGGGCCATACCAGGTGGCATTCAGGGTTACTTCTAGTTCAGCGCTCAGAAATTACTCCTGGCAGTCTCAGAGGATCATATGGGATGCCGGGGATTGAACCTGGGTCGCCCACATGTAAGGCAAACGCCCTACAGTTGTGCTATCACTCAGACTCCTCTTATAATAATCTACCAAGCCTTCAGAGCAAGTTTCCCAAACAAGACATTCACAATCGCTTATGTTGTTTTTTTCTGGCTGATTATTTCTGAGGACCACTAATCTTCCATTCATTTACAAATATGCAGATACAGGTGACACTTCCAGATAATCACAACTCTGCTTGAAGATGGAAAGATGAATAACTCTTTCATTGTTTCAGATCTAAACTGAAAAACAGAAGGAGGGTAAGTTATCTAAAAGCCCACAAATGGCATTTTATTTTCACTACTCTGTTCCACTTCAACTTAGTAAAACCTAAATCACGAAGTCAACAACACTGAGATCATGAGACTCGAAATTTAACAACTAAACTTACAAAGGTACCTTTTAATGGCAGGCCGGAGAGAGGGAAGTATTGGATGAACTCTGGCAAAATTGGTGAAGGGAGGTTGATACTGGTAGTAGCACTGATATTGAAATTTTGTATGTCTAAAATCAACTATTAATAGCTTAAATATTACAATGTATTATTAATGTTAAGTATTTTTTAAATAAAACTAAAACCAAAATGGATCAACAACCTAGAAATACAAGTAGAAACTATAAAGTATATTGAGGAAACATAGGTAGAACTCTTCAAAATTTGAACCTCAAAGGCATGTTCAATGATCTGATACCACTGGAAAAAGCAACAAAATTAAAAAAATAAATGAATGGGACTACAGAAAATTTTTTTTAAAAAGTATAAATGGCAAAGGAAACATGGCCTAAAACTAAAATACAAGGAACTGAATGGGAGAAAAATTCACACTCATTACATCATGTAATGGTTTGTTATCCAGGGTATTCACAAAGAACAAATTTAAAAATCCTATTAAAAATGGAGAATCAATGAACAGACACTTCTCAGAGAAAGACAAGCAGATCACCAATAGTACATGAAAAAGTGCTCAGCATCACATATCATTAGGAAAATCCAAAATCAAGACAACAGTGAGATGTCATCTGACACCAGTAAGAATGGCATATATCAAAAATAGTAATAATCTGTGCTGCTAGGGATGTAGTGGAAAAGGAACTCTCATCCAATGCTGGTGGAATGTTGTCTGGTTCAACTCCTATGGAAAACAGTATGGAGGGTTCTCAGTAAACTCAGAATAAAGCCATCATATGACCCAGCAATTCCACTTTTCATTATCTATCACGAGGACTTAAAAAAATTCAATTAAGGACATGCACACAATGAGTACTATAGCTAACATATATACTTAGGTATATACCAACCTAGTTCTTCAATGACAGATGAATGGATTATGTAAATGTAGAATATATACTCAATGAAATTCTATGCACCTGCAAAGAGCCATGAAATCATGCAATTTTCTGTGACCTTTTTGGAACTTTTTGGAACAGTTTGAGGGAAGTAATCCAGAATAAGAAGACAAATATGAATGATCTCACTTATCTGTGGTAAATAGAATAACTGAATGAGGAAATTTAATATAGTAAAGGGAGATGCCTAGGGGAACCTTGACTCCAAAGCTTAAGGAGGAAAAGGACAGAGAAGAAAAAAATCAAGACAGGACAGAATAAGATGAGAAAAGGAAGTCATGAGGGAAAAAGGGTCAGAACTTTTGTTTCACTGGTGATGTGAGAGAACGATAGAACTACATATGCAAATAAAAGTATCAACAACACTGAAAATATGCGATCTAAGCTGAAACCATGGAACTTGAATGTCCCTATCAAGGCAGCAGGCAGGGGTGGAGAAATTGATTGGGAGGGTGAGGGGTGACAACATATGGGAGCACTAGTGATCTGATTTGACATTGATCATAAAATTCAACTTTCAATAATTTTGTAAAATACAGTTCTTTCATTAAAAATACCTGTTTAACTTCTGAGGAAACTAAGGACCTGAAGGGAGCCCTGTTCTGTGCTTCTCTGTCTTTTCTAAATCCTTGAAGCTCTCCTCAGAGCCCTGGGAAGTGAAACCCCCCAAAACTGCATTCTGAAGCTACCCAGCTAGCGAGTGAGTGAGTAAGAAATGGCTGACTATGGGGATTGCCAGGTGGAGTGCTGATTGCTCTACCTGCGGAGTCTATGCCCTGCTGTGCTTCTTCTGAGGAAACTGAGGACCTGAAGGGAGCCCTGCCCTGTGCTTCTCTGTCTTTCCTGAATTCTTGAAGCTCTCCTCAGAGCCCTGGGAAGCGAATCCCCCAAAAAAAAAAAAAAAAAAAAACTGCATTCTGAAGCTACCCAGCGAGAGAGTGAGTAAGAAATGACTGACTTTACAAGCCCAGAAAGGGGAAGCCACTGAACTCTGCTGGAACTCAGATGCCAGCACCCCTATCTGCCTGTCTTCTGTGCTGTGCTCCATTTTTGGCCTGATTTCATCCTGTGTGTGGCTCATCTGTGGATGGCTCGCCTTTCAATCCTCGCAAGACTCTTTCATGAAATCGAAAAAAACAGGAACACTTCAAAATAGCTTTTATGAAGCCAACATCACCTTGTACCTAAACCAGACAGAAATGCTACGAAAAAAGAAAATTACAGACCAATATCGCTGATGAATACAGATGCAAAGATCCTCAACAAAATCCTGGCAAATAGGATTCAATGCCTCATTAAATAGACCATCCACTACAATCAAGTAGGTTTCATCCCAGGAATGCAAGGCTGGTTTAACATCATAAATCTATCAATATAATACACAACATTAACAACAAGAAAAATAGAAATCACCATGATCATATCAATAGATGCAGAGAAAGCATTTGATAAGGTCCAACACCCATTCTTGATCAAAAATCTCAGCAAGATGAAAATGGAAGGAACCTTTCTCAATATAGTTTAGGCCATCTATCACAAGCCAGAGGCAAATATTGTCCTCAATGGAGAAAAACTGAAAGCCTTTTCTCTAAATTCTGGCACAAGACAAGGTTGTCCTCTCTCACCACTCCTATTCAACATAGCACTGGAAGTACTTGCTATAGCGATTAGGCAAGAAAAAAATATCAAGGGAATCCAGATAGGAAAGGAAGAAGTCAAGCTCTCGCTGTTTGCAGATGACATGACACTCTACCTAGAAAACCCTAAAGTCTCTACGAAAAAGCTCCTAGAAACAATAGACTCATATAGCAAGGTGGCAGGTTACAAAATTAACACACAAAAATCAATGGCCTTTCTATACACCAATAGTAATAAGTAAGAAATGGACATTAAGAAAGCAACCCCATTCACAATAGTGCCACACAAACTCAAATATCTTGGAATCAATTTGACTAAAAATGTGAAGGACCTATACAAAGAAAACTATAAAACTCTGCTCCAAAAAATAAGAGAGGACATGCGGAAATGGAAGCACATACCCTGCTCATGGATTGGCAGGATTAACATCATTAAAATGGCAATACTTCCCAAAGCATTGTACAGATTTAATGCGATCCCTCTAAAGATACCCATGACATTCTTCAAAGAAGTGGATCAGGCACTTTTGAAATTTATTTGGAACAATAAACACCCTAGAATAGCTAAAGCAATCATTGGGAAAAAGAATATGGGAGGAATTACTTTCCCCAACTTTAAACTGTACTACAAAGCAATAGTTATGAAAACCGCATGGTATTGGAATAAAGACAGGCCCTCAGATCAGTGGAATAGGCTTGAATACTCAGAGAATGTGCTCCAGACATACAATTACCTAATTTTTGATAAAGGAGCAAGAAAT